>NC_083807.1:288513-888513 GCF_015708825.2 Lethenteron reissneri | reverse complement strand
GGTGTTAACCTCCTGACCAAAGTTGGCATTTACACAACCGGTCGCGCTGCCCCCGTCCCCCCGGCTCCCACGAGGGTTTATTTGTCCTTACGTGTACGTTGTACGAAGAGAACGGTCATCATAATACTGCATCCCAATAGTTCTCCTGGGCTCGAGTCACCAGATAATGAATCCATGGAGAACATTCTTACAGAGCAGTGCAACTCTCTGTGTCGGACACGTGGAAGCGGATGTCACAGAGCCACCTCTGAGATCCCCTTGTCCGAGTGATGTGTGGTCTGCGTAGGAAAACAGACAATTCGCCTCCTTCTCAACTCCGTTCCTCCGCATGCAGCCTGATCGGCCCCACGGCCTTCTGGTTCGCACAAAGTAGAGGGGCAGCACTTTCCTCCCAGCTGCTCGGCCAGAGCGACAAGGTTTGTTTGGCCTCATTGGTGATGGGGCTGGCACCCTCGGCTCCAGGGGCGGTTTCTTCATTAGGGCGATTGGGCGACGCACCACCAATGTCATTCAACCACAGAGTCACGCTAGCCGTCACTGTGCCTCTGGATATAGTCCAATCAGCGTCATGCTACGTTCTGTGGAGTACCGCCTCTTTTTGGGCGATTTCCCTCCGGTTGAGAATCGCCCCGAGTGGTCCCATAGACTTACATTCAAAGATGTTTTTTTTCGAACGGGGGGCGCTGCAATGCATTCTCTATGGCTTCCGGGAGGGCTCGCACTAACGTGCTTACGTCATCATACGTAAGCACGTTTCATCCAACAAAATTATTTGTCGCCACCTAGTGGAATCTTTAATAAAAGAAACATGAGTGGATTGTATTAATAGTGAGTATAGAAACAAACAAGATGTATTGTAAGAGTCACGTTATTTTTCATTAATATTAAAGAAGTGAAGTTGCCTTTACATGCTTAAGCTGTTAATTTATCCTTTGCATGGGTGGACCTTATCCTTATCAATCATCCAAACATTTGCCCCCCCTGAGAGATTTTGCAGGAGCCGCCACTGCTCGGCTCACTCCTCTTGGGAACTCGGTTGGGTCGCTGCAGTTGGGCGGCTTGATACCCGGATTCGAACCCAGACTCTCGGCAGGGCCACTCGGTGCTCCGACCTCTGAACCGCCCCGAGGGTTGATCAAGTCTCGGCGCTCAAATTAATGTGGGGCGGTGCTCATCTCCATCGGCAGCAGTGGAAATTCCAGATTATTGTGACAAGTGCAGGATGGAAGAGCAAGCATTGAGTACCACAAAGTGGTGCTCGTTTTATCTCCCCTCGGTGGAGGATGAGGATGATAGGGACGATGAATAAGTTGTAAAATGTCAACCCTCCGCCGGGATTTGAACCTATATGCCTCAGGTGCAGTAACAGAGATTTTAAAATTTTCCAATCTCATTTTCTGAAGTGTGGAATGGAGATGCATGTGGGCGAGCGGCTGATTGCCGTGTATGTTTGTGTGCTCATTTGCTCAAATGTGGTAAATTGCTAGCGTGCTTGTGTGAGTCAGTGTCGTTTCAGCCGTCCTTTCACGGGAATTAGAGCGCTGTAGAATAAGGCCGAGAATAACATTCCATGTCCGTGTCTTCGTGCATGTGTGTGCGCGTGTGTGTGCGCGTGTGTGTGCGCGTGTGTGTGCGCGTGTGTGTGCGCGTGTGTCCTTTTGTGTGTGCATTTGTGTATTCTATTGGGAGCAGTAGTGCAGCGGTTAGCGTGCTGCACTACGAACGTGGCTACCCGAGTTCGATTCCCGCTCACGGCCAACACAGGTGACGATTACCTGAACCGGTCATGTGCCTCCCCTAGGTCGACTTAGCCTCAACGTGAGTACCTTGTGCAGTGTGTAAACATCACCGCTCTGGAGAAAAAGGGATGTGCCGTGCCGGCCTTCATAGGTGCCACTCGCTAACAGCACTTGCCCCGACAGTCTGTTAAGGCTAGACAGTGGATCTCTGTCTTTGTGTACATGCACGTGTCCGTGTATATGCGTTCGTTCGTGCACGCGTGTTCTACTGGCAGGTGAAGTGCTGCAAGTACTGGGCGGACGAGTGCGAGGTTTACAACGACGTCAAGGTGACGCTCGTGGCCACCGAGATGCTCGCCGAGTACATCATCCGCACGTTCAGCATCGAGCGGGTGAGGCTCACGGACACGTGGGCAGTTACTCGCAGACACACGGACATGTACAGTTACATACGGATGCACAATTATGGACATGCAGCAGTGGATCATCATGACTGACGATACTGCGTGCGTGCGTGCGTGTGTGCGTGCGTGCGGCGCAGGCGGGCTGCCCCGAGGTGCGCGAGGTCCGCCACTTCCACTTCACGAGCTGGCCGGACCATGGCGTGCCATACCACGCCACGGGGCTGCTCGCGTTCGTACGCCGCGTCAAGGCGCTCAACCCGCCCGACGCGGGGCCCTGCGTCGTGCACTGCAGGTGAGGAGGGGGGAGGGGGGGGGGGCTTCACCACATCGCTCGCCCCTGCAGTCCGTTGAAGGCTGCACAGTGTGGGTGCTGTCTCTGTTTCTGCTGTGTGTGGGGGGACGGCGGTGTTACACTTTGTTTTTTACTATATTTTTTTCACCAGGTAAGGCCCACGCTGAGCTGTGTAGCGACCTGGCTATCACAAATCATAGCTCGACGAAGTGGCTTATCGTCACTTGGAAGTTTATGAGGCCAAATACTCTAAATGCACATTGATTCTAAATGTGGAGGGCAAACATCTGAGGATCCGGGGGGGAAATCCACGCGACCACGGGGAGAACACACAATCTCCAAATACATCGCAGTCAGGGTCGGGATCGAAACAGCGACCTCCTGCATACCGGGTGATGTAGTTACCATCTCGCCACCGTGGCGCCCATAAGGGTTGGAGCACCGTGCAATGAGCCACACACACGTGTACACAAAGACAAAGATGCCCCGTGTAGCCTGCAGAGTCTGTGAAGGGAAGTGCTGTTAGTGAGCACCCACGTAGGACAGCACGGCACCTAATTGGGCCGGTGTGGCCAGCACCACAACCGGCCACCTTCATCTCTCCCTTGCCGATGTTTTACATGACGTGGCACACACTCGGCATTCATTTAAGGCCAAGTCACCCTCGGGGTGGGAAGCCCAGGATCGGTTTGGACAATCCCCACCAATGATCGCCGTGGTCACGCATCCCCAACAGCACTCACACACCGAGAACCACCTCTCACACGAAACCCACGTTCTCTTCCTGGTCACGGCTGAGGTCAGTGGCGAGTGACATGAGAGCCGTCGTGATCCGTGCTTGGCACGTGCTGGCGGTGGCGGCGGTGGTGGCGGCAGTAGCGGTGGCGGCAGTAGCGGTGGTGGTGGTGGCGGTAGCGGCGGTGGTGGTGGCGGTGCGGGGCGATGCTCCGTCACGACCTTCCCCGACATTGCCGATCTCCCGCCCCGCTGGGCTCCCAGCCAATTAGCGATGCAAATTACACCGTGAAGAGCCCTTAAAGGGATTGCTTCCCAAAATTTGATTTACAAACTGCGCAATTCTCAAAGAGATGCAAATACTTCCCAGCCCTCCTCCAGGGGACCCCTTGCCTGAGTAACGCACTCGCGGCACACGTGTGTGCGTGCGCAGTACACGTGTGTGTGTGTGCGCAGTACACGTGTGTGTGTGTGTGCGCGTGCTTGTGCAGTACACATGTGTGTGTGTGCGTGCGCAGTACACATGTGCCCGTCGGCGCGTGCTTGTGTGCCGGTCTTGGGCCTCCCCTAGGTCAAATTGGCCTCAAATGAGTACGTGTTGCAGTGTGTAAATATCAGCACCGGGAATAAAAGACAGCCAGGCGTGGTGCTGGCCATATCACCCCCTCCACACACACTTGGCCTTAATAGGTGCTCGCACCAATTGCGTACGAGTTTATGTGTGTCCGTTTGCGCCTGTATGTGCATGTGTTTGAAATTTTGTTTAATTAAAAAACACAATCAGCGCATATAATAGGAAGATAATGTGCCGATTTCATCCGAGATGCTTGCGCAGTACACGTGTGTGTGTGAATGACGTGCGTGTGTGTGTGTGCGCGTTTGCCTGTGCGCTAGTGCCCTAGTGTGTGCTTGTGCATCTGTACTTGTGTATGCGTGTGTGTGCCCGTCCGCGCAGCGCGTTACCAACCCAGCGAGACGAGTTCAATTCCCGGCCACTGCTCGCGTCACCGTCGAGCGGCACCTGAACCGGTCCTGAGCCACCTCGAGCGTGTAAACACATCAAGGGAGACAAAGGCGGCCGGGTGTGGTGACGGCCACACCACCCCTCGCTATCGTGGCACTTTCCCAAACAGTCTGCCGTCGTGTATTCGTGCGTCTGTGCGTGCGTAGCGCGGGAGCAGGCCGTACGGGCTGCTTCATGGTGATCGACATCACGCTGGACATGGCGGAGAAGGAGGGCGTCGTGGACATCTACAACTGCGTGCAGGAGCTGCGCTCGCGCCGCGTCAACACGGTGCAGACCGAGGCAAGCGGCGAGCGCGCGACACACAGGAGAAACGTCGCTCCCTCGAGATCCTCCACGCGCTCTCCTAGCTCTCCCCTCTCATCTCCCTTTACTCGCCTCCACGCACTCTCCTACCTCGACGGTGTGGAGGGGCTCCGTGGGTTCCCTCAAGTGGAGGTCCGTCCGCCAGCAGGCGGCGAGGACGAGCCACTGCACAGTTGCACGTCTTCCTTTTCTACCAGTCGGCAAACGCCGTTCTCTGCCGCAGAGCCAATTTTCCAGCTCGTTAGGCTAATGGGCTGCGAGGGAGCGGAGCGGAGGGCTGCCCTCCGACCCCTCGGCCCCGCTGAGTAATTACCACCGGCCCCGGCGCGCTAATCGCCGGCAAGCGTCTTATTAACCTCGTCGCCGCCAATTAGCACGCAGACGCCCCTCGTCCCTCGCTGTCCACGAGAGCTCTCTCTCGCCGGGGCCCCCAGCGCCATGCCAGACGAACATTGGGCCGGGCGGGGACTGCGCCGCCGTGCGTTCATGACGGCGTCAGCCCGAGTCTACCGCACGGTGGCTCGGTGGAGCCCGGGGGGTTCACGGCGGCTCGGCGCTCACGACCCGGCCAGGCTCCAGGGTCGCTCGGCACTCGGAGCGGAGTCGGATGCAGAGGGGTTAAATCACTCGCTCGACCGTCCGCTCCCTCCGCCCCGTCCTCCACCACCCCCACCCCACCAATCCCCCCCCACCCACCTCGCCATCAGCACCTGGGCACCCCGATCACCGTGGAATGTGTTTACTTCCATTTGATTCACATAAAGAATTTCCTTGTCGGGCCGCTGTCTTTTTTAACTGGAATGTGGTGGAGTTCTGCTGCTGCTGCTGCTGTAATTATGTGTGCGCGTGTCCGTGTGTGTCTGAGTGTGTGTGTGTGTGCGCGTGTCCGTGTTGTCTTTTCAATCATCCTTTTACTTGAATTAGAATAGATATGCGTTACGGAACAGACTGCATGCATGGAATAAATGTTCTGTGTGTGTTGGTGGGTGTGAGCATGTGTGTGTGTGTTCGTGTGTGTCTGTGTGTTTGTGTGTGGGGAGCTAGAGTAGCGGTTCGCGCGCTGCGCTACAAACCCGGCAACCCGAGTTCGATTCCCGCTCACGGCCAACAGCAGTGACGATTATCTGAACTGGTCCTGGGCCTCCCCTAGGTCGACTCCGCCTCAAATGAGTGCCTGGTGCAGTGTGTAATATCGCCATTCGGGATACCAAGGCGGCCGGGCTGCCCGTTCCAGCCTTCATAGGCGCTCGCTAACAGCACTTGCTCCAACAGTCTGTGGGATCTTCGTCTGTGTGTCTGTGGTAGCAGCGGTGTAGGCAGGGGTTTGTGCACCGCCTATTAACCTAACAACCTGGGTTAGACTCCTGCTCACGGCCAACATCCGTGCTAACATCCGAGCCAGTCCCGGGCGCACAGCGGCGGCTCCTTCTCCCGCGCGCCGCCCTCGATAGGCGCTCGCTGACGCCGTCGGTGTCCTCGCGCGTGTGCTCTCCGGCGGCAGGAGCAGTACGTGTTCATCCACGACGCCATGCTGGAGGCGTGCCTCTGCGGCGACACGGCCATCCCCGCGCCCGACTTCCGCGCGGCATACTGCGACCTCCTGCGCCTGGAGCCGCAGAGCAGCTCCAACCACGTCAAGGACGAGTTCCAGGTGAGAGGAGGCGGCCGGGCGCTCGGAGTCTCGGGGCGACCGCCGCCACCACGACCACCTGCCTGGGTTCCTATCCGAGTTCTCGGCCTAGTCGACCGTCACGGCCCGGTCGAGGTTGACTCGCGTCGAGACGCGAGCGGAGAGAGGGGGGACGGTGGCGGCCATGGAGAGTGGCGGTGGCTGCTCCTCCTTCGCTGGAGAGAGGTGGTTGAGCCCAGGACGCGCGTCGTTCTGGACGTGTGTCTCGTGTCGGGCGTCTTGACGACCGTGCGTTGTCTGTCGACCTGCGGAGGTGTCCACGGCCTTCAGATTCCATTGAGACGGCCGCGATTAGCACGACACGTGGCTGTCTGTCCCCATATAAATAATAAATGTATGAATGCGACCGTTGGCTTAATAAATAGGTCCATTAGCGACATGAAAAAATGTGCAGTAATAAACATTCCGGTCGAAAGTCTAAAATTAATTGCGTGAATTCCAGAATGAATTGCTTTTAGACACGGCTACTTTGTCCTCAGGGCCACTGGTTTGTGTGTCAGTGTTTGTGTTTCAGTGTATATCTGTGAGTGTGTTGGTGTATGTGTGCGTGCGTTCGAGTGGAGAGCGGTAGTGTAGTGGTTGCACATTGCTCTTTAAACCCAGCGACCCGAGTTCGATTCCCGCTCATGGCCAACACCAGTGACGATTATCTGAACCGGTCCTGGGGCTCCCCTAGGTCGACTCAGCCTCAAATGAGTACCTGCTGCGGTGTGTAAACATCGCCACTGGGGTGAAAAGGTGCCGTGCAGACCTTCATAGGTGCTCGCTAATAGCACTTGCCAAAAGAGTACGTAAAGACTATATGGGGGGTCTTTGTATGTGTGTGTGTTAGAGAATGTGTACGCGCATGGCTTGATAACAGAAGTGACGTCACTTGGTCACGTTTCCCGGAACTTATGAATTCCAAAATTCCGGACCTCAATCCAATTTCCGGACGAATCCGAGCTCCCGGTGCCACCTTGGCTGACCCGTGCCGCGACTCGCTCGCTCGCAGACGCTGCACATGGTGACACCGCCGCTGCGCGCCGAGGACTGCAGCATCGCGCTGCTGCCGCGCAACCACGACAAGAACCGCTTCCGCGACTTCCTGCCGCCCGACCGATGCCTGCCATTCCTCATCGCCATGGATGGTGACAGCAGCAACTACGTGAACGCCGCGCTGCTCGACGTGAGGGCCCCCCCCCGCGGCCCGCTCCACGCCCATCGCCGCACCGGCGCACGAGCCGACCGCCCTGCCGGCCGCCGCACCTGCGGAGCGCGATCTCGCCGCGGCCTCTGCTCTCCTATTCACCGTCTCGTATTCCACGCGTCCCGCTTCCCGTTGTCTCGTTTCCTGTCTGGCGTCTCGTCTGTGCGGTGTCCCAAATGCTCGGTGTCGTGTCAGTCTGGGCACGAAGAGATGAAGCCGCGTCTCCGCGTGTCCGTGTCTCGCACCGCAGAGCTACTCCCAGCCGTCGGCATTCATCGCGACCCAGCACCCGCTGCCCAACTCCGTCAAAGATTTCTGGCGTCTCGTCTTCGACTACCATTGCACGGCCATAGTCATGCTCAACGAGCTCGACCCCACGCAGGTGAGCACGCGCGGACACGCTGACACGCACGCGGACATGCACGCACGGGGACACGGGCGGACACGAGCGTACGCGGACGCCCTACCGCGCAGCGTCGCGATGACGAGGCGTCGCTGCGCTTGCCCACAGCTGTGCCCCCAGTACTGGCCGGAGGAGGGCCTCCTGCGCCACGGCCCCATCCAGGTGGAGTTCGCCGGCTGCTTCCTCGACGGCGACATCACCAACCGCACCTTCCGCATCTGCAACGTGACGCGGGTGAGGGCGGGGGGTGGGGGGAGCGGGGGTGGGGGAGCAGGGGCGGGGAGCATTCCATTCCTCACGCCGCCGCGTGCAGCCGCGTGCGCAGGGGTCGGGGAGTCGACGGCCGCGTCTCCGTGCGTACTCCGTGGGGAACGGCGGCACGGCGGTTATCGCGTTGCGCTGCGAACCTGTCGGCCCGAGTTCGATTCCCGCTCGCGGCCACATATCTTTACCGGTCTCGGGCCTCGAATGAGTACCCGGGGTGGTGTTAGAACACCGGGGAAGACAAAGGCGGCCAGGCGCGGTGCCGGCCACCCGCCCCCTCGCGGGGCCACGCCGGCCTTAGCAGGCGCCGCTCGCTAACGACGCTTTCCCCGTCGGTCTGTCGAAGGCTCCACGGCGGATCTTTGACTCTGCGTTGTGTGCTAGCCGCAGGATGGGTACCGCACGGTGCAGCACTTCCAGTACGCGGGCTGGGCGCTGCGCAAGGACGTGCCGGCCTCGCGCCGCTCTTTCCTGCACCTGGCGGCGCAGGTGGAGAAGTGGCAGCAGGAGTACGGTGCCGAGGGGCGCGTCCTGGCACACTGCCTGTGGGTGCCGCACACACACAAGCACGCACACACACGTTCACAAGCATGCACGCGCACGCACGTTCACGCACGTACATGCACGTACCCATGTGCATATGCTGTGTAAACCATGTACATTGTGGAGACCGTGTCCACCACGTACACCACGTACACCACGTACACCGTGTACACCGTGTGTACATAGTGTACACCATGTACACCGTATGCATGGTGTACCGAGTATTGTTTTGTTGCAAGGCCATGTGAGATGGTGGTGGCTTTGGGAGGCCCTCATCCAGCAGTGGATAGATCGTGGCTGACGACGAGGAGGTCGTGGGGTGCGGAGAGAGGCAGGCAGAGTGGAGGATCGCTGCTGGCGATGGCGGATGGAGCGGGTTGCTAGAAACTCAGCGGGCGTGCCACTCAGTGGCGGGGTTAGCGGCCATCGCTATTCGTTACGGAGCCATTGATGGTGGTGGTGACGATGGTCATGGTGGTGGTGATGGTGGTGATCGTGGTTGTGATTGGACCGATGGTGGTGGTGGTGATGGGTGGCGGCGGTGGTGGTGGTGATGGTGGCGGTGGTGGTGATGGTAATAGCGGTTGTGGTTGTGGTGGTGGTGGTGATGGTAGTGATGCTGATGGCGGCGGTGGTGGCTGTGGTGATGGTGATGGCAGCCGTGGTCGTGGTGGTGGCGGCGGTGATGGCGGTGTTGGCTGCGGTGGCGGTGGCGGCGGCGGCTGTAGCTTTGTAGCTGTGGCTTTGGTTTTTAATGTTTTGAGATGGGGGCGTAATGCGGAGCAGTGGAGGCAATAAACGTAAATAATCTGGCGTCGCGGTTATTAAACCCGCAGGGATAATCACCACGAGTTCCGGCTTTCATTGGACTCTCAGGAGCAGCAGCGGTGCGTGGCGAGTTCACTTGGGAGAGAGAAAATTATTTAAATGTTTTTCAATAATATATTCAAATATTTTCCGCCACATCCATACCTGTCAACCCCTTATCAGTGCCCTACCTTATTACAGACCAATTCAGACCGTATTGGTCACCCCGTGCCCTTATAAATCTCAACGTTCATCTTACAAAGTCCCAAGACAAGGGATAAACACAAACAAATAGACAAAATTTCCCTATACAAGAATACAGGTACACTGTATGGATTGACAGGTATGCACATAAGTCACGCCGCCACTTATAGCGTTATACCGGAGTAAATGTTAGCGAGGTGAGAGAGGGTTTAACAGATGGGAGCAGAGCTCGGAATGAGGATGATAAGCAGCAGCAGGAGGATGAAGAGAGGGGGGTGATGAAAATAAAGAAGATGATGATGATGACAGGGAGCAGATGACGTTTCGTTCCTTCTGCCTCCGTGTGTGGCTCGTACAACACCGATGATGAAGATGTTGTTGTGAAACTCCAGGAGATGGCGGTATAGCTTCTGTCAGTACGGGGATAGAGCGTTGCCCCCTTGCGCAAGCGGTGGGTTTTCTCCGGGTGCTTCGGTTTCCTCCCACACGAATACAGAACGCTCGTCATTAAACATAACCACCCAACGTAGCAGCAGCAGCAGCAGGACTTCCCTAATCCTACAATTCTCCCGGCTAAATCGGTAAATCAGTAAATGTAGTTTCCTCTGTGCACAGATTACACGTGCATCGTTTCTGTCCTCCATTTTTTTATTGGAGGTCATCCCCGCTGGTGCTCTGATCTCTGTCTACGCGCTCGGAGCGATTTGACTCCCAAACACCTCCACAGCGGGCACTCTGAGTGGAAGCCGCTCCGTGTCCAGCGAGTGCCGAGCTCTCTGCCCAGTCGCCGCTTTAACAACCCCGCTTTGATGTGGTGTGCGTGCGTGCGATGGTTGCTGTGTGTGTGCACGCGATGGTGCGGTGTGCGTGTGGCCGCGGCATAGTAACGGCTCGGGGCGGACCGGCCTCTTCTGCGCCGCTACCAACGTGTGCGAGATGATCCGAAGACAGAACGCGGTGGACGTGTTCTGCGTGGTCAAGGCCCTGCGCAACAACAAGGCCAACATGGTCGACTCGCTGGTGAGGCTGCACGCCATCCCGGTTCATCCTCTCACTCGGCTGCCCGTCTACCCACCTATTCACCTATTCATCCAGCCGCTCGTCCGCCCGGTCATCACCGGCTTACTAATTCACTCGCACGCTCACGGACACACGCGCGTGGGTGTTAATGGAGTGAGTAACGTGCATCGACGCCACCACGTCTGCGTGCTCCCTGTTGCCCTCCCCCACCCTCCATACCCCGCAGAGTCAGTACCAGTTCTGCTACGACATCGCCCTCGAGTACCTGGAGTCTGGATAGACTCCGGCTACCCCAGCTCGCAGAGGTCCTGACCCCGACTCAACCCGTGGTGGACATTCCTTGGCGGGCGGCCCCACCCTGCACGCTTACACGCGCACTGCGGGGGCAACAGTGAGCTCACCAGCGCGTGAGCGGGCGAGCCGGTGAGCTCGATAGGCAATCGGGGGGGGGGGGGGGGGCAGATGGATGAGCCGGTGAGCTTACCGAGGATCGGGCGTGAGCCAACGCCTGGATTGGTGAACTCGCCGGAGCGTCGTAGCGAACCCCTGGGCCGGAGGGCAACCAGGCGAGCGACCTGGCGGACTTACAAGTGACCTGACGAGCTTATAAGCGACCTGGCGAGCTCACGAGCTACAGCTGGTGAGCTCACGGGCGAGCGGTTTGTTATTTGGGCGGGCGGGCCACCGTCATTGCAGCGCTGTGGCCTGACAGCTGTTGCCACCCACGGCCCCCGCACACTGCATGCTCCATCTCGCCGTCTCGCCGACGCGCGAGCGCGCGCTATTTTTGTAGTTGAGCGTTTACGTCGTTTTGTTACGAATCCTCGCGTCGGGGGTTTAGTTACGCGTCCCGGTTTCCAAGGCAGCTGTGCGCCGTGCCGCTCACGAAGGCCGCAATTAGCGGAGGGGGAGTTGTGTAATTATATTTCACCCGAAGTTTTGTGGATTTACGGAGCGGATTCACACGCAGAAAATAACGCGTTTCGTCGGGCTTTTGACATTTCGCTTTTTTTATACTGGTTGTGGCGCCTCGTCGTGCTTATTGTGCAAAATGTTATTCACAAAACGAGCTTTTTAACAAGAAAATCAAAACGCCGACAATTGGTAAACGCTCGGTGAGCCGGGCCCCCGCATCGTCGCCGTTCCCGAGATGAAGCGAAGACACCGTCGTGTTGCGGACACGACGGTGGTTTTATTTTATTTTTTTATTTTTGTACAGAATCTCTCCCAACGTGTTTACGTGCGCGTGCGGGCGAGTGTATGCACGCCTCTCCGCACGCTTGTGTTTGTCTCGACCTGTCTCCGCCACCGCGGATTTATTTCTGTTTCACTGTCGCAAGATTCGTCCACGCGAGCACCCGGAATTCACGGCCGTCACGTCACCTCCGATGTCTTTTTTTCCACTGCACAACCAAGCCGCGCCGAGCCAGCCCGGCACGGTTCTGCTGGCGCCAGGGTCCTTTTTCCACCACCGAAACAGTACCGCGCCACTGACGTCATGCGCAGTTAACGAGTGGAGATGCACGTCGCACGCAACGAACGCATCATTAACCCGCCCCTGCTTGGCCCCGAGCCACATTTACATGACTTATTGCGAGGCCAGCGCATCACGGTTTGGTCCCTGCTCAGCTCGGATGTTCCAATGGAAAAGGGATAACTGAGACACTCCCCCCACGCCCCCCACCACCCCACCAGTTTTCGAGTGTGTGGTGCATTTGAGTGTAATTGGTGTGCGGGGTTTAAGTTCCACAGCTGGGGGACCGTGCCGCTCTGAGCCAGCCTCACGTGGGGTGTGGGAACCAGGAGAGAGACCCGGGCAGCAGTGCCCAGCCCCACACCGACGACATCAGCAGCAGTAGAGCCACAATGAACCGCTGCCAATAGGACCACCAGCATCACCAGCAGCATCAACACCATTGTAAATATGACAGCAGAAGCAGCACCATCAACAGCACCATGAGCACCAACATCACCTGTAATAGCAGCACCATCACCAGGACCAAAAAAATATCACCGCCATCAGCAGATTCCGCACCATCATTGTCGCCATCATCAGCACCAGCACTAACGCGGCACCAAGGCCACCACCAGCACGGATAGATGCTGGCAATGCCCCCCAACCCAAGGAATTGCAGAGGCTGCACTTTTATCTTTGACTCCTATCGCGTTGCAGGGTCTGGATGCACAGCAGGCGGACACCTTTTTTATACTTGCCACAAGCGTGTGCTGCTCTCCAACAATTCGACTTTACATTTGGTGACCGGCCCCCCACCACGGGAAAGGGTGCCAGGGGCGTGACCCCTCTGCTCGTCCTGTGGGGGAAAGAGGAGCAGGATTCTGGCGACGTGCCACGAGCCGGAGCGCCAAGAGCAGTGCGCCTCTGGTTCCGCGCTACTCCCACCTTCACAGTGCCGAGCCACGGCAGAGTTAGCGCGGCTAAGACCCCGGCTGCCGGGCATTCAAATCCACCCGGCTCCCCACTCTCACCCTGGCACCTCCGTTCGTCTCCGTCCTTCGAATCCACGGCCAACCACGTGGCCGCCGTTCATCGATCCCGCCCTTCAATTATATTGGCCACTGCGCTCAGCCAATCGGAGCTTAGGCCAGCTTTCCGCGTTGATCAATAGAAGACCCCACCACGCCGTGTTTGAGTGACAGAGGCGATTTTTAACGCGTGTGCTGTGGCGGACAACTTGATTCATGACAGAGCCTTTGGGTCAGATGGCGATAATTGAATGCGAATCAGTTGGTCGGTGTCGCGAGCGCAGGCATTGCCTAATCAGCAACAAGGGTCCGCCTCGAATGGCATTTGCGTTGCTCCGTATGATTTCCGGCAATATATTTCGTGGACATGTTTAATATGTCCTCAAGTAGTGACATAATATCAAATTAATTATTTAATATGTTGTCGGTAATTGATGATGTATTACATGCGTTAAATATATTTTCGGAAATCAATACTGTGACAATACGTCCCTTTCGTCGACTCAAACACGTGGCCTGCCGCGCCGCCACGTGGCCACACGTGGTCACTGCACGCGACGCGCGGACAATCCTCGATGATTATTCACAGCGGGCCGATGACATTGATGATCGTGATATCACGGTCATGGATGATGATGATGACGGTGACGATGGTGATGGTAATTATCATGAGGATGGTGATGACCGCGACGGTGATAATTACCACGGTAATAATGATCATGATGATGATGGTGATCATGTTGATGGAGATCGTGATGATTATGATGATGATTATGGTGTCCCAAAGCTTTTTTTGCAAATCGGAATTTTGTCCCCCGGTTGAAAATCGTCTGGCGTCATGGTCGACTCGTGATGCGGGCCAAGGGGCGAGGCTGCCCGAGTAACGGGTGAGGGGGGAGGAGGAGGAGGAGGGAGATGTGAAGAGGGCATTAGGAGGGGCAGTCTGACCAAAGCGAGTTGTCTTGTGGAGAGAGAGAAAGACACGCAGGGAGAGCTCCCAGTGCGGTACAGGAGAGACGACCACGTTCGCGCCACGTCTCTGTTCGCGGTTTGTGTCGCGCGCGTTCCGCCGGGTTCACCTCGGCCGCGGCTTTGGCGGGCGAGAGAGTTGTCGAGTCAGCAGCTCCATTAAAAGCGCGGACCCTGGCTCCTGGTGCGCAGTGTTGTGTGAGGGTGCGTGTGTGTTGGGCGCGGTGATTAGCGCTACGCTTGTGCGCAGTGTGTGAGGGTGCGTGTGTGTTGGGGCGCGGTGGTTTACGCTACGCTGCGCTACGAACCCGGCGACCCGAGTTCGCTTCCCGCTCACGGCCACCAACACCATTGACGATTATGTTATCTGTACCGGTCCTGGATCTCCTCTACGTCGGCGCAGCCTCAAATGGGTGCGATGTGTAAACATCAGAGGTGTGGACTCGAGTCATGTGACTTGGACTCGAGTCAGACTCGAGTCATGAATTTGATGACTTGAGACTCGACTTGGACTTGCATAACAATGACTTTGTCCCACCTCTGGTAAACATCAAGACTGGAGCTGGGCACGGAAGGCCTCACTGAGCACCATGACTTTTGCAGGAGGCTCCTGCCAAGTGTTTGTAATGGGAGAGGCGGGGTGTGATCACTGTGTAAATCTCAATCGAGTAATTTGCGGTAATTTGAGTTTTTTATTTGACGAATCTTGATAAGTGACGCCGACGCACACAGTGGCTTCCTCTCGCACTAGACGCCACGGGATCTTTAACGTCCACTGGGAAGCAAGCGGCGCGGAGTATCGTCACGGTGAATGCGCACGCCCGCGGTATTGATCGGGGCGGCCGCAGGATTCGAACCGCGAGTCTCTGCAGCGAGCAGTGAACTCGCCTGCCGCTCGATCGCGTCACCACGACGATGGCGGATCAGCAAGATCAAAACTATAAACTATTTTATTTTACCGGGTAAGGCCCACTCTGGCGCTCTGTTTCAAAAGTGATCTGGCCACAAATGGTCGCTCAAGGAAGTGGCTTATCACGTGGAAATGTATAGCAGTCGCCAAACACTCACAACGCGTGTTTCTAAATGTGGAAGGAAACCCGAAGGACCCGGAGAAGAATCCACGCGACCACGGAGAGAAACGCAAACTCCAAATCTACAGCAGCAGGCGTCAGGGTCGGGATCGAACCCACGACCTCCTGTACACCAGGCGAGGTAGTTAACATCTCCTACCACCTTGATGATGATGAGAGAGAGAGAGACGCAAACTCCAAATACACAGCAGCAGGCGTCAGGGCCGGGATCGAACCCACGACCTCCTGCACACCAGGCGAGGTAGTCAACATCTCCTAGCCACCGTGGCGCCAGGAGCAGAGTGGATTGGAGCGCCGCGAGTCCCGGGGGGGGTGGGGAGGCGGCCTTCATCCAGCAGTGGAAAGATACTGGCTGATGATAATAATAATAAACAGGGGAGTCCACCAAGTAAGCACGTTCTTGGCTTTTATTGTCCAAAACCACGACCTCTCCGCGTTACAAAATATAATAACATTCACCGAGACGACGCGTGTGATCGTTAATACGGAATAGACAGCGATATGTTCACACGACGCGTCACCAACACTGTAAGACGAGCACTGAGCTGCTGGGGGTCGTGATGGGCTACCGTATTCTCTCGATTAGGAGACGGACGCACTCTATGTTAGAGCAAAAGTCGGGCGATCGTGTCTGTAATCTTGAGAATGCGGCAAATCAGAAGATCAGGGGAGCTCACAGGGAGAGGGTCAGGGAATAGGAGTAGAGAGAGGGAAGAGGAGTAGAGAGAGCGAGCAGGGGTAACGAGGTGGATCAGAGGGGAGCCAGGGCGATCAGGAGCTGAGGAAGGGGATCAGCAGACAATAAGGGGAAACAAAGGGAATCGGAGAGATCGGGGGAGAAGTCGAGAGAGCAGGGGGCTCTGAGAACAACCACCACGGGTACCGGGGAGGGATCGGAGACCTGGAGAGACCAGGAGCTTGGGACATCAGGGCGCCTCTCCACTGCTAGCGTGACTACGCAGGGACACGCAGCCCTGGCCATGCCTGACCCGGCCGGCCTTTGGGCTGGGGTCAGGGTTAGGGCCCGGCTCACAGTGACGAAGCCGAAGCCGCGGAGATGACGAGACTTCATTCTACACATCATCATCACGATCATCATCTCTAGAACGGTCTGAAGCTAAAGTGCGGAAATCTCTCCTCTCTCTTCATGGGTGGGGGGAGGAAGAAGTCGGGGCGTGGACGGTGGAGAAAGTGGGGGTGCATGGTGGGGGGGGGGTGAGACCATAGCGAATCCATGGCAAACGAGCCTGGTGGAGATGATGACGATGATCACGTGGTTCGCCAGGAGTCTCGAGACTCAAGCCAGGAGGGTCCTGCCAAGTCCATGATGCTCCCGTGCACAATGATTTGCACCTCCGATGAGCACGCTTGGCTACGTTCAACATATGTACACACATTGTTGATGCGACTGCTGTTGATGATGCTGCTGCTACTGATTATGATCACTTCTTCTTTCGTATGGCTGATGAAGATGCAGAGCTTCAACTACAATTTCACATTCAGCTGGTCGAGCCAGATAAAGGCGTCAGATTATAATCACCGATGATGATTTTGCTCGTGATTATGCTGCTGCTGCGGATGATTATTCCTTAATGATGCCACTGTCGATGATGGTGACAATGACAATAACGTGACTTCATAAAAGCTTACGACTGCTGGGCTGGTGGGGCGAGGTAATGCGTGGGGTTCGCGAGGTCGAGGAGTCATGGTCAGGGCAGGCATCAGGGTCACGGTGTCACCAGCTCGCCGCGTCCCAGACGCGCCGCACACGAAGTGCTGGCGGCAGTGACGCGTGGAGGTTGGCGAGGACCCACGCTCTGCCCCACCACAGAGCGAGTCACAGATGCGGTGGTCATACCCATTGCACGCAGGCCACGTGGAGAGGGACACGTGGTCTTAATATGTATGCACTGCACATATATACTTCCGTTATATTCCAGATATACGATATATACTATGTAAATGTAGGTTATTTATATATTTTTTTTTAAAATTATAACATACTAATATATTCGCATTGTATCATAGCTCTTAATATCATTGCATTGAGTGTATGTGTGTCCGTGAATATTTGTGTGTATGTGTGGCTGTATATTTGGGGCGTGGTGGAGCAGTGATTAGCGCACTGCGCTACAAACTCGGAAACCCGAGTCAGGGCTAACGTCAGTGGCGACTGATCCGAACCAGTCCTGGGTCCCTCCCATAGGTCCACTTCGCTGTGGAGACAAAGGCGGCCAGGCAAGGAGCTGCCCACACCAGCCTCCATAGGTGCTCGCAAACAGCATTTCTCCAACAGCCTGTGCAGGCTACACAGGAAGTCTTTGTGTGTCTGTGTGTGTGTGTCTGTGTGTGTGTGTCTGTGTGTGTCTGTGCATGTGTCTGTGCATGTGTCTGTGCATGTGTCTGTGCGTGTGTCTGTGCGTGTGATAGTGTAGCGGTTAGCGCGCTGCGCTATGAACCCCCCCAACGACCCGGGTTCGATTCCCGCTCACGGCCAACACCAGTGACGATTATCTGAACCGGTCCTGGGCCTCAAATGAGTACCTGGTGCGGTGTGTAAACATCGCTACTGGAAAGACAAAGGCGGTCGGACGTGGTGTTGGCCACCCACCCCCTCGTGTACCGTTCCGGCCTTCATAGGTGCTCGCTAACAGCACTTGCCCCTACAGTCTATCAAGGCTATACGAGGGATCTTTGTGCGTGTCTTTGTACACGTGGTGTGTGGATACACTTTGGGCAGCGCACTGCGCTCTGAACCCCGTCACCTGAGTTCGATTCCTGGCGACATCAGTGAGAACACGTGATCTGAACACGTGATCTGAACCTGTGCTGGCCTTCATCCAGATCGGCTCGGCCTGAAGTGTTGGTGGCACCACTCCGCCCCGTGTCACCCCGACCTTCATAGCTGCTCGCTAGCTGTCCGCGAGGCTCCGTCGAGAAGTGTAGTCTCTATGCCGCACACACGCGGCTCTTTGTCACTGCTGGGTGACGGCCTCCCCACGCGTTGCAGCTCGTGGGGGTTGTCTGACCAGATGTCAACACGTTGGTCAGTTCGGGTTGGGGAGCAGAGAAGCGCAGGGTGACAATGGATGTCACTGCACTGCCAGCCCAATTCTCGGTATAAGCAGAGGTTGGGCTCCAGTCCGACCCGGTCCGATCTGAGCCGCGCTAGGCTGAGACCCGCTTCAGTCGGTGCTTGACGACCCATTCCGCGTTCCTGTTCACGGCGCACAGCTCCATCATGCGCGCCCCGTTGTCCAGAATCCGCTCGTCTGGGGGGACACGAACAGCGGCCGCCGCCACGGTGACGCGCCGGCGAGACGTGGACACGAGAGACGTGGACACGAGACGTGGACACGAGACGTGGACACGAGAGACGTGGACACGAGAGACGTGGATACGAGAGACGTGGATACGAGAGACGTGGACATGAGACGTGGACACGAGACGTGGACACGAGAGACGTGGACACGAGACGTGAACACGAGAGACGTGGACACGAGACGTGGACACGAGAGCAACGGGCTGCTGCTCGCACTTGTGGTGGGCGCCTCCACGTGGAGGGTTCATGCCACGGCAAGGATGTGGGGGGGGTGAGGTGGGGGGGGGGGTGAGGTGGGGGGGGGGTGAGGTGGGGGGGGTGAGGTGGGGGGGGTGAGGTGGGGGGAGGTAGAGCGGCCGAGAGGCCCAACCCGGGAAGCGACGGCGTGGACCACGATGAGCAGAAAGCGATCGGCCTCTCCTGCCGTAAGAGACCAAGGTCGCAGTAACGGGGGGGGGGGGGGTCACGGTAACGAGGGGGTCACGGTAACGAGGGGGTCACGGTGGGGGGGGGGGTCCATGGCCCACAGGCTCCCTGCCGCCGCAAGGCTCCACTCACCGATGTTTCCCTTCGTCTCGCAGAGGCAGCACTCGTCGAGGAACGAGCTCTTGAAGCGCAGCTCTCCCCTAGGGGGGACGAGAGAGTGCAGCGTCATCATCAGACACTATACATGTTCATCATCGTCATCATCAGACACTATACATGATCATCATTGTCATCATCATCGTCATCATCATCGTCATCATCATCGTCATCATCAGACACTATACATAATCATCATCGTCATGGCACACACGATCCATCATCATCATATTGGATGATGATGATGATGCACCTTCGATGAGCACAGTTGGCTCTGTGTGGTGGGAAAGATGTCAACATATTCGGGAGACCCACAGAAGCAAAACCCCGGAAACTGTTTCTGAGAACCCGTCACGTGACCTCTGTTCCACACAAACAGGGGCTGAGACTCTCCCATGCTATTTGCATGACAGTCAGCCCAAGATATATCATTGTCAGAGCTGTAAATTCGTCAAACGCAGAGCAAATTCAAAGTAAGCAGTGTTGTTTGTACCATCGACCATTTTAATCACAGACAGACGCGCAAAGAGACGCGGAGACAAGACGCGGAGACAAGACGCGGAGACAAGACGCGGAGACAAGACGCCCCCCCCCCCCCACCTGTGGCGCAGGACGTGCTGCTCGAAGCAGGCGAGGACGTCGCCCGCCGTGGTGCCGCGGACCAGGTCCACGGGCAGGTCGGGCACGCGGAGCCACTCGTCGCCTCTCACCGAGATCACGCCGCTCGGCTGCTCGCGCGACACGTCACACCGTCGGCATCGGCGTCATCAGAAGTAGCGGCATCATCAGCAGCATCAGAAGCATCAATCATCAGCAGCAGCATCAGTAGCATCAGCAGCAGCATCATCATCATCACCAGGATCAGCATCATCATCAGCAGCATAAGCAGCAGCATCAGTAGCATCAGGAGCATCATCATCATCAGCAGTGCCGCCTCCCACCTGTGCAGGATCGGTCCGTGGTGCTGCACCCTCTCGCCCCCCCTGGATGCGTCTCAGGAACCTGAGCCCCCCCCCCGCGTTGGCCCCGCGCTCCTTCTGACGGTGCCGCTGCCTCAGCTCGTTCTGCTCCCTCACCTGGCGCAGCAGGAACGCGGGGACCTGGGGGGGGGGGCGAGGGGGAATGGGCGTTCAATGGAAAATTACTCCAGTAGCAGCCCTGTGTCTGCGTAATGCTTCTGTAACTCATCGTTATTGTAACTATGGTCAGTCTAAAAATAATCTGCCCGAGTCAGCTCGCCTCGCAGGGAATTTATGATCGAACATGTTTTGTGCAATATCTTCGCTTTCCCATGCGGCAGAGCAGTTGTTTCTGCGCCCCTTTCTATTTGCTCCATCGCTGTACTTTAGATTTGCCTTCGGCACCCACGCAGGAGTGCACACACTGAGCAACACGTGAACACACGCACACACAACGTACACGATTACATCTTCACAAAGACAAAGACGCCCCCTATAGCCTTTAACAGACTATTGGAGCAAGTGCTGTTGGCGAGAACCTGATAGTTGCCAACACCACGCCCGGCCGCTTTTATCTCCCCAAGTGGCGACGTTTACCAACCGCAACAGGTACGTATTTGAAGCTGAGTCGACCTAGGGGAGGCCCACGACCGGCTCAGATAACCATCACCGCCCGCACCAACACACACACAGAGACCCCCTCCTCCCGCGGCCGCAGGCACACCGTCCAGATGATGTGGCGGTAGTGCACGAGGAAAGCCACCACGTCCGCCGTGTCGGCGTGCGCCTGCATTTGAGCCCACTCCCGGCTCACGCCGCGCAGCCCCTTGGGCATGAAGAGGTTGGGGGCCACGATCTTGGCGACGTTGCCCAGCCCCATGCGGTTCTGCTGCTCCTGCGACACCACCTTGCCCAGCAGCAGCAGCAGCGCCTGCGTGGGGCGGGGCGGGGGGTGGAGGAATCAGGGCAGAGGTTTTAGAGCATTTATCGATATGTTCAAGATCTGAGGGTTTGCGTTTACTTGTTCATCGTCATAGACAGGATGTAGGAGACGGGAGGGCTGGAGGTGTTCCGAGTGAACCTGGGAGAGGCGCAGGCGTTGGACCTGCCACCAAATCTTCCGAAGTCATCAGATCTTGCAAGCTCAGCGGGATTAGTGCCTGGCTAGCCGTGGCCGGGAATCGAACTCGGGTCACCGGGTTTGTAGCTCATTGCGCTAGCCGCCATGCCCCCCCCCACACACACCTCGACTGTCCCCCCCCCCCCCCCCCACGTTGCCCAACCAGACCCTGGTCACGAACCCCAACCGTGACCTCCAACCCACTAGACCCCAGATCCCCCGCACCGTCACCCACGGCCCCCACCTCCAGCGTGTCCCTGTTGGCGTCGGGCAGCAGCAGCACGAGCAGGTTGAGCGCTTGAATTCTCTGTCTCGTCGAGTTGATTTCTGGTGAGGACGGTGGGAGGGAGAGGGGGGGAGGGGTGAGCGACATCACACCGATGATTAGTTCATATTGAACGTGCCCCAGTGTGCACGTATAGCCGCGTGAATGTGCATGGACGGGTGTATATGCACGTGTGTGTACACGCACTGATGACGGCGGCGAAGGTGATCACGTGCGTGCGTGCGCGCGTACACGTGTGTGTCCACGTGTGTGTGTGCGTGTACACGTGTGTGTCCACGTGTGTGTGTGCATGTACACGTGTGTGTCTACGCACTGGTGACGGTAGCGAAGGCGATCATGTACTCCACGGTGAGCAGTGGGGTCGGCAGCTCCCGCACGAACATCTTCAGCAGCGCCGCTGCATCCGCAGAGCTCAGCTGCCCCCACGCGAACGAGTCCCGCGTCAGCGGATTGTCCAACTGCTTGCGCGCAGCCTGGGGTCACGGGGGGGGGGTCACGGGAGCGTTGGGGGTCAAGGGAGAACAGGAGGATGGACAGCCATGATGATGATGATCGTGGTGGTAGTGTCGGTGCTGCTGGTGGTAGTGAGGATGGTAATGATGAGGACCTGCAGTGATGATAATTATTGTATAGATGTTGCTGTGTAACAATGATAATGACGTTGATCGTGGTCATCATGACAACAACGATGATCGTGGCAGTGGTGGTAGTGATTGTAATTGTGGTGATGCCAATCATCACCAATCATGGTGGTGGTAATGGGGGTAACGATAACGATCGTAAGCGATGATGTGATAATGATGACGTTGATCGTTTACGATGATTACAGAATGATAATGACGATGACTGTCATGGTGACCGTGGTGATGACTGTGGTGACGACGATGATCGTGGTGGCCATGATGCCAAAGATGAGCACGATGATGCCCCCCACCCACCCCCTCATCCCCGTCACTCACCTTCACCCTCGCCGCGTTGCCCGACACACGCAGGATCCCGTCCTGGTCGAGTCCCTGCTTCTCCAGGTGCTGGATCAGCTGTGAGAGCAGCGGGGTCACACGGGGTCACACGGGGTCAACCCTACCCCGACCTCCACACACGGGCGCAAGCAATTGCCCAAGCTCTGAGGTTTGCCAGTAGGGGGTGATGGTCCCTTTGCATTAAGTTTTCTGTAATCTTATTTGAGTAATTTGTGGTGATTTCTTTATATTCGGAAAAATGTGAACCATGAGACTGCCAAGCAATAATGACCGACTCTTGCGGAATACGTCACGGGCTCTTTAACGCCCGCGGTGAGGCAGACGGTCCCCACTCGGAGCGCTCTGTAAATGTGCCTGTGGGCGCGGCTTCACCAGAATTTCTGCGTCGTTGTCATCGTCATCGGCCATGATCAATCCACTGCTGTGTGATGGCCTCCCCAAGCCGTCGCCACCTCTCACGACCCCGCGATGCTACAATCCACCCGGCACCAGCGCACGAGCTGATCTCTTCGCTCCATCTCCCCGTTGGACGCCCTCTTGGGTTCATTCCTCCCCTTGGCACACACTCCATCCTCTTTCTTTTGACAATCGATCAGTATCCCTTCCTGGGCGCACCTTGTAAACGTGCCTGTGGGTATGGTTCCTCCAGGGCGCCACGTGAGTGCAGTGTGAGTGGTGTGCTCACCTGTTCCAGGATTCGCGGCACGCAGATTCCTTCCTCTCTCCTCCGGTCCTGCTCCAGGAGCTCGCTGAGGGGCACCCCGAACACGGCTTGGTCTGCGGGAGAGACGGCACCGTAGACGTGGTCAATAGCAACAGCACGACGCTTGTGCCAGGCGAGGTGCACTCTGAACTCTGCACCCCACACCCTGCACCCACACCCCGCCATCCCACACCGTGCACCCAGACCATGCCACCCCACACCCTGCACCCACACCCCGCCATCCCACACCCTGCACCCACACCCTGCACCCACACCCTGTACCCACACCCCGCCACCCCACACCCTGCAGCCACACCCCGCCACCCCACACCCTGCCACCCCACACCCTGCACCCACACCCTGCACCCACACCCCGCCATCCCACACCCTGCCCCCACACCCTGCACCCACACCCTGCACCCACACCCTGCACCCAGACCATGCCACCCCACACCCTGCAGCCACACCCTGCCACCCCACACCCTGCCACCCCACACCCTGCCACCCCACACCCTGCCACCCCACACCCTGCCACCCCACACCCTGCCACCCCACACCCTGCCACCCCACACCCTGCCATCCCACACCCTGCCACCCCACACCCTGCCACCCCACACCCTGCCACCCCACACCCTGCACCCACACCCTGCACCCACACCCTGCCCCCACACCCTGCACCCACACCCTGCACCCACACCCTGTACCCACACCCCGCCATCCCACACCCTGCAGCCACACCCTGCCACCCCACACCCTGCCACCCCACACCCTGCACCCACACCCTGCACCCACACCATGCCACTTGCACCCTTCACCCTGCAGCCGCACCATGCCACCCTTCACCCTGCACCCACACCATGCCACCCACCTCCGTGCTTGGCCTTGGCCGCCCTGCACCGCTTGAGCTGCAGGCTGAGGCTGTCGAACAGCGCCGTAAGCTCGATGAGCGCCACGCGCCGCATGCGCGTGAGGTCGCGCGGGGAGAGCGCGTCCGGGCGCGTGGCGCCCAGCCAGTCCTGGCTCAGGCAGAACTCCTGCACAGCGGCGGACAGCGGGGGGGGGGGGGGGGGAGTCGATGGGGGGGAGCAGGAAGTGGAGGAGGTCCATCATATTACTGTTTCCATAATCGCCCAGGATGGGTCATCATCGCCATCGCGATCATCATCATCAAGGGGCTGGTTTACGGCCAGCTACAACCAGCACTACCGAAGTGGTGGTAATCTGAGTGGTGGATGAGGGTCTCGAATTCTCAGAGCTTGGGGAAAAGAGATGATGGTGATGGGGGGAGGAGGAGGAGGAAGGAAGGGAATTCCAAAGCGGAGCAGTGCGAGGGAAGACGCAGAGAGAGAAGAGTTTTGACCTGCAGTGTCGTGAGTTTGGTGGGTGAGGGGATGAGTGAGTGGGTGAGTAATTGGGTGAGTGGGTGGGTGAGGGTGAGTGAGTGGGTGAGTAATTGGGTGAGTGGGTGAGTGGGTGGGTGGGTGAGGGGGTGAGTGGGTGAGTAATTTGGTGAGTGGGTGAGTGAGTGGGTGGGTGAAGGGGTGAGTGAGTCGGTGGGGGAGTGAGTGGGTGAGTAATTGGGTGAGTTGGTGAGTGAGTGGGTGGGTGAGTGGGTGAGTGAGTGAATGCGTGGGTGAGTGAATGAGTGAGTGAGTCCTCAACATCGGTGGATTGGGGGGGGGGCTCGTACGGGCAGCCTGGTGTCCGGGGTGAGTTCTGGGGGGGGGCCGTCATGGGGGGCATTCCCCTGCTCCGAGTAGGCGATGTCCGTGCGGAAGAGGCCGAGGTCGGGGGCCCTGCGGGGTTCACGCCTCTCGGGCGGCGGAGGCCGCTCCGAGCCGGCCTGGCGCTCTGCGGCAGAGACGGTCGCATCACCGTGGTTACGCGTTGCAACTCATCACCAGGGTTACGCGTTGCAACTCATCACCAGGGTTACGCGTTGCAACTCATCACCGTGGTTACGCGTTGCAACTCGTCACCGGGGTTACGCGTTGCAACTCATCACAGGGGTTACGCGTCGCAACTCATCACCGTGGATACGCGTTGCAACTCATCTGTTGTGGCCTGTTCTGGTGGTGGTTGTTGTGGGGGTGGTTGTTGTGGTTGTTGTGGTGGTGGTTGTTGTGATTGTTGTGGTGGTGGTGGTTGTGGTGGTTGTAGTGGTGGTTGTTGTGGTTGTTGTGGTTGTTGTTGTGGTTGTTGTGGTGGTGGTGGTGGTGGTTGTTGCGGTGGTGGTTGTGGTGGTTGTTGTGGTTGTGGTGGTGGTGGTTGTTGTGGTTGTGGTGGTTGTGGTGGTTGTTGTGGTTGTTGTGGTGGTTGTGGTGGTTGTTGTGGTTGTTGTCGTGGTGGTTGTTGTGGTGGTGGTTGTTGTGGTGGTGGTTGTGGTTGTTGTGGTTGTTGTGGTGGTGGTTGTGGTTGTTGTGGTGGTTGTGGTGGTTGTTGTGGTTGTTGTGGTGGTGGTGGTTGTGGTGGTGGTTGTTGTGGCTCCGGGCACCTTCCGCGTCCTTGACGCTGTAGTGCGACGCGCGCGGCTTGAAAGCGCTCAGCATCCCCGACGGGCTCACAATGGCCAGCTCGGGCATCGTGAGGGGGTTCCTCTCCTGGGGATCAGAGGTCATCGCCTGGGGGCACGGGGTCAGCAGAGGAAGGGGGGGGGGTGAGGATAAGTGTGTGTGTGTGTGTGTGCAGCCCAGTGACCCGAGTTTGATTCCCATTCACGGCCAACACCAGTGACGATTATCTAAACCGGTCCTGCCCCCCCTAGGTCGACTCATCCTCAAATGAGTACTCGGTGCGATGTGTAAACATCGTCACTGGGGAGACAAGCGTGGCCGGGCGTGGTGCTGGCCACCCACCCCTCGTGTGCCGTGCCGGCCTTCACCGGTGCTACCCGCTAGCAGCGCTTGCCCCCACAGTCTGTCGAGGCTCCAGGGTCCGGGGCGGGGGCGGGGGGGGGGGGATCTTTGTAGGTGCCGCCCACCTCGACGGCGCTCAGGAACACGTCCCGCACGTCCCGCGGGCCCTTCTTGTCGGGCGCCCGGGTCGACTGCGTGAAGTTGTTCATGCGCTTCTGCACGGTGATCCTCTGCGCCACGCTCAGGGTGGACATCAGCTCCTCGGGGTGCGACTCCTCGTCCTCGTCCGATTCCACCGGCCCCAGCTCGTCCTCGGCGGTGCCGTCGCCGTCGCCACCGCCGCCGCCCGCTCCGGTCCGGTCCTTGCGGCTCGACCCCCGCGGCCGCTCCCCCTGGGTCAGGAATCCGGTCTCCTTCAGCCAGTCGGCCTCCTGCTCGTTCTCTGGATGGTGCAAAGACAAAGATTAAGCATGTCGTCTTAAACGGGCTGTCGAGGCCCACGGTGATCCGACCCTCCTGCGGCCCTCGAGCTCCGCCCCCCAATCTCACCATCCGGCGTCTTGATCTCCACCAACGTGAAATCCTCGCTGCCGCGCCGGATCTTGTTCACCTCGCGCTGGAAGAGGTCCTCCTGCGAGTCGTCGAGCGACTCCTGTGAGGCCCACGACTCGAGGCCCGACGTTTCGCTGCTCTGGCTCAGGCTGAGGCTGGGCGACGGCCTCCTCCTCCCGCCGTCGCTGCCGCTGCCGACGCTGGCGCTCAGGTCCAGCGATGAGCCGGCTCCTCCTCCGTTCTTCCGCATCATCTTCAACGACGACATCTTCATCATCGTCGTCATCATCATCGTCCCGTTCTCCTGGCTGTCCAAGTCGCCCTTCTCCTCGTCCTCCGCAACAGAGGGTGGCCGGTCCGGCTCGTTGGGGTTTTCCCCGGGAGCCCTCAATGATCTGGGAGCCGACTCGGGGGACGCGATGCACAGGTCGATGATGTCGTCGTTGTAGTCGGCGTCGTGGAGTCCTCGCGGGGACGAGACTCCGGAATCCGGGGTAGGGTCCCCGTTGGAGTCGGCTTTCTCTGAAGAGGAGAAGGAGGAGCGGTTCGTGGTGGCCGCGTGCGGCGAGGCGGAGTAGCCATTGGTGGCCAAATGGGAGATCGGGGGGGCCGGGGGGGCCCGGAAGGGGAGGTTGAGGGTCGGGGTCCGACGGAGTCCGGATAAGGAGGCCCCCTCATTGGGGGACTGCGACACGCGACCCGGAGCAACGGAGAGCCGGCGGACGGAGGCACGCTCAGCGGAATTGTGAGCGTCACTCCTGCGTGAAATCAGAATCATTTTCATTGTCATCATCATCATTCTGATCATCATGTGCAGAACTGGCAACATCGCTGTCATCATTTTCTTCATATCATCAGCAGCATCATTGTCATCATAAGCAGTAGCAGTAATACCACCACCACTATCATCAGCAGCCATATCATCGCCATCAGCAGCAGCAAGAGCAGCAGTAGCACACTGTGGACTGTTGTGTGTGCAGTGCATTGTGTGCCGTGTCAATCCCCCAATGCTTAGAGCATCGTGAGGATGACCATCGCCGCACGTTCCGCTCGGAGGCTTTTCCGCAGGAGGCCGCCCCATTCGCCGCTGGAGAACAGCGCGCTCTCTCTCTCGCTATTATCGTCCATCGGGGGTTCCTACGCGACAGCGAGTCCCAACATGACCTCTCATCTCTACGGTGCACGATGGGGGGGGGAGAGGGGGGTTTCTTTCGCGGTGGTGCCGCGAAGCTTCTTCAGAAACTGGAGACTGCTCCCTCCGGCACGCGGAGTGAAATGTCAGAATGTCAGAGTTGCCGAACAACACGCGGCCCGGAGCCGAACACGCAGCGGATAGCCGCGACGTCACGGCAGCTGTGACGTCACGGCAGCAGTGACGTCACAGCAGCAGTGACGATCGCAGCCACGTGCACGAGTCATGAGGCCAGAGCGTGGCGCTCGTGGCGGAGCGCAGACGTCCTCGGGAGGATGTGGGGACCAAGCAAGGGAAGTCGGGAAAAGAAGTGACTGACCCGCTCACTTACACACACACACTCACACAATCACTTACACACACACACTCACACAATCACTTACACACACACTCATTCACCCACTCACCCAGCGACTCAACTCATCCACTCAATTACACACGAGCGCGACGTGAAGGAGATGCACTCCAGTGACGTCACCGCAAGCTTCACTGATCGCTTTCATCAAAAAACAACCACCAGGCACCATCAGCATTACCATCATCCACGACACGCGGCGATTGCGCAAGCGGCCGTGGCATGCTGATGAGCGATAAGAGCTCAAAACTTGTGCACTTTTTTTACATCTCATTGCGTCCGTCACTGAAAGTTCGTCTATTCCACAATCATTGCTCCTTACCTTCCAAGTGGTGGCTCCATTATTCACGGTGGCTAGGAGATGTTAACTACCTCGCCTGGTACACAGGAGTTCGTCGTGTCGATCCCGACCCTGACGCCTGCTGCTGTATATTTGGAGTTGTGTTTTTCTCTCCCCGGGATCGCATGGATTTTTCTCCGGCTTTTCCCTCCACATTTAGAAACATGCGTTGAGATTATCTGGCTGCTATGAATTTCCACATGGGAAGCCACTTCGTTGAGCTATAATGTGTGGGCAGGTCGCTTCTGAAGTAAAGCTAAATAGCTCAGGGGACCCTTTACCTAGAAAACTATGTTTTTATAGATTTAGTTTATGATCGATCCCCGGGGCATAAATAGCTCTTGGGGTGTTATTGAACTCTCGTCGCGTCGTGTAATCACCGTCATCGCAATCGCACCTCCGGCTGACGTCACGAAACGCGTTCCAATCATTCCGCCGTGAGCCCGAGAACGAGAAGTTCTGTCGTGGTGAAATGTTAAACAAAACCCGCGTCCGCGAAGACGCACGGCTCGGTCTCTTGACCGAGCGAGTGGACGGAAATGTTTGAATGGAATTGGGAGAACAACAGAAGCTAACAGCTCAGCGCCCACCGCCTCACTGCCATCTGCGAGTCGCAAAAAAAGACAGCCGACAAACGGGCAGAGCGTGCGTGAAAGCGCGTGTCGATTTAGCAACAGGGCTTGTTTCAGTTGTCGGCCCGAAACAATAACACGGCCGCACACGTTCAGCGCGGTCGAGTTGGTGGCTTTAACAAGGCTGAGATCATTGCGCACGTGGTGTGGTGGTCACGTGACATGCATGCAAAGCATTATGGGAGTCGAGCCCTCCAGATGTGTTTGAGCTTCACACCTCGGGCGTGGTGCTGGCCACCCGCCCCCTGGGGCGCCGTGCCGGCCTTCACAGGTGTTACTCGCTAACAGCACTTGCCCCAACAGCACGTTAAGGCTATACGGGGGGTCTTTGTCTGCTTGCTATCTCTGTGTTGTCATCCTGCGCGACGCAGTTTCGTGTCGCGATGGGGTTTCTCACCATTCGCAGAAAATATTGGATTTGAATCACGGCGCGTGTCTGAGCAAGGCGACGGCAGAAAACGGGGGGCCAGTTTCTAACGCGGGCAGCCTTCCGTGGCAACGATCATCCATGATGACGGGTTGCTTGTGTTTAATCGCGTAAATGTAAATGTGTCATTAAATCCGCCAACCACTGGACACAGCCAATTAGTGAGGTTTGTCACGTAAACAGAACGTGCCAATTAGTTTCTAGTGCGAAGGTAAACGCACAACATTTACAATTCGAGAACGACGTTTCGCTGGTGATCACAACCAGCGTCTCTGTGCCGATTCGCAGGGCAAGCGGCGCGCTGCAGCGGGCGACTGCGGATGGGGAGGCGCAGCGTGAGGAGGAGGTGGAGGAGGTGGAGGAGGTGGTGGTGGTGGAGAGGAGGTGGTGGTGGGGAGGAGGTGGTGGAGGAGGTGGTGGTGGGGAGGAGGTGGAGGAGGTGGTGGTGGTGGAGAGGAGGTGGTGGTGGGGAGGAGGTGGTGGAGGAGGTGGTGGTGGGGAGGAGGTGGAGGAGGTGGTGGTGGTGGAGAGGAGGTGGTGGTGGAGAGGAGGTGGTGGTGGGGAGGAGGTGGAGGAGGTGGTGGTGGGGAGGAGGTGGTGGAGGAGGTGGTGGTGGGGAGGAGGTGGAGGTGGTGGTGGGGAGGAGTGGCGAGCGTGCACTCGGGGTCTTGTATTTGTCAGGCTGTCAACGCCGACGGCTATTTTTAGATTCGCGCTGTTCGACTAAGAAGTACACACCCTGCGTGCACACACACACACAGATTCGCTTCTTACGACTCACACACTCGCACACTACACACACAATACACGCACACGCACACAGACACTCGCTTCTTACGACTCACACACTCGCACACTACACGCACAATACACACACACACACTCGCACACTACACACACAATACACGCACACAGAGACTCGCTTCTTACGACTCACACACTCGCACGCGACAAGCTCAGAAACCCCCTGTCCAGTCTTAACAGACTGTTGGAGTGACGTATTGTTAGCGAGCATCTATTAAGTCCCGAGCGTGACGTGTTATGCCGCGACTCGCAGGCACACGTGACCCATCAGTGTTGAGCCCCAGGTGTCTCCACGGGTTTAGTTCATCGACTGGTTAAATGAAGGAGACTGACATGCGAATGGACACACTCGCATAGACAAACACTTTCTCGAATAAACAACACAAACTCATCTTTTTTTTGGGGGGGGGGGGGTTAGATCGCGTAAATATGAATGTGTCGTTCAACTCGCCACCACCCGACACAACCAATTAGTAAGGGGTTTGGCACGTAACCAGAACGTGCCAATTCGTTACGAGTACAGCACACCGGTTGTGTGTTGGAGAGCAAATCCACAACATTTACAATCCGAGTACGACGTTTCGCCGGTCATTACAACTGGCATCATCAGGCGACAGAGCCAATTGGTTGTCACGTGGGCAAATATGCCAAATGATTTGCGGTGATTCGGCAAACGGGAAGATGAGGAATGTGCGTGCCGCGGCTCTCGATGCTGGAGGTCATCTCCAGGGAAACGTCTTCGTGTACAATTGTCACAATGCCGATGGCTCGTCGGCGTTCCGGTTTTGCCGGCGAAAAATAACCCCCGAATCGACTGGCAGTCGCCCTGCGCTCGCATCGCTCGCATCGCTCGCGCGAAGGTCAGGCCACGGGGCCCGCGTCATCTGGGTCACCGCTCCTGTTGACCATCTCTCTGCACGTCGCTCAAGCGAGCCCGGAACGCGGCGCTGCTGCTGCTGCTGGCCCGTGCCTCGGCTGACAAAAAATGCCGAGCAACCCGTCCTGTAACCCGTCCTGTGACACCGCTCTCCGTTCGGACGTGATGTGAATGGGTGTTTTGTTCGTGGCGTGTTCTACGAATACATTTGGATGTTTTGAATCGCTCCTCGTCTCCGCAGGGCTGGGCGTCTGGGCTAAAGGCTTGCCGGTGACGTCAACGTGGCACTTGTGTGCCAGGCTAGGTGCGCTTTAGGTCGCGTGATGTGGTGAGAGCTCGCTGGGAATAGGTCAACGGAGACACCCTCCCCAAGCCCCAGGTGTCCGGGGTCAGCCCCACGGCGCAGCGTACAACGTGGGCGCAGTTTAGAGAAGTTGTGAATTATGTTAATTGTATAGAGAGGAGCGAGAGAGACGCCGTCAACCATAGGCGAGCCTAGAAGAGTGTCAGGAAGCCGACTGCATTGGCGGCGTGGGGAAGGGAGTTCCAGGCGATGGGGGTGGCAAAGGAGAAGGAGCGAGCGCCCACCGGGGGCTTCGAGAGAAAGCTTTGGTTGCTGGAGTGGAGAGCGCGTGGAGGGGAGTCGAGTGAGATAGGGGAGCGGCGCGGGGGAACTTGTCGATGCTCGGGGCGACCTTGAGATGGTTCTGGAATTGCATCGGGGGTCATTGGAGGAATTTAAGCGTTGGGGTGACGCAGCCTCATTTACAGATGGGGGTGAGAAGTCTCGTCGAGCAAAGATCCCCGCCCCCCGTATAGCCTTAACAGCCGTTTGGGGCAAGTGCACTCGTACACATCAGCACACCATGCGCCTCTAACACGTACCCGCAACACGCACACACAGCACGAACACACGTTCCCTGCACACATACCACGGGCATTTTTGTACAAAAACTCATCGCAAACACCCGAAACCACCATGACAAAGATCCCCCAGATAGCCTTGCGCGGGCTGTTAGGGCAAGTTACGTTCGCGAGCGCCACGCCTGGCTGCATTCCCCCAGTGCTGATGTTTGCACGCTGCAGCCGGTACCCGTTTAACATGTAGAGTCTACACATAGGGGAGGGCCCACAGCCGGGTCAGATATCACTCGCCACCGATGTTAGTCGTGGCAAGGAATTCAACTCAGGTATCCAGGTTCACTGGGCAGTGCAGCAACCGTTCCACCACTCCTCCACCCACACCTGTAACGCACACACTGTCGATCACACCATCTGTGTCGCGCGCACGCGCCCTATATAATCAGCCCTGGCACTCGTACAATACATTTACAACTCACGCGCTCGCATCTGTAACGCCCGCACCCGAAACACTGACGCCTCTATCTGACAGTCACGCCTGAGTTTAGTCTCAGTATTGTACGGACCTGCACTCGTATGAGCTCTTAACGGACCTGGGCAAGGGATGGCGTGGGGGGGGGGTCGCAAATCGGTGGCGTGACCCCCACCGCCCCCACCGCAAGCGGAGCCCGGTTTGGCGAGATTTTCAAAGCTGCTTCCACGTGCTTGCTCGCTCCCCCATTGCACAACGACTTCCTGCACGACCCCTACCCCACCCCACCTCCTCCTCCTCCTCCAAACAAAGAGTTTAAAATATCTCCGGTGACTACAAATAGCCCGTGCCACCTCCCCTCGCAAGGGCCGGCATGAGCAGGTGGAGAGGGGCGAGCGGCTAAGATGACGTCCCGCGAGGACTGACGGCCAAGACGGGCAGATAGGCACGTAGGCAGACAGGCACGTAGACAGGTAGACAGGCACGTAGGCAGGTAGACAGGTAGACAGATAGGTAGATAGGTAGGCAGACAGGCACGTAGACAGGTAGATAGGTAGGCAGACAGACATACACGTAGGCAGGTAGACAGACAGGTAGATAGGTAGGCGAGTCAACAAGCGACTGGAGAAATTCGCACGGGAGATGCTTTGCGTTTTACCCTTCCAATGGGACATTCATCTGACTCGAGTTGAATGGCTCCAGCTCTCTAACGTGGGGGTCTCACGTCGGGGGGGGGGGGGGCTCTCTGTAGGAGTCGGAAGGGCGAGGGGGGATTGGGGCGGGGGGATTGGGGCCGGGGTCTGGGGGGAAGCGGGCTCCGAATGTGATTTTCTAAGAAATCACTGTCCAGCTTTAAAGGTGACGTGTCAATCTCGGGGCCCAGCAGCCCCGGGCAATGTCCACTTATCAAGACCTCCTCACTGCTCGTCACTGCTCACCACGCCTCGTCTCCACAAACATCCTCGCAGCTCCTCCTCGCTCATCCACACACCTCCTCTTCTACCACACGCCACAGCCCACCACCGCCACCCTCCACCCAGTGGGCTATCCACCCCAGCATGGGTGACCTGGTGGTCTATGATGAGGCCCTCCTGAAACGTGATTGTGCCAGATTACAAGGTGGGCTCGGGGACTGTATCCCAACTGCAGGCACAACCAACTTGTGGTGGGTAGTGGCTCCCAATGTCGTGGACTCAGTCAGGTGCTTGTTGTGTTTCGTGTTGTTGTCCTTCCCCGCACCTCCGATTAGCACGGTTGGCTACGTACGGTGCAAAATAATTTCAAAAATACATGCATCCTGTGACCTGCCATGGCGTCCACCAGTGTCCACCATGGGTTGGACCATGGGTGGACGCTGTGGTGTCACAATGTCTTTAACCCTATCCCTAACTCACCAAAACAATCCAGCACATTTCACATTGGTGGCTACAACACAAAAGACATGGAGCAGACAGCAGCTGCAGTAATGATAGCAACAGCTACAGCAGTAATAGCTGCCCAGAGAGAGAGAAAGAGACACCTGCCCAGAGAGAGAGAGAGAGAGACACCTGCCCACAGAGAGAGAGAGAGACACCTGCCCAGAGAGAGAGAGAGAGAGACACCTCCGCAAATATTCGCACGGACGTCACGCGCCCCCCTCCTCGTTCTGAATTCTCCAAACGTCGGAGCGGATTCCTCGCATTGCCGCGCGTGTCGCTACCGAGAATCCGTGAGTGCCAGGGGAGGAGCGGTGCAGGTCGCGTCAGCCAGGTATCTGTGTATGTGTGTATGCGTTTATGTGTGTATGTATGTATGTGTGTATGTGTGAATCTGTGTATGTGTGTACGTTGCAATTCTTTCGCACCGTACATAGCCAACCGATCCCATCGGAGATGCGCGGTGTGTCGGTGTCAGGGTTAGGGCCGTGTGCGGGAGCGCGATCCTATTGGTCGGCGGAAGAAACAGCCACCCCCACCCAGCCAATCACGGCGGTGTGTGGACTCGGGGCGAGGTTTGCGACGCTGTAGTTGAGACGTGAACGTGCGTACCGCCCTGCTGACACTCCACTGCTGGATGACAGCCTCCGCACCCAGTGCGGGTTTTGGTGGCAGCTATTTGACCATACTTCACCGCGCTCGTCACAGTGCGGAGTGTTCGTGAAGGGGGCAGCAGGGACGGGGGAGCACAGGGATGGGGTGTAACGACAGACGCTGCCCACTGCGTGGAGCAGCCCAGAGCAGCCCAGGGCAGCCCAGAGCAGCCCAGAGCAGCCTGTAACAACCTGGTGTGCATACAAGCACCGTCGCGGGCCTCTTTTGCAAAGGGGGCCTGGGTCGTAAAAGCTAAACAGGAACAAGTAATGCGAGAAAAGGTCACAGCGGCAGCTGCAAACACAATAACATTGTCGGGGACAAACACCGCTCAGATGATTTGTCATAGACGGCGTTTCACAAGAGCGAGATGTAAACGCGACGTTCGTCGAGGAGTTATTGCGCAGATAAGTGGAGTAGGAAACGTTCAAGATCGTTTGTTTGATGATCCTTGTCTTGAGGCATGGGGTGGGGGTGGTTTACCGGTATTTGTTTAAAGAAGCCTCACTCTGCTGATGAGACGCTAAATGTCAAATCCGGTCCTGAGTGTTTGTGTTTTACACCCAGGCCCCTGAATAGATCCACCGTGTTAAACTGATAGCTATATTGTGTTCATATGGAGGGACACATATGGGAAGAGGGGCCTTACATCTGTTTATACACGTTGTGATATTCAGTTTAGAGCTGGGCTGTCGGGTTATCTAAGTAATCGATGACTCAACTGGTTGTCGGTTCGACGGCTCGTCGAATAACAAAGGCCGAACGTTCAAAGAGGGAAGTCGGGCAGCAGCAGCAACAGGAATGTAACCGACCAGCGCGGTTGGACGTCAATGCCGCAGCGCATCAAAACAACACTCCAGTGGAGCGGATCGCGACAGAACTCGCACGTGGGACATAAACGATCATCAAACGCCACTTCCATCGACCCCACGCGTCCCTCAAGAAACGAGAATCACTGACGTCACAACAGCAGCAGCACGGTGGCCACGTGACGCGCAAGGCACGTGGTTGGCGCCGTGCCCTCCCTGCTGCGCGCAGAGCAGCGCCTGCTGCTTGTCCCGTGCGGGGTGAGAGGGATAGGAATAACCACGTGCCAAGTGAGGTTTATAGATGAACCTATCAATCACATTCTGCAGGACAGAGACGACTTCATACCGGGTTGAGGCGTGTCTGGATTCATCAGTCAGTACGGCATAGCCATCATTGCCTATCTCCATATTCATAAGGGACATACGAAGGCAGTAACACCTCCCTCCAATCAATGTCATGTCACTCCACGTAATAAACGACGCCTTCATATTTTACGCGCAGGGACAGACATTGGAAGGACGCCTGCTCATTTGCTCTGTGACTTAGAGCGAGTGCTCGAGTGGCTGCGAGGTTGCCAGGCTACTCGATACGTGTATCGCACGAGCCGTGCCGATGTTCCTCCAGGTAAGGGAAGCAATCTCCAAATCTAGCGTTCATCCTCACGGGCTGCATGAACAAACCACAAGAGGAAAACACAAATCGCAGGAGGAGTCGGGCAGGGAGACACCCTCTCACCGAGCCTATTCGAAGCAACTTCGGAAGACGAAATGAAATAACCAGCTCAGACGTGCCGATGACATCGTCGTTTTAACGGCCAATGGGACTGGACTGCGACACGCCATTGAATCATTTACCAACAGAGGCTGCCAAGTTTGGCTCAAGATAAGGACGAGCAAAACGATGACCACGTGCTGAGAATTCTTCACCGCGGCTCTGTGGGTGGTGTCACGTACAACGAAGACATTTAGTCCGTGGGGCAGTGCAAAATTCGGTACCACCGAAGGTAGAAAAGCTTTAGCAGCACCGATTTAATCCGGTGGTCAAGACGAGTGAGTTACTAGATAACCCCCCACTCATTTCAAACGCCTATCGCGTCAGTCCCTGTCGTTGGCCACAAGAAGAGATACACACACAAGGGGTGCCACCTCCAGCGGGGCCGACGAGTGAGATATCAACTCTGGGCTCGTGCAAGAGTTCTTGCAGATACGCAACTGGAGAACACATCAGAGTATGTGTACCGAACATTGCATTACATTCATGAACATAGAATAGACAAAGACCCCCCGTGTAATCTGAACGGACTGTTAAGGCAAACGTTGGTGAGGAACCAACGGGCTGGGTAGCCAGCACCGCGCCCGACTGCCTTTGTCTTCCTAGTGGCGATGTGTACACAGCGCTCCAGGTACTCGCTTGAGACCACCGAGGCGACCCAGGGGAGGCCCAAGACCGGTTGAGATATTCTCATCTGATGTTGACCGTTGAGCGGGAATCGAACCCGGGTCGTCGGGGCTTTGTTTTGTTTATAGCGAAGGTTCATTGGCATAGAGCATCAACATCTACGAGTTTGAGTGACCTCCCGAGTATGGGCCGTGGGATGGACACGCCGGACCGCTCTCCATCTCGGTCGGAGCGCGCGAGACACACCTTGGGAGGCCGCTCAGCGCGCGCGCGCCCCCCACTGTCGATGGCGACGTCACCGCGAAGGGTGGGTGCGTTGGGGGGCCCGGGGCGGGGAGGGGGGCAGGGGGGGCGATCGCACCCTGGGCGATCGAGGGGACGTGACCCCTGGACCCCGCTCGCCCCCTTCGGCTGTTGACGGAGGGGGCGACGTGCGCTGGGCACCCCGCGCAGCCGGTTTTCTCCCTTTGCCGCCCACCCTCCACATCGCTCACAGCAGATTGACGCCCGTCAGTGATGATGGATGGCGGCGCCTCTCTCCTGTCCTCCCTCTTCTCTTGCCCTCTCCCCTGTCTCTCTACACTCTCTCGCTCTCTCTCTCTCTGAAGTGCAATAAATGCAGCAATAACAGAGGTACGCAAACAACCATGAAGCTCACAAACGAATGAAGTGCACACGCGGTGCAGCTGCGCCAGGGCCCGTGTGGAAGCGTGGCTGGCAGCGAAGATGACCCCGAGTTGTACGACACTTCATAAGTCCCCTTGGCCACTGCACAGGTACCCCCTTCGCTACTCCACGTAGGTCCCCTTGGCTCCTTCGCCCCCAATTTCAACATCGTTCCCACGAACTGGGGGGGCGGTGTCTGCTCTGCTCGGTGAGATCTCACGCTGCCGGCAACAGGTGCGAGAGGCTGCTGCAGGCCTGCATGATGGGAAGCAGATGGCAGCGCAGCCAAACCCACTGTTGGACTGCACTGCTATGCTCCAGAGTGTCCAGCGGTCTGCGAACCAGGCTGCCGCGCTGCCCGTGGTCACGAGGACGCGGTATCGTCAGAGTGCCTGGGGGGCGGTTCCCTTCGAGGCTTCAATTAACCACATGCCACGAATTAATGAACCACAATTCAGAGCTTAGCAAAGCGTTAATTGCTCCTTGCAGTCGCGAGGGTGACGGAGGAGCTTTGTTTTTGTAGCCACCCAGTGAACCGAACTGCCAAGGGGAAATACGCGGCACTTTGAACAACTTCGTGTACACCTGTGTACTATTTTGTATAACAGGAAATTTCCGTTGGGCAACGCCCATCTGGCCAGAGCCAGTGGCGGAAATTGCAGATTGAAATATGTCTCTCCCAAGAGGGCTGTGAGTGTGTATAGGTGCGTGTGTATGTTGTGTGTATAGGTGTGTGTATAGGTGTGTGTGTATAGGTGTGTGTGTGTAGTGATGTGTGTGGGGAGCGGTAGTGTAGCGGTTAGGGCACTTAGCTACGAACCTGGCGACCCGAGTTCGATTCCCACTCACGGCAAACACCGGTGATAATTATCTGAACCAGTCCTGGGCCTCCCTCGATCGACTCAGCCCCAAATTCGTAACTGGTGCGATGTATGAACATATATAATGTATGTTGAGTTTTTTCGCACCGTACGTAAACCAATCGTGATAATCGGAGGTGGGGGTGAAGGACAACTAACTAAACACACAAATCAGCTCCAAAGAAACGAGTTTTTAATCGAGATTTAAAGTTCGTAGCTACCAGTAATATTGTAAGGAAGAGCCATTTGGGGAGACAAAGGCGGCCGGGCGTGTTGCTGGCTACCCACCCTTTCGTGTGCCGTCCCAGCATTCAGGGGTGCTCGCTAACAGCACGGTCAGCTGAAGGATATTCGTGTTGGCACACCTGTGCACACCTGTGCACACCTGTGCACACCTGTGCACACCTGTGCCGTGAGCTGCCAGCAACGAGCCTTCTACAATTCACGTGGCCACAAGGTACACCTAGCCTGGCGCAAGCGTAGTGGCAAATGGCGGTGGTTGTTGAACGTGTGTGTGTGAGTGGTGGTGGTGTCGTGGATTGCCCACTGCTCTACGAATATCTGAACCGGTCCAGTGCCCTCGGTTGATTCGGTGTGCTCACGTAGTGTTCGCCCCGTTGTGCACCATGCCTTCCTACGCGTATATAACACGTGCGTGCGTTTATATAGGCTCGTGGTGGAGCGTACGTGTGAACGCGTACATGCGTCTCGACCCACGACCGTCACTGTACGCGCATACCCGTGCACACCTGTGTTAACTTTAAACACACCTGTGTACACCTGTGTTAACTTTAAACACGCCTGTGCACACCTGTGCTAACTTTATGCACACCTGTGATAACTTTAAACACACCCGTGCACACCTGTGTTAACTTTAAGCACACCTGTGCTAACTTTAAACACACCTGTGCTAACTTTAAACACACATGTGCACACCTGTGCCAACTTTAAACACACCAGTGCACACCTGTGCTAACTTTAAACACACCTGTGTACACCTGTGCCAACTTTAAACACACCAGTGCACACCTGTGCTAACTTTAAACACACCTGTGCACACCTGTGCTAACTTTAAACACCCCCGTGCACACCTGTGCTAACTTTAAACACACCTGTGCACACCTGTGCACATCTGTGCTAACTTTAAACACACCCGTGCACACCTGTGCTAACTTTAAACACACATGTGCACACCTGTGCTAATTTTAAACACACCTGTGCACACCTGTGCACACCTGTGCTAACTTTAAACACACCTGTGCACACCTGTGCTAACTTTAAACACACCTGTGCACACCTGTGCTAACTTTAAACACACCCGTGCACACCTGTGCTAACTGTAAACACACCTGTGCACACCTGTGCTAACTTTAAACACACCCGTGCACACCTGTGCTAACTTTAAACACTCCCGTGCACACCTGTGCTAACTTTAAACACACCCGTGCACACCTGTGCTCAACTCACCTGTGCGTCGCGTCCCAGTGGCTGAGGGAGCTGCTCTCGCCATCGTTCTTGCGCCTGTAGGCCATGAGAACGACGTCTTCCTGCTTGTGCTTCCTGCGATATTCCATGCTGCTTGCGGGCGGCGGAGTCCACGGGTGAGTCCACGGGTGAGTCCACGGGTGAGTCCACGGGTGAGTCCACGGGTGAGTCCACGGGTGAGTCCACGGGTGAGTCCACGGGTGAGTCCACGGGTGAGTCCACGGGTGAGGGCAGCCCGGCGCCGACTCGCATCTATGAGTGCTGCACCAGACCCCGGGACCGCCGAGGTAGACTCCTGAGCGGCTCTTGGGTCTCGAGTCGTCTTTGAGGGATGAGCTCCGTCAGATTCATCCACTCGACTCCATCACAGCAGCTACGGCCTAGAACAAAGACAAATACCCCCGTATAGTCTTTAGCAGACTGTTGGGGCAAGTGCGGTTCGCGAACACCTATGAAGGTCGGAACAGCTCAGGAGGTGGTGGATGGCCAACACCATGCCCGACCGCCTTTGTCTCCCCTATGCTGATGTTTACACAACGAACCAGGTACCCATTTACAGCTGAATCCACCTAGGGAATGCCCAGGACCGGTTTAGCGATGCCTCGCCGATGTTGGCCGTAAGCGGTAATCGAACTCGGGATGCTGGGTTCGTAGCGCAGTGTGCTAACCGTTGTGCCACTGTTCCCCACAAACTTGTTAGAGAACACACAAACTCCCCAACAACACAATCTCACACCCCTACAACACACGCACACATTGTGCAACACACATCTACAGCGGCCTATACCCCAAGTGTGTGTTGTGTTTGTGTTGTACGGTTGTGTGTGTTGTTGGAGTGTGTTGTGGAAGTGTATTGTCAGAGTATGTGTGTCGTAGGTGTGTGTGTGTGAGCGTGTTGAGGGGGTGTGAAGGTGTTCTAAGTGTGTTGTACGGTTGTGTGTTGTAGGGGTGTGTGTGTTGTAGGGGTGTGTGTGTGTTGTAGGGGTGTGGATGTGTGTTGTAGGGGTGTGAGTGAGTGTTGTAGGGGTGCGAGTGTGTTGTATGGGAGTGAGTGTGTGTTGTAGTGGTGTAAGTGTGTGTTGTAGGTGTGTGAGTGTGTGTTGTAGGGGAGTGAGTGTGTTGTAAGGGTGTGAGTGTGTGTTGTAGGGGTGTGTGTGAGTGTTGTAGGGGTGTGAGTGTGTGTTGTAGGGGTGTGAGAGTGTGCTGTAGGGGTGTGAGTGTGTGTTGTAGGGGTGTGTGTTGTAGGGGTGTGAGAGTGTGTTGTAGGGGTGTGAGTGTGTGTTGTAGGGGTGTGTTAGTGTGAGTTGTAGGGGGTGAGTGTGAGTGTGTGTGTTGTAGGTGTGTGAGTGTGTGTTGTAGGTGTGTGAGAGTGTGTTGTAGGGGTGTGAATGTGTGTGTGTGTTGTAGGGGTGTGAGTGTGTGTTGTAGGGGTGTGTGTTGTAGGGGTGTGAGAGTGTGTTGTAGGGGTGTGAGTGTGTGTTGTAGGGGTGTGTGTTGTAGGTGTGAGTTGTAGGGGTGTGAGTGTGTGTTGTGCGGGGTGTGTGAGTGTGAGTTGTAGGGGGGTGAGTGTGAGTGTGTGTGTTGTAGGTGTGTGAGTGTGTGTTGTAGGTGTGTGAGAGTGTGTTGTAGGGGTGTGAATGTGTGTGTGTGTTGTAGGTGTGTGAGTGTGTGTTGTAGGTGTGTGAGTGTGTGTTGTAGGGGTGTGAGTGTGTGTTGTAGGGGTGTGTGTTGTAGGTGTGAGTTGTAGGTGTGTGAGTGTGAGTTGTAGGGGTGTGTGAGTGTGAGTTGTAGGGGGGTGAGTGTGAGTGTGTGTGTTGTAGGTGTGTGAGTGTGTGTTGTAAGTGTGTGAGAGTGTGTTTTAGGGGTGTGAATGTGTGGGTGTGTGTTGTAGGGGTGTGAGTGTGTGTTGTAGGGGTGTGTGTTGTAGGGGTGTGAGAGTGTGTTGTAGGGGTGTGAGTGTGTGTTGTAGGGGTGTGTGTTGTAGGTGTGAGTTGTAGGTGTGTGAGTGTGAGTTGTAGAGGTGTGAGTGTGAGTTGTAGGGGGGTGAGTGTGTGTGTTGTAGGTGTGTGAGTGTGTTGTAGGTGTGTGAGTGTGTGTTGTAGGTGTGTGAGTGTGTGTTGTAGGTGTGTGAGTGTGTGAGTGTGTGTTGTAGGTGTGTGAGTGTGTGTTGTAGGTGTGTGAGTGTGTTGTAGGTGTGTGAGTGTGTGTTGTAGGTGTGTGAGTGTGTGAGTGTGTGAGTGTGTGTTGTAGGTGTGTGAGTGTGTGTTGTAGGTGTGTGAGTGTGAGTGTGTGTGTTGTAGGTGTGTGAGTGTGTGTTGTAGGTGTGTGAGTGTGTGAGTGTGTGTTGTAGGTGTGTGAGTGTGAGTGTGTGTGTTGTAGGTGTGTGAGTGTGTGTTGTAGGTGTGTGAGTGTGTGAGTGTGTTGTAGGTGTGTGAGTGTGTGTGTGTGTGTTGTAGGTGTGTGAGAGTGTGTTGTAGGTGTGTGAGTGTGTGAGTGTGTGTGTTGTAGGTGTGTGAGTGTGTGTTGTAGGTGTGTGAGTGTGTGAGTGTGTATTGTAGGTGTGTGAGTGTGTATTGTAGGTGTGTGAGTGTGTGAGTGTGTGTTGTAGGTGTGTGAGTGTGTGAGTGTGTGTTGTAGGTGTGTGAGTGTGTGTTGTAGGTGTGTGAGTGTGTGAGTGTGTTGTAGGTGTGTGAGTGTGTGAGTGTGTGTTGTAGGTGTGTGAGTGTGTGTTGTAGGTGTGTGAGTGTGTGAGTGTGTTGTAGGTGTGTGAGTGTGTGTTGTAGGTGTGTGAGTGTGTGAGTGTGTTGTAGGTGTGTGAGTGTGTGAGTGTGTTGTAGGTGTGTGAGTGTGTGTTGTAGGTGTGTGAGTGTGTGAGTGTGTGTTGTAGGTGTGTGAGTGTGTGTTGTAGGTGTGTGAGTGTGTGAGTGTGTGTTGTAGGTGTGTGAGTGTGTGAGTGTGTGTTGTAGGTGTGTGAGTGTGTGAGTGTGTGTTGTAGGTGTGTGAGTGTGTGTGAGTGTGTGTTGTAGGTGTGTGAGTGTGTGAGTGTGTGTTGTAGGTGTGAGTGTGTGTTGTAGGTGTGTGAGTGTGAGTGTGTTGTAGGTGTGTGAGTGTGGTGTTGTAGGTGTGTGAGTGTGTGAGTGTGTTGTAGGGTGTGAGTGTGTGAGTGTGTTGTAGGTGTGTGAGTGTGTGTTGTAGGTGTGTGAGTGTGTGAGTGTGTTGTAGGTGTGTGAGTGTGTGTGTGTGTGTTGTAGGTGTGTGAGAGGTGTTGTAGGTGTGTGAGTGTGTGAGTGTGTGTGTTGTAGGTGTGTGTGTGTGTAGGTGTGTGAGTGTGTGAGTGTGTGTGTGGGTGGAGTGTGTGTGTAGGTGTGTGAGTGTGTGAGTGTGTGTTGTAGGTGTGTGAGTGTGTGAGTGTGTGTTGTAGGTGGTGAGTGTGTGATGTGTGTGTTGTAGTGGTGTGAGTGTGTGAGGGTGTGTTGTAGGTGTGTGAGTGTGTGAGTGTGTGTTGTAGGTGTGTGAGTGTGTGTGTAGGTGTGTGAGTGTGTGATTGTGTGTTGTAGGTGTGTGAGTGTGTGTTGTAGGTGTGTGAGTGTGTGAGTGTGTGTGTTGTAGGTGTGTGAGTGGTGTGTTGTAGTGTGTGAGTGTGTTGTAGGTGTGTGAGTGTGTGAGTGTGGTGTTGTAGGGTGTGTGAGTGTGTGTTGTAGGTGTGTGAGTGTGTGTTGTAGGTGTGTGAGTGGTGAGTGTGTGTTGTAGGTGTGTGAGTGTGGTTTGTAGGTTGTGTGAGTGTGTGAGTGTGTGTGTTGTAGGTGTGTGAGTGTGTGTTGTAGGTGGTGTGAGTGTGTGTTGTAGGTGTGTGATTGGTTGTGTAGGTGTGTGAGTGTGTGTTGTAGGTGTGGTGGTGTGTGAGTGTTGTATTGTAGGTGTGTGAGTGTGTGTTGTAGGTGTGTGAGTGTGTGAGTGTGTGTTGTAGGTGTGTGAGTGTGTGAGTGTGTGAGTGTGTGTGTTGTAGGTGTGTGAGTGTGTGTTGTAGGTGTGTGAGTGTGTGTTGTAGGTGTGTGAGTGTGTTGTAGGTGTGTGAGTGTGTGTTGTAGGTGTGTGAGTGTGTGAGTGTGTGTTGTAGGTGTGTGAGTGTGAGTGTGTGTTGTAGGTGTGTGAGAGTGTGTTGTAGGTGTGTGAGTGTGAGTGTGTGTTGTAGGTGTGTGAGAGTGTGTTGTAGGTGTGTGAGTGTGTGAGTGTGTTGTAGGTGTGTGAGTGTGTGAGTGTGTGTTGTAGGTGTGTGAGTGTGAGTGTGTGTTGTAGGTGTGTGAGAGTGTGTTGTAGGTGTGTGAGTGTGAGTGTGTGTTGTAGGTGTGTGAGAGTGTGTTGTAGGTGTGTGAGTGTGTGAGTGTGTGAGTGTGTGTGTTGTAGGTGTGTGAGTGTGTGTTGTAGGTGTGTGAGTGTGTGTTGTAGGTGTGTGAGTGTGTTGTAGGTGTGTGAGTGTGTGTTGTAGGTGTGTGAGTGTGTGAGTGTGTGTTGTAGGTGTGTGAGTGTGAGTGTGTGTTGTAGGTGTGTGAGAGTGTGTTGTAGGTGTGTGAGTGTGAGTGTGTGTTGTAGGTGTGTGAGAGTGTGTTGTAGGTGTGTGAGTGTGTGAGTGTGTTGTAGGTGTGTGAGTGTGTGAGTGTGTGTTGTAGGTGTGTGAGTGTGAGTGTGTGTTGTAGGTGTGTGAGAGTGTGTTGTAGGTGTGTGAGTGTGAGTGTGTGTTGTAGGTGTGTGAGAGTGTGTTGTAGGTGTGTGAGTGTGTTGTAGGTGTGTGAGTGTGAGTGTGTGTTGTAGGTGTGTGAGAGTGTGTTGTAGGTGTGTGAGTGTGAGTGTGTGTTGTAGGTGTGTGAGAGTGTGTTGTAGGTGTGTGAGTGTGTGAGTGTGTTGTAGGTGTGTGAGTGTGTGAGTGTGTGTTGTAGGTGTGTGAGTGTGAGTGTGTGTTGTAGGTGTGTGAGAGTGTGTTGTAGGTGTGTGAGTGTGAGTGTGTGTTGTAGGTGTGTGAGAGTGTGTTGTAGGTGTGTGAGTGTGTGAGTGTGTTGTAGGTGTGTGAGTGTGTGAGTGTGTGTTGTAGGTGTGTGAGTGTGAGTGTGTGTTGTAGGTGTGTGAGAGTGTGTTGTAGGTGTGTGAGTGTGTGTTGTAGGTGTGTGAGAGTGTGTTGTAGGTGTGTGAGTGTGAGTGTGTGTTGTAGGTGTGTGAGTGTGTGTTGTAGGTGTGTGAGTGTGAGTGTGTGTTGTAGGTGTGTGAGAGTGTGTTGTAGGTGTGTGAGAGTGTGTTGTAGGTGTGTGAGTGTGTGTTGTAGGTGTGTGAGAGTGTGTTGTAGGTGTGTGAGTGTGTGTTGTAGGTGTGTGAGAGTGTGTTGTAGGTGTGTGAGTGTGTGTTGTAGGTGTGTGAGAGTGTGTTGTAGGTGTGTGAGTGTGTGAGTGTGTGTTGTAGGTGTGTGAGTGTGTGTTGTAGGTGTGTGAGTGTGTGAGTGTGAGTGTGGTCCGTGGCCACGCGTTGTGGGCCCGAGGTAGCAGCGCTACCTGCTACCTGCACGCTGCTACCTGCACGCTGCTGCCTGCTACCTGCACGCTGCTACCTGCTACCTGCACGCTGCTACCTGCTACCTGCACGCTGCTACCTGCTACCTGCACGCTGCTGCCTGCTACCTGCACGCTGCTACCTGCTACCTGCACGCTGCTACCTGCTACCTGCACGCTGCTACCTGCTACCTGCACGCTGCTGCCTGCTACCTGCACGCTGCTGCCTGCTACCTGCACGCTGCTACCTGCTACCTGCACGCTGCTGCCTGCTACCTGCACGCTGCTGCCTGCTACCTGCACGCTGCTACCTGCTACCTGCACGCTGCTACCTGCTACCTGCACGCTGCTACCTGCTACCTGCACGCTGCTGCCTGCTACCTGCACGCTGCTACCTGCTACCTGCACGCTGCTTCACGTCCCAGGTGTTGCGTCCTGTTCTTCGGCACTTCGCTTCACTCGCTCATCTGAACTCGCATGTGCGCGACCCCCGCTCTACTTTGCCAGCAATAATCGTTATACTGCTGCTACTGTTGCTGAACTGAGCGACCCTCGACTGACAACGCGTTATCAGTGTCCCTCGGAGCGGATCTAGAAGCGGTCGGAGCTCGCCAGCCACTGTTCATAGCCCGTCAGATCAGACGGACGGGGGACCGAGGTAGGAGGAGGAGCTGATGGAGGTAGCAGAGGAGGCGGGACCAGGCGTGGGTTCAGTAGCGAGCGTGGAGGAGGGAGGGAGTGAGTGGGTGAGTGAGTGGGTGAGTGAGGGAGTGAGTGAGTGAGTGCGTGAGGGAGTGAGTGGGTGGGTGGGTGAGTGAGTGAGTGAGTGGGTGGGTGAGTGAGTGAGTGAGTGGGTGGGTGGGTGAGTGAGTGAGTGAGTGGGTGGGTGAGTGAGTGAGTGGGTGGGTGGGTGAGTGAGTGAGTGGGTGGGTGGGTGGGTGAGTGGGTGGGTGGGTGAGTGGGTGGGTGGGTGAGTGGGTGGGTGGGTGGGTGAGTGAGTGGGTGGGTGGGTGAGTGAGTGGGTGGGTGGGTGAGTGAGTTGGTGGGTGGGTGAGTGGTGGGTGAGTGAGTGGGTGAGTGAGTGAGTGAGTGGGTGAGTGAGTGAGTGCGTGAGGGAGGGAGTGAGTGAGTGGGGGAGTGAGTGAGTGGGTGAGTGGGGGAGTGAGTGAGTGGGTGAGTGAGGGAGTGAGTGAGTGAGTGGGTGAGTGAGTGAGTGAGAGAGCTGCGCAGGTAGCCCGTCCAGGTGAACGCCCTGCACCTCTCCACCGGGACGCAGGGCGAGCGAGGCAATTGTGTCAATGCTCGCGAGCCCTCCGATTATTGTGGGACTGCAATTCTCCACTTGATCAAAGCTAGGAGGGATATGCAATCGTTTCGGCGAGGATGGCGCTTTCCGCGGATTTCTACCCCAAGTCTTCACCTCCCTGTGGCTGGGCCGTGCTGTGGGGGGTGCGGCGAGGTGGAAATGGGGGGATGGGGGAGGGGGCTCGTGCTGGGTGCTTTTAATAGCCGTGAAGAAACTCGCCTGCTTGGAATTCCTCTGTACGCGCGTCACGGCGCTGGGGGGTGAGGGGAGGGGTGGGGGGAGGGGTGAGGGGAGGGGTGGGCGGAGGGGTGGGCGGAGGGGGGAGGGGTGGTATGGGGGCAGGTGGACCTCGGCCTCAGGTGCGTCTAGGATTCTCAGGGTTCAACAGCGATGCGCCTGCAACTCGCGGAGCCGAAACGAGGCAGCCGAGTGCCGCGGGGGGCGCCGAGAAGAAGTCGCTCGTCCAATGCGAGAGGCGACGGCGGCGGCACTCGCGCAGGTAAAGGTGCGGCCCTGAAAGTGCCTCGCACATGCCACCCCCACCGCTAGCGGAAGAGCCCATTGATAATACTATGACGAGGTGGTTCGTTGCGGTTGATGACAACACGCCGGTCGATGGTACATTGGTATTCGCTCGTAAACTATTCACGGTATGCAGTATTTAAGCATCATGATACGTTAGTGATTGATAGATATTTAGTTACGTTTTAGTAATTCATTCATTGGCAAATAGTGGTGGATGTTCCGCTGTTGTTGGTGATTTGTAGATAAAGTCATCGATAACCATGCCAGTGGCACGTTGACGATGATGACATCGCCGATGCTGTCTGATTGTTGTTTGTTGACTGGTGATGGTGAGGCGAGCAAAGTGATCGTTGAGCAACTTCACGAGCCTCTAGGACCTCAGACCTCTCTCAGACCCCTCGGCTTGCACCTGGGCCTCGTGCGCACCAGCACCAGGCCAGGCGCGTGGTGGTGGTACAGGCAGCAGTGTGTGGTGGTGGTACAGGCGGCAGTGGGTGTGTGGTGGTGGTGATGGTGGTTGTACAGGCGGCAGTGGTTGTGTGGTGGTGGTACAGGCGGCAGTGGATGTGTGGTGGTGGTACAGGCAGCAGTGGGTGTGTGGTGGTGGTGGTGCAGGCGGCAGTGGGTGTGTGGTGGTGGTACAGGCGGTAGTGTGTGGTGGTGGTGGTGGTACAGGCGGTAGTGTGTGGTGGTGGTGGTGGTGGTACAGGCGGTAATGTGTGATGGTGGTGGTACAGGCGGTAGTGGGTGTGTGTTGGTGGTGGTACAGGCAGCAGTGTGTGGTGGTGGTGGTGGTGGTACAGGCGGCAGTGGGTGTGTGGTGTGGACAAGATTTGCCAGTACAGCAAGTGGGTTCCTAACCGGTATGTGCTGATTTTTGGGGTTTTGTTTCCCGCTCATACGTGGCGGGCTTTCTTCAGTCACTCTGCCCAACACTGATCTTTAGCAGATTTGTTCAGACATCGAGGGGGTTTTTTGTAGATTGTTTTTATCACAGTTGCTGAGCACATGCCCAAAGAGCCAAACACGCCAGGCGGCCACCAACAATCAGCACAATCAACGTTGTAATAGAGAAGCGTAAACACGTTAACTTCGACTCGAGTGTGTTGTTGTAATGTGTCGTGTGGTGAGTGGGTGAGTGAGTGTGTTGTAATGTGTCGTGTGGTGAGTGAGTGGGTGAGTGTGTTATTGTAATGTGTCGTGTGGTGAGTGAGAAAGTGTGTTGTTGTAATGTGTAGTGTGGTGAGTGAGTGGGTGAGTGTGTTGTTGTTGTAATGTGGTGAGTGAGTGGGTGAGTCGGTGAGTTGTAATGTGGTGAGTGAGTGGGTGACTGTGTTGTTGTTGTAATGTGAAGTGTGGTGAGTGAGTCGGTGAGTTGTAATGTGTAGTGTGGTGAGTGAGTGGGTGAGTGTGTTGTAATGTCTAGTGTGGTGAGTGAGTGGGTGAGTGTGTTGTAATGTGTAGTGTGGTGAGTGAGTCGGTGTGTTGTAATGTGTAGTGTGGTGAGTGAGTGGGTGAGTGTGTTGTTGTAATGTATCGTTTGGTGAGTGGGTGGGGTAACTGACGGTGTTGTGATTTGTAGTGTGGTGAGTGGATGGGTGAGTGTGTTATTTTAATCTGTAGTGTGATGAGTGGGTGGGTGAGTGGGTGAGTGTGTGGTTGTAATGTGTAGTGTGGTGAGTGAGTGGGTGAGTGTGTTGTCATGTGGAGTGCGGTGAGTGAGTGGGTGAGTCGGTATGTTGTAATGTGTCGTGTGGTGAGTGAGTGGGTGTGTTGTTGTAATCTGTAGTGTGGTGAGTGAGTAGGTGAGTGGGTGGGTGAGTGGGTGAGTGTGTTGTTGTAATCTGTAGTGTGGTGAGTGGTTAGGTGAGTTGGTGGGTAAGTAGGTGAGTGTTGTTGTAATCTATAGTGTGGTGAGTGAGTGGGTGGGTGAGCGTGTTGTTACCTGCAATGTAGTGGCTGCGCAGTGTGGATGAGACTAAACAATCAGTCTGAGCGTGGTATACACGTATGTATGTTGAACTTCTTTCGCACCGTACGTAGCTAACCGTGAAAATCGGAATTGCGAAGGACAACAAACCAAACACAAAATGCAACACCGGTGGAGGAAAATGTTGCAGAACCCTCCTGAAAATGAGTCTTGAGACTCCGTGAAGCTATTCCGGACAAATCAACTGCATAATTGTTATCGTCCGGTAACAAACCCTGTCCTTGTGTCCCCGCGCAGACAGGAACGCGACTGAATGGACCTCCTTTCTTGTTGAGCATCCATTGTGGGTGGTGTGTCTGTCCCCCCGCTCGTCCGTTTTGGTTCCCCAATGCTGATATTTACACCACCCCTCAAGTACCTCGTCATCTCTGAGTCGACCTAAGGGAAGCCCAAGATAGGTTCAGGCACCATGTGCCAAGTGTGTTACGTGGTCGGAAATCTAACTCAAGTAACCAAACTATCTTTACACAAACTCCCACAATACATCAGACACGACCTATCCACTGCTCGTGCAGGCATCCAAGCTCACAAGTCCAAATACATAAATAGTTTGCAACTATAAACACTACGGAAAAATATAGGATAGCTACTCTGAGACTACGTTAAGTGACAGCAAATATTACAAGGATCGTCAACAATTTTGCTCAACTAATATTTTTCAACATTTGGATCAGAGAAATAAAAGTAATATTTAATTGGAGCAAAATTTGACAGTTTCGGATTTTCAAATTACATTCGTTACAACAAAACATGAATGCAAAAATCACCGTATGTGCACTACATGGGGTGGCCAAAAAGTCAACACGTATCGGGCTCTTATATTTAACTTAACAAATGACATGTTCTCTTTTTTAATTTTAACAAATGTTCAAATTGACTTTCATTAATATTCATGGACGCATGGATTCGTTTTTATAATTAATGTAGAACTTATTATAAGATCGCAGGTGTAATGTTTGAATATCCACCAATTTTGTTTCGTTTCAATTCACTCCGGGTTCTTGGTCGAGTTGTGTAAACGACAGACTGGAGGTGACCCCATAGGAGAAGAAAAAATCAATATTCATCATGATAATAAATTAAACATTAGCTTCCATTATAAATAATTACATTTTCTAATGCCAGTGTTAAAATAAATTATCATACATGTCCTGACTTTTGGACCACCCTGTAGAAATGTATGTTTCTGAAACTTACTGGTACAATAAATTGTTTTCAAGGTCATTGTTCGGAACGTAATTGTCTTAAAATATAAACGTGTGTTTGCGTCGGATGTCCCGTGTCCATGGACGTCCACTCCTCCAGCTCCTCTCACGAGTCCCCGACGGGGGCAGACGCCACGGGAACCGAGAGGCAACCCTGTTGTATGTGTTGGGGGTATATACACAACAACTCCGAGAATCTGAGCGACACCAACATCGAACCGTCGCGCAGCAGACGAGGGCGAATCTACTTCTGGTTACTAAATTAGTTTGTTTTGCGGCAATAAGCGAATGTAAAGCACGTATTGACCCCCCCCCCCCGACCTTAGTAAATTCAATAACAATAACCTTGGGTAGTTAATAACTTCCCACTGTCCTCTCATTGCAAGGACTGTGAGTTGAGATAAAGCTACGGAGCTGAGTCTTACATAACAAGACCTGAACCGTCTTGCTGAAGCTGCTGCTGCAGGGGCGGCACTGCGATGAATGGGGACTTTGTGTGCGGGTTGCAACAGACAAAGAGCAACACTGACAACACACGTGATCGTCTATTGCATGGCCGTGAGCCACACGACATTCTGATAAACCCCGAGTCTCACGGGCAACGATCCTGAAAGCTTGACACGTGTGCATCGCCCCTGTTTGTGCCTTGATATGTAGTTGGGTGTTTTTTTGTCGTGGATTTAATTTCTATACAGTACGGTACTGTGCTTTGTTTGATTTTGTGATTGTGGTGACCTAGGTTACTCGTAAATGAGAATTCTAATCCTTGAGTTCTGACGTGGTTACACAAAAGCAACCTAAACTTGAACCGATAGAAATTACAGGAAATGTTGTGGATTAGCTCTCCAATACACCGTTGTGCTGTACGAGTAACCAATTGGCATGTTCTGTTGACGTGACAAACCCCTTACTAAATGGCTGTCTCGGGTGGTGGCGGGTTCAACGACACGTTGATATTTACGCGATCTAACCCAACAAACCTGTATTATGAAGTAAATGATACACTTACACCAACACACGCTGTGTAGAAAGGTCAGGGCTCAGCCCTGCAATTGCCGCTCACGCCGCCGCTGTCCGAAGAGACCTCCACTCGACGGGAGCGCGAGAGGGACTCTCGATGCATTTGTACCACGGTACACCAAAGGTCCGATTCCCACTGGCTGCTGTTGTTTAATGTACAGACTCAGTCTCTTTATCGAGACTTGAGGATTCCGATGAGCTATAAAGCTCCTGTTGATAGATGTCCAGAAGTCGCGGGTCAGCAAGTTACAACAACAAACAATACAAAAACAATCACAGGAGTGCAAACTAGATCAAAGGTAAGCAAGTCACTAAACATGAATAAATATAAAGGTAACATTGCATAAGTACATACATTCGTGCTGGGGCGAGGTAGCAAAACAACAACAAAAACATTCCCGGACCACACCAAGACAACATCACACAGTCCCCCCAATTGCATTGCGCACGGACATTGCCCGGGAATGGAGCACAGTCGACGCACGCCGTCCCACGCGGCCTCTGTGCCGTGCCCACTCGCTCGACCCAATGCGTGCAGGGACCCGCCGCGGTTCCTCGAGTGGAGGGGATGCGCGACTGCTGCCTCACGATTGCTGAGCACGGGGCGCAAAGCGTCGAGCGGCCAGCAACAATCGACACCGCTGTTGTCATAGATACAGAGTTGTCACGTTTCTTGAAATGAGACACGTTATAAGATCTTGGGGAGATAAGATGATGCCGGGAAGGAATTCCAAGGCCGACCAGTGCTAGGAAGCATACATGGAAATTGATTATGGTAATACTGATGATAAAATTGGTATGCTGTTTCTGATCGTGGTGATGCTTCTGATGATGATGATGATGACGATGACAATGTGATGCTGCTGATGACGATGTGATGCTGCTGATGATGATGATGACGATGCTGCTGGTGATGATGACAATGTGATGCTGCGGATGATGATGGTGGTGATGACGCTGCTGCTACCGCTGATCATGTTTAATTGATTGTTGTTGTTGATGATAATAATTTCGATTTAAAGCTTTCGCGACTGCAGGGATTAATCTTATTGGTTCTTTTGGTAAAGTCACCTAGAAGGGAAATAATAAAATAATAATAATAAAACATTATGAAATAATTCTCACGACGTTTCGGCCACAACGCAAGCAGCTGTCCTCAGGTGAAGAACATATCTGTCGGAAAGACAGCGTCTGTGGTGTTCATTCTTTTTTATTTTCCTTCTACGTGACTTTACCGAAAGAACCAAGAAGATGATAATAATAATAATGAATGATGATCATTACTGTTAAAGCGTGAGATATTCTGGTGGGCTAGCACCTTGCTCCCCCGTGTAGCCTCCACAGACTGTCGGGGCGAGTGCTGTTAGCGAGTAGCACCTATGAAGGGTCCGCAGGGACACGATGGGGTGGGTGGCCATCACCACGCCCGGTCGCCTTTGTCTCCCTCCTGGTGATGTTTACACACCACAACAGTTACTCATTTGAGGTTGAGTCGAGCTAGGGGAGTCCCAGGACCGATTCAGTCAATCGTCATTGGTGTTGGTCGTGAGAGGGAATCGAACTCGGGCCGTCGCTTTTAGTAGCGCAGCGTAGCGCGGTAACTGCCCCCTTCTTGATCGATTCGCCGTGTGGGTGAGACGAAGCAGTTTGGCACATCGAGTCCTGAGTGCGGGAGAAGGAATCAATGTTTCAATTCCACGGCAACGGTCGCCATGGTAGAAGCGATAGAAGAGTAGTGACAAGGGGGCGACGGACCACCACCCCCGCCTCCCAGTGAGTTCGCGACTGGAGCGGATCAGTGAGTCAAGCATCGTCAATCAACCTTCAGTCAATGTGAGCAGAAGAACAGCTCGTTCTCAAGCCAACCTGTTCCACTGGTCCCGATGATAGCTGTTACAACATCCACTCCCACACAATCTGCTCCAACGTCATTGGCTTCTGTATCCCCTTGAGTTTTGCTTCTACCGAGTACCCCCCTGCCTGACCCAACATGGTTCTGAGAATTAAATGTATGGACAATGAACATCAATATTATAATCAATTGTCAATTTTGTGAGGCATCCTAACAGGCTGCTCGTAGCTGCAAGCGAATACAAAACATGACACGGACGCTTTGCATGCGTGACGTCATTTGTTCGCTGGTTGCTCTCGGAAACCCGCATTGTTTACGATCAATAAATGTAGAAAGGTATTTATACCACGTGGATTTAAATGTTGTAGTTATTTTGTACTGGCATATTCATACTTGATTATTCACCAACGACTCTCGCGTATGAAGTAATTTCGCACGTTTATAAATAACCTCAGCAGCCCCCATGAGGACATTGTCCGGTTGAGATCAACTAACGACGTCTCGGACCAGGTTCGCGAACACGAGGCAGATCTCAAACACGGCAGAACCAATTCCTCTGCCAGTGGCTGATCACTGCTTGAACGCGGTGGGCTCACACGACATTGTTTTTTCCGAGACCAATGTACTCTGCAAATCTTCGGGCTACCATCAAAGATGTATTCATGAAGCCATCCAGATATAGAAACACAGACATAACCACAACCGAGAAGATGGGTACAAACTGAGCATTCATTGGAAGAAGGTTATTAACAGGTAAAGCCTTAACTGGTTGTTGATGTTTCCATCCTCCCTGCCATTGTCAGCAGGTATTTCCGACTCTCTGAGTTACATTACAATGGCCACCTTCTCAGCTCTCGCATCAACTCCGCTCTCGGCTCTATCTCTCTGAATATCAGGACTTGTTTCAGCAGCCTGTTTCTCTCTCCCACATGAAGACACACACAGAGCCGTGGTCACGGCGAGACAGACACAGCCCGGCGGTGGCTCCCGGCACTACCCCCGGCGCTGACGCAGGAGGAGCTGCTCACACGAGCAACACGTTGTCTCGGCTCGCACTGTGGGAACTTAAAGACGGAGGCGCGTCCACCGGCATTGTGGCAATAGCTGCCACAATGCTGCACTCAACACAATCGCCAATGCCACTGTGGCCTTAAAATAGAACAACATACAGGGTGCTTCAACATGATGGACCCCATTTGAAATTGCTATATCTCTGCAACCACGAACCGCCCATGAATGAAACTCTTACCACTGGAACTTCCGATGACTTCATTTTCCAGCAAAACGGAGCACCGCCACATTTGCACCTGCAGGTTCGGCGTTTTCTCAACGACGCACCGCCTCACCGTTGGATAGGTGGCACGGGACCCCAAGACTTGGCGCTACACTCTTGGCCCCCAAGATCCCGAGACATCACCACACCCTGCGACTTTTTCTTGCGGGGATACGTCAAAGACCGTGTTTTTGTGCCACCATTAGCGACTAGTCTGGATGACCTCAAAAACAGAATCCCGGCAGCGGTGACTTCACTTTGAGAGGCGTTTGGAATGAATTCAACTATCGTCTCGATGTTGTCCGTACAGCAGGTGGAGGACACATAGAGCATTTATAAAATGGTTAGTAAAACTTGATAACTCATTAAACCGTTTGTAACTTTTTGTGTAATTGTAACATGTTGCCATCGTGAAATATACTGCTTTGAAACTGGGTCTATATTTGTGAAACACCCTGTTTATACAGACAACAGCCGACGGTTTGGGCGATGGCCCTTCTTGAAAGCGCATCCATAGGGAGGCCAGAACGAGTGGACAACCCGATAGGAGTGGTGCGAGGAGGCTCGAGCTCACTCCAGTGGAGGCCCTTCCGCCGACAGGGGCACGCGCACGCACTTTCAGGGCGGCGCCTTCACCTTCAGTTACAGCGATCAGGCTTACATTGGTGACGTAGAACACAATTCGCAATGACTACGAGGACATGTGACTGGGCTGACGGTAGCGGAATAGCTGAGATAATTCTCACACGGGCGGCTGGCAGGTAAGAGGATGACGATTAAGAAATTTCGCGGATAACAGGATGAAGATAACGCGGTGTGACGTCAGCCGCGCGGCTGGGTGTGACGTCACTTTACCGCCCGCGTGGGCGTTACTAAAGCAGTTACAAAATCAGATTACATATACGTGATGACGTCACGAGTATAAACATACAGGAGCAAACGTAACTATGGACTGGGTTCGATATTCTGGGTCTCATCACCAAAGTCAGAGTTGGTAAACATATGATGCTGGGTTACCGAGTGTAATTTGCAAGATAAATAAAAAGTATTGGTCTGGAAATCCAATGGGCGGATGGACTAAAACTTTCTTTTATTTGCGTGTGTGTGTGTGTGTTCTGGTCATTGTATACGCCTTGAATGAATAAACACATTTGGCATCCGGCAACACGTAATTACCAACGACTTTTTTAAAGTCGTAATGTCTGCATGTGACGTCAGCACCGGCTGCGTATTTGATGGCGTCATGTCCGCGTGTGAATTTCCGTGCCCGTGACGTCATGCGCGCGATCCGGTGACGTCACGCGAGTCGAAGCGAAGGCGGCCGTTACTCGGGCTTCGTGAAGAAGCGGAGAAGAAGCGAGAGAACGAGGGCAGAGACAGAGAGAGGGGGGTCAAACGACGACGATCATGTCGCGAATTTACCTGGGGAACCTGAGCTACAGGGCGCGCGACAAGGACATCGAGCGCTTCTTCAAGGGCTACGGCAAGATCGTGGAGATCAGCATCAAGCACGGGTGAGCGGCGCGGCCGCGTGCGCCTAGGCCTCGGGCCTGCACCGCGCGCCTCGCACACAACAACAACAGCAGCAGCCACCACCACGACGACGCCGCTTTCACTTTGTATTCAATGCATTTGACGCGATGTACAATAATGTTAAGAAGCTCTCGACGATGCTTTGTGTTCGCGCGTGTGTTGTGCTTGCGTACTGCATATTCTCGGTTAATTGAGCTAACGAATTACACACAAAAGTTTTCCCGCGGAGGGAGGAACGGAGATGGAGGCCGCGGGGCCTGGGCCTTCTCTCCCCCTGGCCGGGCCTTCACTCCCCCTGGCCGGGCCTTCACTCCCCCTGGCCGGGTCTTCACTCCCCCTGGCCGGGTCTTCACCGGGGCCTCCGCCTCGGGATCCCCAGGCCGGGCCTTCGCAGCCCAGCCCGGGCCTTGATTTCACAGCCCGGGCCTTCATTACGAGCCCGGGCCCTTCAGCCGCTGGTTCCCAGCCCGGGCCTTCACCTCGGGCCTCTGCCAGCCTCCATCTCGGGCCTTCATTTCCCAATCCGGACCTTCAGTCCCCACATCTCGGGCCTTCAGTTCCTTCCCCATCTCAGGACCTCGGTCCGGGCCTTCATTCCCCCACGCAGCGCCGGGCGGGGGGCGTCGGTTGCACAACCCTGGGCCTTCAATGCACGTCCTGGGCCTTCCCTCCCTGGTCCGGGCCTTCCCTCCCTGGTCCGGGACTTCACTTGGCGGCGCGGCGGGGCCGGGGCGGAGCCATAGCAGTTAGGGGCGGCTAGGGGCTCCCGCCTGCCTGCCACGGGCCCGCACAGTAAGGCGGCGACGACGAGCAGACGCCGCCGCGGCGCAGGCTGCGGCTCTTCAGACTCAACCCCCCAACACCGCACACCCCCCCCCCCCTGCCCCCTGGGATCCGTCCGTTCACGCTGCGCCTCGCCGCCTCCCCCGGGCCAGGTTCGGCTTCGTGGAGTTTGACGACACCCGCGATGCCAACGACGCCGTGTGCGAGCTGAGCGGCCGCGAGCTCTGCGGCGAGCGCGTGGTCATCGAGCACGCCCGCGGGCCCAAGCGCGACCTGCACGGATACGGGGGCGGCGGCGGCGGCGGCGGTGGCGGCGGCGGCGGCGGCGGCAGCAGCAGCGGCGGAGGATATGGGGGTACGGACTCTGGGCCCTCTGGCACATTGACCCAATCTCGAAGTAAGATCATTATCGGCTCCCCGATGTGTTTTTTTGGTTGCGCCGTGTGTTTGTCCGGCACGATGTCCGACGTTCTGAAGAGCGGAATCCCAGCGCGTTGGAGCAAAACGTCGGACATAGCACCGAACAACACGGCGCAACCCAAAAACACATCGGAGCATTGTACAGCACAACCGCGATAACCAATTCGCTATTGTAAGAGCATCATCCTCGGCCGTGGTTTGTACACTGCCGAATATAACGGCCCATCTCGTCGCCATCAATCACGGTCATTGTAATCATCCTTCCAGCACCTGCATAACGAGTGCATTTCATCGCACCATCTACCCCTTTGTAGTTCCTCTCGGGGGCATTCGTGCCGTTGTCTGCGATTCTCGCTCGTCTCGTCCGTCGACCATCCTTCCTTCTGGGTGTGGGTGATCTGCCTAACCCAAGTCCACCTACATTTACGAGCAGCCGCTATGATGTGTGGTGTGCCAGGCGCAGAAATATTCGTGGATCCACAATCCAGATAAACGTGGCTGGAATTACACCCTCATGGAATCCAGCCTTCTTGGAATGTAGACACGTGTGATGCCTATCCACAGCCATAGCGAGAAATCCATTGCCACCGCACACCGCAGTCAAAGCACAATGCGATTGCTGTGGTGTGGCAACATGCCATGAGGATGGGATGAATATAGGCTTGAATAGATTAGAGCTTTCGGGGATCCATTAGTGCGATCTGAGGAGACCGCTCAACCTCTCTGCCCTTCCCTGCGCTTGGGCGGCAAAAAACGAGCCCCGCTAAGCAGCGGTGAATTATCGGCGTGCGTGCAGTGGTGGCTCTGAACGTGCCAGTGGCTGCGTGTCTGTAGTCACTTGCTAAGCACAAATTCTTTGTAGTGGTGGCATGGTCCACCCCATCCTTTTGGCTGCCATTTTGTCAATCATTTGGATGATGGCCTCCCCACGGCATGCAAATTGTATCGATATTAAACCATGCCTCGCTATGCTCGTCAATGAATGTTGGTGAAAGCAGGGATAATATATGTGAAAGTATAGAAGTACACAGTACAATGTTGAACTTTGCCACGCATCTTGCTACATAGCCTTGAATCCACTTATGTTTGTGCAAAGCACTATCCAGGCTTAGTGCTGCTTGGCTTCCGAGTTTCGACGACATTGGGTGCATTCTCCACATAATTTGGTAATGGTGGTGATTACTTGTTTACAAACTGCACCGAGTATGGTTTCCGGTAGTGGATTGTCGAGAGCGTCTGTGTTTATGCGTGCAGGCGTCTTCCCCGTGCCTGTCGTGCCCAGCTAATGCCGAATGCGTGTTGTGTGTGGGCGGGGCTGGGACAGGCAGCATGGCGTTCCGCCACGGTCCCCCCTCCTCGCACCGACTACCGCCTGGTTGTGGAGAACGTCTCCAGTCGCTGCAGCTGGCAGGACCTCAAGGTGAGACGGAGCTCCCAGGGCTACCACGTGGTGGCTTTCATAATGCCCACCGCGGTCTCCGCCTCTCCGTGTCTGCTTACCATTCTTCTCTGTTTGAATACAAATTAAATTGCTACCACGTCCGTCTCGTGATTGGTGAAACGCAGGCACGAAAATATTAACCTTCGCCTCTACAGCAGTGATTCAATTAATGATCACTGTTGATGTCGCACTGCGATCGAGAATCCACAGCTTTTTATTAATATTTTTTTGTAAAACTCACGTTTTGAATGTGGTGGATACTTTTCAAAACATAGGATTTTTATTCTGTCAAACTGCAGCATCCACTTTAAAAATGTTCTTAAAGTTGCATGACCCAAAGAGGACATTCTGAACATCCCACGAGAGCGGGGCTTCTGATTGGCCTTCACAGATGACAAGGGATCACCGTGGAGTGAGAGAAGTGGCAGTTCTGCCTTGCGCTCAAACCTCTGTGCATTGACCGCACGGTCACCCGTGCACTGTACAGTATGTCCCTGGGCTCTTGATTCGTCCATCGATATTAATGGGTTCGTACTTTGCAGTCTGCGGTGCGAAAGTGACCAGTGAGAATGAGACAAGTCAACACGCGGTGGAGGTGGCGAGGGTGCAATGCCGTCTGGTGCTGGCGTGCCCTCCCTCCCTACGCAAACACCCGCACTGCTGTTAGTGTGTGGAATGGGGGCACTGTCCATTTTGCCAATGTACGCGGCACAGGCAGAGGGGGCAGCTGTTTCCATGTGGCCAGATCACCCCAAATGCGCCCGATGTCGTCAGATCTCCGAAGCTTTGCAGGCTGTGAGCCTGGTCAGTTTTTGGAAGACTGCCGTTTACTGTGCACCTGAACCACCAGGATAATGCAACACACAATATGTGTATGTTATCCGAGCCGAGCTTTGAGTTCTCCCCCACCCCCCAACCTGCACTCAAAAGGTGTTGAACATTGAACACTTGAGCTCGTTTTAGCCGTAGCGCTGTTATTGTGCGCAAAATGAGCACTCGCTTACTCAGTCGTGCTCAAGTAAACTCTTGGCAAGTGTTAAGATTAGTGGCCCAAGAATGGTGTCAATAATAGGTGGCGAAAACAGCAATGCCCCCTGCTCTTTGAGACAAGCGTAACCCTGGGTGTTATGTAACGTCCCTGCTGATGCACTTCAATCCAGCAGGAGGCGGTATAGTCACGCACAGACAAAGCCAGCATCGGCTGCTGGGCAAATGATGTGTGCAAGGACTTATTAATGCTGGCACAGGGCCTAAGGGGGTGGGGGTGGTTTTGACGACACCACTCCTATCCACCTTTGTCTCCCCGGTGCTTATATTTACACACGAGGTACTCATTTAAGGCCGAGTAGACTTATGGAAACCCAGTACTTGTTCAGGTAATCACTATAAATGTTAGCTATGGGCAGTAATAACAAATGGGGTGCTTGGATTCACAGCACAGGGCGCCAACCACTGCACCTCCGCTCCTGACAATACGGTGGCGCACGTGCGCTTGCGTAGACGGCAACGGCCGGCTGTCGTTAACATAGAATTGATGGGTCGGGCACGCGGCTCGCACCAGCGCTGTTGCCCTCGCGCGACGAGCATCTCGTTTAAAACAAATCGTACTGCACAGACGATGCGCACGGCATCCACTTGATTAGCACCGTTGGGTGCGACGACGCAGGGACAAACGATGGCCCTTAAAGGCTCGTAAATATCCACTGCTTTACTCGGAGTGTTGGTCAGTGTTTGCCGTGGCCCGTTGTTTGTGTTTAGCGAACAAATACGGCCGGCCTTTAAACTAACAACTGCACTCTGCAAACCGCACGTGTGCCAAGTCAGCTGTGACCTGACGGATGATGCTCGGCTGAAAGCGAGGGTTGTTAGATATTGTGTTGACGTTTTGTTTGAAGATAAGCGCCCGTGGTGAAAGTAGCAGCAGTCTGTTAGTGATTACCGTGGAAGCTTGGATTGCAGTGGGTACAGCAGCACTTTGTCAGACCACCACTGGATGTTCTCCACACTCCCATATCAGTCATGGGGGTTGATGCCCATACTTCATGCTTGTCATTGCGGGTTGGTGAAGGGTGGCAAGGTTCACTCCCCACTGTTCAGTAATAAAACTGGTTGCCAGGTTCATCGCGTGGTGTGCCAACTACTGCACCATCGCTGCAACCTCTGGATCGTAGTGTTTGTCTAAAGCTTGCAAAATGTTGAGTATAATTAGTGAACTATATAAATTATGCTGTTGACAGCTTGTTTTTATATTTAAATCCACCAACTCTCTTAGCAGCATCGATTCATAGTCCATACTTCACGCTTTGGTCAGTAGGCATTAAGTTGTGCATGCGAGACTTGGTTTCCAATTGTGTATGCCATTTGGAATTGAATTCACGCACGATTGATGGGTGTATCATGGCAACCCCCCTTCAACCGATGCTGAGCAGCATGGTGAAGTATGGTCAAACAACTCCCATGAGTGACACGGTGTGGGGGAGGCCTTCATCCAACAGTTGCTTATACAAAATGGCTGTACTTGAACACAAAGGGATCAAAACGTCTATTGTATAAGCTACGGTATGCAATGAGGTCGCACGGCTCGTACAACCACTCGAGGCACTACAATGCCCCGCGGTATAAAAATAATCATCAAACGGTATGGGGGAGAATCGTCACAGGCCTATTTAGGACCCTGTGGACTACACAGCCAGACTCGCTTGAAGTAGAAATGTCTTTGTTCAGTGGCATCATGATTACGCCTCTCGGTGCTTGCATCCCACTTGGGTGGTGCGGCGTGCACAGCGCAAGGCTCGAAGTCGGAAGGTTTCGGGTTCACACCGCGGTCTTGGGAAATGCCAGCCCCGAATCTCTGGGATCGTTAACATGAGTTCCGTTTAGTGGAAAGTTGGCAGTGAATGTCCTTCCTGTTAATTTGTCCACACCATGGAAATAATATTTCTCCTGAATGGTTGTTTGAGCAGAACCCCACTTTCGTTTTGTTGTTTATGGCCTATGAAGAAGAGCCATTGCCTGAAATGTCCCCTTATTGACGAACGCGTTGAATGCGTGTTATCTTTTATCGTTATGGAACTAGTGACGTCACTTGATTAAATCGCCATCAATGGCTTCATTTTAATGCTCAAGCGATGCCACTCCACACCCAGATTCCTAAAGTCTTCCAAGATATGGCAGGACATCAGGTGGGATCATGAGCCCATTTCTCTCTGGCTTCCTCCCACACACATCCCCTGACCAGGGTTGAGGAGTAGGCCCGACCACTCTTGCTTGTGGGAGGCCCTTTTTCTCCCAGCGGCGTGAGCATGAAATTGCAAGGATTTACCTTTGACCCAGGGTAGGGGTGGAGAGGGGCGAGGGTGCATCAACTTCCATTCATAGACAAGCGAGTTGATTGATGTACATTGCGTGTACCTATGTTGAACTTCTTTCGCACCGTACGTCGGCAACACGTGCCGATCGGAGGTGCGGCATTGCAATCGCGCGTCTACCCCCGTGTGAGACGAGGCGGTTGTTGTCGCTCCAGGACTACATGCGGCAGGCGGGCGAGGTGACGTACGCGGACGTGCGCGGGGACGAGGGCGTGGTGGAGTTCCTGACGTACGCTGACATGCGCCGCGCGCTCGACAAGCTCGACGGCTCCGACATGTACGGCCGCAAGATACGGCTCACGGAGGAGCGCAGCTTCTCCCGGCGCCGCCGCTCGCGCTCCCGCTCCCGCACGCGGTGAGCGCCCGCGCGGCAAACGCGCCAACACCGTGCGGTAACACCGGAGCGTTGTCACTAAATGCTCGAAAGATCGAAATTCAAGTCTGCTTTGGCTAATTTTGGTTATAGACTTCTTCCCTGGGTCGTTGTTCAGCCTCCTGGCTCTTTGTCTTTGGGATGTTTAACGTATATTTTAAACGAGACGTTTCGGTGAGCCGGAACAATAACAATTGGCGCTTTTAAACACGGGACCGTTTGTATTTTTGCAGCTGTTGGGTTGTGGAGGGTCATCACGACACAAAAATCAATGCAGCACACTTGCCCCCGACAGTGTGTTAAAAATGACACGGGGGATCTTTGTTTTACGAGTGCGTCGGTTTGATCACGTGTATGCGTGTCGGTGCATGTCCCCAGCTCTCCACGGCGCCGATCCCTGAGCCGCAGCAAGAGCCGCCGCTCGCGCTCCAAGTCGCGCTCACGGTGAGTGCTGCCCTTCCCTCGCACCGCCCGTGCGGTCTTTTGAGCTCTCCGCAGGAGACAAGGCAACCACGTTCACAACCGCATTTTGATTGATGGGCACGCTGCGTTTTTAAACGACCGCATTTCTCATTTATATGCGTTTTTCACAATGTAAAAAATCGGGAGTAAAGCATAAATAACGAGGGAAATTTCGATTTAAAGCTTTTGTGACTGCAGGGATTCATCTTCTTGGTTCTTTCGGTAAAGTCAGGTAGAAGGGAAGTAATAAAATAATAAAAATTAAACATAATATAATAATTCTCACGACGTTTCGGCCACAACGCAAGCAGCCGTCCTCAGGTGAAGACCAGGTCTGTCGGGGAGACAGCGTCTGAAGAAAACGAGGGAAATGTCTAAAGGAATGGGTCTCACATCCCGCAGCAATGGTGTTTTTATTAATTCTGAGAGGCCTCATGGTGGGGTGAAGACCTCCTTTCAGAGTGGGAACGTGGGCCCCTTTGTGCTGTCCGTGACCACACAAGGCCGGTTGCTTCGAAAACGGCCCCTAAACGATGTTTACCGGTCCCTGCAAGCATCGTAACCGGACTAATTGGGTGTTTGAAGGAACTACATTCGAACTGGCGAACACGGGGTTTCTAAGTTTAGTGCCATGCTCAGTCACTTATGTCACAGCAAGGGCTTCTTGCAATGACAGAGGTGACCGAGGCGTGTGTTAATGCACCGCCCGCCAGAGGTATTTGACAGTCTTCTTTGACCTTCAAATACTTGTTAAAGTTACAACAAGCCCCTTGCGATCAAATCGGGACAGAAAACGACTTCTGACCGCCATTAATCAATTCTTTGGGCGCATAGATCCCACAAAGCCGTCCATGGCCATCCTACAAGGTACGAGTGAGGAGACCAGATACGAGGGGATGCCCAAGGGAGATGAGGGGGATTCGGAGCACCGCACACCGAACGGGCTTAAACCTCAACCAGCTGATCCGTGAAGATGAGGATTGGGCAAAGTGGTGGGAGATGACAACCGGAGCTGCCAACGTGATCTTACCGTGAGGACGGTCATGGGGCCACAGCCGGACGGGTGAATTTAATCCTCGGCAAGGAAAAGGTTTCTCCGACACCCAGACCTACAAGCGTTCCGTCAGGTGCAGGGGTAGTGTTGTTGAGGCCCTATTATCACCCTGACCGGCTGTGCTCGTGTGTTGCTGTGCTCGTCTGTGTGCGTCTGTTGGATGTGCCGGCGTGCGTGCGTGTGGTGCTGGCGTGCGTGTTTGTGACTGCGTGCATGCGTGTGCGTGGCTGCGCTTGCGTGTTTGTGACTGCGTGCGTTCACATCGGCAGATCGCGCGGCAAGGCAAGTCGCCGCTCCAAGTCGCGCTCTCGCTCCAAGTCGCGTTCCCGATCCAAGTCGCGTTCCCGCTCCAAGTCGCGTTCGCGCTCCAAGTCGCGCTCTCGCTCCAAGAGCCCCGTCGTCAAGGGCAGCCGCTCGCGCTCCAAGTCCCGCTCTCCGCCACGGAAAATGATGCGGTCGCCATCCCGCTCGCCGCTCAAGCAGAACGGCGGCGGCGCCGATGGGGACCAGGGGGGGGCCCAGCGCCAGGCCGGCTCGCGCTCCCGCTCGCCGGCGCGGTCCAAGTCTCGCTCGCGCTCGCCGGCGCACTCTTCGTCGCCCATGCGCTGTCGCTCCACCTCGCCCCGCGATTGAAAAACTTCCCCTTTTATCTGACCTCTGACCCCTTTCTAAAGACCCCGCAGATTCCATTGGCCCAGGCGCCTACCCCCTCCCCCCATTTACCTGTTGAGTTAATTTTGTTTCTTTTCTAGTTTTATTCACTACCAGCTCGCAATTTTTTTGTTATGAATATTAACCTCTTTAGATTTGTGTTACGCTTCAGCAGGATTAAAGATTCAGCGGCGTTAGATTAATCGAGTTACAATCCTAAAATAAAACTACAAAAGTTATTATTACATTTTCCATACAAATGAACGCCAGGGAGAGGGGGGTTTCAGGCACCGGTCCCCACGTTGCGACGTTTTAATCTTTTTCCCTTGCGGTGGGTGGGCACGGTATGTTCGTTGTGAAGTCAGTGTTGCATTGTGGGGTGACGTGGCACCGCAGGGCATGGTAGCCGCAAGTGAGATGGATGGGCCCCCAGTCGATAGTGGTGACTTTAGGAAATGTCCAACCCCTACACACTCCCCACCGAAAGTCCCACTTTGCACGCTCGGTGTTTAAAGTGTTGCCATGGTTACCATCGTCATTCCTGTCCTAACGCAGTTTTCTCTTTGTGCTAAACCAAACAAAAAAACGTGTAATTTGTCGCCACTGCCACGAGTGAGACCTGCGGAGGTCAACGCTCCCAAACGAACACCCCCACGTGTGCCCCCACGCTCCCCAGCGTCCGCTTGCTCCCTCACGCCACCCGTGTCCCCCTGCCCCCCGCAGCCTGCTCCCCTTTGCTCCCCCTGTGATTGTGAAACACGCCTCAGTCTCACCCTGGCATAGTCTCGTCCTGGAACAAACGGTAGCGCCTTGGCAGTCGTTCATTTCCAGTGTCACGCCTGCGATTTAATTTCCTTTGCAACGTGCGAGTAAATGGTTTATTTTAGCGGTGTATTGCGTAAAACCCTAATTGCTTTTAGCAGGGAGGGAGAGGGTTCTCGGTTAATGAAGTCTCTCCTTAAAAGGATATGAGAGTTGACCGGCAGTCAAAATCAACTTTCTAAAATTGTCGTTAATCAAACACATTTCTAGTGCCCTCCCCCGTCCACCGCCAACCTCCGTTGTTGCTTTTTCCAGCGCTAGTTCCGTTGTCCCCCGCTGATAGCTTCTCGCGAAGACGACCTTCGAAAGGACGTCTGCGTGCCGCGTGGGCGCCGCGTGGGCACCGAGCGGACGAGGTTTGTGTTTGGTGTTCCCGTGCCGCTCGCTCGCCGGCTCGGTCACTTCGCGACGAGTCGCTCTCGCGATGGCTCTTGGACGAGCCGTCCACCACGACGACACATCCCGGCGTGGTCGATGTGTGCCCATGGTGGTGGGTGACGAGGTGTGTTATGGTGTGGTTGGCTTTGTCCCGTCGTGGATGACACATCCGGTCCACACTTGGCTGTGAATGCTTGTCCCCCCCCACTACCCCTGTAACCGTGTGGGCGGTGCATGTCAGCCTGGGAAATTTGCAGCGCTAGCATCGGCGTGTGCTCTGGCAGTGCTTCTCCTTAGGGATTCATCATGCGTAATAGCCACCCTCCAACAGCAGAAAAGAAATCGGCTGGGAGCAAATGAATTACAGCGGCTCGCTGTGTCGTGAGTACAGCTCTCTTCATTTTCCAGGTAGTGAGAGGTGGAAGGGGGATTGGGCCGAGAGACCCCTTGATCATCTTAGAGGTCCTGTCCTGTTCTCTGAAACCGTGGGGATGCCGAGACCTCGGTGGGAGGTTTTTTTTTTCGGACATTTCACCAGCCTCGACTGCATCCCGTCGATGTCGGCTTCGGGAAATGTCAACGTCGCCGTGTCGCATAGTGCCGCAGCGCGTAACATCGTGTTTTGTATTGACAGGTTTAGAAATGTGACGCGACTTCTGATTGAAAACACTTCAGGCTTATTGCATGCGACATACGCGGAGCGTTGCTAACCAGTAGGCGATCGCAGCTTAGTCTTGAGTGTTGGCGTTTAGGGCGAGGAGTCGCCGGGAGTAGGCTTGTTGATATTTTACCCGATTCGTAATCGAGTTCCACAAGTCATGGGAATCGATAATCGGAACACGGTTTGAGTTGAGTTGCAATGAAACCGATTGGCATGCCAACATTTCTTTTTGGTCATTTTATAACTCGGCACAAGCCATATTAACAAGAGCTTTACAGCCCGTTATTCCACTGCGAGATGGCCTCACCATGCCCTGCCAGTATGGGGAATGGTTGAACATACTTCACCACCCTGGTTAGGGCGTGTTGGGGAAGGTGAGGTTGATGAACTGAAGACTTTTTTTCTCCTTTTTCATTTAAACATCAATGCTAAAAACTCGAAAAAACCCTGCTGCAGAGTGCGGCGCACATGTTGATGGGGATGGAAGACAGCCAGAGCCTGTGCTCGCGATTCGTCTTGGCAGATTGAATGGAAATCGCGCACCGAAGTCTCCGCTGCCCGTGTGGCTCGTTGCCAACCTGCGACGCGCGCCCCCTCGCCACTAAAGTGGTGCGCCAACGCAGAAATTGCCCACGAACCGAAAAATCTCCACTAGAAGAGAGTCTTTGTCCCGTGACACGATGCCAGGAACACGGTTGTATTTTAGGTGGGGTGGGGGGGGGGTGAACAAACACGTTATTGTTTTGAAGGTGCTGTTGCCTGAAATGTTGGCCTGCAGTCCGCAATTCTTTTACAGTTTTAAGAGTGATGTTCCTGCCCAGTGGTGAGGGCGTTTTGGTCTATTTTGTGGGAGTGAGGAAAGAGTGGTGGGGTATTGGCGATGTGGCCGATGGAAAATGAGCGAGGATTTGGGGTGGGGGGGGGACACTTAGGACGTGGGCCTGCGTCTCTTGCCAAAGCGACGATGCATTTCGGTCACTGGCAGAACGGTGAATCTGGCCTGTCGACGTGAATGTCACGCGTGGCTGTGAGAGGGATGCCTCCCCACCATCATTAACGCGGTCGTAGAACACACAATATATGTGATGCGCCGAGGCTTTTTGGCAGTGGCCCTGGAAAGTTGGACCGTTGCCAAAAATGTAGTCCATTATATACGAGCGCCAAGGCAGCTTGAGTAGTAAATGTGAGTTTTTGAATTTACGCAAGTACACCACTGAAGCTCCTTAGTTTCAAATAACGTGCATTTCAAGAATTGGATTTAGCTTAGTGTCCTGTTTCCGCGCCTAATGGGGATGGTGCACTGCACTTTGACCCTGGCGACTCTGCTCTTGATTCTCAACCGTGGGCAACATCGATGGCAAATATCTCATCGGGTCCTGGGCCCTCTCTCCACGCTGCCCAACCTGGAAGAATGTCAAACAGCCATCGCAGCTCACGAAATGGGGAGGCCATCCAGCGCTGGATTGACAGTGCGCTGTACACTTACGTGATTTAAATATAAATAATATTTACAGCCTTTTGTCAATTATCCACTGCTGGATGAAGGGCACCCGATGGCGTTGTAATCACCATTACAATCCACTGCCGGACTTTGTAAGAGCCCCTTACCACCTGTACCAAGGTGTCCTCGTCGTGTTACACGAAGGCGTCATTTTAAACAAATCTCGCAGCTTCGTCTCCCGTTCATGGAGTGAAGGAACGCCTGACGGAACAAAGGGAATCGATCTCCCCACGCGTGCCCTGTGCACGGCACCTCTGAGGAGACGCGGGATCTGAAACGACGCTGTTTTGTGTTTTTTGTCCCCAAATATCTTAATACAGTTTTTAAAAACGTGTCTCGTGGTTGTGGTGTTTGTGTGGTGGTGTCTCGTGGTTGTGGTGTTTGTGTGGTGGTGTCTCGTGGTTGTGGTGTTTGTGTGGTGGTGTCTCGTGGTTGTGGTGTTTGTGTGGTGGTGTCTCGTGGTTGTGGTGTTTGTGTGGTGGTGTGCACGGTGAGCTGTTCCGCGTGGTGTTGGTGTCTTAAGATTGTCGTGTTACTGATTTCGACATTTGTGGTTGTGTTGGCAGTGGTGAAATGTAAGTATGAGTGGTGGTGTTTGGGTTGTGGTAATGATGTGCATTGTGAGGTCGTGGCTCTTCAGTTGGAAGTGAGTTGTCTGCGGTTGGTGGTGGTAGTTGTTGGGTCGTGTAGCCCGCATGCCCAACCACCGCATGCCCAAGCAGCTAAACGGGCGCGGCACGGGCTCGAGAAGAGGTGGACTGATGTGGTGCAAAAGGATGTGGAGCTGATTGGACTTGCTGATGACCGGTAACCATTGGTGTAAAGACCGTCCTCTGGAGGAGGTTCGTGAAGGACTCTGCTGGGGAGGTGGAGGCAGGCGCCCTCCAGCAGATGGGCGACGCTCACATAAAAAAAAAGTAGCAAAGTCGGGAGCACAGCTGATGCATCTGCCAGTCATCTCGGTCAACCCACGGCGCCTCGGTATGCTCTGTGACCTGACAACGGCCCTTCGACACTTCACGTGGCCTCGCCAAGCATGGCACAAGCGCCGCCGTGACGTCCCCGCCACTTGTGGTTGTCGTCGGCGGACTGCTGAAAGTGACTGACGCCAGGCGGCGTCGTGGTTTAGTGACGCGCCCCGCAATGTCGCAGCACCGGCCATGACGGGGTGAGGAAAGCTGTGCAGCCGGGTAAATATGAGACGCTGCTGGTAAATATAGAACACTGAGCATTGCGACCCCCAGAGAGAGCTCGGGATGAATGTGCGGTGAATATCGCAGGTGCTCAATTCGCGTGCCACTTGGGAAATTCCACGTGAAGCCAAATGGTGTGAGGGCGTGGCTCAGGTTGGAGAGCTTTGGGGTTGCTGTTGGCGAGAGAAGGGAACGCCTGGGCTGGTGTATGGCGGGTATGGCCACGGCTGGCGTAGGATGATGATTTCGTACGACCATTGAAGATCACCTATTACATATTCAGAGCTTAGTGCTTTGATAGTTTGTGAATTTTGCACATCCATACACTCATTCTCCCACTCACATCCACTTACCAACTCGCTCATATACCCACCGCCTTCAAATGTATATTTGGGACAATGCGACATTTAGTGGTCAATGGTTGAGTGTTTGACCCGCAAGTGACACGCGGGAGAGAATGCCATCTTTTCCACGTGTGCGTGGCAAGTACACGTGTGGGTGGGGCCCCATCTGGGCGTGGCTAGTATAGGTGTAGGTGGGGCCACGCACCGGTGGGCGTGGCTAGTACAGGTGAGGGTGGGGCCACACCTCTGCGGGCGTGGCTAGTACAGGTGTGCGAGAGGAGGGGACAGGTGTGCCTGTGGAGAGGAAGCGTCACTTCCCCGGAGCTCGCGAAGGAGAGGAGACATGGAGCGGGGAGCCGCGGTCCAGGTACGGCTCCTGCTTGCCCGGTCGTGCCAGGACCCCTCGCCGCGGGGGGGGGGGGGGGGATCCCATAGGGTGCGGGGTTGGGGGGCAATGGGGGAGGGAGAGGTGGCTTGGCTGAGTGACAGCTGAGATAGAAGGTGGCACAGCTGATAATGTGTGAAGGAATAGCAGCACGGCGGAGATGAGATACCAGGTGACAGTTGCGATAGGAGGTGACAAGCTGAGTGACAGCTGAGATAGGTGGCACAGCTGACAATGTGTGATGGAGAAGCGCAGGTGAGATCGGTGATAGCTGAGTTCAAATGTGGCTCAGCTGATCGGTGGCATAGCTAATTATTTCTTTTGCCTGAACAGACTTTTGGAGGAAGTGCTGTTAGCGAGTACCTATGAAGGCCGCCACGGCACACGAGGGGGTGGTTGTCCAGCACCGCGCCTGACTGCCTTTATCTCTTGAGTAGCGATGTGTGCACATCCAACTAGTTACTCATTTCAGGCTGAGTTGGCCTAGGGGAGGTCCGGGACTGGTGTTGGCCACGAGCGGGAATCAAACTCTGGTCGCCAGGGATACAAACACGGGCTACGCACGGGAGGTCACCGAAGTCGAGGCAGAGGCCGTCACTGTCAGGTGCGTAACGGAGTGTGTCATCATCTCCTGGAGCCTCCTCAACCCCCCGCAAGCGCACGCCGTGCCGCAAAACGCTGCACGCACCCGATAGTTGGTAACAGCCGATACCAGAGCCAGTGCCAACCTCGTGGCCCGACTCGTATCTCTATCATTCGTCCATCACCGCTCGCCCAACCACGACCTAACCCGAATATAACCGTGATTCTATCCTGACCTTGACTCTGCCCTACACCGCAGTGGCTCCCATCTGTGATGCCCGTGTGATGGAAGGAATCGTGGCTTTAAATAGAAGATCGATTTGAATCGCTGTGTTGCGAACCCTGCTGCTGGGCTCCATCGCTGATGGAGGGGTCTGTGTCGCTTGTGGGGGAAGGGTCACAATTAGGAGAGGGAGGGGAGGGAGCCTGGTGGAGTGTTTCAATCGAGATCGGAGCTGCATCTCTGCCTGGCTCCATCCGCGGAGCAAGCGAGGGGAGGAGGAGGAGGGGGGGATGCAAGGGAACACGGGAGGGAGGGGGCGGAGGGAGGCAGATGGAGGGAGGGATACAAGTCCCCCCGCCTCCCGCTCCTCCCTCCCGCCTTGGCGCCGCGATCCTCTCCGGGAGATGCTCCGTCTCTTCGTATCACGTCCCGTTGCTGCTGCTCTCGCCGTTGCGATGGCCCGCGGATAAACAGGGCACCAGCCGCACCAGCCGCACCAGCCGCACCAGCCGCACCAGCGGCGTGTGCGGGAAGCGACCTGTCCTCGAATTGCGAGCGGTCGTGGCGTGCGGCGACATTTATTTATTTATTTTGTGCAACAATTCTGTGATCTGACGCGCGAGCTGTGATTTAGCGGCGCTCCAGGTCGTGTCATCACAACTCTTGGACACTCATCTCCATCGCCTCCATCACCTCCATCATCACCATCATCCCCATTATCGCACACTGTACCTGCCTCCCCTCTCCCCGAGTGCGTGAGCTGTGATTTGCGTGCTCCCTGCGTTTTGCTTAAAAGTCTCCCTGCTGCTGCTTCTGCTGCTGCTTCTGCTGTTGCCTCTGCGTCAATTTGTCTCAATTTGCATCCTAAACGTTTCTTCGCCTCGCGTCGTCTCCCTCCTCCCATCTCCATCGGCTCTCCTCCACCCTCCCGCGTCCCACATCACCCGTCCGCGCCGCACATCTCGGTCCGTCCGTCGCCCCCACGCCCACCACCACCTCTCCCCGTCCTCCTCTCTCCCTCTCCTCCATCGCCTCTCTCTCTTGCTTCTTCTCTCTTCTGTCATCTCTCCTCTCCCTCTCACCTCGCGTCCCTTTTTCCTCTCTCTCTCCTATTCTTCTCCCCTCCCTCCCTCCCTCTCTCTCTACTCCCCCTCCCTCTGTCATCCCTCCTCCCGCCCGGCTCTCGATTTCCACTCGCGCTGCTCTCCAGCCAGGGCCGCCGCTCCTCCACCGATGCCGGCCATGATCGCCACGGGCGGCCTCATCCGCGGTCTCGCCGCGGCCACGCGGAAGCAGGAGGCCATGCGGGGCCTGGACCCCGAAGGCGACCCCGGCTCCACGCGCCGCCAGCGCCGGCGGCGACGGCGGCGGCGCAAGAGGAAGCGCGAGGGGCGCGACGTGGTGCTGGTGCGAGGCCGCCTGCGCCTCGTGTCCCTGGCCGGGCTGGTGGCCCTGCTGGGGCTGCTGGTGCTGGCCCTGGGCATCGCCCTGGCGGTGCTCGGGTACTGGCCGCCTCCATCTGCGCCGTCGTCTCCGGACTCTGACGACGCCGCCCCCAAGGACGACGCCGCCGAGTCGAGTCGAGACAACGGCACCGCCGCCCGGGACCGGGTGCGAGGCTTCCACGGCGTCCGCGGCGAGAGGGGGCAGCGCGGCAGCGCCGAGGAAGTCCCCGCAGCGCGCAGCCTGCGCTGGCTGGCGGGGCAGATGCTGAGCGCCGAGCGCATGAAGGTGGTGGGACCGCTCGTGATGGGAGTGGGGATCTTCGTGTTCATCTGCGCCAACGCGGTGCTGCACGAGCGCCGAGACCGCGACACGCGCCTCATCCGCCTGCGCGACCTCTACTCGTCGGCCATCGACGCGGCGGCCAACGGGGTCGCTGGCCTGGGGCCGCCGCCGCAGCAGCAGCAGCAAGCGCCGCTCGCCACTGTGGAGACCCTGAAGCCACGTGATGAGATGCGGAGAGCCCGAGGAGGAGGAGGAGTTGCTCTTCCTGGGGTCCCCTCCTCCTCCACCGCTTCCTCGCCGCGGCCACCCCGCGGAGACCCCCTTGTCCCGTCGGGGTCCAAGGCAGGGATCCGCGGGGCTGCGACTGAGGGGACCCTGGAGATGACCCGTGAGACGAGGTTTTGACTGCGAGAGGAGGTTTTGATTCTGGAAGGAGGAGGAATGATTGTGAGGAGGGAGAGTTTCCCGACATGAGCCCAGGAGACGCTTTCTGACCACGGGCTCACATCATCGCATCCCATTGCATCCCGTCGCATCGCGTCCCATTGCGTGGCGTCGCATCGCGTGGGCGATTCGCCGCACCCCTTGGCTGGCGGTGATGGAGACATCGGAAAAGTTTGTTGCCGGAATGGTCGGAAGGAACTGGAGCAGTGATCAGCAACAAGTGGATTCTGACCTTCGCTCTCCTCCCCTCTCTCCTCCGCGTTCCCCACCGCTCCCTGGGGTTCACCCGGGTTCACTGGATACCTGCAATCCCTGGTGTCACCACGTGGGAGAGGACGGGAGGGAGTTCTCGGAGCTGGGAACTTTTGGTTTGACACCCGGTCGCGGGTGGAGGACCCGGACGTGCCGAGTGCGTGTGGCGTGAAGCACTTTGTCTGGACTGAGCGGAGTCGTCGCGAGGTGCGTGGAGGGGTGAACACGGGGACGTTTGGTGTGGGAAACACACGAGTTCGACACCTGGGCAGCCGCGATCCATGGGGGGAGGGGACGGACGGGAGGGATGACGGGTTAAGTTGGGGTGATTCAGCCCATCACCACAGTCCTCCGGTCGATAAAAAAACTATAATCAGCACTTTTCGATAATTTAACGGCGTGTGTTTGTGTGTGTCACGGTCAGACTGGTCACCGTCATAGGAACGTCCCATTCCCACCACTGGCTAAGTGCCCCCCGCCGCCCACGTGATGAGAGCAGCCAGGCGCGGCCACGTGGCCTCAGCGCCTCGCGACGCGCGGTGCTCGTGCAGCCCCTTGCGTCGCTCCACTGCTGGATGAGGGCCTCCCCACGCCCTGCAGGTGCGGGGTTGGTGAGGGCGGGGAGCAGCGTAGCGGCCTACAGCAAGCAGCCTTGCACGATGTTTCCCTTCCCAATCACTCACCAGGCTCGACGCTTGCTCGGCTGCCCGAGAGGCGACGACTCTGCGGGCCATTGGCCGTGGGCCACGCGCGGCTCTCTCCGCCGTCACGCTCCACGGGCGTTCTCTGGATTGCAGCCGCTAGAGGCCGCTACATTGACCGCGATGTAACAAATATAATAATCGATCATCGACTCGCGATCCAGATTTTGCAATCCCTGCCGGGGAGATGGGAATGGCGCGGGGCTCGTTGTGAATGCGGCGACGTCGCTGGAGCGCTGTCACGGCGACCCATCCGGAGAGGGCAGCCGCTCGACTCGACTGATCGCGACCATTTCTTTTCCTCCTATTGCGCAACTGCTCGCTCAGCTGTGGACAAAGCAGCTGCGTCCGATGAATTTGAGAGCGACTTGGTCGCGTGGCAGACCCAGGAGAACCCGGGACCCGTGCAGCCGAAAGACACCGCTGCTAACTCCACAGGACCACGGGGTCTCTGTGTAAGAGGGACCTCTAAGGGACCCCCGAATCCCTCTCATCTGCCCTTCCCCCCGTGGCTAGAACCCCCACCCCCTTGTTTTTCGGACAAACTTCATTATCGCGGGGGTCTCGTAGTGGGGTTACGGGGGTTTGTACAGACACAGGGACCTCCCGTGTGTGTGTGTCCGGGGTTGAAGACCCCCTCTGACGACGGAGGCCGCGTCCCCCGAGACCCGAGAAGATCCCTATGAAGGGGATCTCCGTCGGGCGTGAGAGTCGGCGTGTTGGGGCTCAGCGTCGTTAACATTAACATAGCACACAGCACAGACAGTTGACGTCACACACAGCACAGACAGTTGACGTCACACACAGCACAGACAGTTCACGTCATACACAGCACAGACAGTTGACGTCACACACAGCACAGACAGTTGACGTCACACACAGCACAGACAGTTGACGTCACACACAGCACAGACAGTTGACGTCACACACAGCACAGACAGTTGACGTCACACACAGCACAGACAGTTCACGTCACACACAGCACAGACAGTTGACGTCACACAGCACAAACAGTTGACGTCACACACAGCACAGACAGTTGACGTCACACACAGCACAGACAGTTCACGTCACACACAGCACAGACAGTTGACGTCACACACAGCACAGACAGTTCACGTCACACACAGCACAGACAGTTGACGTCACACAGCACAAACAGTTGACGTCACACACAGCACAGACAGTTGACGTCACACACAGCACAGACAGTTCACGTCACACACAGCACAGACAGTTGACGTCACACACAGCACAGACAGTTCACGTCACATACAGCACAAGCAGTACACGTCACACACAGCACAGACAGTACACGTCACACACAGCACAGACAGTTGACGTCACACAGCACAAACAGTTGACGTCACACACAGCACAGACAGTTGACGTCACACAGCACAGACAGTTGACGTCACACACAGCACAGATAGTTGACGTCACACACAGCACAGACAGTTGACGTCACACACAGCACAGACAGTACACGTCACACACAGCACAGACAGTTGACGTCACACACAGCACAGACAGTTGACGTCACACACAGCACAGACAGTACACGTCACACACAGCACAAGCAGTTGACGTCACACACAGCACAGACAGTTCACGTCACACACAGCACAGACAGTTGACGTCACACACAGCACAAACAGTTGACGTCACACACAGCACAGATAGTTGACGTCACACACAGCACAAACAGTTGACGTCACACACAGCACAGACAGTTCACGTCACACAGCACAGACAGTTGACGTCACACACAGCACAGATAGTTGACGTCACACAGCACAGACAGTTGACGTCACACACAGCACAGACAGTACACGTCACACACAGCACAGATAGTTGACGTCACACACAGCACAGACAGTACACGTCACACACAGCACAGACAGTTGACGTCACACACAGCACATACAGTTGACGTCACACAGCACAGATAGTACACGTCACACAGCACAGACAGTTGACGTCACACACAGCACAGACAGTTGACGTCACACAGCACAGATAGTACACGTCACACACAGCACAGACAGTTGACGTCACACACAGCACAGACAGTTGACGTCACACACAGCACAGACAGTTGACGTCACACAGCACAGACAGTTGACGTCACACACAGCACAGACAGTTGACGTCACACAGCACAGACAGTTGACGTCACACACAGCACAAGCAGTACACGTCACACACAGCACAGACAGTTCACGTCACACAGCACAGACAGTTGACGTCACACACAGCACAGATAGTACACGTCACACACAGCACAAACAGTTGACGTCACACACAGCACAGACAGTACAAGTCACACACAGCACAGACAGTTGACGTCACACACAGCACAAACAGTTGACGTCACACACAGCACAAACAGTACACTTACTCATCATATCGCTGATAAAACACACAACACACATAGTACACATTGCATAAATACAGCAAGCACATCGCAGCATAGCACACAGAGAAAGCACTGCACACAAGCGACGCACATAGTACACATGGCACCAAACAATGCATCAGGGTAATCATCATACTGCTACTGATGATGGTCGTGCTGCTACAACTGTTGCTGCTGCTGCTGATGATGGTGATAGTGTTAGTAGTCATGATGGCGGTGGTATTGAAGGTATCGATGGTGATTGTGCTGATGGTGGTTGTAATGATGATGGTTCTGTTGATTGTAATCATGGTGATGGTAATGATGATGATTGTAAGGCTTTACTCATGATGATGATTGTGATGGTTGGAGCCAGGGTAATGGTGGTGATGATGTTGTAGATAGGATAATGATGATGGTTGCGGCTGTAGTCACGATGATGGTAAGGATGATGATGATACGCGTCTTGTAACACGTGCGTGTAACGCTTGTCTTAAAGCAATAACCATTCACCCAGACCCCGCCTCCCAATCGCGAGGCGAACCACTATAGCTACTTAAAGACGTCATGACCACGTGTCATCTTCCACAACCACGACGATCATCCACAACCACGACAATCATCTACAACCACGAGGGATCATCCACAACCACGTGTCATCATCCACAAGCACGTGTCATCATCCACAACCACGTGTCATCATCCACAACCACGAGTCATCATCCACAACCACGAGTCATCATCCACAACCACGTGTCATCATCCACAACCACGTGTCATCATCTACAACCACGACGATCATCCACAGCCACGTGTCATCATCCACAACCACGTGTCATCATCCACGTGTCATCATCCACAACCACGTGTCATCATCCACAACCACGTGTCATCATCCACAACAACGTGTCATCATCCACAACCACGTGTCATCATCCACAACCACGTGTCATCATCCACAACCACGAGTTATCATCCACAACCACGAGTCATCATCCACAACCACGAGTCATCATCCACAACCACGTGTCATCACCCACAACCACGTGTCATCACCCACAACCACGTGTCATCACCCACAACCACGTGTCATCACCCACAACCACGTGTCATCATCCACAACCACGAGTCATCATCCACAACCACGAGTCATCATCCACAACCACGAGTCATCATCCACAACCACGTGTCATCACCCACAACCACGTGTCATCACCCACAACCACGTGTCATCATCCACAACCACGTGTCATCATCCACAACCACGTGTCATCACCCACAACCACGTGTCATCACCCACAACCACGTGTCATCACCCACAACCACGTGTCATCACCCACAACCACGTGTCATCATCCACAACCACGAGTCATCATCCACAACCACGTGTCATCACCCACAACCACGTGTCATCACCCACAACCACGTGTCATCACCCACAACCACGTGTCATCATCCACAACCACGTGTCATTATCCACAACCACGTGTCATCATCCACAACCACGTGTCATCATCCACAACCACGACAATCATCCACAACCACAACGATCATCCACAACCACGAGTCATCATCCACAACTACGTGCGATCATCCACAACCACGAGTGATCACCCCCCCCCCCCGTGATTTCTCCTCGTCACGCACGGCGCGCGGTGTGCTGATCGCTGTGACGAGCATCTGGGTCGCGCCGGGTGAATAAAGACGAAAAGGAACTCCGCGCCTGTGGGTGAGCGATGGGGGCGGGGATGGCCACGTCACGATTCCGCGTCGATTCGTCGATTAAAATCGATGCGTGGCACGACCGTGCGGGAAGGAACCGATTTTTTTTCGATTTTGTCTTTCCAGACACAATTGGTGGAAGGGAAAGTAGGCAAAGCGAGACGAACAACAGTTCAAGGTGATGAGGCAGTGCGGGTGACAGTGCACCCGGGACTAACAGGACTGGTGACAGCCGACGACAAGGACAGCGGTTACAGACAGGGCCCGGACGCAGGTCCATGAGTTGGTCTCGCGTCATCGCAGTGCCCGCTGGTCCCCGTGCCCGCTGGTCCCCGTGCCCGCTTCGTCTGCGGGCGAGTCGTAAGCACGAGGATCGCACGCGCGGTTCCGTGCGTGCGCCCGGAGCACGAGCGTCGAATGGTTCCACGGACTCCTGTTCCAGACACCCCCTTCCCGCTCCCCTCCGACCATCGCTACTCACCACCACCACCACCATCATCATCATCCCTCCTACATCTCCACGTCCCTCCTCCTCAACAGTCCTCCTGACTCATTCCTTGTCCTCCCCATTCATCTTCACCGTCATTCCTCCTCCTTCCTAACTCTTCATCCGTCCTTCCCTCGTCCACCACCTCCTCCCTTCGACAGGTGGACCTCTTCCTTCTCGGGGGCTGCGTCTATCAGCGATGCCGGCGGACATCGCGATGTTCTTGTTCTGTGTAACTGCACCCGGGGCGGCGCGATCAGGGATGGACGCGCCGAGAAGCATCAACCCCGGCAGCATCAACTCCAGCAGCCCACGTGCGGTTCAATCCAGAACTGGGGCGAGCGGCCACGGACGATCCAGGGACTCCTGGATGGTCTCACTGGGGACCACCAGCACCTCCCGCGCAGCCTCGCACTGAGCGTGGCGAGCGGTGTCCGTGGGGGATCTGGAAAGGGCTTCATTAGTTACTGAACCCCATCCCCTTGATAGCGGGGGTTTGTTGCGGGGCGGGCAGTGGACGGGACTGGGTCTCCATGGGAGTCCCTGGTGACTGAGACCACCGGCTCACGACATTTGAGATCCCGGCTTCATCACGGGCAGCTGCCACCCGGCTTTGACCCGGCAGGATCTCATCGGTGCAGACTGGGCGTCTCTGATCGACGAACCGCCGCGGGCCCTGGGAGTCTGTAGAACGCGGATGAGTGGCGGAGCTGGGCCCAGACTTCCCTGGGGGGGGGGGGGGGGGGGGGAGCTACAGACAGAGGACACGTGGCAGCAGCCCCTGATGCATAATTCATCTCCGCCTCCTTTGTCTCTCCCCGTGCGCGCGGCGCGGGACAACGACGCTCGCCGACACGGAGCGCAAACGCCGCGGGGTCCCCGCGAGCCCCAGACAGCGGTGGGCGCGGGGAGGAGCGAGAGGGGGCAGCCAAGAACGCGCGGCGAGGGGGGTCGACCCCGAATCCACCCGTCTCGCCACGGGTACGAACACGAACCTCACGCAGCCAGCCCACCAGACACTCGCGCCGGTCATTACTTTTAGTCGACTTTATGCGGCTCAGAGAGGCGACCGGGCACACCACGTTCAGCATGCCTATCGCGGTGGCCATTAGCGAGCCACGTGCCGCCTACTCCGGTCTCACAGCGACTCGGAAAACATTCGAAAATGTAAAATGAGAAATCCAGCCCCACCCGTCGCCGACGAATGGCGAGGGCAGTGCCACAGGCGGTCACCAGCAACAGTGCCAGCCCTGCCCACCGTGCACCGAGCCTGGCACGAGCGCTGCCGTGAATGGCGGTGGCCGCCGTTGTGTTTGTGTCACCCGGCCCCGAGATCGCGCCTGATTGGTTGAGCTGTGCACAGCCCCCTCGGATTAAACACAGCACGAATTACAGTGCAGACCCCCCCCCCACACACACACACATGCCCCCCCCCCAATCCACAGCCCCCCAGCCCCCCTCCCACAGCCCAATGTGATAGCTGCAGCAATGTGATAGCTGCAGCAATGTGATACTTGCAGTACCGAGATGACTGTGATACGCACCTGCGATTGGTTACGTACGGTACGAAACAAGTTGAACGCACCTAGACACACATACACATACATAGACACACACAGACACACATAGACACACATAGACACACACATAGACACACATACACGCATAGACACACATACACGCATAGACACACATAGACACACACATAGACACACACACAGACACACACATATACACACATAGACACACCTACACGGGTGTCTCACCTAGACCATAATGTTACTTTGGCAACGCCGGTGACCTACATTCGTCCTGACGCCATCATCCACGTGAGTGTCATGGCCTCGATTAATGGAGAGAGAAGATCGCAGCTCGCCTCTCCCCCCGTCTCCCCCCAACCTCCCTCCTGTCTCTCCCCCCCCCGTCTCCCCCCCCCCCCGTCTCCCCCCCCCCCCCGTCTCTCCCTCACCCCCCCGTCTCCCCCTAACCTCCCCCCAACCTCCCCCCTGTCTCTCCCCCCCCCCCCTGTCTCTCCCTCACCCCCCCCGTCTCTCCCCCCCCCTTCTTTTCCCACCCCCCTATCTCCCCCCCCGTCTCTCCCTCACCCCCCGTCTCTCCCTCACCCCCCCCCCCCCCCGTCTCCCCCTAACCCTCCCCCGTCTCTCCCTATTAGATGCCCTTCTCTTTCCGTACGCGGTGTAATGCAGATGGATATCGCTTCTAAATGTTAGCGACCCTTAAGACGCTGCACATAAACAGCGGACTGTTGATTCCGCAGAGAGAGAGAGGCAGTGAGTCACAGGCAGGAGGAGAGCGACGTCTTCAGCCTGAACTTTAACAGGGACTGACAGCACACGGGTGTCTGGGGGAAGGCAGTTCCAGGCGATGGGAGCAGGTTGACATGTAAACATAATATCGATCTAGAGGCGGTGACATCATCTCTTATTGTGCCAGGCTAGGTACACTTCACGGTTACGTGACCTGCACGCGACGACGTGTGGATACGGAGCCGTGGAACCCTCTGTCATCTACAATTAATCGCTTCCGCCACGGAACTTTTTTCTTGCCTGGAGGACCCAATTACCGACACCACATGCTCCTATTAATTGGCTGTGCGCTCGTTAATTGGTGGGTTCGGCGTCGGAAGCCGAGAACGCCCCCCCCCCCTTCCCCACAATGGGGAGTGGGGAAGGGGGGGGGCAAGGGGGGACCCGGGAGTGATCTGGGGTTCAGTGCCGTCTGCCCCGAAAACTCCTTCACACCCAGAGACGCGTGGAAAACAACAACATCAGCAGCAGCACCATTACCATCAGCAGCATCAGCATTACCATCAGCAGCAGCACCATTACCATCAGCATTACCATCAGCAGCACCATTACCATCAGCAGCATAAGTAGCATCCAGAGAGCAATAGCAGCAGCGATAGCATCCACGGCACCGTTAATTGCAGTAACATCAAAGCCAACAGTAATAACAACAGCAACAGCGACAATAACAACAGCAGCAGTAGTATCAACACCAACAGGAGCAACCGCACAGGAACAACAGCAGCCGCAATAATACAACAACAGCAGGATCAGCGGCAGGGCCAACACCACCATAGCAGCAGCACTAACACAAGAGCAGCAGCAGGAGCAGCAGCAGGAGCGACGGCTCTCCGATGTGGACCCAGCATCGTGGGACGATCCCTCTTTGACGCGCTCGCTCACCGGGACAAGGGTCCGTGCCATCGGTGACGTCTCCTCCTCATCCTCCGCTTTATTTGCTATCAAGAGGTGGTCCTGCACAGCGTCCAGATGACATGCTGACAGGACTAAGAAACAACATCATCAACACGATCAGCAGCAGCAAAACCAACAACATCGCGTCATCGCGAGTGACCGCACGTGCAGTGGCAGTGACGTCACGATCTCCAGGCTCTCGTTGCGAGCCCGAGGTCCTGTCGCTGGGCATGACTCACTGACGATCCCGAATGAAAATGAGAAATCAAATGATTGCTCTGAAATGCAATCGGCGGTCTGTCTCTGGCCACGGCTGACTGTTGAGTTCAAATGACCACAAGGACCCGTATCCACTCCTGCGCCGTTCTGGACAAATGTATCGAGGCATGCCTCGCTGACGAGCTCCGGTAAACACCCCCCTCCCCCCCCATATTCTAACACTGACGACCCTTGGACAGTCTGCATATTTATGAGCTGATTAGTCCCAATGTGTCTGGCCTTGGCTCACTCTTACGAGGGCGCCACGCGTCTGCCTCTCCCGTGTTATTGATTACCCATAACGCCCCCCCTCTCTCTCTCTGTTCAAGGCATGCCGGTGAGAGAACCCAGCATCTCTGCAGACTGATCAATGGGTACGCTCGCACGCGGGGCTGCCCCCCCCCCCCCCCCAATTACGAGCACAGAGCAGTCAATCAGCCGGCGATGATCGCAGGGTTCCTTGTCCCATTAAACACAAAATCCCCCGTATAGCCTGTTAGCGAACACCTATGAAGGCCGACACGCCCGTTCGCCCTTGTTTCCACAGTGGTGATGTTTTTACCACACCATGTTCACTTTTGAGGCTGAATCGACCTAGGGGAGGCCCAGGACTGGCCCAGGGGTCGCTTGGTTCGTAGCGCAACGCGCTAACCGCTACCCCACCGCTCTCCACTCACACACACAGCGAGTCGCCCTCTGCGTGCGCACGCTGCCCTGGTGGTGAATGGTGAGCGCACTCGACTCGCGATCCCGAGGACGCCGGTTCGAGTCCTTAACCCGGCGTGGCAGTTCAAGCAATGGGGGAAGAGTTTCCTCAAATCCCCCCTCCCGCCCCCTCCCGCTCCCGTCTGCCTGTGCCGCCCCAGCGGCGTAAACGGGTGCGCACCGCAGTTGGTCGAGAGGCAGGTGGCGTGCGGTGCGGTAAAGCGCGAGTACTCCCACCTCGTCAAGGACATCTGGTGAGTGTGGAAGAGTAGGCCGAAAGCCACTCTACTAGAGTGAGGCATCTCTAGAGCCCCCCCCCCCTCGAGTGAAGGCCCTTCCGCCAGCTGTCGCATGAGCGAGACATTGCAGGGCTGCGCCTTTACCGTTGTCAACCTACCGTGGCGTCGCTGAGTCTCAAGGCGGTCTCAGGAGGGTCCTGCTACAGCGGGATGTTTTGCCAACGATTATATTTAGTCTAATTTAATTTGTCTCTTTCCACAATGATGTTCCGGTCGAGCTGCAGCTTTCGGAAGCAGCGCCCACCTTGAGTCATAGTGAATGGCCTGTGGGGGCCATGTCGAGAAGCCATTCGTGACGACTGGAGGTAATGCCACGTGTGAGAAGCCAGTGATGACCACGTGTGAGAAGCCAGCGATGCCCACGTGTGAGAAGCCAGTGATGACCACGTGTGAGAAGCCAGTGATGCCCACGTGTGAGAAGCCAGTGATGACCACGGAGCTCTCCGCTCGCGAGCATGAATCGAATAATTAGGAGACGAGCATGAATCGAATAATTAGGAGATGAATGAGAAAGGTGCCCTGCCCCCTCCTCTCCGGCACCGCCTCCTGCTCCCTCCACCCGACCCCCAACTCGCCCCCAACCGCCCACTCTCGGCTCCCCCTCCCCTTCTCCCAGTGCACGGAATTCCCGCGGCTCCATGAGAACATCTGCAAAGCATTACACTGCTGGGGGGAGGGGCGGTGTGACGCCCCCCCCCCCCCTCGAGCCGAGTCCCCAGCCACCACCCCCACCACAGATGCTCCTGGGCGCCCCGCGGCGACGTCGCCCCGCGGCAGTTTGGCCGCGTTTGAGCTGCGACGGGTTAATGACTGCTTCGTCTTTGCGATGGAAGTGTAATTACCATGATTAGAATGGCGGTGAAGGTGATGGTAGGAGACAAATGGATGTGTATGATGGTGGTGGTGGTGGTCAGGGTGGTAATGCTGGTGATAATGGTTTCGCAGCCGTGAGCGCTTTACGCTACGAACCCGACAACCCAAGTTATTTTCCCTCTCACGGCCAACACCAGTGACGATTATTTATCTGAACCGGTCCTGGCCCTCCCCTAGATCGACTCAGCCTCAAATGAGTGCCTGGTGCGATGTATAAATATGGCCACTGGAGAGATAAAGGCGGTCGGGCGTGGTGCTGGCCACCCACCTCCTCGGTGTCCCGTCCCGGCTTTCACAGGTGCTCGCTCACAGCACTTGCCCCAACAGTCTGCTAAAGGCCAAACGGGGATATTTGTCTATTTGGTGATAGTGATGGTGGTGATAGTGATGGTAATAATGATTATGGTGGTGATGGTGATGGTGTTTATGGTGGTGATGGTGATGGTAATAATGATCATGGTGGTGATGGTGGTGATGGTGTTGATGGTAGTAATGGTGGTGATGGTGGTGATAGCGATGGTAATAATGATGATGGTGTTGATGGTGGTGATGGTGGTGATGGTGTTTAACGCACTGCGCTCCGAACCCAGCCACTTGAGTTCAACTCCTGGTCACGGCGAACAACGATGGTCATGAGACTTCCCCCCCCCCCCCATACCTATCACCAACCTGCATTGACCAGCCTGGTGAAGTATGGCCAACAACCCCCATGACCGACATGGCGTGGGGCATCATCCAGCAGTGAAGAGTGATGATGATGATGATGACAACAATGAGCTAAGCACGATGGTGCCCACCGAGATTTGTAGAACTCACAAACCGCTGCTGGGCTGCCAAGTGGCAACGATTTTGACCGCACAGCAAGCGGGTTCGTGAACTCGCTTGCTGTGCGGAACGTGAAGTGTCAGCGCCTCGCTTGTGTGGTGGGTTTACTCCGAGTTCGCCGGTTACCCTTCACCCCCCCACCACCAAGCCAAACTCTCAAGACTCGGGAGGAACCTGAATCGGCTAAACATCATGAATGCAGGAACCTCCTGAATAGAAGCCTTGAGACTCACTGATGATGTCCTGGAGAAATACTGATTATTATTATTTGGTATGGAGCGATAATTTATGTTCAGGTCCCGGCACACGACTGTTGAGTGCACACATCTGGCCTAAATTCGTTGCTGAGTACCGGTGGATAAATGCGGCTGTGATGTTTCGGCACGTGGTGCCCTTGAAGGTGACTGAATCGTGAAGGTCAGGCTCGGGCTAAAGCACTGATTGGTGGCCGGGAAGAAGTGGGCGGGCTGCAGCAGTCGAACTTGGGGATACATTGGAGCTGATGCGTGGTCCAGTGAGAACTCTTCTGCGCATGGATGTACATCATTCAACTCCCTCCATCATGATCATGCAAATAATCCGTACACCAACATCACCGTCGCGTTTCATCCTCCTCCGTCCAACTTCAACATCCCACCCTACAAACCATCCTTACCACTCCTCCAGATCATCATATTCGATCCTCCACCATCTTCAGCATCACGATTCCTTTACCACCATCACGCTCCCTGCTCCATTATCAGCATCACCACCCTCCATCATCGCCACCGCTCCTCCACCATCATCTGCACTCCTCTATGCTCCATCACCCTGGACACCCACACGCCATCCTCCCATCACCATCACTCCACCACCACCATCATCATCCTCCATCACCCTCCATCCCCCAATCACTCGCCCTTGGCAGCTTCGCGCACGCGCTCTGATCCGTACAGTGCGAATTAGAGTCGGCGCGCCCCCTTGCCCCCAATTATACCCCCCCCCCCCCGACACACATATAAAGACAAAGCTTACCCTATAGCCTTAACAGATTGTTGGGACAAGTGCTGTTAGCGAGCACGGCACACGAGGATGTTGTTGGCCAGCACACACGCCCGCCCGCCTTTGCCTCGCCAGTGGCAATGATTACACAGCGCACCAGGTACTCATTTGAGGCTGAGTCACGCGTACACTCACTCACGTACAAAAACATGCAGACTGCTGTTCGCAATCACCTAATAAGGTGATTGCGAAGGACGCACGAGGGGGTGGTGTGACTAGCATCGTGCCAGGTCGCCTTTGTCTCACCGATGATGAATCTAAATGCTTCACACATAGCAACAGATTCCCATGTACGGCTGAGTTGACCTAGGAGAGTCCCAAGACCGGTTCAGATGCCACTCGCCACGGACACATTCAATTTAAACACATTTATGCATAAACTGGTTTGCACAGAGGCAAACATCCCCCGTATATCATTGGAACAGACTGTTGGGGCAAGTGCTATTAGCGACACGGCACACAATGGGGTGGGTGGCCAGCACCACGCCCGGCCGCCTTTGTCTCTCCATTTCTGGTGTTTCCACCCCGCACCCGGTGCTCATGTCTGTCTGAGTCTACCTAGGGGAGGCCCAGTAAGGGTTCAGATACCACGTGCCACTGATGATGTGCGGATTTTCCAGGAATTGAACCAAATGCGAAGCAGGGATGGGGCGTTTGGAGGTAGCAGGATAAGGTGGGTGTGGGGGCTAGGGGAGGTGGAGGAGGAAAGGCAGGGGGAGGGAGGGTTCAAGGGGGGCTGGAGGGAGAGAGGAAGCGACAGGTGTGTGGGGGGAGCTGTGGAGGAAGAGGCGAGCGTGCTGCTGCTGATCGTGTGAACAGCGCGTTCTCTCTGACAGTAACGGGGGAGGGGGGAGCGGTGGGAGGAGAACGGGGGGTCAGACAGATGTGCGTCGCGAGGCACAGGGAGAGAGGGAGGGGTTGGTGGGGGGGCGTGTTGGCTCGTGAATACATCATCATCACCACCACCAACACGCCACTACCAGCACCATCATCAACAGCATCGCAACGCCCCGAGAGGCGCCGTGATTTTTCAAAGCGTAAATTTCAGCCACCGTCCTGGTTTCCACTCTGTTGTAGAGGTCATTGCGTTGTGGGGAGAGGGACTGAGGCTGGGAGATGGAGGAGGAGGGAGCGAGGCGGCGTTGGCCACTATGAATTGTGCGCGTGCGCGGGATGAATGAGAGCGAGTCCCGCGTGGGGGATGGGGGGCGGGGCGACAATTTCCCCGCAGCTTCCAGAGCGCCGGGAGACCCCCCCCACTCCACTCCGCTGCCCACAAACCCCACACACCACAAACCACACACACCACACACACCATACACCCCACGCACCACACACACCATACACCACACACACCATACACCCCACACATCACCACACACCACATACACCACACACTACACACACCACACACCACACACCCCACGCACCACACACACCAAACACCACACACACCATACACCCCACACACCCCACACACCACACACCACACACACCACACACCCCACACACCACACACATCACAACCCCACACACCACACACCACACACATCACACACCCCACACACCACACACCCCACACACATCACAAACCCTACGCACCACAAATCCCACACATCACAATCTCCACACACCACAAACCCAAGTGACATCGCTTCTACAACCGCAGGATGGCGCCATGGAGCGGGTTAAATTCCCGAACCGGGCGCGGGCCGTGGCCGGGTGCGACGCGATCACGATGAGGTCGTGAGCGCACGAGTGGGGTCCATGCCCCCCCTGAATCATGAAGCAATGCCCCCCACCCATCACCTAGCCGTGTGCCCTCCATTCAGAGGCTTCTCCTCGGGGTGGCGGCTGAGGAGGCACTGAAGATCAATTTGAAGAGGTCATCATGGGCATTGTCAATAATGCCGCCACCAGCACCACCACACATCGCCATCGCTTCCTTCCTTCTGCCAGATTCCACAGCATTTGGTTGCACAGTCGACGTCTGGAGACCTTCAGGCTTTGCTCTCGGTCTCATTCCACTCGTGGACTTTTACACTGAAGGGGTGGGTGAGGGCTGTGGGTTACTTTGATATTGCACGGTGCAGCATAACAAACACAAATAGACCCGCTGAAATGATGATGATGGGGTCGAGATTGAAAGATTCAAAATGAGGCGCTCCGCCCAATGGGCGAGATAAAAAGATATTGCCTCCAGTCACGAAAGCTTCAAATCAAGAGATCAAATCAAGAGATCAAATCAAGAGATCGCCTCCTATGGCGTGGCCACCTCTCACGAGGGGAGCGCGACGGGGCCCCAGTCCCCCGTTCGGCAGGAATCGCGTTTAGCCCCCGCCCCCCCCCCCCCCCCCAGGGGCGCAGCAATCAGCGATGCATCTCCAGCTGAAGCTGCGTTGTTTGGTATCTCGGCTGCAACGGGTAAATGTGGTGATTGCACATTTCCTGAGATCGCTTTGCCCTCTCGGCACGGGGGTGGGGTGGTGGTGGGGGGGGGCTACTGGGTTCCAGTAAACGCACTTGGCACGGGGCTTGGCACGACATGCCGGGAGTGGCAGCAGCTGGAGGACCTCCACCGATGAGACGAGATCGACTCATCGTCGTGAGACTTGGAGAGGCCTCTACCTACCAGTGGATTGGTCATGGCTCATGATAAGCATGACACGTACACATATGTACGTACAAAGCTCCCCTGTACAACCTGAACATACCGTTTGGACAAGTGCTGTTAGCGTGCACCTTTTGAAGGCCGAAACGTTACACGAGGGGGTGGGTGGCCAGCACCACGCCCGGACGCCTTTGTCTCCCCAGTGGTAGATATCTGCACATCGCACCAGGTACTCATTTGAGGCTGAATGGACATAGGGGAGGCCCATGACCGATACTCGTCACTGGTGATGACCGTGAGCGGGAATCGAACTCGGGTTGCCGGGTTCATGGCGCAGCGCTCGAACTGCTGCCCATCTGTCTGTGTCCTTCTCGAAGCCCGCACGACGGGGAGGGGGGAGGGGGGGCTCGTGTGTGTATTCCTGGAGGGAGCGGAGACCCACTTGCCTAAAGGCCCCGTTATTTTTAACATGTTTAAATGTTTATAGTGTGCTTGTTTACTTATCCGCTCCATCTCCTTGAGCCAATTTTATTCCCTCGCTGGGGTTGGGAAGTTCCAGCTCTTGGGATCCCCAAAAATAACCCCGGGCGCGAGTTTGGGATGGAGAAGGGGAAAAATGGTGATTATAGTAAATACATTAAATATATTTTTTTTATCTGCCAAGGAATGGAAACGCGTCCACAAGGTCGTTCGCCACCGAGTCGGCGCGAATATGAGATGAGGCCACGTGGAGTTGCCGAGTAGGGTGATTACACCGCAGGGTCGTGAGCCGTGGTGGCGACGGCTTGGGGTGGAGACCTTCATCCAGCAGTGGACTGACCATGGCTAATGACCATTGATGATGAATCAGGGAAACGATCTACTCGCTCCTGCTGTGATGCAGCGGTTGGTGGGTCACACGGAGAAGGGTGCCACGAGGCTTCCAAATCCCGCTGGAGATACGAGGTGGTCAGAATGGTGGAGGGAGAGGCGGTGGAGCTGTGGACCCCACTGATTCGCCGCGATACGGTTTTAAGGAAACAACAACTCGATTCGCTAATGAGTTAAAAACTCTCAGGGTAAAGGCATGTGTCGCTCTAATATTGCATTACCCGAACAAGAAACTGGTTAATATTTTAAAAAAGTATCAAGTTAATTACGCGAATAGTTTTTACTCTCACATTTGATTACTGAATCGCTCTAAAATATACATATTTAATGACTAACGGTTCTTTATGAATCAGTCTGGTATTTATTGAGATTATGATCAACAGTTAATTGATCACTGTGATAGTGAGTTAATCAGGTAGCATAAGGAGTGCCCTTGCCTAGACATCTGGCCACCCAGCCGCGTGTTCTCATCAGGCCAGAGGCCACGTGATCTACAGACGCTGCAGGGTCGTGTTGGTGTGGAAAAACAACAGGCCGATAGACTAAACCATATTCGTATCTATTTCTGGAGGACGGTGTTGGGCAGATATTTGCTTTAACCCACAATGTTGTTCATTGTGTTCGGGCTCTGAAGGACTGCGAGGTGGCATCTGAACGCCGTGGTCTGTGGTCGCCACCCTGTGGTGAAGTATGGAAACTTCACCTCCGAAGCGCCTCTCAGATTCGTGAATCGGTGATGAGCGTTGAAGAGCGGTGAACAGGTATATCACCGCGCCCCCCACCCCACCCCGTATATCTGTATGAGAGGTACCTGTGGGTTTCCACCTCCTGTAGTGTTACATGTTGCTGGGCTGCTTCGTGTTGCAACCCACGGGAACACACTGAGGCTGTGCGCTAGAGGGCAGCATGGACTCACAGCCCGAGACGAACACAGCAGCAGCAGCCGCCTGAGACTCGCAAACGCGGCCCCGTAGAGCAGCACGGGACCCTGAGCCGTGCCACATCGGACCGATAACAGAGGAGGACGCAAAGACTCGCGTCGGGCCCGGATGGGGGTGGAGCGGTGGCGCGGAGATTGGCAGGAGCTGGGCCAATGAGGGCGGGCGGGCGGGCGGGTAAATATTGAACCCGTTCCTCGGAGGGGCTCCAGTTCGTGCGGCTCCACAAGAGGCCGAGTCGAAGCAGGGAGATCGACACAGCTGTGGGATTAGACACAGAGAGAGACGTCCACTGCGAACAGACGCAGACCCTGGCAGTCAGACACTGGAGGGAGACACTGGAGGGAGACACAGACACTGCACACAGACACTACAGACAGGGCGCTGGTAGTCAGACACTGGAGGGAGACACTGGAGGGAGACACAGACACTGCACACAGACACTACAGACAGGGCGCTGGTAGTCAGACACTGCACACAGACACTGGAGGGAGACACAGACACTACAGACAGACACTGCACACACAGACACTGCACACACAGACACTGCAGGCACACACAGACACTGCAGGCACACACAGACACTGCACACACAGACACTGCACACACAGACACAGACACTGCACACACAGACACAGACACTGCACACACAGACACTGCAGGCACACACAGACACTGCACACACAAACACTGCAGGCACACACAGACACAGACACTGCACACACAGACACAGACACTGCACACACAGACACATACACTGCACACACAGACACAGCAGACAGGGCGCTGGTAGTCGCCACCGTGCAGGGTGGGGGAGCCATGCCCTGCAGACAGAGACTCTACAGGGAGGCGCTCGGGCAGCAGGCGGCGACACCCATCACCACCACCACCCAGCAGGGGGAGGAGGAGGGGGGGCTGGCTGCTCGCCCGCCCCAGGCGGCGATGGCCTCCGAGGCGGGCGGCGCGGCGGCTCCGGCTCCAGGCCGGGCCGCCAGCAGCAGCAGCAGCGGCGGCGGCGGCCCGGGCGGCCCGCGGAGGCGCTCGGACCCGCGGCGCCAGGCGGCGCTCAGCTTCCTCTCGTCCATCTCCCTGGACGGGAGGCGGCCCTCGCAGGCCCGCGCCGAGCCCGACACCCCGGCGGCCTCCGTCTTCTCGTCGCCGCTTCTGCTGCTGCCGCCGCCGTCGTCCGCGACCCCCGCGGGCCCCGCGGGCCGCGAGTCGCCGCTCTTCTTCCCGGCGACCGGGCCCACCGCGGGCCCCGGGGGCAGGCCCCGCGTCCCGGGCGGTGTTGGTGGTGGCGGTGGTGGTGGCGGCCCCGGGGCCGTGGGAGCGACCTCGGGCCCCGCGCCGTGCCCCGTTTGCCCGGCGGGCCGCGCCCTGAGCCCCGTGGAGGTCTCCGACCCGCTCCGTGCCAGGTGCGTCCCCTCGTCCCCCGCGTCCCCGCGTCCCCCGCGACTTCGGGAGACACCTCGAGACTCGGGACCCCGCGGGGTGCCCGAGCCAAGCGGCGGCGTGAGGCCTCGCAGCCTCCTACTCCTCCTCGTCGTTGTTGCTGTTGTTGATGCTTTGTCAGCCCTTCTCTATCCACTGCTGGATGAGGGCCTCTCCGCGTCGTGCCCACCATGGGATGTGTGTGGCCGTACTTCACCAAGCTGCTCAACGTGCTCACAAATAAACGAGCTTTGCAATAATTATATAATATCGACAACGATGCATCGAGGTTTTAAGAGGCCTTTATTTAGAACCACGTGCAGGAATGATGCCCTCTGGTTACCCGGGAGAGCCGCGACTTTGGCTATTTGGCCATCAGTGAGGATCTGGCCTCTTGTGGGAGGCGGGGAGAACACCCCAGCACCACGCCTAATGCACTCGGGGTGGAGGGTAAACACGCACAGCTCCGCACAGATGGATTCAAGAATCCGTTGCTGTGCGCTGCATTCTCCTGGATACTACTGAGCAGTGCAGGGTTGTTTAATAGTTTAACATGTAAAGGCTAAAGGTTTAAAAACTAGTCACCGAGTGCACTGTATAGTGTGTTATGCAACGCCGTTGTTTGTGAGCGCTCCCACGCGTGTTCAACCACAGCCGACGAGCGACGCATTGAATAGCCTGACGATTCTGCAATGGCCTTGCAAGAGCAGAGAGAACCACAGTCGTCTAGAGATTAACTCATCATTGGGGGGGGGGGCTATTTTACATCGGAATGTTTTGAAGGAAGCTGAGCTCGGTAATTAGAAACCGACACACACGTGGTGGATGCATGCGGTCGTGTTGTCGCCCGTGTGTGTGGCGTGTGTGTGTTGGGTGTTTGTGTTGTTGTGTGTGTGGTGTGTGTGTTGGTGTGATGTGTGTGTGGTGTGTGTGATGTGTGTGTTGGTGTGATGTGTGTGTGGTGTGTGTGATGTGTGTGTGGTGTGTGATGTGTGTGTGTGTGTGGTGTGTGATGTGTGTGTGTGGTGTGTATGGTGTGTGCTGTGTGTGTGCTGTGTGTATGGTGTGTGTGGTGTGTGCTGTGTGTATGGTGTGTGTATGGTGTGGTGTGGCGTGTGTGTGTATGGCGTATGTGTGCGGTGTGTGTGGCGTGGTGTGTATGGCGTGTGTGTGTTGTGGTGTGTGTGTGGCGTGTGTGTATGGCGTGTGTGTGGTGTGTGTGTTGTGGTGTGTGGCGTGTGTGTGTATATGATGTGTGTGTGGCGTGTGTGTGGTGTGTGTGTTGTGGTGTGTGTGGCGTGTGTGTGTATATGATGTGTGTGTGGCGTGTGTGTGTGTGGGGTAAACCCGGCCCTGCTGTTGGCCTTGGCCCCCCGTGACAATAACAACATCGCTGGCGCTGTGTGCGCACGTGGTGCTACCACACGAGTCTCTCTCCCCCACGTGGCAGGCGCAGTGGCACGTCACGTGCGCCGCAGCGAACAGACCCGACTGCTTCTCGTGCCCCTGACTGCATGGGCCCTGTAAACACGTGGACTACATCGTACGGGTGTCACCACGGCGGTCTTGTTGTGACGCGCGCGGTACACGCCACGTGCTGCGTGGTCATGCGATGTATATGCAGTTGAAGACACGGGCAGCATATGTACAAGTTTTCTCTGTTGTATACGCTGCATGACACTTACACTACAGAATGTGAAATGGTGTATGGTTTAAGATGACTTGCACGTGCTGTGCATAACAGTACACGATACCATAGCACTGCCATTGTATTTTTTATTGCAGCGTTAAGATACGTTATACTACGCTTATTCTGTCTTGTATGCACTACACCGCGCTTGTAAAACATCGGTATTGTTTGTGTAAGTTGTAAACTGTCTCAGGTGCCCTGCATGGCTCGTGGAGGCAGGGCACGTGTACAATGCAGGTGATGTCTGTGGCTCATGGAGGCAGGACACGTGTACAATGCAGGCGATGTCTGTGGCTCGTGGAGGCAGGGCACGTGTACAATGCAGGCGATGTCTGTGGCTCGTGGAGGCAGGGCACGTGTACAATGCAGGTGATGTCTGTGGCTCGTAGAGGCAGGACACGTGTACATTGCAGGTGATGTCTGTGGCTGAGTGGAGGCAGGACACGTGTACAATGCAGGTGATGTCTGTGACTCATGGAGGCAGGGCACGTGTACAATGCAGGCGATGTGTGTGGCTCGTGGAGGCAGGGCACGTGTACAATGCAGGTGATGTCTGTGACTCATGGAGGCAGGGCACGTGTACAATGCAGGTGATGTCTGTGACTCATGGAGGCAGGACACGTGTACAATGCAGGCGATGTCTGTGGCTCATGGAGGCAGGGCACGTGTACAATGCAGGCGATGTGTGTGGCTCGTGGAGGCAGGGCACGTGTACAATGCAGGCGATGTGTGTGGCTCGTGGAGGCAGGGCACGGTAGGGGCTGCGAACGCTGCCGGGTTCCCAGCGCCGCCGTCGTGCGTTGGTGGGGGGGGGGGGGGGGTTGTGCAGCTCCCTCCGCACCGCCCTCGTGCGTGATTGTTCCCAGGGCCGGGACCCCGCTCCCCGCACCTTCCGTTCCCACGTTCCCATGGCCGGGCAGTCGTGGAGCGGTGGCGCGGCGGAGAGCGCCGCTGCGCTTAGAACCCGGCCACCCGACTTGGATTGCCGCTCACGACCAAGAACAGCGGGGTTTCCCCTTAAATGGGTACCTGGTGCGGTGTGTAAACATCGAGCACCGGGGAGACAAAGGCGACCTTGCCTGGTGCTAGCCCACACCACCTATGCAATGCACCGCGTTGGCCTTCATAGGTATTCGCTCACAGCCAGCCTGTTGTGCCAGTTCGATATCTGGCCACGGCCAGCATGGCTCAGTAGAGGCCACCGGGTTTCGTTTGTGTGCAGCTCATGTCCGTGTTGTGTTCCGAGTTGAATAATGTTGATCTTGATCTGCGTCATTACACCTCTGCAGGCTGGTTCCGCGAGACACCCGCCTGGTGTAACCGTGCGCTCCGCTAAGTTCCCACGCCTCCCAGCTCAGGAAACGTGGAGAGTTGTGAGGAGGGGGGGAGGTCACAATTGTGTGACGGGGGCCACACGAGCGCCCCTGCTTCCCCTCTCGCTCCATATCGCTCCCCCGTGACGTTTCCTCCACCCCCCCCCCAACCTCTGCTCCACTCGGCCCTTTGAGATCGCGCCGATGCCACCCGGCACCAGTGTTCATGCCCGCGCGTTTGCGCGCGTGTGGTCGGGCGTGGCGAGGGTGCGTGTGTATTTGTTGATGCGTGACCGTGTTTGCGGGCCCAATATTTGTGGGGAAGTGACGCTTACAACAACGAGCGGAACGCCGGGCAGATAAAACGCATCAAGCTGGCACAGTGAGGGAGCACAGGTGGTGCATCTGACAGCCATTCAACCCGTGGCACTTGGGTGTGTTCTGTGACGCCCAGGTAGCGAGCATTCCACACTTGGCGTGGCCTCAAGTTGCACCTCGCCTGGTGTAAGCGCCATGGCGACGTCACCGTCACTTGCCGGCGAAGGGAGGTTATTGTTCCGATGTGTGCGTGTCTATCGGCCGCGTGTGGTGCCGGGCAAGCCACCCCCTTCGCGTGCCGACCTTAATAGGTGCTCGCGAACAGCGCTTGGCCGTGTGGCTTCAGGGTGGCCCGTGTCTCTGTTGGTGCACAGCGTGCCGAGTCGGCGCCGGCTGCTGTCGCGGTCGTCGGTGGACACCCTGGAGGAGATCGAGGAGAACGCGCCGCTGCGTAGGTGAGGCTCCCCAGCGCCTCGCCCGGCCACTCGGCCCGTCGTGGTATCCGTGATCACGATGCGCTGTGGCAAATATCGCCGTACGTTATGCAGCATGCCGTGCCTTGCGCAAGTGGAATTCGTCGTGTTTATTGTGTGCTTTTCTGTCGTGAGATTACGCAAACCGCGTACAATCTGTAGCGCTCACGATGCACATGCTGTCAGGTACACAAGGAGTAAGCAAATCGTGACTATTCAATGTAATGTCGTCATCTCACCGCCATGCTGTTAATTCCTTCGGAAAGAGTTTTGCAAAGCGCAATATCTATGTATTTAGGGCTTGACTGCGCTATTTAATATTTCTTAATTTTAGAACTTTCGTGACTGCAGGAATTATTATTTGGTTCTTTCGGTTAAGTCACGTCTAAAGATAAAATAATAAATTTAATTAAATAATAGCATACGACGTTTCGATTGCAACACAAGCAATCATCATCAGGTATAATGAAATAGCGACATAAAATCTAACCAGAAAACCATAGACAGACATATCAGCAGACAGATATCACCAAGACACACAGAGAGAGCAACACAGGTAACAGAGAGGGGTGATCGTCTCTGTGGGGTGGCCTTAAATAGACAGAGGGGGGGCGGAGGCAGAGAGAGGGAGGGGGTTAGAGGAAAAAATTAGCATATCAATGAGTGGACAACAAACGTGGTGCTGCAAGTGCGATGACACGGCAAGCAAGCCTGAAAATCAGGAGGACACACTAAAATTAAATAACCTAGTAAAATATCGAAATGTAATGTAATACAACACAGAGGGTCGGTCAACACACAATTAACGCATAGCCTGGTTGATTACGTATTTCAAAGATTGCTAAGTTAGAATTTAAGTGTGAACATTCCAAAGAGAGGACACAGGCAGAGAGAACAAGTAGCCAGAGAGAGAGAAAAAAGATAAGCTTAAAACTTCCCCGTAGAAGTGGTTCAATCTTAATTTTATAACTTTCGTGACTGCAGGAATTATTATTTGGTTCTTTCGGTTAAGTCACGTCTAAAGAAAGAACCAAATAATAATTCCTGCAGTCACGAAAGTTCTAAAATTAAGATTGAACCACTTCTACGGGGAAGTTTTAAGCTTATCTTTTTTCTCTCTCTCTGGCTACTTGTTCTCTCTGCCTGTGTCCTCTCTTTGGAATGTTCACACTTAAATTCTAACTTAGCAATCTTTGAAATATGTAATCAACCAGGCTATGCGTTAATTGTGTGTTGACCGACCCTCTGTGTTGTATTACATTACATTTCGATATTTTACTAGGTTATTTAATTTTAGTGTGTCCTCCTGATTTTCAGGCTTGCTTGCCGTGTCATCGCACTTGCAGCACCACGTTTGTTGTCCACTCATTGATATGCTAATTTTTTCCTCTAACCCCCTCCCTCTCTCTGCCTCCGCCCCCCCTCTGTCTATTTAAGGCCACCCCACAGAGACGATCACCCCTCTCTGTTACCTGTGTTGCTCTCTCTGTGTGTCTTGGTGATATCTGTCTGCTGGTATGTCTGTCTATGGTTTTCTGGTTAGATTTTATGTCGCTATTTCATTATACCTGATGATGATTGCTTGTGTTGCAATCGAAACGTCGTATGCTATTATTTAATTTAATTTATTATTTTATCTTTAGACGTGACTTAACCGAAAGAACCAAATAATATTTAATATTTTTCCATGAAATAGAAAAAGTATATCATGAAATGAAAAACGCTAATCAAGATTTGCACAGTTGGCTACATACAGTGCGAAAGAAGTTCAACATACATTATGTAATGATCTTTTGAAAAAAACAGCCACATCACGGCAACCTGAGTCTTGCGAATGCTGGTGTCCCGTTATCTCCCGGACACTCGTGGGACCGTGAGTTACTCCCCCTTTGCCCTGCCTCCCCCCGCCAGGTGCCGCACGCTCTCGTGTTCCCCACGACCCAAGGCGGCGCTCAAGAAGGTTCACTTCATCAAGAACATCCGGCAGCACGACACTCGCAACGGCAGGTGGGCGCCGCCACGCGCGCGTGCCCTGACTCGGGGGTCCTTCGTGCGCTCGCGCGTCGTGCGGCAGGCATGTGCCTAGTAGACACAGCCGTCGTGAGAGGTATACTAGATGTGGTGGACCGGATGCTTGTATTTCAGGTCGCTGACTAAGACGCATCTGAAATGAAGCCTTGCTTCACGCTGACAATACATGCACCGAATGGCACGTATCGGAATCGGTCATTTACAGTTGTATACAAATATGTCAACATTTTAGTCTAACAGAGAGAACAAAACCATACAAATGACTTTTTTTTTATTGGAATACAAATGAGACGGTATAAACGAAAAAAAAATTAACCGGATTTTGCATTGCATGGCAATCCGTGACGTTTCATCGTCCCAGTTCATCAACTCGCTGCAGGGCAGCCCACCGGTAGTTGCCTGGCAGTCTTGTCCCTGTCTCGGCGTCACCATCGGTGAGCGAGCGCTCTTTGGGCACCTGCAGGGCACGCGTGGGAGGTGGTCGAAGTCGTCGCCGGCGCCATCTCACGCGCTCGCTGCTCCGCCTGTGCTCCACGCCCTCCACCCCCGTGTCCCGTGCAGGATCGTGCTGGTCTCCAGCAAGCGCTCGCTGTGCTCCGTCTTCTCGGTGGTGCCGTACCGAGACGCCAACCCCTTCGGGTGAGGCTCCGTCACCCCGGCACGAGCGACGGCCGGAACCGGCTTATTGCCAGCCAAAGCCCCACCTGATGCAGGGCGCCCGAGACCGCAGGGGTTCACGACGGCACGCCGACGCCCTCTGCCCCGCCTCACCTCGCTCTCTTCCCCGTGCCGGGGCCTCGTTGCAGGGAGGTGCGATCGGACGGCACCCGACAGCGCCACCACTCGGGAGGGCACACCAGCTACCCGGAGCGCGCCGGGTCTCTGGGCTGGCTGGAGGGCGTGAACCTGGGAGCGGACGGGGCAGTAGTGCACGAGGTATGATCCCTCGACCCCTCAGCCCTTGACATCAACCCCTACCTACCCCCTATCCCTATCCTGTATCCCAATCGCGATCCCATATCAAGAATTTGGAACCAGTAAACTCGTGGATTCTTAAACCAATCTGCCTCGAGAAGAGAGTTTTTAATCAATGTGTGGCATAATGAACATAAACATGCACATCAAAACTTAAGAGTTCACACAAAAGCATAAATAAGTACATGCTTGGAATTACACCGAGAAACAGATGGGGGAACACCGCGATGAGAGAACATTCACGTTCAGGGAATTCTGTTGACTGTTCAGCAAGCGGCCTTGGGTAGCACATGCTTTTGGAAGGAATAATGGTCGATGGCCAAGAATAATCACGGAGTGGCAGCCATGTGATGAATGCATCCGAGAGGACGCCACCGAGGAGATGGAGCGATGAAATTAGATCTTGTGCAGGTGCTGGTTGGATGATTACTTCGCAGGGCGGTGAGAGATGGTGACGGCTTGGGGTGGCCTTTGTCCGACAGTGGATTGATCACGTCCGTAGATGACGGCGGCGGCGTGAGCGCGCGGGGTGGACGGTGCGCTGGTCGCGAGCTGGCGCCGCGTGTGTGCCCCCACAGGCCGTGTCGTACGCCCAGTTCCTGCACCCCACCAGCGCGCTCGTCACACGGCGCGCCCACGCAGCCGGCGAGGGGGTGGCCGCGCTGGCACGCGGCGCCCGTGCGGGGACCGCGCCGGCGCCGCACCGACAAGCGCCACACCATGCCGGTACTTGCCAGCACACGCCAGCACACGCCAGCACACGCCTGCACACACCTGCACACGCCTGCACACGCCAGCACACGCCTGCACGACGATGCACAACCACGCACAGACCACAAGGGAGGTGGTAGCAGCTGAAGGCCCAAGTCGTATTTGCGACGCCATGGTTTCAGGTTGTGCCTGTGTGTGAGTGTGGGTGTGTGCATGTGTGGGTGTGCGTAGAGGGAAGCGACAGTGCAGTTGTTAGCGCACTGCGTTACGTGGCGCAGAAGCGTAGTCACCATATCTACGCCTCTATATAAGGAACGAAACAGGAGGACTTCGCCACAAATCTGTCTGTCGCCTGATGAAGCTAGTTGTAATTACTGGCGAAACATCGTACTCACATTGTAAATGATGTGGCTTGGCTCTCCAACACACCGGTGTGCTGTACTAGTGACGAATTGGCCACGTTCTGTTTACGTGACAACCCTTACTAGTTGGCTGTGGCGGGTTTAACGACACTTTTATATATTAACCCAAAACAACCTCTTATGGATATTGGTCACGAAAGCCTACGTGTTAAACTACATGTTGGATCTTTGTCTTTGTGTCTCCGTGTGTGCGTGTGTTGTCAGAGTCCGGCGATCGTGTGGGTTACGACCCTGACTTGCTGGAGGACCCACAGTGGCCATGTGGGAAGCACAAGCGAGTGTTCATCTTCCCCTGCTACATGGTGTGACTCACTCGCTCACACGCTCACTCGCTCACACGCTCACTCGCTCACACGCTCACTCGCTCACACGCTCACTCGCTCACACGCTCACTCGCTCACACGCTCACTCGCTCACACGCTCACTCGCTCACACGCTCACTCGCTCACTCGCTCACACGCTCACACGCTCACTCACTCGTTCACTCACTCGCTCACTCACTCGCGTAGGCTCCACGGCCAGAGTTGGCTGAGAAAGGTCTCTGTTTACTGCCCTCTGTCATTCTGCTGTTGGATACAGACTGTCGGTCACGACCATACTTCACCATCCCTGGTCACTTACCACTCATCACTGATTTTAGCCTTTGCCAGCGCTTGGAACTCCACCCTGGAGAGTGCGTTTGTGCGTTGCTCGTCGTGAGGTCAAGAGGTCGTATCCTCGTGTGGGTGCGCAGACGACCATCATCGAGTACGTGCGCCCGTCCGACCTGAAGAAGGACATGAACGACACTTTCAAGGAGAAGTTCCCGCACATCAAGCTCACGCTCAGCAAGATCCGCAGGCGAGCGAGTGCGATCAACGTCGGACTGTTATATTAACCATCATCCGTGGTGTCATCATCATCGTCATCATCGTCATCAACGTCATGCATGTGCAGACTGTGTGCCTCCTGTACGCTTTGTTCCTGTGAATGGGAAAGTTGAAGGCGATGGTAGTCGAGGTGGCAATGGGTGTTAAAGTGACGATGGTGGTTAGAGTGATGGCGGTGGCGAAGCTCGTGGTTGTGATAGTGATAGAGGTGACCATCATCACTACGTTTCCTGCTATAATTCGTCTATTGGAGCTGCAGGTGACAGCAGCGTGTGACTTATCAGTGCTGCTGCATGACGTTAGGACGCCGTCATCGCTCAAGTAAGCTTTTTGTTTAACCAGCCGAAAGACCGGTGGTGAATGCGGTGACGATTGCGATGTTGTTTGTGTCGAACGGAGGGCGTTGCGTGCCACGGTCACTGTGCGCGACAGCGACGCCACGACGCGGCGCGTGACGCGGCGCGGTGTGTGACGCGGCGCATGACACGCGTGACGTGTGGAGCGCAGCCTGAAGGAGGCGATGCGGCGGCTGGCGCGCGACGACTGTGGACTGGAGGAGGGCGCCGTCGCCATGGCGCACGTGTACTTTGAGAAGCTGGCGCTGCGTGGGAAGCTGAGCAAGCAGAACCGCAAGCTGTGCGCCGGCGCCTGCCTGCTGCTCGCCGCCAAACTGGCCAGCGACCTGCGGCGGCGCGACGTCAAGCTGCTCATTGACGTCAGTCCCGGTCGCACGCACACGCGCGACCATTTTTACCTGTTCCCTCTACCTCCATGCCTCTTTCTACTTTTGTCAATTGGTGATGGGTGTGGTATTGGGGATAGTGATGAATGCGATGGTGGTGATAGTGGAAAAATTGATGATAGTAATTTTTATGAGGAGTATATTGGTGACAGCGATGACAGCAATGGTGTTAATGTAGGTGATGTTGACATACAGTAATGGGTGTAATGTTGGTGATGGTGGTAATGCCGGTGTTGTTGCAGAATCATGATGCGTGTGCGGTGTCGGTGATGGAGGTAACGTCGACGTGCCCTGTGTGATGTAGACACGTGTGATGTGGCCCTCTCAGAAGGTGGAGGAGCGCTTGCGGCTGAGCCGCCGCGAGCTGCTGGAGTTTGAGTTCCCAGTGCTGGTGGCGCTGGAGTTTGCGCTGCACGTGCCGGAGCGCGAGGTCATGCCGCACTTCCGCCGCCTGTCGGTGCGGGACTGAGCTCCGCGCCGCCGAGCTTAGCCAGGCGTGGCCAGGCGTGGCAAAGCGCGGCGCCGGGAGATGTCGCCCGTCGGCAAAACCAGCATCCGTGCGGTCAAGGCGGAGCCAACATTAAGAAACTTTGTTGAGCGGTGGCACCGGGAGATCTGGAAGACATGGGAGCCATGGATATGCCGCGTCGTCATCCTGATCATTGTTGCCGGCTCCTGGCTTGGCTCCGCAGCCATCCTACCGTGATGCTGTAGGAGTTTCGGGTGTCCCAAGGGGTCCCCGCGAGCGCCCGCTTGACGACCTCAATAGCCGCGTTTACATGACCCTCCCTTTGCGTCCAGGGAGGTCAGGGAGTCTCAACGTGGGCACCACGTCCGCACCGGCTGAGCAGTGCTCCCGGACCGTGCTCGCGGACACCTGGGCAGTATCTCCAGGCATCAGAAATGCAACAACAATAAAATAAATAACAGTTTAATTAATCATTCATATCGTTTGCGTTGACGTCACGCACAACTTCCTGTTCGCATCCTCGTTGCTGGCCCGATCTGTGTGGTTTACCCACCAGGTTAAGTCGGTTTCGCGTGGTCACAGGTAGGGAGTCGCACTCCTCCCTAGGGCTGTGTCGCGGCCATATTTTGTGCACTTTGCCCACCTGAATTCCTGCCCGGTGGCGTCAGTAAAACGGTGGCCGGACTACCGAGCGCGCAGGTACCACGGCAACCCGAGTTCTCGTGCCACGCCTTAGAGATGAACAAACCGCGGACAGTGCGTGATGGTGCGGTGTGGCTCCGAGGCAGCTTATATGTAGCTACTAGGTGATGCTGATTGCTAGGATTTTAAAGATCAAACTTAATGTGCACTCTACCAAAGTGTTTTTATTATTCGAGGGGGTTGCGTCGGTGACGTCACCTTGCGCCAGTTTCTTGACATCGGCCAGCGCCCTTGCTCCTCACTCATTGCTAGAAAACGGAATGCACTGCCGGGTCACTTATGGTGGAGTAAAGTGTGAGTTACCCCATCTCCGGTAATTCATGTTAATCTTGTCCAATGAACATTACAGACGAATACATTCGTCAAAGTATTTTAACTTTTTTTACTACGAGTGGACGAAAGTCATTGTGCGATGATGGCGACTGCAGCTACCCCAACGAAGACTAAAGCGCGACAAACTGATGAGAAGTGAAAGATAACTTTGTAACGCTATCGGAGAATGCAGTGCACGGAGCGTTCTCCTCGACTCGACTGAATAACTAAACCAAATCCACAGACTAAGGCTCGACTCGATTTCCATTGGTCGACTTCACTTAGACTACCACTAAAATAACAGGTGGTGACTAAACTTGATGCTGGTTCTAATCTGTCCGACCATAACAACACAAGCTGGATAAACCGCACTCTATGAGGGAGACATTTACGTTCAGTGCTTTGGCCGCTATGGAGAGGGATCACGTGTGCAAGTGTGATGTGCGTGTTGGCGTGTGGTCAGCTTCTGCAGGTGTGTCCCAACAGACGAGCGCGTGGCCTTGCCGCTGGTAGGCCATGTGTGGCCGCATGCTCTGCGGTTCTCATTATTTCTCCACTCCGATTAGCACAGTTGGCTATGTAAGGTGCGAAGGAAGTTTAACGTACATACTTGAAGCTGAACATCGGATGCATTTCACGAGCATCCCTGGCCAGGAATGGCGGGATTTTGCGATGGACTTTTTTCCCGGTATACGACCGAGCCGTGTCGGGACCGTGCAGGACTCGCCTGGTGCCATCCTGCTCCTGCTGGGCCCTGAGCCAGATTCGGATGTCTTGCGAGTTGCGAGACCAGAGCATCCCGCTTTGGTTCTGGCTCAGCTCGGCAGAGAGTCAGTGGAAAACCACCGCCCGTACCGTGAGGGCCGCACTCTGGCTCGGCTCGGATGTGCCAGTGGAACAGGTTATTTCAGAACAAGGGAACATCTGTCTTTGTATAGCTTTATTATTCAGTCAGAATAGCTGTTTTTAAATGTATGTAGAGCTTAGTTGGTGTACTCTTGTTGTGTCTATGAGGTATGAATGCGATGTCGAGTGTCTCTTGAGGATGAAGCTATTATAGACACAGCGACAATTTGCAATTCACGCAACTGGAAGGATTGGAGTGGTGGCAGAGTGATTTGCACACTGCGCTATGAACCCGGTCCCCCCAGTTCGATTCCCAGCCGTGGCTATCATCAGTGGCAAGTGAAATGTATACCGGTCCTGGGCTCTCCCTTCAACCTGTGTTGACCGATATGGTGAAGTATGGTCAAACAACCCCCATGAGCAACATGGGGGCCTTTACCGAGCAGTGGTTTTATAAAAGACTGGAATGTTTCAAGTACATAATACAATATCAGGTCTCCATTGCAAACACGCTTGGTGGATTGGGTGCGCATGTGGTTAAATAAAGGATTTTGTTCGTATCAAGGTTTTCTTTGTGTTTCCGTTACTGTGATAATCGTGTGCATGCTTAAAGTGAAGTAAAATTAATGTGTTGAAAGTTTGGTTACGTTGGGATTGTGATTAAACACATTCCTGCGGAGGGAGCTGGTAGGAACGTTGGGTTGCTCGGTCAATGGCCAGGGTCAACGGCGGCGTGGTGTATTCCGCAAATATGGCCGACTGTGAGGGCGGGCACAAGCCGGCGTGAGTAGGTTAAACGTTGAGTTTTATAAGGGCACCACGGGGTGACCAGCCCCTCCCCACCCAGCCCCTCCCCACCCAGCCCCTCCCCCCAGCCCCTCCCCACCCAGCCCCTCCCCACCCGCCCACGTCGGGCTGCCTCTCGATCGTGCTCCAGGTGTTGGAGGTGCCGGGACAGGAGGAGACGTGGGGGGGGGGGGGGCTCCCCACCACGCTGCCTGCTGCCGGCCTCGTGGTGACGATTCGGCGCTCTCACCGTCGCTCCCCGGGTTCGATTCCCGGTCAGGGAACGAGTCTTGGTTTCTTCATCAAAAGCGGTGAAACTTTTCCGTCACTAAACATGTAAAAATGTACTCAAAGCTTTCGTGACCGCAGGTAAAAATTCAATGAAGATGTTCCTTGACCGGGAATCGAACCCGGGGAGCGGCGGTGGTGAGAGCGCCGAATCGTCAGCACGAGGCCGGCGGCAGGCAGCGTGGTGAACGCTCCACTCACTGCCCCTCCACGTGGTGAGGCGTCCATTGTGCGCGCGTGTTTCAAGTTTCAAGTTCATTTATTTGGTATAGCCCTGTGAGCCATTCGGCTCTTGAATCGGGTGCAACCGCAACAAACAAAAACATGAACAAAAAACATCTTAAAGTAAATATGACTAAGTGCAAACAGAAAATCCAAGAAAAGACAGCAAAATATTGCAGAAAAAACACCGTACACCAACGCTCACTCACCACAAGGGGGAGGCCCTTATCCAGCAGTGGAGTGACCACGTCAGCTGCTTGCGTGTTGGTGGTACCCCTACGGGGGGCGATGAGATCGCACCGTTCGTCATAGTCGCAGGATGACACCAGCGTCAGTGCGCGCGAGTTTTGTTCGGAACAATCGCGAACTGCTCCCAACAAACGACGCCCCGGGCGATTGTTAACCCGCCCGCGCTCCTCCTCTGCTGCCACCGAGTTTCCACGCGCTGCGCTGATCCTGACCCACGGGGTTGGTGGTGAACCGCGCGGCTTCAACTCCGTGGGGGCTCACGGGGGGGGGGCTTCGTCAGCCGCGGGGGGGGGTGGACCCCCCCCCCCCCCCCGCGCCATCCAGGACGTGAGCTTTGATTTCGTAACACGAAACGAGGGTTGGCCTCGCTGGGGAGAATTCGAACGGCAACAGCACGGGGACTCGCGGTCGACTCCCGGCTGATGGATTTTGTTTTCGAGTTTAAACAACGACAATGGGGCCGGCCATAAATGACGTCACGCGATTTTGGACGATTTTGACCCCCACCTCGTCACACGGCGTCACAAAAAGTCAGACCCCCCCCCCATCTAATATGACGTCACAAAGCTGCCGCCCCCCCCCCCCCCAAATAAAACATGCTTCCGATCGCTTTAAACCAGTGGCGGCTCCTGCAAAATCTCTCAGGGGGGGCAAATGTCTGGATGATTGATAAGGATAAGGTCCACCCATGCAATGGATAAATTAACAGCTTAAGCATGTAAAGGCAACTTCACTTCTTTAATATTAATGACAAATAAAGTGACTCTTACAATACATCTTGTTTGTTTATATACTCACTATTATTACAATCCACTCAGTTTCTTTTATTAAAGATTCCACTAGGTAGCGACAAATATTATTGTTGACTGAAACGTGCTTACGTATGATGACGTAAGCATATTCTTAGGTTTTTTTCGGTAAAGTCACGTAGGTAAAACATCAAAATTAATAAAAATAAAATAAAGATCACGACGTTTCGGAGGCAACACAAGTCTCCGTCATCAGATGGGACCGTCACAGCCAGATTTGCTGCATCAAGTGAGGCAATGATTCAAGATGTAATCCCTTAAAAGCAAGTTGAGGGGGGGGGAGGAGAGGGGGGGGGGAGCTCATCAGAATGTGGTAGCCAATGAATGGAATGAGCTCCCCCCCTCTCCTCCCCCCTCAACTCGCTTTTAAGGGATTACATCTTCAATCATTGCCTCACTTGATGCAGCTAATCTGGCTGTGACGGTCCCATCTGATGACGGAGACTTGTGTTGCCTCCGAAACGTCGTGATCTTTATTTTATTTTAATTAATTTTTATGTTTTACCTACGTGACTTTACCGAAAAAACCTAAGAATATGAATCCTTGCAGTCACGAAAGCTTCAAATCTAGAATTAAATGACGTAAGCACGTTAGTGCGAGCCCTCCCGGAAGCCATAGAGAATGCATTGCAGCGCCCCCGTTCGAGAAAAAAACATCTTTGAATGTAAGTCTATGGGGCCACTCGGGGCGATTCTCAGCCAGAGTGAAATCGCCCCAAAAGAGGCGGTACTCCACAGAACGTGACATGACGCTGATTGGACTATATCCAGAGGCTGACAGTGACGGCTAGCGTGACTCTGTGGTTGAATGACATTGGTGGTGCGTCGCCCAATCGCCCTAATGAAGAAACCGCCCCTGCTTGAAACTATTGTCATTGTAGTGCGTATTCAATGTGGCGCTGCACTATGATGTAGGAGAAAACATTTATTACTAAGTATATTTAATTAAGTAGAACGTGTTGTTTATATTCCAGATTTGTCTATATTTATTTAAAGTTGCGCATTTTGATGTGACGTCACATTTTTCACCCCCCCCCCCCTCGTCACACATCGTCACAAATGTCGGACCCCCCCCCACCCCCCAGGTGCGTGACGTCATTTATGGGCGGCCCCAAATCTCCCTCACCCCGAACCAAAATAGCGGCGGCGTGACCTTTCGTTTCCGTACCACGTGATGAGAGGCGGCCAATCAGCATCGCGCGCCGCCGCCGACTACAGCAGCGGCGCAAGCGGCAGGATCCGCAGTTTCCTCTCGCCCCCCTCGTCTCCCCGCATCTCCCCTCGTCTCCCCTCGTCTCCCCGCATCTCCCCTCGTCTCCCCTCGTCTCCCCGCATCTCCCCTCGTCTCCCCGCATCTCCCCTCGTCTCCCCACATCTCCTCTGGTCTCCCCCGAGCCCCGCACTTTCCCCGGCTCCCCGCGCCGCTTCGGCCCCCCCCTCCCCACCGGCCGCTCGCCTGAGCCAGGCCCAGGCTGCGCGTTCACAACAGCCGCGGGGCCTTGAGCCGAAGCCGGGAAGTTTGGCCCGCGTCGAGACTTTGCTCCGTCCACGTTCACCAAGAGAGCCCCGTCACGACGACGAGGAGGAGGAGAGTTGAGACGCGCGTCCGTTCGCTCTGTGGAGAAGGCAGGCGGCGAAAGCGGAATGGAGGGCTCGGGGGGAGAGGCGCTGGTGGCTGCGGTGGCGACGACTGCTGCGCCCAAGGTGCGAACTTGTGACCGTCTCTACCCTGTGTCTCTCCTGTGTCTCTCCTGTGTGTACCAGTCTACCCTGTGTCTACCCTGTGTGTACCAGTCTACCCTGTGTCTACCAGTCTCCCCTGTGTCTCCCCTGTCTCTACCCTGTGTGTACCAGTCTCCCCTGTGTCTCTCCTGTGTCTCCCCTGTGTGTACCAGTCTACCCTGTGTCTCCCGTGTGTGTACCAGTCTCCCCTGTCTCTCTCCTGTGTCTCCCTTGTGTGTACCTCTCTCCCCTGTGTGTATCAGTCTACCCTGTCTCCCCTGTGTCTCCCCTGTGTGCATCAGTCTACCCCGTCTCTCCCCTGTCTCCCCTGTCTACCCTGTGTCTATCAGTCTACCCTGTGTCCTCTCTGTCTCCAGCGTCTCCTCTGTGCGTATCACTCTCTCCTGTGCGTATCAGTCTCCCTGTGTCTCCCAGTCACCACTGTGTCTCCCGGTCTCCCAGTCTCCAGTCTAACCGAATTTCCTCGAGTCTCGTTGAATTGTCTCCGCATGGGGCACCTGTTTAACTCTCTCCATATTAATATCGTGTCCGTCTTCGCATGTCCCCCACCACCGCTCGTGCCTCACTGTGTCTGTCTCTCGGCTTGCCCCTCTGCGTTTCCGTTTGTTTCCCTGTGGGACCCGTCACCCGGCGTCGCAGTGAATTAACTATGGATCCTAGTCTGCCTTTAGTCGAGTGTGTTTTGTTTTACGAGCCTTCGTCAGCTGCTTCTCGAGTTTCAATCATAAAGAGCCGCGCAGCGCCATCGGCTGGGTCCGCTGTCACGGCCTTTCGTCTTGCTCGTCATTGCGTCATTGCTTTCATCCGTGTGAAGTAAAAATGCCGGCTCAGCTCGTGGCCTCGTCGTGTTGCCACACAAGCTCGGGGTCGGTCCGTGCAGTGACCGCCTGAGTCACCGCAGGAGGCACGTAACGCGCCACCACCCTGCGTCCCTGCCCTTCGACACGCAGAGCCCTTGGGGCAAGGTGGGCGTGGGGGCGGCGGCCCCGTGCTCCCTGGCGGACGTGATGAGCGAGGAGCTGGCGCAGGAGCTCAGCCGCGCCGACACGGGGACCCAGGACGAAGCGCTCAGCCTGGAGTACGAATCTACACCAACATCACAACTACCTATAAGAATCGCTCACACACCCTACCACCCACCTACCACCTCGTCAACACCAACGAGGAGTCTACACGCCCGCACCATCAACGGAAACAATACCGACACATATTTTGCGTCATACCACTCACTAGCAACACGACCACCAATACCACCAATACCACAACTCCCTTAACAAACAACACTGCCAACAGTCTACTACTACCACCACGAACACTGCGAGGACCAACACGAGCAACACCCTTTACATACTGCCGTCGTCAACAATACATCATCACTCACTAAGATCCCACCACCTATTCTTAGGTTTTTTCGGTAAAGTCACGTAGGTAAAAACATTAAAAAGTAAAATAAAATAAAAATCACGACGTTTCGGAGGCAACACATGCTTCCGTCTTCAGGTGGTACCGTCACAGCCACGACAGCTGTATCAAGTAAATGAGAGATTGCAGGAGCTACCACTCCGTTTATATAATGGTTGGAGAAGGTGGTGGGGCAAGGGCCGCATACTTTTTATTAATATGGTAAGGTGAGGCTTAAGACTAAGAATAGACTGCATAACAAAGGCTGAGCCTTTGTTATGGAGAGGTGCGGTTTGTGACTCAACCTGTGACAGGGAGACCACCACTAAACATGGTAAAACTGTGATGGTTGTCTTTCAAATAAGATTGGCAAATAAGTGTAGTTAAATCTTTTTTGCATGGTTAATCACATCTTTCCAATGATTACTCAGTTTGTAACCGTCATCACGGTTGAAATTATGTCTGTGTTTGTATATTTGTATGGCTTCGTGTACAAACCTTTGATGGTAGCCAGGAGGTTTCCGAGACCAAGGTTCTCTGCAAACCTCCTGGCTACCATCAAAGGTTTGTACACGAAGCCATACAAATATACAAACACAGACATAATTTCAACCGTGATGACGGTTACAAACTGAGTAATCATTGGAAAGATGTGATTAACCATGCAAAAAAGATTTAACTACACTTATTTGCCAACCTTATTTGACAGACAACCATCACAGTTTTACCATGTTTAGTGGTGGTCTCCCTGTCACAGGTTGAGTCACAAACCGCACCTCTCCATAACAAAGGCTCAGTCTTAAGCCTCACCTTACCATATTAATAAAAAGTATGCGGCCCTTGCCCCACCACCTTCTCCAACCATTATATATACGGAGTGGTAGCTCCTGCAATCTCTCATTTACTTGATACAGCTGTCGTGGCTGTGACGGTACCACCTGAAGACGGAAGCTTGTGTTGCCTCCGAAACGTCGTGATTTTTATTTTATTTTACTTTTTAATGTTTTTACCTACGTGACTTTACCGAAAAAACCTAAGAATATGAATCATTGCAGTCACGAAAGCTTAAAATCTATCCCACCACCTACCACAACCACTGGTAATCACCCCTATCACACACGATCCACCACCGTGTATTTTTTAAAGAAACTTTTCCTACACCATCCACACTCCAACATTAATTACCAAACACCACTCACTGGCACCCTTACTCAAAATAACCCGACCACTCCCCATCTCAGTTGCATACATCAAACCCGAGTTTTGGCAAATACCATTGTTGTGAAAGAGTTGATTTCAGCAACTGGAAACTGTGTCGTAGTTTATTTTTAGACGTTGCACATTCCTCAATTGCAAGTGTGTTTATTTTACTCACGCAGTGTGTTCTGCGAGTAACTGAGCCCAGCCATTCTATATCTGTAACAATTTTCCCCTTTCTTGAGATGATTCTCGTACTCCCTTCATATGGCAGGGATTTCATCAACAAATTTGTACGTTCATATTGAGGTTGGTGGGTGAATATCTGAAATGCTCCTGGCAAATGACGGAAGCGAGTAGTGGGGTGACTGTATGGTCCATGGAGTTGAGATATGGTGACCGCAGTTGCCCCGTCGCCTCTTGTCCATCGGTGTAGCAGATTACCACATCTGCCATGTGGTGTGATGCTGTTCAGCACAGACCATTGTTTCACGATTCAGGATCATTCTGTGTGAGTGACGGCATGGTTACTTGAAGCAATCGTATGCAATACGTGTGAACCAAAAACACGATTTGATGAGTGTTGAGCATAAGAATCAACTGGAAACGATTATTCGGTGCGTCACCTGGCCTGCTCAACACGGCACAGCTTCTGATCCAGGCCTGGGTCCCATGGTTGATTGGTCCTCATCATGTGTGTCCACCGCAGGTTTCTCGCAGTGGAGGGGGCGGTGCCGGGCCCCGTTGGCGACACTGAGAGTGACGTGCTGCTGGCGAAGCTGCTGCAGATGGAGTTTGACCGTGAACACGACGCCCTGCTGCGCCGCGAGCAGGACAAGCTCAACCGCGACAGCAAAGGTGTGGCGAGCACCACACCAGACCGAGCTTCTACGGCCATCACGGACGGTTGCGCCACTGAAAGAGATCTGAATGGATACTTCCTCTCGTGCTGCGACACCAATAGCTCAAGCAGGATACAATGCACTGTAGTTGAGCTGCGGACCGCCGTGCTGACCTGACTCGCACGCGCTGCGTGTGGACTCTTGTGTGAGCAGTGTCCATCTCGTTTGAGAACTATCGCATGAGCCACCCGTATGAGGACAGCGACAGCTCAGAGGAGGAGGTGGACTGGCAGGACACGCAGCACGACCCCTACCGAGCAGGTGGGTGGAGGTGTATGGGAGTTGGGGGCATATTGCATACTGCTGGATGGTGTGGTTGGACTTGATTGTATGTGGATGAGTGGTTGCATTTGCTAGATTCTGATCTCAGCATGTCTGTGCATGAGATTTCATGTCTGTGCACTTTTTCTGTTTTTGAGGGTGTATGGATGTCTGTGTGTCTCTGTGGGTGGGTTTGTCTCTGTATGTGTCACTGTGTACATGGGTGAGTGTCTAAATACTTTTTTTGCACGTCTGTGCGAGGGGGCATGTCTGTCTATCGTGTCTTTGTGTTTACGTGTTTCTCTCGATCCCTTGCAGCCAAGCCACAGCCGTTCCCACGATGCGGGTTCACCGGCCGTGGAAAATCCATGACCACCAAGCACGATGAGGCACTGTGCGGGCGCAAGAACACGGCTCGCATGGAGCACGTGAGTGCAGCGCACCAGCGCACCAGCGCATGCCCGTACAGCGCAGCCAAGGAAACCACGCCGTTCACACCTGGCTGCTTGAGCGTTTTTTGTGCAGTAATCTGTAGCGGTGGTGTTTGTGGCTGTTTTTATGGAATGCAGTTTCCTCCAGAGTTCTGTTCGGGGGATGGCATCCATATGGACCTGAAGCTGTCAAACCAAGTGTTCAACGTGCTCAAGCAGCACTCACAGGCCGAGCAGCGGCGCAGCGCCCGCCTGCACGAGAAGAAGGAGCACTCCACCTCGGTACAGGGGGCAGGGGAGCCTCACCACTGACACTCCTCTCAGGCACCTGTGAATGAGACCACATCGCCCCGATTCTCCAATTCCCAGCTGACGCAGAGACCCTCATTAATCTGGACTCAACTACTGTAACTCTTCTCTATGGTCTTGGCTCCCATTCAGATGCTGTATAAATCCACATTGTACTGTCCTGGGTGTTGGGGGATGCGATTGAGACCTTAAGTGTGAGTGGTGAGCACTCGTCCCCCTCACAGACTCTCACTCAGGATAAGCATAATGATTTGCAGGTAAAGGGCATTTGCTATGACTCACCAACTTATGTGGCAGCTGTTACTGTGCAGCACAAGGTGTGCATGGCACCAGCCTGCTTAATGCTTATCGCTGGCCGAACACTGAATCCTCCCCGCTGACCTCATGCCACACACCAGGACCAAGCGATGGATGCTCGCACGCGGCTGCTGCTGTACAAGATGGTGAACGCCGGCGTGCTGGAAAGCATCAGCGGCTGCATCAGCACCGGCAAGGAGTCGGTGGTGTTCCACGCTACGGGCGGCCGGTGAGTGGGCGGCAACATCTTCGCATTAACCTCATCATTGCAGCTTGTGAACTTCGTAGCAACCTCATGTCGATCTTCCAGTTGCTGAAACCTGTATTAACCTCATTAAGGCAGCTTCATCGTATCAACCATTTCACGTTAAGCTCATCGTGCTGCCCTTGGTTGAGGATTAGCGAGGGATGAGGTGGTGTTGCTCGGAGCTTGACCGTTTTACCCACTTCCTTGACTTCACCACCGTGTCCGCCCCTCTCCACCGCCGGGTCATTCCCACAGGATGGAGAACAAGGAGGTTCCGTCGGAGTGCGCCGTCAAGGTGTTCAAGACGACGCTGAACGAGTTCAAGAACCGCGACAAGTACATAAAGGACGACTACCGCTTCAAGGACCGCTTCAGCAAGCTCAACCCCCGCAAGGTCATCCGCATGTGGGCCGAGAAGGAGATGCACAATCTGGCCAGGTGAGGGCTGAGTGGGTCGCCAAGGCCTGTAGGGTTGGTGAGGTCTGGAATCTGATGCATATAGTGGAGGAAGAGGAGGGTTGTCACGTAAACAGACTGGATGGAGGGCAGAGAGCTCTGGATACTGCAGGCAGTGACTGTGGCCTGGCCCGGCCATGTCTGCTAGAACACGTAATCCACCAATTTTTGCTTAACAGCTTTGAAGGAGCGTGTCCCTGTCTAAAACATATTTTTATACTTCATATAATTGACTCGATGAGCTCTCAGGGTTAAATTACAGTAGTCTTAAGAGACAATGAATTGCAATGATGTTTTCTGTGCTTGTGGCGGTGCACGCATGCACATAGGATGAGGGCGGTGGGAATCCGCTGCCCCGAGGTGGTGCTGCTGAAGAAGCACGTGCTGGTGATGTCGTTCCTGGGCGAGGGTCAGGTGCCGTCCCCCAAGCTGAAGGAGGCGAGGCTGTCCTCAGCCCAGCTGTCCCTTGCCTACGAGCAGGTGGTGCAGGTGCGAGTGCTGAACGACTTGTTGGGGCCACCCTGTGATGCTGGAGGGGATGGTGGTGGTGTATTTTGCGGTGGTGTTCATGTGGTTAGCACACTGTACTGCAAACCTGGAGACAAGCTCCATTCCCAACCACAGCTAACATCAGTGGTGATTGTCTGAACCTGTCCAGGGCCACCCAGAGGTTGATTTAGATTAAAATGAATGCCCACTGCTACATGTAAACATCTTCACTGAGGAGGCAAAAACGGCCCCTTTCCAATTCTGGCCTTAATAGGTGCCTGTAACCACACTGCGCTGGTGGTACCTTGTTGGGACAGTGCTCTGTGATTCTACTGGGTGTAGATTTGAGTGGGCCGAATTGGTTGCATCGGCATTTTGCTGCCAGTGTCCCACCGTGTCACCCGGCCGTGCTCGTGTTTGCAGATGATGCTGACCCTGTTCCACGGGTGTAACCTTGTGCACGCCGACCTGAGCGAGTACAACCTCCTGTGGCACCGCGGAGAGGTGAGGGCCCCCTCCTCCTCACCCACTCCCCTCCTCCTCACCCACTCCCCTCCTCCTCACCCCTCCTCCTCACCCACTCCCCTAACGCTTCCTCCCCATCACTGACAGCGATGGGGAGCCATTGCTGCTGCGGAGGTGGTGTGAAGATGTGGGGTCATGTGGGCGATAGTCATACTTGTTCGAGTGAACGTGGTGTTTGGCATGCATGTGATGGTTGTGCTGGTTGTGCGGGTGACTGGTTTGTGCTTTGCCGTGCAGGTCTGGCTGATTGATGTGAGCCAGTCGGTGGAGCCCACGCACCCGCATGGCCTCGAGTTCCTCTACAGAGACTGCCGCAACGTGTCCCAGGTGAGCGCGCTCAGAGGCGTGTGGGTTTCACTTAAGTTTATCTGAATCGATCTTGGGCCTCCCCTAGGTCGACTCGGCCTCAAATGAGTACCTGGTGCAGTGTGTAAGCATCTCTACTGGGGAGACAAAGGCGGTCGGGCGTGGTGCTGGGCACTTACCACCTCATGGACCATTCCGGCCTTCGTAGTGGCTCGCGAACAGCACTTGCCCCGGCTATACGAGGGGGTCTTTGTCCTACACTTGTGTGTGGACATGCGGGGACAGATGGGTACACGTGGGAGCATGTAAATACACGTGCGAGTGTATGCGTGTACACGTGAGAGTACACGTAGGCGTGTGTTGGGTACACGTCGGGTCTCTTCCAAAGTCGGTAACAAGTACTCTGTGCAGGCGCTCGCTTGTACGGGGCACGCCTCCAAAGGGGCGTCGCATGGTCCTGGTGTAAACGCGTGGATTTGCAGTAACTCGTGTGGAATGGTGTGGCGATGTTAAAATTGCCAACATTCCGCGTGGTGGTGCGCACCTTTTGCACGCCTCGTTCCCCTGCGAGTGACGGTTCCCCGCGTGCTGTTGTGCAGTTTTTCCGCAAGGCGGGCGTCCCGGAGGCTCTTGACGAGCAAGACCTCTTCAACCTCGTGTCGGGTTTGTCGATCGCCGCCAAGGGTGAGGCAGAGTTCCTGGCCGAGGTGAGTTCTGCCAGCGAGCGCTCGGTCCCCACCCACCCAGTGACTGCATTGTTGGGGGTGGTGTACCCCCTCGTGTCGCCCCATGGGCAAGGAGTGGTTCACATGGCAGTGCTGGAGTGAGGAAGCTTTCTCTCAGAGGCCCGAACAGGACTTAGTTTGATGGGCCACACATTAATACACCGTGGGTTGAGTGCACAAAAATGTTCCCCTCTAATACCCGTCTAGTGTGGCTCTATCTTTTGCAGGTCATTTTGTCATGTTGCCGTGGTCCTTATTAAATAACATTGAAGGGCATAGGATCCCCCATCCCCACGGTAACGAGTGGTTGTAGTTGGTGTGGAGAACACGCGGCTGCCAGCAGCAGCCGCTGTCCTTCAGAACTCTTCACAGCACCGATGACCACGACAGCCACCGTCCCCAAAACAGCGGTGTGACGCTCATTTTGTGGTTGTGCTCAGGTGGAGCAGGAGGAGAAGATGCACGAAGGCCACGCGCACGGCTTGCGGAGGAAGGGTGTGGCTGTAAACCCTGGGGCGGTGGCGTCCGCCGCTCAGTGAGCGGTGACGCTGCCACACGGAGGAGTCCACGCCACAAGGAACAAGCTCGCACTCTCACCTAACAATCGCCACTGTTGACGAACAAAAGTGTTGTTTTAACGTGCCTGCGATTGGTGGAATCGGATGCTGGAGTGTCTTGTGCTTTGCTGTGCGGGGATGTGTAATGAGGAGCAAGATGATGATTGGTAAACAAAGTCAACCCCCACCGCTGCCTTGTCGTCCTGTGTGCGTTGTGACCGGCCAGCCTCTTACGCACGCGCAGCTTGCAACGGGGGTGTGTGGGAACAGTTCAGATAGTGGAAGGAAAAAAGTATTAGCAACACAAGTGCCTTTGCCAAAACAAATATTTGGCAAATTTTTTTCCCCCTACAATTATTAGCTTTGGTCAGAGCAGATGCCCATATACTGAATACTAACATAATATGACTGAATGCAGTAGCAGAGTGAAACGGAGGAATGAGGAGAATGTTTGGCAACTTAAGCCGACTGCAGTACCCGAATGCGTGGGCGTATGTGTTTACGTATGTATTGACTGTCAACGTGTATTTATGTATTCCTTTACATGTGAATGTATGCTTATCTGTTTGTGGGAATACATTAGCGTGCCTTTTGAGTTCAGTGAAGCTACACTAACAAGCAGAGTAGACCCACACGATGACTGATAAAAACGTGATGCACTTAACATATTAGTCAGGTGATAGCACAATTTGTGATATTGCTTAATCATGCAATTACTACGATGTAGCAACCCTTGCTCTACCCCACATGTACCACCCCGATTGGGTGACCGTTTGTACATTGTCAAGATGAACACCTCGCATATACAGGCAGCACGTTAACTTTACACTCCCATGACGTAGCCAATTACAGAAAGTAAACTGTTTCAAGGGATCCTGTGTGACTCCATCCAAACACCTTCGTCTGTCCCGGGACAATGTCATCAACTCTTCAGACTGACACATGGATACCGTAATTTTTCATGAGAAGACAGCTGAGCGCACGTGTGTGTGTGTCGTGTAAAGCTGGCCCTGCTGTTTGTTGAGCCCCATGTGACAAGAACACTGGTGTCGTGTTCATACGTGTCGGAACAACGTGCTCACACGAATGAGACCCCCCAGTACAAGTGGCAAACAACAAATACCCCATACATGTGCAGTTGCGCATACTGCATAGCACATGTACCGGAGTGCACCAAGCCTGGCACAAATGCTACGGTGATGTGGAAAATGGCAGCTGTTGTCTGTATATGTGAGGTCTCTAACACCATTTACCCCAAGAGCCTATGTAATCTATGTGGGCATCTTTTGTGTTTGCTAATATAATACCTGGCCAGAGCTAACAGTGGTGATAAACGGTGCTGGTATTCTGCCCAGTCCAGTACTGACCAACGTCAAGTATCAAAAACACCCCGTATAGTTCTGCAGCACATTGGTGTAACCGTGCACCCCGAAAGATGAAGGGTCATGGATCTCACTTTTGGATTTCGTGGGTGCCAAACATTAATGTCGGAAACATACAAATAATGCAATAATAGTGGTAATAGTTTATCCAGAAAGGCCTAGTGCAAACGAGACAATCTTTCCAGCAATGTCTCTTGACATTTGATAGCATTTGGGGCCACTGCCTTCACTCGTTTATGCTTTGCTGACAACCAATGCCCATGGCAGGAAGTGGCACTGACTTGAGACCAACCCTGGAGCTGCAAGTTATCTGGAATCCAGGCATGACCCCCGACCGTGCGCCCTCAGCAGTCGCTCGCTCAGGAGTCTTTTTAAGTTTTATTTTTTTGTCACCTCTGCAAACAGCAGCAGCACAAACTTTTGACTCTCCCAGGTCCTGGAAGATCGATGTTGTCAGGGGGTCATATGGGGTCAATTTTGATTTTATGTCAAACTTTTTTGGCAGGGAGCTTGCTCGGCCCAAAATTGCGAGAGCCTCAATATTGGGGCCCCTGCGCTCGGTGACGAATAGAACGTCTCCCTGCTGTGCGCCCTGAGCTGTGAACACCAGAAACCAAGTGCGGCCAAAAACCGAACGTCGATGAGTAACAGAGCATGACTAGCCAATCACACACTTGTCCTCTACCCTTAACCCCACCAGATATCCAACCATACACGAGTAATGGCCTTAGCCAACTCGCCATCCAGCCACTATAAATAGCCTTCTCTGTCCTTAACTCTGACCAACCTTACAATGACCCCAACCCGATTTCAACCCTCTGCACTTCACTGGCCCCATTTTCACATTTTGCTCGCATCTCAGTATTGGTGTTCACAGGATCCAGGACCCAAAACCTGATCCCCCACCACGAACCCTTGTACCAGCTTATTGGATACTGGGGTCCCCACCCCCAGCAGATGGGGGTATTGCAAGGTATGGGGTCAAGAGAGACCACAGTTTGCCCCACGTCTGTTTATGCGCTCTGTGCAGGAGCCAATACAATCAGGACCATGGGGGGCAGGGTCACGTGGGGGTTATAGGTATTCAGTCTGCGCGATTAGCACAGGGCTGAGTACTATGTGCTACGAAAGCAGCTATGGGTCTTAGGTCTGTGGCATTAACGTCGGGTGATGCGTGTCAAGGCAGTGCCGGCAGACTGCTCTCCACGGATGGTGGTGCATGTGGCACTGGGCAGTGGTGAAACGCTTATTGGACCCAAACACTAACATTTTGTTCCTTCAGGGGCATTTTACAAAATACATCTTCGCTTTTCCATCAATACAAGTTGTCATGGTCTCAAAGGCATATTTAGGACAAAGTAAAAAAAAAAAATACATAAAATAAACAATTTGCAATTTAAAATACAGAAACGCGTATCGCTGTTTGCCGTGGAAGTTGGCTGCTGGGGGTCGGGTCGCGTGCAGGCGTGAAATCATGTTGGCGCAGTGTGGTAGGAAATGGGACTCGCTTGACCAAAAGCCGACGGAGAGAATTACAGCGACATAAACTTAGCGGAGTCTCTCGGCAAGTAGAGACCCAGGAGAGGTATGGAATGATTCAGTGTTAAGAGTCTGCATAGCAAGTGGTACCTGCATAATTGGGAAGATGCAGATGGGAGCCACCATAACCCAATGGTGACCTATGCCTCATGGTTGATGGCACGGGATCATGGACACAGTAAAATCGTATTTTTGCATTAGACTGGTCGTGAGGGTGAAGCAGTGGTTCAATTATTCGCACAACGCTAAAAACCTGGTGAATCGCCCTTCACCGGCCTGCACTGACCAGTGTGGTGAAGTATGGTCAAACAGCCCCCATAACCCATACGGTGTGGGCAGGCCGCACCTCCGATTAGACGGTTGGCTACGTACGGTGCAAAATAAGTTCAAATTCAACATACAAACGTTCATCCAGCAGTGGATTGCTAAAGGGCTGTAAATTATTGTTGGTGATGAGGAATAATCCTTCACTTCCCATGATCATCATGCCTCCAGCACAAGTCTCCTCAGCCAGCAGCCGGCTAACCACACAGGTCAACGGTCACTGCTGTCGGGAAAGCAATCAAAGGCAGCAGCAAGCAGGAGTCTCTCAGTCCCTAGCTGCTGCTAACACCTTGCCCTGGTCCCAGCTTGGGCAAAGCAGCACCTTAGATGGTCATGCGAAGGCATCGCGAATTCGTGCTGTGGGGTCGTGAAGAGCAGCTGCCATCATCTCTGTTTAGGAGCTGCAGGTCAACAGGCAGCAACAGCCCTGCTTCCCATCCCTCGATGGTCTTCCCCAATTTCATTCAGAGCATTTTGGGCCCAGGGGAGGCGCGCCCGCACACACACAAAGCTGGGCGTGCGTTACACGCGACAGCAGGCCAACTGGTAAAAACTTAACATAAACGCTGCATTTCAGTTCAAATTTTGCACACGCGGAACGACGCAGATCATTGCTCGAGGCTGTAAGGCGACAACTCAATGACCTTTCTGCAAACAGATATTAGAAAAGATATATTATAAAACAGCAGAATATAATAAAACAAACTTCCCTGTTCCAGTTAATATTTCTCTGTAACTGCTCTACATAACTGATTGGCGTTTGCAGTGGGCTTAACGATGCAGCGCAAGTCAACGTGACTTGCCGGGGGAGGTCATTACTGCATAGCTCAAGGACACCTGGCCCATTACGGGCAACGGCGCCCGTCCCACGCTCACTGCACCAGCGACGCAGGCCGCACCGTCCACAGCACCTCACTCACCGGGTGAGCCAGCCGTGGAAACAACCATCACTGCTTTGTAAAAAAAACTTTGCCCCAACGTTCCCGGCTTCCATTCCCGCCGCGTCGTGTCGCCTCAATAGGCGCTTGCAGTCACGTTTGGCAGCACCCACTCTGGAAACGGGTGGCGGTGGTGGGGACAGCGGCAGTGTTCAGGACGGGGGAGACCCGGCTCGCTCACGCAAGGCGGTTTGGAGCGAGGTATGCCCCCCCGTGCTTGGCACCGCGTGTGCAATCGCCACTTCTCATTTCTGCACAGTCTCGTTTTCCGTGAAAAATTTTCCTCGCGCAATCTTCTCACTTTCGCTCACATGTTCTCATGGGCAAAACGAATTCTCGTATATTTATATATAAATCATGTTAATTATTGGCTTGTTACTTGTGGAAGCGCTGGTGAAGGCGGGCCCTATGAGGGCCCTGTGCTGGGTAATCCACACGAGGCGCAGCAGCAGCAGCAGCAGCAGCCGCCTCTTTCTCCTTGGCTGCCGTCACCACCATCAGGAATCCCGGTTAGCTACAGAACGACACACACAGACACGGGGAGCGGAAGGGCGGTCACACGACAGGCAGCACACACGCCACTGGCTGTAGCGGCTTACCCAGGTAGAGCAAGCAGTAATTAAGAGCAAGAATGTGAACCGCACAGCACACCGCGCACAAACAACAAAAGGCAACAAGAATAACCACAGGTCAACAACGCCCCTACCGCTCTTTCCAGTGACAGTGCAAGCGAATGAGCCCGACACGCACACTGCACGCGTGATAGTGACCCGCAGCCAGATGTGTTCTCTTGGAAGTTTGGTTTTTTTGGAATTGGGGCCACGGTTTTGTCCAGTTGAGAGGGCGTCTGTTGCTCCTGCGTGCGGTCCCATGCGGGCGATGCAAATGATGGTGTTTTGCGAACGGCTCACACACAACATCACAGCACGGCACACAAGCGAGCGCACGCGTGCGCGGCACACTTGCCGGGCAGTCACCGCCGACGTCAAAAACTGTACTCAACATCGGAGTCGATCAGAGACCAGGTCCACTGGCGGGGGGCCATGTCGGGCCACCTGCAGGGGGCGGCCACAGGGACACTGTCGCATCAGGGTCATCACCCAACCAACATCCACCAACATGTGTGTGCCGTAGTAGTGTTTGTGTCTGTGCACGGAGAACCAGCCCAAACTTTCACAACACAGAAAGACACATTTAGGTGTACACACACATGGGAAAACACACACACACACACACAGGCCAGAGTGCCCGATCTCCCACTGTATCATACCACACACACAAATATTCCCCGTAGAGCCTCAACAGACTTTTGGGGCAAGTGTTGTTAGCGAGCACCTACGAAGTCCGGCACGGCACACAAGGGAGTGGGGTAGCCAGCACGCCTGATCGCCTTTGTCTCCGTAATACTGATGTATACACACCGCACTCGGTACTCATTTGAGGTCGAGTCGACCTAGGGGAGACCCAGGACTGGTTCAGATACTCTTCACCGTGAGCGGGAATGGAACTCGTTTCACCGGGTTAGTAGCGCAGCACGCGACCCGCTACACTCCCGCTCCCCACACACGTACACAGACACACATGCCATGGGGCTCCGTGGTGTCCCCCCCTCCCCACTGTCGTCACCGTACCTGGGCTTGGGCTGCGGCAGCTGGCGGCTGCTGCGCCGGAAGCTCTGGTTGACCTGAACACGGATGGACGAGCGCGGGGAGGAGCGCACAAGCGTCGAGCCGCCACCGCCACCCTCCATTGCCGGAGGCTTCTTGGGAATCTTCTTGACGAGGCGATTCACCCACTTCTTCTGGTCCTCGGGCGAGCCGGCCAGCAGCAAGATGTCCTTGGCCGACGCCACGTCGAAGTTCACTGCGGACAGACACAGCGTGCACGACCGCCGTGGTGAGGATCGCCGGGAGGGGGGGGGGTGAGTGGTGGGAAACTTACACAAGCTAGCAAAGCTTGCTAACAAAACGTCAAGCCTTATCTAATCACTTCTGGAGCTATGCCTGCACATGTGTTGGCTGTGCAAGGCAATCTCCAACTATAGTTCAGTCTCATTGAAAGACCATTGCCCAAAACATGTCTAATACAATTCATCTGTTTTAAGGTGGTGAGTTTTTTTTTTATTGTGGTCGAAGTGGAATATAAATAAGAGTCAAATGCTCTCCACATATGCTCTGTTCTTTTAACGACCGAACATTACCAGGGCAGCACCTGCAAGAACTGCTATCCTCTGGACAATTAGAGGTTTGCATGCCGACTTTGAATGCCTTAGAAATAATAAGTGATAAGTATCTTAATAAAGTCAATGTATCTAACTTGCATCCATGTGTTCCTCTCTCCATCTCTTGGTGAAATTCCAAGTATTCTTGGACAGAACAAGACGCTAGAAGGGATGATGGCCAGTGGACGGGTTGCAACCAAAAGAGTGATGAGATCAGCTGGAGTGCAGGTACGAGAGAGGTTGTTGCATCAGGAGACTTTGAGGGATGGCAATGGCTTAGGTAGGCCTTCAACTTGCAGTGGACTAACCATGGCTGATAATACGAATCTTTAAATGGACTCAGGCACTTTAACACGTTTCTTGTTGTTTCACCGACGATGATGATGACCGCTCTAACCTGACACTGGCTTTGCTACCCAGGCACGCAATGTCCCACGTGAAATTGCCGCAACCCTCTCGCCGCACACAAACACCCACCCACCTTTACAGGGCGCTATGACCTCCTCCTTGCGGTCCAGGTGGTCCCTGTGGCACTTGACGTGGCAGCGCCGGCACTCAAGTGCAGGTGGCGGCTTGAACATGTTCCACAGCGGCTTGGTGCAGGCCTCACAGCTGGCGGGGAAGTGGTAGATGGTGGGGATGAACTCGTGGCCCTTGTGCGGCACGCACACGTCACGGTCCTTCTCGCTGAGCGGTGCCAGCGGCTCCAGAGGGAACTCCAGCTCCTTGCGGCTTTCGCCCTCGTTGGCGTAGAGGATCTGAAGGTGGGCACACGCGATGGGTATTCACGTATGCACACACGTACGCACGCGAGTGAATGGGCACAATCGCATCCTACAACTTCCCGATAACCAGAACTTAAAACTGATGCGGTGCTCCGAGTGCAGAAATATATTCTGTTTGACCGACCTAGACAGACCCGGCAGAAAATAATCCCTGGTTACGAGGGGTGCCAGGTAATTATCGGCCACACAGTGGAAGCAGCCTCAACTCACTCTGTGATGTCACGGTGAGGGCCGAGTCAAAGTTCATGAAGATTTGGGCTTCTATTATATCAAAGACATCGGGGATGTATATTTGTAGGATAGTTAAGCCCGCTCTGCTACGTTGTCCACCGTACCTGGAATATCCTGGGAATGTCCTTGGCCTCGGCGCGGTAGACATCGCCCTGCGTCACCGGCCGCACATGGAACAGCTTGCTGCATGCGCAAACACAGAGAGGTGACCGTTAGGGAGCAAGTTACATTCGTCAAGTGGAAACTCCAAATCTCTAGGTGCACGTTCGTGTGCAGCAGGGCCCCACGGGTCACTCACTCGATGTCCAACACCATGTAGGGAGTGGAGAGCTCCTTGTCCTGCTCGTCGTTGTAGAACAGGATCTTCTTGCTGCTCACCACCACGTACTGAGCGCAAAGGGACACGCGGCGTTACACTCCGAACACAGACCCGACAAAGGCAAGCGAGACCACAACAACCACAATGCAGGGTGGCCGGCAGCCGGCCTCAGTTGTGTGGTGTGGGTAGGGGGAGTCAAGCAACGCTCACCTGCTTCTTCCAGCCGTAGCGCTTGATGTTATTCTTGTTTGGGACAGAGAGCCAGCCCTCCAGACGCGTCTCTGCAAGAGAGCAATGGCATTGAGTCAGAGATAAACACAAAACGATGGGAGGGGTCAAAACCCACCCTCTCCTGAACAGGGCTTTATTCTTCAGGTAATATTTTCCAGGTCGCTGGTACACCAGAGTAGTTTGCACGAGACTAGTAGCCACAGCCATAATGAGAGGTATACTGAACGTCATGTGCTGGTCGATGACCCAGACAGACCACCCGACTAAATGAAGCCATGGTCCTGAGACACGTGGCGTTAACAGTCGCACAGCAGTGGCAGCAGCCTTAAGTATCTCGAGCAGATTAACAGCCGAGGCTGATTCAACAAGAAAGACGGACTGGAGTTTTATGTGACCAAGAAGCCATGCTTGCTTGGTTTACGTGGTACAGAAAACAGGGTTTTCCAAGGGTCACAGTTATTCCGAATTTTGTGGGTTCCAGGTTTGGAGTTCAGTGTTTAGAGCTCAGTGACCAGCTGCATAAAAATACCTCAAACATCTAACATTTTGCTGCCCTGCACTCTCCTGCCAACGTAGCTGCCCTCAGCCTGCGCTGCTTTAAATTAAGAGGGGCAGAGGGCACAGCGAGCGGGACTCACCGGGTCCCCCCTGCAGCGAGTCGTCATCGGCGCCGTCCCCATGGCCGCTGCCGATGCTTGTGGTGTCAATGCCGACCTGCAGTGCCTGTAGTCGCTGCCGCAGCTGCTCGATATCACTATCCTTGCTGTCCAGCGCCATCTGCAGCTCGATGCGCATCTGGCTCTCCTCGGCGATTTGCTGCGGTGGGGACGACGGCGGTATGTAAAGAGTGGGGGAGGTGGCGGCAGTTGTGGAGGAAGCAACACGGAGTTAGAAGCGATGACAGAACGCAACCTCGTGTAGCCGCACTGATGGGTGTCAAATACACAATATGATCTGTCGAGCCATTTTTACATCTCAATCGATGAGTGGCATCATCTGGAGTTGAAGATGCCCGCAGTAGTACATGGCGAGGAGCAATTCTCAAAAACAGTGGCTGTGAAAACCTACGCACTTTACGGCTCTAAACCTACATCTCACGTCTGGGTTCTGGACACGTTGCCTCACGAAGGCGCTCGGAGTGGCCCATGGAGCTATGGCCCTCTGTAAGATGTGGCTCGCTGAGACATGAATAGAAACAGATTAGTGATGTGAGAGATAAACAAGAGAACCTGAAGACAAAAGTTATAGATTAGTAAAATAAAAGAGATAAGCAAAAAGTAGAGATAAGAGCACTGGGGACAAGAGATACAGACGAGTGGTCACATGTAGGATGTCGTAAGATGTTACATGGCGTCGTTGCATGACCCACCAATACCAGCTAATTTCATGATGAAGCCAGCCAAGTCTGCAAGCGGCAGAGAACAATTCCTTGTGGATGAATCAATCCCTGGGTGTAAGCGTTGCCGGCACTAAACTCAGGTGGTTGTACTCACGGCCTGCATGTCGTTGACCTCGCGCTGGTACTTGGTGACCAGCTGGTTGAACTTCTCGCGCTCCTGGTTCAGCTCCAGCTGGAGCTTGCGGTTCTCCTTCTCCTTGCGCTTCAGGTCGGTGCTGCTGCCGCGCTTCCGATCCAACCTTATGTCCTTGCGGTTCATGATCTCGGCGAGTTTGTTCACAGCCTGCGTGGCGGCACCAAACGTGTTGAAGCATCTGCCCGCACAACGGGTGTGCCATGACGTACGACCTGCAGCGTGGTTTTGACCGGTCCTCAAACACCAGGGTTACACACTCATACTCAATACACAGATACACGCTCCAACACAAATATACACTCAACACACAAAAACACACGCCGCACATCGCTATAGGTACTGAATGCGTATGTCATCGCTGTGGATACGACAAGAGCCGCGCACAGCGCCACACCCGGCGTAACGCGATGCAACACGAGACGACACACGTGGCAACGGCGGCGGTGGCAGTGACATCGAACCTGAGTCTTGAGTGTTCGCTCCGACTGCAGCTGCTTCTCGTACTGAGCCTTGAGCAGAACGATATCCCTCTCCTCCTCCTCCACGTGAAGCATTTCTGCACATAGCAACACCGCCTATGAGCGAGGCATCCGGCTTCTGCCTTTTCCAGACCCCAGCTGCCACTGAGGCCCTCATCCACACCTTCACATCCCAAACCTCTGCTGTCAATCCCCTGGCCTTGTTCAAGTTAATGCCCAAGTTTATTTATTCACCTGCCTATTACTAGCTCTATAAAATAAATACTCCCACTGTTTCTGTCCAACATCTAAGATGTGGTCACATTTAGAGGTTATATAAAGCGACACTGTATTGTATTTTCATACGATACCGATCTAATTTGTATTTATATACTCGATAAAAATCACACATATTACAAGTGAATACATCCGGAGTGAATATCCCATTTCCAGCCACGGTGCCAAAGGCCAAAGGGCGAACCGGTCGAGCGGCCACGGCAGGCACGAGCGCGGCCACGTACCGTCGTGCATTTTCTTGAGCCGGTTATTGAGTTCCTCTTTGTCACTGGCGAGCGCAGTCACGTCGGCCGTGAGCGTCTTGTACGCCTCCTCGAGCTGCGCTCGCACACACAGACCACGAGAAGAAGCGGCTCAGACCTGGTGCGCAAACTCCAAAGTGCAAGGGTGCGCCCGCGCAAGTGGACCAACGACGTTATATTGACGACGGGTACATTTCAACACTTCCTAAACTGCTTCGGGGAAGTTTCAGAAGCTAATAAAGATTTACGAGGTGAACGTCATGTTCCTTTATTATAACGGGTCAATAGTTTCTATAGCAACTGTCGGCTGCTATGTGCCGTCCAGGCCATGAGCGCGCTGCTACCATAATGGAAGCCAATGAGAGCGGGGCTGCTCCGCGTGTGGGAGTTAAGTGCCGCACAGGAGCCTAAGCCGGCAAGTCGGTGTGTCTGAAAGGAGCGAGCGCTCTCTCTTAATGCAGGGGTGCGGAACTTATGGCGCACGACTGAATTTTCACGTGACCACACATGAGGTCTACACTTGGAAATTTCCCCGAAAAACAAGACTTATCCATCGATGAGCAAGCATCTTAGCCAGACTAATCGTGTATAATCAGGGAACATTTTACACTTGTTTATAGTTTGCATAAACTCAAGCGACTAAGGTGTGTGTGTGTGTGTGCTCACGTGTGAATCGCCCAACAAGAATTTGAAAGTCCTATTTGGCTCTCGTTTTGCATGCGTGCTTGTGTCTGTGTGTGCAGGAGGTTAATGAAGGACGCTACTGGGCAGTTGGAGGCAGCCGCCCTCCAACATCAACGGAGTACGGCGGAGCGACGCTCACAAAAACGAGCGGTGCATCTGCCAGTCATCTCAGTCAGTTCACCCATAACCCCTAGATCTGTCCCGTGACCTCCAGGCAGCGAGCCTTTACCACTGCACGTGATAGGCCGAATGTGCACCTAGCCTGGCACAAGCGCCGTGTGGCGTCCCCGTCACTTCGTGAAGAACGGCAGCTGTGAGGCGCGCGTGAACGCGTGCGATGCCGTGCTCGTCCCACCGAAGTGATGGTGTGGTCTTTGGCGGCCATCTCGTGCTTGTGGCGGCTCAGCATCTCCTTGATCTCCAGCTCCTTCATGATCTTCTCCTTCTCCAGGTCCGAGTACTGCTCCTCCGCGATGGAGCGCGCCAGCTGCTCCGAGTCCGCCTTGGTCACCGTGATCTCCAGCTGCGCCGCCAGCGAGTCCCTGCCACAGCACGAGCGAGCGTCACTGCGTTACTACTGAACTGGTAGCGTCGCTCCTCGTCAATTAAGTCAATTAACCAAAGTTGTAATCGGCTGCTTATTTGTGATTGCTCTGTTTTCTTTAAAAATGGTGGCCATACTGACGAAATACCTTTGGAAGGCGGGATACCCCCCTACAGGTTGTGCCCAGTCATACGTGACTGATGATGATGCCAATGTCACCAATCCGCTAGCAGCACTGGCCGCTGGTCGAGCTAATGGCGAGCGCGCACGTTTGTGTGCGTATGTGTGATAAGAACGGACGTCGTGCGTCTGCCGCTCAGGGTTTTTGTAGTGCATCCGATCCATGGGTCGTGTGGCCCGTGGCCAGATTCAGCGAGGGCAAAGCCAGGTCGTAGACCTTGAGGAAGGAGTTCTACTCCACTCCTGAGAGGGCTGCTTGGGATAGTAATTGGGTATCCTAGCTGTACACTCAATGCTCTACAGGCTCGAAAGCGGTTCCTCCAAAGTCAAGCTGAACCACAAGTCCCGAGCGCTGAGCTCAACACTGACCCGGGCCCCCACGGCCACCTCCTCACCTCTCTTCCAGCATCTCCTGCATGCGCTGCTGCTGCTCCTTGGTGGTGTTCAGATTGTCCTCGCACTCCTCCTTGAGCTCCCTCACCTGAGTCTTATACAGCGTCTGCACACACAGCACAAGTCACTTCTATACTGATGCCACTGATACAACGCAACACAGCATGCGGCTTGATGTAACGTCTCAATGTGACCACATCTCAATCACTGTCCAGAAGCGGTGGCCATAATATTTTTGTAGAGAGAAAGAGGTAGTCAGAGGTCTCTGTACGAGTCCAAGCGTCCCTACGAGTCTGAGTATCTTTATGGTCACATCTTAACCGATCAAGTTGACTGGGGATGTCTTGGCTGCTGGAGCCCTGCCGGAGCTCAATCTCATCAGATCGAGGGAGCTGAGCAGGACTCAGCCAGGGCCTGCCAGGTTTAGGTTGAGAGGTGGCCAAAAGATTGCAGTGCAGCAATGGATTCTTGAATCCATTTGTGCAGAGCCCCACATTAACAGTACGGCCAAAAATCACCATAGTTTTCCCAAAGCACATTAGACATTGTTTTGACTGTTTCATATCCACATTTTATAAACAGTGAATGTTGGACGACCGGGTTGTGGATGAGGTTATTCTGTGGTTGTTGAAGCACGAGTTGGTATTATTATGAGTTCCTCCTCACTTGTGACTCAGTGACCGATTGCTTTAGGAAACAATAAAAACAAATAACCTATTCTATGTCTTCACTCCCATGTTATGCAGGTACATAATAAATGCCTTTTTATGGACTCGTTTGCATGTTTTGTATTCATGGTAGTTTAGCTTAATCCAGGCCATCCCTCCCCACGTCTCATGACCTGGGATAATTGATAGCCAGCGATAAAATGAGTAATGAGCAAGTATTAGTCACAGTAAATGGGCCTGGGCAGGACACGTGTCAAAACGGGATGGTGGTTGGACGAGACTGGTAACAGATTGCCAATCACAGGACAAAACCCATCGACCACCGTGGAGATGGAGCGATGAGATTAGTTCATGTGCGTGAGTGAGATAGGAAGCAGTGGCACTGGACCACGAGGGATGGCGACAGCATAGGGAGAGTCCTTCATCGAACAGTGGACAGATAATGCTTTATGGAAAAAAGTTACATGGCATACACTGTGTGTGCTGTTGAAGATAGTAATAGCCTCAATTACCAAGTGATCCTATTGTCCTCAAAGAGCCAAACCATGCTCAAGGAGTCACAAAACTATTTTCGTAAATTGCATGTTGATATAAACCAAAGAACCCTGGAGAAAACCCAGCACACATACAAAGGGATAAAACTCAAAAGGCCCACACAGATGGACTAATTTGCTGGTCATGTAGCAGCCCAGTGGGTTTGGCGGGTTCCCAATTTCCAAGCGTTCATCACAAGTGTGCAGACGTACGTCTACGGATGACAGTGGTCAGGCTCCATTCAGAGTGCCGATGGAATGCGGGCTGGGGTTATGATGCAATACAGTAAATCGCTCTTTAAATATCTATTACCTAAACCTGTCTGTGGAAATATGTGAAAATAGAGGAACGACAAATGGTGCTAAGGCTATAAGAGCCTCTGCACGTCATGACCCACCTGACAAAAGTTTAACTTTGGCTGCAAATGTCTAAAAATACCAATGCGAGTGTTTGTTCCATTTAAAAGATAAAATACTTACAGAGAAATACTGCTCGGTCTCCAGCTGGTCCTGAAGTTCACGCATCTGCCCGTCGGTCTCGTACCTCTCCCTGCCAAAGCAGTCACCAACATAAACGCAAGTGGTAAAAACGTGTCGGCGGCTCACTCGCCGAGTTAAAGCTGGTGGCAGAGGCTCGGGGTCATGCAGGTGAGTGAGCGAGCGTACGGGCGAGCGAGTGCGTTGCCGGGTGTCTGCGGCGGAGAACAGCGCGAGTGTTGTGCTGCGTACTTTCGCATATCGGCCAGCTGTTTCTCCAGTGCCTGCTTCTCGCCCATCAGCAGGTTCAGCTCCTGCTTGAGCGCCTTCTCGCTGGCGCGCAGCCCGCCCAGTTGCTGCGACTGCTGTTTGAGGTCAGTGGCTGTCAGGTGCCGCTTCTGGCTCTCCTGCTCCATCCGCAGTAGCAGGTCCTTGAGCTGCCGTCGACATCGATCGATCACGGTCAGAGCAAAGCGACGACAGCGAGATGCAGCCTACCGCTCACCGTCGCCTGTCGGAGGTGTTTAACGTCTCGGGGAAATGGCGACACCAATATTTCAAACAAGCACCTGATCATCACCGATCCCACTAAAGAACCTACGATGATATAATCTATCGTGAAAACAATGGTGCACATCAAAAGAATTCACACATGTCACGGCCGATCAGCCGACCACAACCTTCTTCAAAAATGGAAATTCAAAGCAAGCCCAGCATGGGATTGCAGAAACACAGACCAGACTATTAACCACACGGTAGCAGATAACTGTGAACTCCAAAAACTCATTGTAGGCATCAAAGCAATCCACTGCACATCAACTGAAGCTATTTCCGGTCTAAACCACTCTGGACGTCGATTGTGACGTTATTTATTCGGCCATATGCAAGAAGAACCATTAATCAGTGGAAAATACAGAATTGCAGTGCCTCTCCTCATCTTCGACCATGCCATCGCCGACTCACCTCTTTGTCGAGCTTGTCCTTGTGCCGTCCCAGCTGCTCCCCACGCTGCACTGCCTGCTTTAGGTCAAAGTCGAGCATGGAGCAGTGCTTCTCCGCTTCCACCAGCTGGCTCTCCGCCTTCTGGCGCATTGCCCGCTCCTCCGACAACTTCTTCTCCATCTCTACAAGCAGGCAAGCGTCGCGACCACAACACACGGCGCAGTCTTTCTCTGGGGAAGGCTCCTTTTAGGCAGCAGTTCCTCATCATCAGCCATGATCAATCCACAAATGGATAAAGGCCTCCCAAGACCGTCTAACTTTTGCAAGATCCTGCCATGTAACAATCTAGCTAGCAAAGTCCTCCTAGGCACTTTCCCCTGTCGCTCCATAATTATTCTTTACCATCGGCCATCAATCCCTCCTTCCAGTGATGTGTCCTGCCCAGGCCCACTTAGTTTCCTGCACAGCTTGACTGATGTCTTTAACATGCATTTGTGCTCCAAATCACACGAGCCTCTGTGTTGATTAGAGCACTGAGATAACTGGAATCCTTACCGATGGAAAATGATGGAGAGTGACATTTGTTTCACAGAGAACAGATGATTGGCACATAACCGAGATATGTTACATTCCCATGAGCGCTTGGTCTGCGTCTAGCCCAGCTGGGTGCAGTGCGCGCCTGTGGGCCTCACCATTCATGGCCTCCGACTTGGCCTCCTCGATGGATTCGTACTTCCGGTTTTTGTCGGCGATCCAGGCCTTGGTGGCTTTGTGCTCCGCCACCTCTCGCTCCAAGCTTTGCTGCAGGGTGCTCAGCTTGTAGTTGAGCTCTATCTGCACACTGTTCTTCTCCTGAAGGGTGGAGACAGGGGACATGATGATGTCAGTGTGACAGCCAAGGTCCGAGTCTGGTTATGCGACAAATCTAATTCTTCCATGAACTAGTTTTTTTCCCATTCCTTTTTTTAAATAGTTGCATTTTTTTGTCATACAGTTCTATTTGGCCAATTCGCCAAAATATTTTAATATCGTATAATAATCTTAAAGAAAAGTATCCATGAATTGAGCCTGGACCACCGCACAACATAAATGCAACACAGCTCTCGCTCTAAATGTGGTAGCACGCGGAATGAGTGCAGCTAAGATAAGACTGCATCTCCAGTGGCCACATTGGCGATTCAACCCATGGTGGTGGATTGTCAGGATTGGGAGCTGCAATTTAATTCAAGAATTCGTCGTTTTCTATCTTTTAAGTTTCCTTTTGACCTCATTCAGTACAATTTAGTTTGCTCTTTAACCTAAACAAAACACCACCTTTGGAAGAGGCAATAATCCGATTCCCACAGGTGCAAGTCGAGCAAGTGTTGCAAGACTCAATTTTAATTAAGGCAGACGCATTTTCACACACAGGATCTAGATTTGCCAAATTTGAAAAATCATATGCAAATGACTCAATTGGAATGTACATAGCCCTGAAAAAGTCATGATAATCAGTGAGCCTTTCTGAGGTAAACAAGCTCAATAATAGGAAAACAAAAATAACCATCGCAGATGCAGCAGCCACTCTACAAGAGACAATCATCAGTTCACACAAGTTTCTACAGGCTCGCCACGCAAAATAAATAACAGGTTCCACGGCTGGGTTAATGTTTAACACAATAAAGGTGCTAAACTAAGCTGCACTGGCAAGTTCGGCTTATGTTATGACTGCAAGTGACGAAGCATTAACCAGGGTTACTCTGTTTAAACATTAAACTGCTTCTCAGATCCTTTTTAAAGGACACTAGACTGCCTCAACAGTGCAAATTAAATCCTGAAGAGGACACGCATATTTCACAAACCTGCATCTCTGATCGCGCTCATGGTTACGGCCATGGGAACCGGCGTCCACCAGGAATCTGGTGTCCACCAAGATCCCAGCGTCTGGCAGGTACCCAGTGCCTACCAGTCACCCATTGTCAACCCATTACCCAGTGTCCACCGTGAGCCCAGTGGCCCTCAGGGACAGAATGTCCACGAGGCACCACTGCTCAGGGTAGAAGGGGGTTTCCTCACCTTCTCCACATTGCTGAGTTTATCTTGAAGCTGCCGTTTCTCAGCCTCGGTCCGTGACACAGCAAGTTTCAGCTCCTTCACCTCGTCCTGCAGGGAGCTGATGCGTGCTGTGTACATCAGCGTGCACGTGTGTGAATGTGTGCGTGTGGTTGTGCAAAACAAGTAAAGAGCATTTTAAAAGTCGCGTTCCTCATTCCTCGACGTTTCTCTAAGAGATTGTAAAACGACACGTAAGGTCACACTCTCCCTCTACACGTTCGCTCCCTCACCTGGTACACGGCATTTTTAACGAGCATCGCTCTCGATATTACGGGGGTTTGCATTCCTAATGCAAACCGGTCGATGTGATTTCCGACAGCACGGTCAGGCAGCGGAGTTGTAAGTGCCACATCTCGGATCACGCTGGCTTCGTGTGCGCGAGCGAGTGCCGTTCGTGCCTCTCAGACCCACGCCGTCTCCGCACACACAGCCGTGTCGACAATCGCTGCCATATAAGACGAGCGCCGCCCCCTCAAGATTACTCCCGAGACGGAGCCGTCGCCGCTGCCCTGCCTGCACTCTATGTAAGTGACGGCCAGTAGCAACCACGGTGGCGTCTGTCCCAGAGCATGTGTTTGGCTGCATACACTGGCGCCTGTTCACGAAACAATGTTTAAAAATGCCTGAAATGTAGATGACACTTTGTGAGAATATACATTTCATTTTTATATTTAACATACCCCATTTAATTTTTCCTCATGCTAATCTGCATGCGCCGATGACGAAATCACATGCAATGCAGCCAATCTCAACAGACCTCGAAAGCTAAGCAGGCTTTTTTAAGGACTTGAAAGGACTTAGATGGGTGACCAACAAGCAGAAAAACAGGTATAATAGGCTACTATAGGCCTGCATTTCAGCAGAAGGCAATGAGCAAATTCCACGTTTGTACCGTACTTCTACGTGCCAGCGTATATGCTCCCCCCTTCGCCAACCCTCCTTGAGCAGCATGAAGTGCAGTAAAATAACCTTCACGACCCACAAGGCTTGGGCAGGCCTTCATCCAGCAGTGGATTGACAAAAGGGCTGCCTGCGTACACATTCGATATTATTATTCACTTGGACGTTTTCACGAACATGCAGGCAGGCACTGGCGTGGCTTGCCAGCTGGCATTTCTTACCGCACACCCTTGTAGGGGCACACTGCCACTTCGAGGCTAAACATACCAGCACCGGGGGGACGGGCACTCGCTATCTCAAGATAGAGCCGTCACGTGGCAACTGCGCTGAGCACCGCATGGGAAAGTGTCACTTATCTAGAATAAGCAGGATCACTGATCGCCTCACGAATGCCACGGTTAATTAATTAACACGCAGAGTGAATGTGTAGGCAATGAATTTGGAACACCAGCAGCATGGGGAGTGATACACTACAATAGAGGAGGACCACTCAGCTCTTTATTTGAATCGCATGGCCTGGGGTACTACAGGGCGTCAAGACTAGAACTAGTCTTCAGTGGCTACGTTGGGGCTCGTGCCGAGTATCCACGCTCGTGCCGAGTGTCGAGGCTAGTCAGTTGTGCAATATTCCTTAAGGACCCTGTCGTTGTTCTCTGTAATATTGAAGTTTTTATCTTTGTTTTGTTGTTGCTGTGCTCACGCACCACGGATCTCCCTTATAACCGAGCAACTGGTTAAACGGTATCATCCGTGTAACATATAAAATAAACGTAAACTTAGGGCGAGTGTTGGGGGCCAAGGTTAGGGCTCGTGCCGAGTATCGAGGTTAGTGTAATGTCAAGCCTCGTGCTCGCTCATGCCATCGGCAGCAGCTGCGCCTTGCTCTCACCCTGCAGGTCGGCATTCATCTCGGTGCCGTGTGTGCGGTCTCTCCTCTCTGTCTCCACTGCAGCCTGCAGCGTCAGCACCTCCTTGTCCTGGCGCAGGCGGGCCGCCTCGAGGCCACGCATTCGCTCCGACAGCTCTCGGTTCGCCGCCTCCAGGGCGCTGGCCTGCTTTGCACCCTCGGCCTGCGCCTTGCGTGCTCGCGCACCGGCCTCCGTCTCCGCGCGCAACAGCGCTGTCGACTCCTCGAGCTGAGGGGCGAACGATGGAGTCACACGGACAGACGCGCGAGGGATGAGACCGGGGTGCCAGGCCTGTGCCGTGACTCTCAAACACACAGCCAATTTAACTTTTTAACGCTTTTCAATTTAGGATGACTATCTGTCTGTTGCTGGCGTCCCAATAACTCTCATAAAGATGATACAATATACATGAAATGGTAGTTAAAACGTTGTTTTGAGGGACCAACACAAAGAAAAATGGCCATATTGATCAAAGGGTTGCTCAAAACTTGGCGATAAAAACACAGCAACAATTAATAAAGATTTGCGGCCAAGGCGATAACGTCACATACTCCCCCATGACGTCATTACACGTGATGTCATCTCAAACTCCACATATATACAGTTAAAAACTCGTCGGTTGCTTTTCAATGCCATAGAATGCCGTGTGGTGCTGGTCACCGATGCGCCCGTGGGGAGCGAGAGTGCGTGCCTGTTTCTGCAGTTGAGTGACCCTCTCGCTCGATGCGTGGGAGCTCTGGTTGCGCCGCTTCATCTCCTCCAGCTGCTCCCTCAAGCTCGCCACTGCAGCACAAGAGAGGAGAAGGGGGTGAGGGTGGAGGCGAGCTGGGCCAGGGCAGTGTCAGATGAGAAAATAAAAAAAGAGAAGACTATGCAGGAGAAATGTTCAATGTGCGCGGGAAACGTCAGCGCCACGTTGCAGCAACAAAGCACTGATGCGCAACATAAAAAGTGCCCTTACAACACCGCGTTAACTTGCGGCGTGGACATGTGGTCTCTGCGTTACGGCCTTAGTAACAAGGGGGAGGGGGGGGGGGGCACGAGAGCTGGGGGGCCGTGGGGACCAGTTGGGGGCTCGCCAAGTCACTGCTTTACAACAAGGGTAGAAAACCTTTTCCTCACCAAGGGCCAAATAGGACTTTCAAATACCTTTAGCGGGCAAACACATGCCTTAATTCCTTCTATGACCGCTTGTGGCCCTTGCAGTGAGCGATAATTGTGACCAAGCGGCCATAAACTTGATTCAAGAGTATTTCCAGTCTAAAATAAACACCCCTCTCGTACCAGAATAGTGCAGCTAAAATGCTTGCAGACTGTTTTGAAGTGGTACGCCTCATGTGGCTACAGACCATAAGCATTTCCCATTTTAGGCTTTCACAGCTGTACCGATAAATATATACCCTTGGCATGGACCAACTGAATCCATAACAATATCGCTACCAATGTGTGAACAAGCCGTATAGTTCCCCACCCCTGCCTTAAACCGTTCATCTTGCCGCCACCTCCTCCCAAGCTTCACCAAACCTAACCCTGACCTGTGATTTCCGACCCCAGCGAGTCCCACCTTCGTTATCAGCGTTGCGTCTCTTCTCGGCCTCGGCGTCCGCCTTGCGCTGGTTTTCCACCACTTTATGCTGTAAGAGGGCCTTCTCGCGCTCCATCTGCCGCGCCTGCACCTCCACGCTCTTGCGAGTGGCCGTCTGCACGGTGCCGGTTGCGCACACACAGGCACGCAAGTATTCTGAAAAAAGCTATATAGCTCAGTGGGCCTTACCTGGTAAAATAAAAAAAATGTATACACGCACACACACACAGCAAACATGCTTGCGCACAGACACGTGTGCATTCAAGTGTAGACGCACGCTCGCTCAGGAGCACACAGACATGTGCTTGCAAACGAAAGAACAGAGACACACACACGCTAGCGTGTGCAAACACAAAAAAAAGATAAAGACACAGATCCCCCATATAGCCTTAGCAGACTGTTGGGGCAAGTGCTGTTAGCACCATATCCAACGGCCTTTGTCTCCGGCGTGGCAATGTTTACACACTACACCAGGTACTCATTTGAGGCTGACTCGACCATCTAGGCCCAAGACCAATTCAGATATTCTCGTCACTTGTGTTGGCCATGAGTGGGAATTGATCTTGGATTGCCGGGTTAGTAGCACAGCATGCCAACCTCTACACTACCGCTCCACACACAAAAGACAAAGATCCCCCGTCTAGCCTTAACAGACTGTTGGGGCAAGTACTGTTAGCGAGCGCAACACACACACGTACAGACATGCACACACGGGCACGGCAACGCACACAAGACACACACAAGACATAGGTACGCAAGCACACAGGTATGATCATACACAGCAGATGTAACTTCTTGTGCAACTTTAGTGGCAAACAAATGCAGTAAACTTGCACGCCGATTGTGAAACAAGTGCCTTTCAAAGTAAATAACAGAGCGACGGGCAGCAATTATGGCCTATTTCATACCTCTTCATCAAGCTCCTTCATGATCTTTTCCAACCGAATGTTTGTGTTCCTGCAGAAGCAAAAGGTGAGAGGTCAAAATACTACTTGAAGCATTGTCCAGGATAACCATAACAAACATAACCCAAACCCATTGGGACTGGGGACCCATACACGGCCAACTTATCATCAAGGGCTCCATCCATGGAGACTCATGCTAAAACAAGACAATACAATTTGGTTTATGGGGCATTCAACTGCGACCGCATCTCCAGATTGATGCTATACAGAAGCACTGCAGGCCCTCAGGTGGGTGTGCAGGTGGACACGTGCAAGCAGGCGGGCGGGCGAGTGTACAAGAAGGTGGATGTGTGCACAGCTGGGTGTGTGTGTGCAGGAGAGGCTTACGGAGCCCCAATGTAGTTTCAGACCGGGGTGGTTCTGCAAGGATGCCATTTTCTCTGTCCGTCTGCTACAGCACAGGTATACGGAATTTCAGCAGGACCTAGGACCTACATCTCTGTTTTATTGACCTGTGCAAAGCCTATGATATCATCAATAGGCCAGGGCTCTGGGTTATACTTTGTGCTTTTGTCATCCCTAACCCACTGATCACAATCATAAGGGACCTTCATGATGGTGGGCTGGCCCAGGTAAAAGCGTTTTTGTTTCACTTTGGGGTGCGACAGGGACATCCTTTGGCCCCTACACTATTTTACATCTTTGACCACGTAGTTCGAGAAGATTTCCATGGCTGTATGGGAGGACTTTCCATATGCTACATAAACAATGGAAGGCTGATCGATGCCTGGCTGCGGTCAAGGGATGGCTCCCTATTGGTCAACCATGTTATGTATGCTAATGATCTGGCAGGTATGCAGGTGTGCATGTGGGCGGGTGAGCCATTCACCGATATTTCTGCTCCATCTCATCCTTCGCCTGCATCTCATTGTGCAGCTGCTCCTCCAGCTGATAAACCTTCTGGTGGAGTTTGTCAACCTGAACGAAAGTGGGCAGTAACCACGGTGACGCGGCATCACAGATGCACGGCGTAACACGAGAGAGGAACACGAGAGAGGAACACAAAACAGGAACTGGCACGGTGACACAACCATTATTACACAACCCATGGCCAGAATGGAATGGAAATTATATTTGAATGAAGTGACTGCACCGCAGGGTAGGGACGGCATTACGTTGTGTTGCATTGTGAGAAAAAGCAGCGGGGCCGTGCAAAATACATTCCGTTACGTGTAAAAGCCACAGGCAGTTTGGTGGAAAAATAAAATGTAGCAGCAAAAACATGCAGGAAATGCTTAAAGAATTCATCCCCTGAAGGTCAACTGTCAGCTGAAGAGCCAGCAAGATTTACAAAGGCAATTTAAACATATATGTCCCCTTTAACATTTATAACCATTATAAAACTATTTAAAGAATGAATGGCAATAACTCACCTCTCTATTGCTTTCCTAAAAGGAAATTAAGCAAAACAAAAAAGATGACATTAGCATGGCTTTATAGTTTTGACTTAAAACTTTCGTGACTGCAGGAATTCATATTCTATGGTTCTTTCGGTAAAGTCACGTATCTATCGATGTGACTTTACCGAAAGAACCATAGAATATGGCTTTATAGCTCAATGTTTTTCTTTAAGCATTCAAAGGTGATAAATGTGCAACACCACGCGGTGATTCTGCCGAAGCAGTGCAAAGCAGGAACTCGCCACACGCGAATCTCCACCGCGAGCACAAGGGGCACGCGAGCGCAAATCCTCGCAAACACAAACCCACACACGTCATGACGCGCAAAGAATAAACACGCAAGCAAAATGAATGGCGCCAAGCGGAGCGGCGATGGGTCTGCCGAGGCATAGCACGCAGCCGGGAGGGAAATGTCACGGGCCGAGCGGTGAGCACCCCCCCACTGCCCCAGGTTCTCATTTACATGCGCATACATACGACCTGCTTGCCTCAGCAACACAGATTCATGACCAAGGCAGAAATTAACTATTCCCTTCCCATGCGCTTGACACACACGCACGCACGGCCTAATTACCACACAGAAATGCTGTGCTGGACTCTTTACACCACTGGTTCGGCCACTCAATGGTCGGTGCAGCGTTAGGGGTTGGGCTGTCACATGCAGCAACTGTCTGCGAAATGTCTCACGTTGCAAAACTCCCACTTTATTAAAACAAGCTTACGCCTGGACTGTACTTGTGATAAGTAGGTGTGTGCAACAATTTCATCATCATTGCCCTTGAACTTTTACAACCCTTTATCGATTCACTGCTGGGTCATGGGCCTTCCAACGTTGTGCAGGTCGGTCGTAGGGTTTCTCTGACATACTTCACCACGCTGGTCAGTGCGGGTTGAATGTTGGGAATATAGACATTCGAGCATAATACAGTACAACATTGTATTTTTCTACACTGCCCAATGCTGAAAATGTAGCCTCACACCACCTATAACACCTGTTCTATGCATGATGGTGTTAATCCATCCAAGCACTAACCAGGCACATCTCCGTTTATCTGACGAGGTTGGGTGCATTCCAGGTTAATTGGTCACACGTCACTGCCCTTGTAAATGTGTTGAAGTGTGCGTGATGAGAATTCACGAATAGATAAGACAACACGAAGAGGTGTAACGTACGTACCACACTGCTTTGAAGGGGCTGGTTCATTAACGCGCGGTTCACCTCCGTGCCATTCACACTGAACAACCTGCAAAGACATGCGTCAGTAACGAGGTGGTCCCTCCCTCCAGTATGGCCGCTCCGTCAGCACAGCCCCAAAGCCTCAAGGAACCACTTAGTTTTCACACCATTCGCTACCATCCCCCACCTTGGCCACAGCATCCACTCCAGCACCTACTTGGCACTCCAGCTTAGTCAATATATTGGCAACCCTACTCACTGGTAGTCGCTGTAGTAGGTGAAGCCCACAAAGGGCAGCTGGTTCCCGGAAAACGCCTTGGGCACGGGGAAGGTCTCGTCCTCCGCCTTGTCCTCCTCAATCTCGTCAAAGTTGCTTGTGTCCGTGTCGCTTACCAGCTCTGGCACCACGGGTGCAGCCGCTGCAGATGGCACAACCAGGGATTTATTTCAGCTGGATTTGTCCAGGCCAGTGACCCGGAAAATATTTCAGCACTGGAGACACCACATCCAGTATGACTCTCACTATGGGCTGCAACTAGACAGTGAAAATCTACTCAAATCTGTCAGCGAACCAAAAAATATTCAGTGAGAAATTAAACTGCACAGTCACAACGCTGCCTTGCGACACACTCAAAGCAGGTGCAGCACGTAGCTATTGAGTGGACAGGTGATGCAACTACATCAGGTATCACAATTCCGAATAAAAGGAGCAGAAAAATTGGACGGGGCATGGGGGCATTCAATGGCTTGGGGGGGTGGCAGGGGGCCATTCAATGGCTTGCACCTGGGCCCATGTTAACGTGAACGTCTGTCCAATTTCAGGAGACAACAGATGCTTACTCACACCACCGCCAGTGTAATGACTGCACTCCGATTATTCAGGCTTGGCAGAGTTTCACAGTGCTTTGTAAAGACCTTCCATTCAGCTCCCAAGTGGCTATAGTTTACTATAAAATGTTGCAGGAGGTGAGGGCCAATGTCGTAAGGATGTGCTATCACCTCACCTAGATTTAGCTTCACCTGCATTTGTTCAATTGTGTACAGCGAGTTAAAAACAAATCTTGCTTTCAACATCACTCACTCTCCCTGACGTTCTCCCACGTCCACTGGTCGTTCTTGAAGAAGGGGTGTCTCTTGATCTCCCCAACCCCATTCCTCCCGACCCGCACTTCTCTGGAAGAAAAATAAACAAAATGTGAAAATATTTTCTCAAGCCTATAAAACACGCGCTTTCAAATATAGAGGCCTGAGCAGGATCTCACGAGGGCGGGAGCAATGGGGTTGTGCCCATCAGACTGGTGTCCCTCTCGGCACACGATACACACATACACACACACTCTCTCTCTCTCTCAAACGTGAGCTTTAAAAACATCCCGGCCTCATAATAAGCGTCACTCTCACCGCTTTGGAACGCGTTCTCACCAAAGCACGTATAAAACCTGTTCTCGAAATGTATACAGCAATCGGCTGCGTTTCCGCGGTGTTGTCGTGCCGCGATAAATGCACGTGCCCAAGCACGACGCAGGGCATGTCACACACAGCATCATAAATCACAAGCAAGAAACACCTATGTTACTATATGAACAGCAATGTAAGTCTCTACATTATTTTATGTTCCCTCCATATTAGTTGATTATAGAGTTGTACAGCATCTCTCGAGGCTCCTCGTGTTAAGACTCTAAACAAAGTTTATTATTAGAAAAGAAAGAGAAGCATCCATGTCTTTCATATTTTAAGACGTTCACTATGCCAACAACAAATATAAAAATAAATGGTGGCTGGATGGCGCGGTGGTAACACATGTGCCTCGCAGCAAGAAGGGCCTGGCTTCGATGCCCGATTTGGGCACCTTAGTGGAGTTTTTGTATGTTCTCCCCTAATCCGAATGTTTTTTGCCCGGTTTACTCCCATAGCTAAAACATGCGATGCCATTGGTGTTGGCCAAACATCCCAATGCATCAGGACTCTCTTTAAAATGAGACTTGAGATACTGTTGCACCAATTATTGAACCAGGAGATTAAATAACCGATTGAGACACAGGAAACAACATTGTTTGTTTTTCGAGGGCAACCTGGGTTAGAACACAATTTAAGAACACAATCTTGTTTAATAGATTGAAATTAAACAAATGTAGTTATGTGTGTGTGTATATATACAAGACAAAAACTGTAACAACAACCGAAACGACACACACTCACTAATAACGGAAGGAACAATGGCAGTACCGGTCGATGAGGAAGGCACAGATGAGATTCTTGGCATCCTTAGATATGTCCACATCATCGGGGAAGTTGAGGGCATTCTTGTGGTCCATGATCTTACTGTAGGTGCCGACGAGCGAATCCGCGTAGAACGGCGTGTCACCTGATCGCATGCCGCACGGACCCCACACGCACAAAGCGGTCACTCTCTCCGCACGCTCACCGTCGCACAACGTTTAACGTGTCGCCCTCCCCACGATTCAGTGAGCATTTCCAATATCAATCAGCAATTACTTTTTGGTCTGGTTTGTACTGTTTCGATTGTTGAATCTGGTTTATTCCGTCTCATTCATTCCATTAACGGAAACGTGACATTTGGACGAATTTGTTAACAATTTGCGATAATCATTTCTAATCGACTCTTAGACACGTGATTTAACGCGTGTTTCTTAAGCGTAGAATATATTTTAATAAATTAGGTAATACATTGTCATCACATGCACATCTATCATACACTATTAAAATCCTTAAAGCGCAAATCCTTTACGATTCTAATTATTGTCACAGCGGTGAGGCTGTGGAGACACAGTGGGACGCACCGACGAGCATCTCGTAGAGGAAGACCCCCACGGACCACCAGTCGCACTCGCGGCCGTAGTAGCCGTCCCCGCCCTGCGACTTGAGAACCTCGGGGGAGATGTAGTCCGGGGTGCCCACCGCCGTGTCGCACCGCACCATGCCCTCCTGCAGGCGCCACACGCGCAGGTACACCCTGCTCAGCCGGCTCGCTCACCCCTCACTCCCAATCGTGCGTGTCCCCGCTCGCCAAATACCCTCACCTCACCCGTGCGCACATTCACCCATGGCCTCAGATACTCTCGCCCACCAAATGCTCTCGCCGACCGCCTGTTCTGAAAACAGTGTGATCGAGATTATCAAGCCAGTCATAGCTGGTCCCAGTTGTGCAATAAAATTAACTGAGCACCAGCTCTTTTGACAGATTACATGCCATTCATAACTCCTGATTTGTCTGTGGCTTAATCATAAAGCCTTTACTAAACCTAGATATATTAGCAATGACACCACCACACGGGCCACGCGACCACGGGTCGGAGACGCTGCTGACATTTTAAGCGGCAGTGCCAGAAACGTGCGTCTGTGTGTCTGTGGACGGACATACGGTGTCCATCTTCATGCAGGTGCCAAAATCAGCAAGCTTGAGATGTCCGTTCTTGTCCAGCAGCATGTTGTCCGGCTTCACGTCCCTGCGACACACACAACGTGCGCGCATTCGCAGTTAGCTCGGATAGCGGCAAGTACTACTAACGACCATTCAGGAGTTAGCAAGGAGCTCTCGCTGCTGGAGCTAGGATATTCAGTTATTTGAGTAATTATCGATCACTACCAATTATCAGCTCGATTACTCAAATAATCGAATAACACAAAAATAGTTGGGGTAAAAAGTCTCGTCTCTTGCCATGTGGGATGCTGGACAGGAGGTACTGGGTGGGGATTGGTTGTACCATCGGCATCTTCAGCTGTGTCACGCTGGGCATGGCATGGAGGGGATAGCCACCAGTTTTAAAGGGGCACTGAGTAATCACCAGCAAAAAAAGAAGTGGATTATGTTCGTGAAGGAATCGACTTCATCGCTAATTGGCGGTGACATGGCTGAGCCGTAGCACGCTTACTACTTGTTGCAGAGGTTGTGGTTTGCGCCTCAGCAGCTGCTCTGGTTAATACTGTGGGTGTATTAACAATAAATATGACACGTCATTTGCTTCGCAGTGGAGGTTATAGATCATGATGCTAATCATGACATAATTTTAAAAAATAGGCCACGTGTGCCGGAATCACGGTTCAAATTTGAAATTTATTCGCAAATGAATTGGGTAAAATTACAAAGCAACATCACCCGCTCCTGTGAAACTCCTGCAGACTACCCTCACCTGGAAATACAGCACCTTTGTGATAGCCTTGCGCTCTACGAATGGCGGAAATGCCCAATAGAGTCATGATTTTACTTGATGTGACTAGCTGCCGCGTTATCCCTGCGCGAACCCCTGGCGCCGTCACCTGTGAATGAAGCCCATGGAGTGGATGGCGTCGAGGGCCAGCACCACCTCGGCCGTGTAGAAACGCGCCCACTTCTCGGGGACGTCGTAGTTGCTCATGAGGTTGACGAGGTCTCCGCCCGGCATGTACTCCATCACCATGTACAGATAGCGGTGGTCTTGGAACGCGTAGAACAGCTGCAGTGACAAAGCCAGCGAACAATAAACACCGACGCAAATGGAAATACGACAACGCGTACTGGACCGGGGGGAGGTGAGGGCTATGGGATAGGGTTAGTTGGCCCAAGTGTAGTAGACCACAGACTGGAGAGGGATGGACAGTGTTCACTCCCATCTCACCTGCACGACCCAGGGGCTGTTGGCGAAGGCCATGATGTCCCTCTCCTCCCAGAAAAATGCCGAGTCAGATCGCTTTGTCATCTCAAACTTGCTCAGCAGCTTCATGGCGTACACCTTCTTGGTGGCTTTGTGACGAACCTGCAGGCAGCAATCACGGTCAACCACCGCAGCCACACTCACCCATCCAATAGACAAACGTAACTCTAATTCTTTGGATCTTTCGTTAAAGTCACGTAAATAGGTTCAAAGAAAATAAAAACTACGACGTTTCAATCGCAACACAAGCGGTCGTCATCAGGAAAAGGGGGTTAGCTTCGTAAGGCAAACCGTTTGTAAAGGCCTGAAATGGGCGCAGCCTGATTGTCAGCAGCATGGGCGGGGCAGCTAATGTGATGTAAGTGATGGACGGTGACCGCGAAGGTGGTGGGGTTTCCACCAATTAAAGGGCTGCCAAGTAAAAGTTAGCATGTTAAATGTAAGATCGGTGAGCGGCCTCCACGGCAAGCGCGCTGAGGTGGCTATGCTAATGTGAGAGATGAGCATGTTAATGTGAGAGATGAGCATGTTAATGTGAGAGATTAGCGTGTTAATGTGAGAGATGAGCATGTTAATGTGAGAGATTAGCGTGTTAATGTGAGATTGCAGAGCCGCAGCCATGACAGCTCGGCGCGCCAAGGCAGCTGTGTTGGTGTGAAAAATGTAACCTGTAAATGTAAAATCGAAGAACCGCTTGTGTTGCGATCGAAACGTCGTAGTTTTTTGTTATTTTCTTTGAACCTATCTACGTGAAATTACCGAAAGACCCAAAGAATATGAATTCCTGCAGTCACGAAAGCTTTAATTCACAAATGTAACTCTGTAACAAACTATACATCTCGAGTCGACAACCACACATCTAACAGGTAGCCATACATCCTCAACTATGCATCTACATAATCTCGTGTGTCCTGTGTGTTGTGTGGTCCGGTGAGTGTCTAGTGTCATGTGTCATGCGGGTGTGTCCTGTGAATGTCATGTGTCTTGTATGTAGGGTTGCGTTCATGCCGTGTGTGTCCTGCTGCTGGTGCTGCACCGTGCGAGCGAGGCGTGCGTCGTACCAGCTGCACCTCGCCAAAGGCTCCCCGCCCGATCACCTTCACCACATCGTAGTCATTGGCTCTCATGCGCAGGTCCCGCACCTTCCCCACCGCCTTCTCGTCTGAAAACATTACACCTCGTTGGTCAAAATCCCTCAATCCACAAGACTAAGACAAATGTGTAAATGTACAGACTCAAAACGCACACCATGAAGGGGACCTGTGAGTGTAAGGACTACAATGCCTACGGTGGGGACAAAAGTTTAGAGTGGAGAGAACTCACCTTGAAGTCACAAGTATGTTACCTCCCCCAACTTCTCAAGACGAATGGATGCTGGATTAGACCAGGGGTCATGATCCTATCCTCCAGGAAGGGGCAAAAACCACACTTTCCTGTTTCTTGCCCCAACGCACCTCTGCCCACTGTACATCATAGGCTCAGCCTATGATCAAATCACACAGAATGCAGCCGATCTTATCAAATCTTGGAAGCTAAGCAGGCATGAACCTGGAAAGTTCTTAGAAGGTTGACCTCCATGCACAACAGGTTGCTATATGCTGTGAGTACAGCTTGGGCAGGAGAGGGCAATGCAATTAATTACACTGCTGCATTATACTTCATGTTCCCCTGTATACAGTCCCTGCCTTCAGAAACCTGCACTCTGACCAATGTAGTGAAGTATGGTAAAGAACCCCACCAAGACCCACACAGCGTGGGGAGGCCTTAATCCAGCAGTGGATTGATGGAAGTGCTGGACGCGTGGCACAGCTCAATGCTAGGCATGGTGTCGGGGTGACGACATAGGGAGTGTGGCAGAGTGCTGGAGAAGGGTGACCATACTTCACTAAGCCGGTCAGCGCTGACTGGGGACGATGAAGAGCACTCACATCTGTTGAGGAAGTTGTCGATATTCTTGTTTTTGCGAAGCGCGGGGAAGTCCAAATCTAGCACCAGCGCGTCGAGGCCGTCCTAAAAGCAAAACAAAAATAACGGCACAGACGCACACATATGGAAATTAATAAATACGTTACTCAGGAGTCAAGCCAGTGCACACAGGACGCATCCTCTCATTTTCACTGCTACTCTAGAATGTTGGAACATGAGACGCATTACATTTGCTGCCAGAACATTTCCCACAGAGACCGAGTTAGGGAATTTGGACACTCACGCCTCTGGTGATAACTACAAGGAGGACATCATTATTTGCCCAACTGGGTAAAACGCAGGATTCAGAATTTTGATAGGACAGGAACACAATATAGGCAACTACTGCCGTGGTGTTACAGTTAGCACACTGGTCTCGCAATCCAAGTCACCAGCTCAATTTGATTTCCCAGCGCAAAATAACTAAACTTCATTTTTTTACCAAAACTGAAAAATAAACTAAATTAACAACACTACTTCCAAATTAGCCCAGAGTGGTCATGACTCAATACTGCAGCCAGATCAGGGCTGAGATCAGCATAAAACCACATTATTAACCAAAGAGCAAGCAAGACTGAAAGTCCAAGTTCTGTGTAAGGTCTGAGTGTGGGATATATTCCAGCTATTCATGCCCATAACCAGCAATATGAAACGCTCCGCTCCGCAGGGCGGCCGCTAATGCCACGTGGACTAAAGAATCCAAAACTGAGATATATTGATTCACCCAACAAACAAGCATGTTTCTTACTCCCATCAACAAATAAAAATAAACAAACAAGACAGATCTTTATCAAAATGCAGGTCAGAAACCATTGACAAAGGCACAAAGATGGAAGTCTTCATTAATACTCATGTAGGAGCCCACTCACAGACATATGGACAGAAATATGGACAGAAGTCTTTATTTATATCCAGGTGAGTGCCCATTGACAGACACACAAAAGTATTTGTTTCCATGCAGGTGAGATTCCATTAACAAAGAGATACAGATATCCATAAGTGTTTATTTATACCCAAGTGAGGGCTAATTGAAAGGCATACACACAGAAGTGAGACATATGTTTGGAATTACACTGAAACAGTGGAACATGGATTAGAGAGCAAAAACAAGTTTAGGCCATCATGCTCCATCGCGAGTTTTAAGGTGCGCATCTGTGGCCGTCTAGAATGCTCTTCCTTCCGATATTAGGATGCCACTGGAGCTATACACTTTTAAATCTAGATTGAAAACTCATTTCTTTAGAGGTGCTCTTTGTGTATAGTTCGTGGGCTACGTAGGGTGCGAAATAAGTTAAACAACTTACATCCATAACATTACAAAGTGGTCTTGGACAGAACACAATAGCCAGTGTGAGAGAATAACTAAGGAATGGCAACCAAAGTATGAAACTCGCCCAAGAGGACAACCACCGTGGTGACAGAGCAATGCGTAGCAGCTAGTGACCGTGATGGATGGCAGCGACTTCGTGACACATCTACTCAGCAGTGGATAAATTATAGGCGACAATTAATTGACTGACTGAGGAATTGTGACATCCCTAGTTTACAGCAGCAGTGTGCGTTATTGAAGTGGACAGTTCTCCTCGACACGTGTTCCATCCACCAGCCACGCCGTGGCGGATCAGAGGCGGCACGCGGTGAACACCAACGCCAGGTGACGGGTGCGGTGAGCTCGCTTGGCAGCCCTGGCGCTGCAGGTCCCGGCTTGTCAGCACGGTGGCACGTGACCGAGAGCCACTCGGCCACACTCCGCTCAGCCGCTCGCTCACTCGCGCTCAGTCTGCTCATTGAGTAAAAAGATAAAGACCCCCCCCCTCCCGTGTAGACTACATGGGTTTTTGAGGCAAGTGCTGTTAGCAAGCACCTCGGAAGGTGGCGTGGCACACAAGTGGTTGGTTTGGCAGAGATGATCTCTGACACATCGGCTAACACTCACCAGCTAAGATGCATCAGCTAAAACGGACGAGCTAATTGTTACGTTACGATGTTAATCGTAACATTTAGATACCAGTTTAGCTCATATCGCGACGCAAATGTCAACAGCCCCAGGTATTACAGAGGCGAAGCTGTGTCAGCAGCCTCATGAACCAGGAAAGTTCAGCAGATGCCCCGTTTTTGAAAACACAATCTGTGGACAGTGTGATTACACAGCTCTTCGTAAATTGCAGAGGAATGCTTATCCAACACCATGCTTAAGGTGCTTCATAACTACAGGTGGCTAAGCAATACAGTGAGCAGCTTGCAATCAGAAGGTTGCGAGTTCAAATCCTGGTTGAGAGTTGACCCATCATCCCTCCCTCGGGGGTCAGTAAGAAAGTATCACTTTGTGGTGAAGTCAAGCGGTTGCACTAAGGAGAGACTTGCCCCGCCATCAAAATGTGGAATTTTCACAACTGGCTCAGGACTGTGAACAGGAGATGAGCACTGCCCCTATGCTCATGAGCAGGAAATCACTTTTAATGATTAAGAAATAAAAATAAAAAGCAACGTTTCGGGCAATGGCCTTCTTGATAGCAGGGTCATTGCCTGACCTTTCACCTATTACATACCTTTTCTTCGTTTGAGTAGTGTTATTAATTAACATGCCGAGTTTTTTTTTGTGTACCACTGCCAACGCAGAATCACAATTTTTTGTTTCATAATTACTGGACTCCTGACGACAGCATCTTGTGTTTGGCTGGGGCTGGGTGTTGCTGCGTGTGTGCGGCTGCCCGTCCATTCGTGCCCCAGCATGCAGATAGCACATGACACTCCTGCTGGTTCAGTAGACCCTACCCAATCGAGGTAAGACGGCGCTATGGCTGCCATTACGATTGTTTTACCCGCGAGCCTAAGTGCACGGCTACAGGAGAAGCAGCAGCTCGCTCGTTACATGGATCATTCATCTGAACAACTCGGCACCAGTGACTGTGAGCACCCAGCAACTTATGCTGGGTGCTCACTTGTGGCCAAGCAGCCGGAACCCACCAGCTAACACACAAAAGTGAACAAGCACCAATGGCGGAGCCAGGATTTTCAGGTAGGGGGGGCCACCCCTCCAGCAATGAAAAATGATAGAGGAGTTGTTAGTAAGGACTTGTCCCTCGCTTTTTATTCGACGCGTGTGCAGCGATGGCACAGCAATCGATCGAGGGTCGAATTCGAACCGTGTGTGATCGGCATCGCGCTCGCTGAAGGTATGCCTTCAGGGAAGTCGTGTACTGTATACGCAACTACGCACAATTCTGAGCCACTTATAGCTGCTTTGCCGTTACTTATTGCCAATTATGGACTCAGACTATTGTCCTATCATCTCATAGAGACACAGTGGCAGTGGGGTTCGCAAAATGCCAATTTATTACTAATAAACGTGCCACTCCACCCCCCCATTGGCTCTGCCAGTGACAAGGACCAGCTAACACACACGATCCAGCATGAACCACTTCACACACACCATATAGCATGCACCGGCAAACACACATCAATTGCCATTACCAATCCCTACAGAAGACACAGCAGGCATCTGCCATGCACCTCCCAGCAGGTATCAGCCAGTACAAACCATCAGGCAAATACCAACCAAAAAGTACCATCCAGCATGAACCAGAACCAAACGGCAAGTAACTTCCAGGACGAACCATTTGACATGAATCACCCAGCATGTACCACCTGGCACACAAGACTAGTACCACTCGTGCATCAGCACAGGCAAATACCACCAGGTCATGAACACAAAAACCCACGTCAGGTTTTTGAGGAGTAGCACACACAGCCATACCCACCAGCGTGAACGCCTTCTGCTCCACAAGCAGCATGAGGTTTCCTGTCAGCGCTGCACCCAAGCATCACTCAGCCAGAGATTTTCGAGATGACAAGGCAGGCGTTATGAGCATAACCGTAGCGCTTTGCCATGTCTTATATGCGTGACCTGAGTGAATATTTCATGTCGTGTGGTTTTTCAAAGGATTAACAACCGGTAACACCTCAGAGAGGGCAGTGATGGAGAGGGCTTATTTCATGGTTATTAATATATTATGAGCCGGTTACTTATACATTCATGTGTGAATTAGCATGTAAGAAATGATTGAACAAGGATACGGCGGTGGTGGCGAATGGCACAACCTTCAAGTGGCCATCTGCTGAAGCTACTTTCCGCTTGCAACTGTTTTTTATGGGAAGGAATTAAATACGAGGGCTAAGAGAATAATGGGACGAGTTTCATGGCTCTATGCACAAGCCCGTGCATCACATGCTTGCGGGCTGCACAACGGCGCCTCGGTTGCGATGGCACGAGGCCACGCAGCAGTAACAGTGCAATGGAGGAGATTCCAGAGACGGCAATCCACAAATGGCGCTGGGGTGGAATGATTAAAACAACACACGGCTAAACTTACAGACGTGACGGCTTCAGATTTACGCACGTCCGTCCACCCACACATGCCTTCAGCGATACATATTTTTAGTAATGCTGCTACAAACGATGCGAGTTATTTTTTAGGGGTGTAACGATTTACCACAAACCGCCCCTGGCGATTTTATTAAAAGTCACAATTCAAGGTCGCCATTAGATTTTAGAATCGTTTTATTTTAAACTGTGGCCAACATATCGGCCTCTAGTGGCTGCAGGAATGACACAAAACCATTACATCCAAAATATGCTAATTTAAAAAGATTGATACACTGCTGATTCGATGCAAGTATTGTGAACATAACCATTGATATTAAAAGGTGAATCAGAGCATTGTTGATAGCCTAATGACACACTTAATGACTTACAGCCTCAGGGAGGGTTGAGCCGACACACATTGCAACTTTGAAAGCAGCAATGTGACTCCTCTCTTTGTAGACTGTGTTGCTTGTATTAGAAAATATAAATGTAATTCATACAAGAGCAGAGTTGAAGGAAAATCCTCATGCTGCAACGGCATGCCGGTAAAAGTAAGGGGAATGTGTAACATCACCAGGGTATGTATGCAAGCAAACACCCCCTATTATTTATCCAGCAAACTTTTTTAGAACCTCAGGAACTTTTGTTGACAGGAGGGTCCTGCCTCAGGGATGTTTAGCCGATTCCTTAACGAGCGCTTTGTGTAAATACTCATTAAAAAATTGTTTTAAATTCCACCGTGTTTTTCATCACAACTTCCAAATGTGCGGTCCACTGGTTCCGTCAAGTATAAAGATCACTCTGCAAATGCCGGCCGTCACAATCGCCGATTGTGCTGCTCCACCGAGCGTGTGGTGGCGTCGCGGGGCCAGAGCAACGTGAAAGCGGCTCTGTTCGGAGCTCGGGCTGCGCACGCAGTCGTGCCGCCTTCCCCAGCACCAGCCCAGCCATGCAAACGCTCACCCAATTGTCATTGGATTTGGCAACACGTGTTTTTTTTATGCACCGCTGTGTTTCAACTTGTTTTGTGTCTTTGTTTCTCCTGTGGATCTCCGGAGCGTCTGCAGAACAGACGGCTGTTGTGTGTGGGTACGTGTTTTCTTCACACAGTGAACACAGCCTCTACAGCCTCCCCACCACCCCATAGGATCATTATCACATAGCATCACCGCATAGCACCACCATGCAACAGACCACCCCCACACAGCCCAGCACCACCACACACCCCAGATCTACCATGCAGCATACCACCAACAACATACAGTTCCACAACACAGCACCACATAGCACACCATTTAAACAACTTGTGTCTACATCCGCATCACGGCCAATCAGAATGTACCAATTCCTGAGGAATTTCAGAACCTTAAAATGCCTAACGTTCTGCAAGCCACTTTGAGACTGAGCGCACATTCTCACAACGTCCACACTCAAACCTACGGCTCAGTGCAGAGCAACCTGGGACAATGCCAACGTCCCGAATGAACACTTAATTGCCAGTCCCACAGAAAAACCGAACCACATTAATCTTTCCCACAAGCAATGGTCTGTGCTGAACCACATCAGAAAATCACACGACAGATTTGGATATCTTTTAGACTGGTCTCAAGCCATGTACTAGAAAGTAACTGCCCTGCTCGCTTCAAACTTTTGCTGGCAGCATTTCAGATATTCACTTGGCTACTCCTGAAGCCGCCCACTGGATCACTCACCAACTTCGACATGAATATACACAAGTTGCTGATCGACTCCAAAAACGTTCGAAGATCACCATTCACAAGCCACCAAGTAACACCACCACACAGCCAGGCACCACTGACATACAGCACCGCCCACACCATACCACCACATAGCCGGGTACCACCAACATTACGCCACTAACAGTACAGTAGCTGAATACATAGCAAGTCACACAACTCCCTCTCCCTGTCTCCCCATGTCAGCCAGTCTTCTTAGCTCACATATCAAGCGATATGTGCATTGGGTAACAGACACAGCAGGGACCCCTGCTTGGGAGCTGCTGATCTGTCAGACACACGACTCTGCCATCGATTAAACAATCCAGACAGCTCTCGTCTTCTAGAAACATATGCCGTGTCCTAAGCTGTCAAAAATACAAGTTAAGGTTCGTTATGACAAGAAAATACCAAATAATTAGGGTCAGGAATACTGCTATCGCATTCTCTTGATTAGCACGGTTGGCTACGTACAGTGCGAAAGAAGTTCAACAACATACATGCATACATAGGTGGCTGGATGGCTGAAATGTCAGAGTATTGAGTTAACATGCCTGAGATCTTGGATTTCAATGCAGGAAGTTGCTTGTGATTAAAACGGGTCCACTAATGTCGTGAGTTGATGGTGTCAGCCTGGCCACCAATCATTGCACGCAAAATAATTATCGTATTGAATTTGGTTATGCATTCAATCTGAATAAATGTCAGGTCTGAGAATTTTTTAAAAATGTTAGCTTGGCTGTCATGCGACAAACATTACTTTCAAAGGTAGAGTGAGTGAGAAAGTGGACAAAAATTAAGTGGACTAATGGTCACTTATAGGAATTTCAGACATAACTTTGTGGTATCTGCTTCAGTGGGCCATTTTCTAGCACTATTATGTGCACTGATCTTGAGAGATCCAAGCAGTCATGGATGACATCACTAAAGTACTATAATGACGTGCCTGACAATAATGTTCAAAAGCATTATTTCCAAGAAAGCTTTAAAGGTAAGACAACCTAGGACACACAGCATTAGAGATAGTCAGTTTTTTGGGCTGCATTTTCTTTAAAACACTGAAAGCTACAAGGGTTACACCGCAGCTGCACCATCTGTGCATGGGATAACAACAAATAATTACAAGACAAGATCAGAGCACAGTCCTCCACAGAGGCTCCCAGCCACAGGACACTCGTCAGCGCGTGTCAGCAGGTGATTGCCACAATCGTTAAATGTGAATGTGGGCGCCGTGCTGAGAAGGAATTAGAGCTTCACGCCACGGGCACGACGCCCGCCGCCCCTTTGATTAGTAACACGGAGAGTGGCACTTCCAGCCGTGCCAGCATCTCACCGAGCCCACCACTGGACTCATCTCAGATATTTCTTGACAAACATTTATAGGGAAGTGCAGGCCATGAACGATGATGACTGTGGCGTTTACACAACAAACACTTCAAACAGCATATGACCAAATCAGCCGTAATGCACCCGATAATGTTAGCTCTCACCAGCTAAACAGCCTGAATAGTGCTTGGATGGGTGGCTGGCCACCATACACAAACGAGCTGTAAGGCTATGTTGCCAGTAGTGCAGTCAAATATGTTGTTGTACTTTACTGCTACTCGCCTCTCACATGTCTTACGTTCCCAGCCTTCACCAACCCCCACTAACCAGCGTGGTGAGACTTGGCCAAATAACTCCCACGACTCACACAGCGTGAGAAATCCTTCATCTCAAAGTGGATTGACAAAAGAGCTGTATATGTGCAACAAACCTCAAGTCAGAGGTACACAAGGGGAAAGTGGGCAGTGAGTCTGCTGCACAATGAATGAGCCAAACACAAACCGAGCTCTATCCTGGTTATACCAAATGTTAACGTACGTACAGTACATTATGTATGTATGACTGACCTCGACCTTACGGTGCATTGGGAAACCCAGCTGAACTTAAACGAACAAAGCATGTGACTCGTGAGCAACTCCCACCACAGCAAACAAGACAGCGCAGCCCTGGAACGTGCCGGGTGGCACGAGGTGAGTCTGGTTGAGCGAATATTTCAGCACGCTATGTAAATATACAAAACAAAAAATGTCCACGCAGGACGGTCTCTGTTGTCTGCAATTGCAGGAGGCAAAACTGCTTCCCACTTCAGCGGGCAGTTGCCCCATACTCTGCTCTCTGTGTGGCACAGACAGCTACTACCATACGCAAAACAAAGGATCTTAACTGCGGCCCTCAACCCAACCTCTGTGTAGTTCGCAACGCCAGCCAGTCTCCTTCAATTCCAAGTGAACCAAGCAATGATAGCACCACAAACAGCTACAGAGGCAGAAGTAGAAAACATGCAAGGGAAGGCTTTGTGAAGCCACATTAATACACAACTTGGCACCCATCTTCCCACATCTCTGGGAGTGGCCGCAGATCTGCGAGATACAACCAACCACATTGGGGTTTGCACTGTCACTCAATGATCTACTCATACAAATCTCGACTGAAAACTATATTATTTTAAACTGCTTATTTGTGTTTAGTTTGTTGTCCGTCCTCCGCACCTCCGATTAGCACGGTTGGCTACGTATGGTGCGAAAGAAGTTCAACATACATACAAATGCCTGGGAAGCTTACGGGAAATCTTCCTATTTCTGTGAAACGCATGACGAGAGGAGGGCGAGTACATAGAGCATGTTTGAATAGCCATGTCCTGCTTAGAGCGGTCAGGCGTGTGAACCAACAGTCACATGCACGTCTTGCTGCGTGCGTTAGCCGGTTCATTAGCTGGTGCATGCACACCGTAAGGCTAGAAAATCACACTCACTGTACACATTACCGGCCAATGTGCATACGTATGCCCAGCACAATCATAATGCTAAAAACTAATGCTAACTTGGACTGAATAAGAAACCAGCGATTACTTCAAATTGTTTGTAACCACTGCAGCAGTAAGTAATGCAACTAAAAACACGATTCAGGGCAAATTATAGAAAGAGATGTGCACGTTGAATAAAACGCTATAACGCACAGCCCAGCGCTGCCAGCCTCTACATATTTAACTCCTTCGAGGGTTCAATTTCACATCCAGAAGTTGGGGAGAAAATGAGTCAGATTGGGCTTTTCCGGAAAGGTCACGATGGGTGTGGCCAGTGCGGGCAATGGCATGAATGCACATGGAGGCTGCAAAAGGAAATCCAGGCACCACCGCACACATCAGCCCCACCTGCCCAACCTTACCTCACCAGCACACCTGGAAATCCTGACGATGCGACCAGAGGATTTTTTTTTGTAAATAGGGCTTTCTAAAAATAACACATTTGATCGTGAGCAACAACGGTGCAACCCAGCGAAGAATGTTTTTCCTTCCTGAAGAGTTATCAGTGGAACAGGTGGCTCGCTGCTGACCTCAAGTGAGACTGCTACGGGTACACAGCCCTGCATACCTCACCGCTAAAGCGTGAAGTGCGGTTTCACTTTTCGAGAATGCTGCAGTCGGCTTCCCACACGGCCCTTCCAGCCACACGCTCACCCGACAAGACAGTGCGTGTACTGCATGGTTGCTGCTCATTATTTTATTTACCTGTTTACCTGGAACTTGTAAATACACTACTGGATGAAGGCCTCTCCCACGCCATGTCTATAAGGGGGTTATTTTCCCATACTTCATCCCACTGGGTAGTGTAGCATGAACAGCAGGGGAGTGCCTTGACCCAGTTTAGATATCACTTACTGACGTTAGCATTGGCAGGGGATTGAACTCGACTAACTGCGTTCACAGCGCAATGTACTAACCAGGCCCTACAGCCTTAACTCAGTAACTAAGCAGCCACCCCTGGTCTACCATGATTACCACTTAACAATACTCCTTTTCCACTGGCAAATCCAAGCCGTGCAAGTGACATGCTGAGCCAGGCTGTCACAAGTCAGGAGATTCAGGTAATTCTTCCATTGCAGATGCCCACCGTTAACATCACACACAATGTGCGATGTCGAGACGCATGCAAATGGCAATGTCACACGCGATGAACGCGTATTTAACCCCGCACCTGGCCCTGCTTGGCCCAAGGTAGATTCAGATGTCTTGTGGCCAACTTATCATGGTTTGGTTACAGCTCGGCAAGGCAAAAAGCCAGCGGAAATCAACCCATACCGTGAGGACCCGCACTGGCTCAACTCAGAAGTGCCAGTGGAATTAGGGTATAAGTGGACACCGCTGGGCTTGTGACTTCCAGACAATTACACAGATGGACAAACCTGATGATCGCGGCCAGAACACTCACCAGCAGCCCCTCGGCGTTTACTTCTGAGCGGGGGTCCTTGACCATCCCTTCCAGGCGGCCAAACCGCACATCCATGGGTTCCACCGTCGACATGACTGCGGGCCCAGGCCTGTTTATTGTGTTGGCACACTGGGCGACACAACCAAACATGGGGAGACACCCATACACATATCAACACAGATATACAAACAGCCATAACCAACATAGGGATATACAGCACACAGACACACACGAGGCACTGCAATACTTAGATATTGTATAGAGAAACAAGAACATGATATCCATGCAGATGTACCACATCCATATACAATACACACAGAAACATAAAACAGTGATATGCACACATAGAACACCTCATACGGTTCGACACAAACAGGCACGGCAGAAATGCAGAGATGCAGAGAGACACACGGGGGCACAATGCACAGACGTACACGGAGCAAAAGGGACACACGCAGTCAGTCACGCACTTCGACATAACCAGAGAGATGCAGGTAGACAAAGACGGAGACAGCCCACACCCAATCTCAGAGACAGAAACATTGCCAGACAAGGCTACAGAAACACAGACATAAACATACAGAGAGAGATAGCTAGACCCACACATAAACAGGCACCACTGTACACACACCCATAGACGCTGATACAAAGACACGTATACAGACATGAGACATGGACACACACACAGGCGTTATATACAGAGGTACACACATAGACAAAGAGACATAGATTAATAGACGCGCACACACAGCGGCACATTCAGTTAGCACATGGCCCAGACACACAAGCCGGCCACTCACACACAAACTAGGAGACAGACGGGCCCACAGGTAGGCCGGTGATGATGTTGAAGGTGATGAGGCCATCATTATTATACCATTGATGAGTTACTAAAACGAGGTTGACCATAAGAGTGGTCATGAAGAGTGTTACCGTGAAGAGCGGTGGTCATGATGAAAGTCCCCATGACCATCGTGAGGCCTGTGACGACACTGATCACTGTTCAGATAACTGACGATGACCACGGTGACAATGGCGAAAGTGATGTTCAACGTGTGAGCATTATGAAGTTATCCACCACGACGATGTTACTGTATAACCATGACGGCGATGATGACGGTGGGGATGGTGGTGACCACAGCAATCGTGACAATGTCCGCTGCCACACCTCGCCGGCCGCCTTATTCCGTCATCTCTGCTGCTGCTGCTGCCGAGGCTGTGGTTGTCGATACAGCTGCGATTGTCGATGTAGCTGTTCCCAAGAGGCTGTCGATGTAAGCTGCTGCAGCAGCAGCTGTCCCTGTTGCAGGAGTGGTCGCTGTATCCGGAGCTACAGCTGTAGCAGTTCCTGTAGCCCTCCTCCTCCTCGGCTGTAGTTGTATGTGGGTATGGTTGCGTGGGTATAGTTGTATGTGTAGGTGTATGTGTAGTTGTGTGTGTGGTTGTATGTGGGTATGGTTGTATGTGTATGTGTAGTTGTGTATCTGTAGCTGTGTGTAGCTAAGGCTGTAGTGTCGACTGGAGCTGTAGCTCTCCCCGAAGCTGTAACAGTGTAGCTGTGTGTTGCGGTTTGTAACTTTGTGTAGCTGTAGCTGTGTGTAGCTGTAGTGTGTATGTGTGTAGCTGTGTGTAGCTGTATCTGTGTGTAGCTGTATCTGTGTGTAGCTGTAGTTGTGTGTCGCTGTAGTTGTGTGTAGTTGTGTGTAGTTGTGTGTATGTGTGTAGCTGTAGTTGTGTGTATGTGTGTAGCTGTAGTTGTGTGTATCTGTGTAGCTGTAGCTGTAGTTGTGTCGCTGTAGTTGTGTGTAGTTGTAGCTGTGTGTAGCTGTAGCTGAGTGTAGTTGTGTGTAGCTGTGTGTTTGTAGTTGTGTAGCTGTAGTTGTGTGTAGCTGTCGCCTGTATCGTGAACTCTCGCAGTCAGCGGTCGGGCCGCCCACTCGCTAACAAACTACAACCAAACAACGACAGCCACAACTGCAGCACAGCAACTACAGCACAGCAACTACAGCCACAACTCCCACGGCAACTCACGACAGCTCCCACACGAGGAGGAGGAGAGGAGACGAGGCTCCCCTGACGAGTGGATGTCAAACAATGACGGTGATGGTGTTGACGAGGAGGCTCAAGGTGATGCTGTTGAGAAGGACGATGGTGGTGTTGTTGTTGGTGAGTGACGATGAGGAGGAGGAGGAGGGTGATGAAGACGAGGCTCAGGAGAAGGTGGAGAGGCTTCACGCCGCGGGAGGCGGGAGGCGGCGGCGCGGGGAGGGAGGCGACATTTTGACAAGATGGCGGCCGAAGCCCAGGGTGCCCCGCGCGGCCCTGCCCTTCCATCCCCCCAGCCCTGCCCTTCCATCCCCCCAACCCTGCCCTTCCATCCCCCAGCCCTGCCCTTCCATCCCCCCAGCCCTGCCCTTCCATCCCCCCAACCCTGCCCTTCCATCCCCCAGCCCTGCCCTTCCATCCCCCCAGCCCTGCCCTTCCATCCCACCAGCCCTGCCCTTCCATCCCACCAGCCCTGCCCTTCCATCCCCCAGCCCTGCCCTTCCATCCCACCAGCCCTGCCCTTCCATCCCCCAAGCCCTGCCCTTCCATCCCCCCAGCCCTGCCCTTCATCCCCCAACCCTGCCCTTCCATCCCCCCGCCCTGCCCTTCCATCCCCCAGCCCTGCCCTTCCATCCCCCCAGCCCTGCCCTTCCATCCCCCAGCCCTGCCCTTCCATCCCACCAGCCCTGCCCTTCCATCCCCCCAGCCCTGCCCTTCCATCCCCCCAGCCCTGCCCTTCCATCCCCCAGCCCTGCCCTTCCATCCCCCCAGCCCTGCCCTTCCATCCCACCAGCCCTGCCCTTCCATCCCACCAGCCCTGCCCTTCCATCCCCCCAGCCCTGCCCTTCCATCCCCCAGCCCTGCCCTTCCATCCCTGCCCTTCCATCCCCCCAGCCCTGCCCTTCCATCCCCCAGCCCTGCCCTTCCATCCCCCAGCCCTGCCCTTCCATCCCCCAGCCCTGCCCTTCCATCCCCCAGCCCTGCCCTTCCATCCCCCAGCCCTGCCCTTCCATCCCACCAGCCCTGCCCTTCATCCCACCAGCCCTGCCCTTCCATCCCCCAGCCCTGCCCTTCCATCCCACCAGCCCTGCCCTTCCATCCCCCAGCCCTGCCCTTCCATCCCACCAGCCCTGCCCTTCCATCCCACCAGCCCTGCCCTTCCATCCCCCCAGCCCTGCCCTTCCATCCCACCAGCCCTGCCCTTCCATCCCACCAGCCCTGCCCTTCCATCCCACCAGCCCTGCCCTTCCATCCCCCAGCCCTGCCCTTCCATCCCCCCAGCCCTGCCCTTCCATCCCACCAGCCCTGCCCTTCCATCCCACCAGCCCTGCCCTTCCATCCCCCCAGCCCTGCCCTTCCATCCCCCCAGCCCTGCCCTTCCATCCCACCAGCCCTGCCCTTCCATCTCCCCAGCCCTGCCCTTCCATCCCCCCAGCCCTGCCCTTCCATCCCCCCAGCCCTGCCCTTCCATCCCCCCAGCCCTGCCCTTCCATTCCCCCCAACCCTGCCCTTCCATCCCCCCAACCCTGCCCTTCCATCCCCCAGCCCTGCCCTTCCATCCCACCAGCCCTGCCCTTCCATCCCCCCAGCCCTGCCCTTCCATCCCACCAGCCCTGCCCTTCCATCCCCCAGCCCTGTCCTTCCATCCCCCCAGCCCTGCCCTTCCATCTCCCCAACCCTGCCCTTCCATCCCTTCAGCCCTGCCCTTCCATCTCCCCAGCCCTGCCCTTCCATCCCCCAGCCCTGCCCTTCCATCCCACCAGCCCTGCCCTTCCATCCCCCCAACCCTGCCCTTCCATCCCACCAGCCCTGCCCTTCCATCCCCCCAACCCTGCCCTTCCATCCCCCCAGCCCTGCCCTTCCATCCCCCCAGCCCTGCCCTTCCATCCCCCAGCCCTGCCCTTCCATCCCCCCAGCCCTGCCCTTCCATCCCACCAGCCCTGCCCTTCCATCCCCCCAACCCTGCCCTTCCATCTCCCCAGCCCTGCCCTTCCATCCCCCAGCCCTGTCCTTCCATCCCCCCAACCCTGCCCTTCCATCCCCCCAGCCCTGCCCTTCCATCCCCCCACCCCCGCCCTTCCATTCCCCCCAACCCTGCCCTTCCATTCCCCCCAACCCTGCCCTTCCATCCCCCAGCCCTGTCCTTCCATCCCCCAAACCCTGCCCTTCCATCCCCCCAGCCCTGCCCTTCCATTCCCCCCAACCCTGCCCTTCCATCCCCCCAGCCCTGCCCTTCCATCTCCCCAGCCCTGTCCTTCCATCCCCCAAACCCTGCCCTTCCATCCCCCCAGCCCTGCCCTTCCATCCCCCCAACCCTGCCCTTCCATCCCCCCAGCCCTGCCCTTCCATCTCCCCAGCCCTGTCCTTCCATCCCCCAAACCCTGCCCTTCCATCCCCCCAGCCCTGCCCTTCCATCCCCCCAACCCTGCCCTTCCATCCCCCCAGCCCTGCCCTTCCATCCCCCAGCCCTGCCCTTCCATCTCCCCAGCCCTGCCCTTCCATCCCCCCAGCCCTGCCCTTCCATCCCCCCAGCCCTGCCTTTTAATCCCCTCAACTATGCCCTTCCATCCCATCAGCCCTGCCCTTCCCTCAGCCATGCCCTTCCTCCCCCTCAAAAATGCCATTGCAATTCCATCAGCCCTGCCCTACCATCCCCTCAGCCCTTCCATTACCTCAGCCATGCCCTTCTATCCCTGTAGCCCTGCCCTTCCATCCCTCAGCCCTGCTCTTCCAATTCCCTCAGCCCTGTCCTTCCATCCCCTCAACCATATCCCTTCCATCCCCTCAGCCCTGCCCTTCCATACCCTAAACCCTGCCCTTCCATCCTCTCAGCCCTGCCCTTGCATCCCCTCAACCATGCCCTTCCATTTCCCACCCCTGTCCTTCCATCCCCCACCCCTGTCCTTCCATCCCCGCCCTTCCATTCCCTCAGCCATGCCCTTCCATCCCCTCAACGATGCCCTTCCAATTCGCTCAGCCCTGCCCTTCCACCCCCTTAATCCTGCCCTTCCATACCCTCAACCATGCCCTTCCAATTTCCTCAGCCCTGCCCTTCCATCCCCCAGCTCTGCCCTTCCATCCCCTCAATGCTGCCCTTCCATTCCCTCAGACATGCCCTTGTATTCCAGCAGCCATACCCTGCCACCCCCTCACATGCCCTTCCATTCCCTTAACCGTGCCCTTACATTCCCACAGATGTGCCCTACATTGGGCTTCTTCCAGGTTCTCTGGTTTTCTCCCAGAGCTTCACGTGTATAATTAAATATATAAAGGCACCTGCAATTGAGATCACACAAAGCGGCAACTCCGCCCCCGGCTGCGAAGACTTGGCAAAATACCCTCTTGGAAAAGAGGCATGAGACTGAGGAGTTCACGGGATGAACCAGGGTCGTAGTAATAATCCCACCAGTGGAGACCGCATGCTTTCACATTACTTGCACTGCATTATTAATACTATATATTGAGCATCTACTCACACACTCCGCAAAACTCCTTCCGCGTACACAGTCCCACACGAGCAGAGATTTCGCTTTTCAATGTTTATTCCCGCTGTGCATATTCAAAAGTAAAGTCCTCACTTTGAGGCGGTGCTCATTCCCCGTTGACATCCTCTCAGCCAGTGGTGGAATTCCACATTCCTCTGACGGGAGCAAGTATAACCACAGGACAACCATAGCAGACGGAAGCTTGTGTTGCCTCTGAAACGTCGTGATTTTATTGTTTTTATTTTTTATTAATTTTAATTTCATTTTTTTACCGACGTGACTTTACCAGTCACGAAAGCTTCAAATATAGAAACAACCATAGAAACCCATTGCTGACTTCCCGACAACATGATATCCGTGTTAACGACCCAGGAGAGACGACGGTTTGAGTCGTCCCCACAACCAGGATCGAACTCGCACACTTCCGATGGCGAGCCCCTCGTTCTCCCGTTGAGTAAACCTGGCCTATCTATGCATTGCCTAGACGTGTACTCGATACTGCACTGTTTGTGAATGTCATGTTTGGTCTGCGATCAATCCCGTACCGAGTAGCTGCCAGCAGGGGGCACAGCAGGATCACGTCGGCTCTGGGTTGCTCTGATTGCACGTGGGACTAGCAATCTGTTCATTGTTGCAGCATTGCTATAAAGTTGCTATAAAGAACGGACATTGCCCGAAAAGGCGCCTTTGAAAGTGTACATATTTTTCTCCTCCATAGGGCAGTGTTATTGAGGCATTTGTTGAGTGATTTTTTTGTTTGTGCTTAGGAAACAACTGCTTCATCAGCCGACTACACGAGCATTGCTGTCGTGGCGGCACGTGGCATTGCCAAAGTGAAGGTACAATCCCAGGCAGGGACCTGCACCAATGACTATGGGATAGCAACAGCTCCCACCCCCCTGAGCCCTCAACCACTCGCCACCCCCATCCCCCCCGGGGGGGTGAGACCAGGGTCAGGGCTCACCCCTCCCTCCTCGCCCCGCCCCTCAACCCGCTGTGATTCACTTTAATCACTGCCGCCATCCCCCCACCCCTTCCACGACTCGCCCCCTCGCCGCCCGGGGCTGGAGCGGCGCGTTTTACACACAGCCAGGTGCGTGGCCCTCATTTGCGTGTGAATGGATCTGTGGGAGTCCCTGTGGGAGCCCCTGTGCGCCCTTAAACACACGGTGCCTGGCAGCGTTGGTCTGGAAAGCCGGTATGGGCTGACGGACCAGAAAATATCTGTGTGCGTGTGTGAGTTTGTGGGGAGCGGTTGTGTAGCGGTTAACAGACTTCTCTCCCATATAGCCTTAACAGACTGCTCCTGCAGTCTGTTAAGGTGACACGGGGGGGGGGGGGGTCTTTGTGTGTGATTCTACTCAGGCCAGGTGGCTCAGCGGAGCACGAGGGGCTGGGAATCCGAGGGTTGCGAATAAAAAATATAATTACTTGGGCGGTTGACTGCTCATCGTCTCGCGGAGATCTATCAAATTAAAACATCGCGCTTGGTGTGTAACTCAAAAGTGGTTGTTCTATGGCTAAACGCGCTCTACCCATCGTCGTCACGATCCATGGTGTCCATTTCGTTATTTGTTTCCACTTTCCTCTGTCTTGTGCCATTATGCTCAAAGTCGTCGTCAAGTCATGCTCTGTTAGGTCTTCCTCTGTTTACGCTTCCTTCAATTCTTCTGAACGACTAAATGGATGTGGAATTTCCACCACTGGCTCGGGGTGTAAACGGGAGACGAACGCCACATCGATGCACATTCGAAGCGGGACTTCACGGAAGTGCTCCACACCAGCGCATCGTACGTCGCGGGTGGCCCATTGTGTTGACGCGGGCCCCATCATTGATATGAAGTGCCAATAATGCCTGTCAACCCAGCAGCATTATGTTAACCCGCCTGTACGCTGATGAGACCCAAAAGATCTCCACTGGTCCAGAATAATAATAAAAAATATGTTTAAATTTTTTTTGAGGAGGGTTCTGCTAGGTTTTCATATGATGTTATATTTTTTATTCCAATTAAGTATTATGCTGGTAATTAGGAAAATTTGGACTGTGAGGCCGGTACACAATGGCATACTCTTGCGAACGACGTCACGGAATCTTGAACGTCCACTGCACAGCACGCGGCGCGTAGTTTTCAGTGAACACCCGCAGGATTAATCGGGGCGGCCGCTGGGCAATGTCGGTCTGGAGAGCTGGTCGGCTGATAGACCGGGAGACACCACCGCGTGTATCTGCGTGTTGGTACGAGACGGGGGCACTGCGGACAGCGGAGCCACTTTGGCGGGCGCGGTCATCACGGGTGGATTCCCACATGGAGCGTGGACATGACTTGGATGGGTGACCACCACTCCGCACAGAGTGCTCCATGATGGGTAACAGGCGCTATGCTCCTCACACGTCTGTGCTCCACGCCTTCACCAACCAACGTACTGACCAGCGTACTGACCAGCGTGGTGAAGTATGGTCAGGTAACCACCGCATCCGTCACGGCGTGGGGAGTGCCCTCATGCAGCAGTGGGTTAAGTCGGGCCGTGCATTTAGCCCCTTCACCCCAATCGGACGACCCCTGCAGTGCCGCTGACGTCCACAAGGCGGCGCCGCAGCTATTCCGCTCCTCCACAAACCTCGAGGTACGGAGCGTGAATGTTACCGGCCGCCTCCAAACTGCCTGCAATATTAATGGCGGTGTTGTGAGGTTTGCTGTGGTGTGCGAGCTCTGGGGCGGTGTGTGAGTGACGGTGCGGTGTGTGAGTTGTGGTGCGGGGTGTGAGTTGTGGTGCGGTGTGTGAGTTGTGGGGTGATGTCGGGGCTGAGGTGTGGCTATCGTCATCAGGTCACCATGACCTCACCAGTTCATCCGGGGAGACGGGCTCGTGCCAAAGCCCAGTCTGGGGCCAAGTTTGTCAAGAATTCACAACTTGCAACTCGAGCCAATCACCTCGTGCCTCCAGATGTCTCCCTACACACCCACACGAACTCCTATACACACACATATCGCCCTCTACACCCATGCCCCCTATATATAGCCTTTACAGACTTTTGGGGCAAGTGCTGTTAGCGAGCACCTATAAGGGACCGTCCATAAATGGCGTAACGCACCTGGGGGGGGGGGTCAGATGTGTGACGAGGGGGGGGGGTGAGAAATGTGACGTCACATCAAAATGCGCAACTTTAAATAAATATACGTTTTAAGAAATGTTTTCTCCTACAACATCAGAGTGCAGCGGCACATTAAATACGCACTACAATGACAATAGTTTAAAGCAGGGGTCCTCAAACTTTTTAAACAGGGGGCCAGTTCACTGTCCCTCAGACCGTTGGAGGGCCGGACTATAGTTAAAAAAAACTATGAACAAATTCCTATGCACACTGCATATATCTCATTTTGAAGTGAAGAAACAAAACGGGAAAAATACAATATTTAAAATGAAGAACAAGTAAAGTTAAATCAACAAACTTGCCAGTATTTCAATGGGAACTATGGGCCTGCTTTTGGCTAATGAGATGGTCAATGTCCGGTTCCATATTTGTCACTGCTAGTCGTAACAAGTGATGCAAGTGTGCATCCGGTAGTCTAGATCTGTTTGGAGATTTCAAATGTTTCATTCTGGAAAAAGTCTGTTCACAGACATAAGTGCTGCCAAAGATGGTTGCCATTTTGAGTGCATGGTTCCTGAGATGAGGATATGTCTCAGAGGGGAGAGATGCATAAAAATTATGAAGGCTGCTTGACTTGAATGCGTCTTTCAGAGAGTCACAATTCTGCAGTTCAGCCAGTTCCATTTGGTAAATTGTATCCACATTTTCAATGTCAATAGAAAATGGGTTACGAAAAAGCTGTATGTCCTGTTCATGGAGATGAAGCTCTTTAAATCTAAATTGGAACTCCTTTTGCAATTTTTACAGTGAATCCACACATGTTTTGTTTGGGAATGCAACCAATGGTTTTTCCGCTAATAGATTTTGAGTTGTGGGGAGATGGCAGAAGTTTTCCTCCTTCACTTGTTTGATGAGGAGGCCTAATTATACTTCAAATGCTTTGACATGTGATTGCATATCACAGATGAGCTTCCCCTTTCCTTGAAGTTGCACATTGAAACTGTTGAGTAGCTCTGTTACATCTGTCAGAAAGGCAAGGTGCCATTTCCATTCTGCATCATTGAGCTCTGGTACTTATTTGTTTTTTGAAAGCAGAAAAGCTGTAATCTGTGGAAGTAAGTCATAGAAACGTTTCAAAACTCTCCCTCGACTCAGCCAACGGACTTCTGTGTGGTACAGAACATCTTCATAGTCAACATTTAGCTCAGACAGAAATTCCTAAAATTGTCTGTGGTTTAGTGCATGAGCTCTAATGAAGTTAACACAAGATACCACAATTTTCATAACAGAGTACCACTTCAGTGATTTACTACACAGCGCTTGTTGGTGGATGAGGCAGTGTATGGCTATTGGATGAGAATGGTTGTTTGTCCATCTCTTGGTTAATGCGAGCAATTACTCCTTTCTTAGACCCCACCATGCTAGCAGCACCATCAGTTGTCACGCTGGCTAGTTTAGCCCAGTTCAGCTCCAAACCATTCACAGTTTGGCAAACCTTTTCATAGATATCCTCTCCTGTAGTTGTTCCTTTGATGCTTTGCAGTGCAGCAAGCTCTTCTGTGACTTTGAAATAGTCATTCGTCCCACAAATAAAAATTAGAAGTTGTGCAGAATCACGAACATCATTGCTTTCGTCGAGTGCCAAGGAAAAATAGGAAAGTTTTTTTGTGGAGTTTTGCAAATGCTGATGCAAATTGTCTCCCATTTATTCAATCCTCCGTGTAATTGTAGGTCCTGAAAGACTCACTGTACTAAATAAATCGGCCTTCTCTGGACACATCTTTTTGGCAACACAAAGAAGGCATTCTTTAACAAATTCTCCCTCCACGAATGGTCTGCCAGTGCACACTATTAGCTTGGCAACTTGAAAACTTGCTCGCAGTGATGAAATATTTAGCTGCTTCTGCTTCACAAAAGTATTTTGCTGAGTTGTTAATGTATTTTTCAGTTTTAATATGTTATCTTTTCTCACTTCTCCGACCAAACAATCATATTTATCTTCATGTTGAGTTTCATAGTGTCGACGTAAATTGTATTCTTTGAACACAGACACTATATTCTGGCATATCAGACACACAGCTCTTTCCTTGTACTGCATGAAAAAGTAATCATAAGTCCACTGTTATTTGAATATCCTACACTCCGAGTAAATTTTTCTCTTTCTTGACATCATTGTTTCCTAGGGAGTCAAAATTGCTATTAGTAAAATACCAATATATATACAGCGCTACAAAAACAATATACCAGCAATAACTTTGCCCACACAGAGACATATAGACTGCACTGCCCATCAATGCAGTCTGATTGGGGGAATTCCGCTTTTACCCCAGGCTCACACTGGTGCGGGTGCCATTAAAAAGTTAATTACACCTGCAGTTTTGTTCACAGATCGCAGTGCGGTGGGCACAATGAGTGCCCACCGCCGCAGCTCAATGAGTGCTCACCGCCGCAGCCCAATTAGTGCTCACAAGCGCAGCCCAATTAGTGACCATGGGCCGGATAAATGTCCTCAGCGGGCCGCATGTGGCCCGCGGGCCGTAGTTTGAGGACCCCTGGTTTAAAGCGATTTGATGCATGTTTTTTTTTTTGGGGTGGGGCAGAGCTTTGTGACGTCATATTTGAGGGGGGGTCTGACTTTTTGTGACGCTGTGTGACGATGGGTGGGGGGGGGGTAAAAAATCGTCCAAAATCGCGTGACGTCATTTATGGACGGCCCCTTTAAACCCCATACCGGGTACTCATTCAAGTCTAAATCGACCTCAGGGAGGCCAAGGACCGGTAGAGATATTCGTTAGCGATGTCTGAATTATCGGGTTGCCGTGGTCGTAGCGCAGTGCGCCAACCACTACATTACCGCTCCCCGTGTACAGACACCGACAGTCACACGCAGCACGACACACACGCGCACTCACGCTGAGTGGCACTGGCACGGCATATCGCGATACAGCTAAATATAACTCGGCTCGAGGAGGTTGAGGTTGTCTTGTACCCCAAGGCTCCGGCTGCTGCATGGTGCTGGTTGCGGTCGCGATGGGGGGAGGCTGCGGGTTTCCTAGCACCAGAGCCGTTGCTAGGATACGGCGATTCGAGACGGCGATTCGAGACGGCTACCCCGGGCCCCGCGCTTTGGGGGGCGGGGCGCCCTTCGACGTTACTGAGTCAGATTTAACACTTCCGGTTTAGTTTGAAGGCGTCACCAGGCCCACACAGTGTTGACTTGCCCGGGCCCCGCACCCCCCTCTCGACGGCCTTGCCGAGCACTGCCAACTGACGTTGCATCACAAGTCTTGGTTGGCATCCAAGTTCTGGTTTCGATCCAGCAACAAATGTGTGTGGATTGCGCAGGAATCTGCAAACAGAGTTACAGTGTCCTGTTCGGACACGCTAGCAGTAGCACGGCGATACCATGATCCTTGTGGCAATTCCACATTCCTATGGCGGGCGGGTTTGAGAGCCAGCGACCCTTTAGTGTTGTCTGCCCTGGTTTTCCCAGGATCATATCCCGGGAAATCTGTGTCTCTCAGTTGGTATTCTGAGATACTCCCAGTGAAATGTCACGTTTTTTTGTGTCGGGTGGAAACCTCGTTTCAGGAAGGCGCAGCACTTCGTGGAAAAATTCGTGGAGACTCAACGACGCCCGGGTGAGGTCTGGCCCATCGTAGATGTGAGGTCGGCATTCACCATGGTTGTCGTCGGATTTCACCATGGTTGTGGTCGGATTTCACCATGGTTGTGGTCGGATTTCACCATGGTTGTGGTCGGATTTCACCATGGTTGTAGTCGGAATTCACCATGGTTGTGGTCGGATTTCACCATGGTTGTGGTCGGATTTCACCATGGTTGTGGTCGGATTTCACCATGGTTGTGGTCCGTACCACAGAGGTTGCAACCGGGTACCCGATACTTACCCGATACCCGGCTACCCGTACCCGGCCGGGTACGGGTAGCCAGGTACCCGTTTGCGACCCTGGTGCGGCCGGGTACGGGTACGGGTAGACCGTGAGTCACTGGTGAGTAACCGTTTGTCACTCATTTCGGGTAGGGTACGGGTAGGGAACGGGTACCCATTTGCGACCCTGGTGCGGCCGGGTACGGGTAAGGAATCAAAACCCGTTTGCGACCTCTGCCGTACCAGGGCTGAGTTCAGCGGTTCTCAGCCGCGCATCTCGGCGTGTGACGTCAAATCAATTTATATTTTGCATAAACATGTGGTGACTTTCTGGCACATCTGCCACCCAAAGCGCGATCACATCGTTACCCACATACACGTAAAATAAACAAATTAAACGCAAGTTGTCGCTGAGTTCGTTGTATGCAAGCATATACAGATGTATTTTCAGTGGCTTGAATGCAGTGATGGTGTTGATTGTGCGTATTGCCTCGGAGAAGTTGTTCCAGCGACACGGCTCGGCTTTGGCAGTGGAAAAACACCCTCGCGTCTCCCGGTTTTGAGTTTCTCCTTCCCCCCCAAAGGCTTTGTCGCTGGCTTAATTTCAAACAAAATGCTGTCCGGGTCGTTGGCATACTGGAGTAGGCGTCAATGTGATTGATTCTTAGCCACGGCCATAGCGACAATATGAATACTGGATGTAGTGTAACGGGTGCGAAGATATTGTCCAGTTAGCCAATCTGGACAGACTCGGGCGACATTAATGAATCTGTGGTCTGTAAAGTTGACCTTGACTGACTAGAGACACTGTACTGCATGCCAACACACAGTACAAGTCATACAGCAGCAGCCATTGTCTATCCACTGCTGGATGAGGGCCTCCCCACGCCGTCGCCACGCCTCACGATCCCGTGCTGCGACTACTGCCACCCATCTCATTCTGCCACCCATCTCATTCTGCCCGTGAACCGATGGCTCCATTCCCACGGAGGTCATCCAAACCACTATTGGGCTGCCATTCCATAGCAGTCACACCCATCGGCGTATTGGCTCCCGCCATGTTAATGTGGAGTCGTCTCCATTGGCGCAGCACCGCCGACGGACACGTGCCTACGTGTAATGTTTGCGTGGTACACGGAATGTCGGCGTGGTGTAGGTGTGTGCAGTGGTAGACATAGAATGTCGAGTGGTACAGTGCGTGGAGTGGTACACGTGGTACCAAACCGGGGTGAGTCGCTGTTTATCATAAACACGCGTGGCACGCCATCGCTTCTTCCATGCAGCGACAACAACAACGGCTCATGAGAGAGCAACCTTCGCCACCTCCCTCTCTACCCCCCCCCCCTCTCTCCGTATTTACCCTCGCTCCCTCCTCCCTATCTCCATATCTGCGCTCCCTCCTCCCTCAATCTCTGTCTACGAGCCTTTTGCCCGTCCAAAGACGGGTGTGTCGCAGTAAATATGAAACTTTAAAGCGAAAAGCAGAGCGCCACGTGATATTCATTGCATCAATTCGTGCGCGGTGATACAGGCCTATTTCATTTTAAGATTATAATCCCTTGTTCATCATGACGTCCTTTTTACTTCGATGTCTCAACAACAGCGTTACGGAGACCGCGTGACGTCAGGGTTCTGCCTGTGCAGTGAGGGCTGTGAGTTGACGCCGAGGAGGGGGGAGGAGGCGCCTCGCCCCCCATGTGGAGTGACGTCAGCCGCTAATTATTATGAATTAGGGGGGGGGGGTCCATTTGGAGGACGTCACCTTATAATGATTATTAATGAGGCTGTTCGATGTTGAGTGACGTCACCTGCTCATGATTATTAATGAGGGGGGGAGGGTCCATGTTGAGGACGTCACTTGCGCATGATTATTAATGAGGGGTGGGGGCGGTGTCCATTTGGAGGACGTCACCTGCTCATGCATATTAATGAGGGGGGCTGGTCGATGTGGAGTGACGTCACGAGCGTTAAGGACAGACATTCCTGGGTGATTATAGTAGGTACTAGCTTGCTTGTCCGTCCTAGGACGGAAGCTGTAATATTTACTAAAAAATTGTCCAGAGTATAATTGTATTTTGTGTAAATTTAATGGCAGTGAATCTTGCACAAAACGAAGTCATAAAACACTTCACTGCAGTTCACTGTAGCACTATATATAACTGACCTTCAATTTGTTAAAATTCACTGCTCTGCTACTTTATTCTCTTCTGCTTTCGGTCACTGGGGTTGAAATAAATTGGAATTCGATACAATATCTTGAAAATCACCGAGAAATGTCTATTTTACCATAATGTAAAAGCATAAATTAAACTTACCTTTTGTCTCAAGTGCTGAATAAATAAATAAAGACACCAAATCCACTTTGTTGCTGCGTAGAATTATTTATTAGATTCACTTTCAATAAAGAAACGTCAAACTTAAAGCGAATTTGCGAAAAAAAATATTTCCGCCCAACCTTCTTTTGCGTGAGTGTAAAAATCCACCCGCTCATGAATATTAATGATGGGGGGTGCGGCATGTGGAGTGACGTCACACGCGTTACACACAGACAGACATTCTTGGCTCATTATATGTTCTCCCTAAATCACTTCCATCCCTCCATATCTAATCTCACTCCTTCTCACCTTATATCTAAATCTCTCCCCGAATCTCTCTCCTCTCCTCCCTACATCATATCTCTTTCTCCAGATCTACTCCTCATCCTCCCTGGCTATCTCTGTATCTACTCTCCCTCCATATTCAAATTCCTCCCACCCCCCCCTCTCTCCAATGATCGTTTTCCCATCTCATCCCTCCCCACATCCTTACTTCTTTTCCCTCCATATCTGCCCTACCTCCCCTAGCATCCAAACCTGCAACTCTCTTTGGATACTGTATCTCATCTCCCTCTCTCCTTGGCGATGAGTAGGCTTGGATGTGGGCTCCCAGCCTGAGTTCGGTCCGGGTTTAGGTCGGGTTCAGATCTGGGTCGGGTCGAATTCAGATGGGTCCGGATCTGTCCCAGATCTGGGTCTGGCCTGGATCTCTGCTCTGGGACACACGCGCCGTCTCTCGTCACGGCTACGCCTGGACCACGATTAGAAACCCGCGGAAGCTCTTCCCCCCCCCCCCTCTCCCCCATTGGCAATCCAACACAGGCACCAGGTGACAGAATAGCAGACAGAGTAAGGCACCAGAAGACACTGCAGAGACACGCGGCGCCCTCTGCCCACCACGGCGCCGTCCCTCGCCTCCCCCCAGCAGGGGTCGGGGCTAAGTGGGGGGAGAGGTCGGGATGGAGGGCCGAGTGCGTGAAGAGTGCGGAGTGCGGGGTGTGAAAGGGGGGAGAAGCAAAGGGGGACGCTGAGATGTTAATGAAAGATAGGGATCAGAGATGGAAGGGCAGGGAGAGCAGAGAGAAAACGTCACGGATAGTTGGAAATGAGAGGGGGGCAGGGAGGGAGAGGGGGGCAGGGATGGGGGGAGGGAGGGAGAGGGGGGCAGGGAGGGAGAGGGGGGCAGGGAGGAGAGGGGGGCAGGGAGGGAGAGGGGGGCAGGGAGGGAGAGGGGGGGAGCAGGGAGGGGGGCAGGGAGAGGGGGGCAGGGAGGAGAGGAAGGGATCGAGGGAGGGAGGAGCAAGGGAGGCAGGCAGGGAGAGAGAGAGGAGGAACAGAGAGCGCGCGGGGCGGGGAGGGGAGCCACTCCTCCTCTCCCTCGTCCCAGCCCCGCGCTCAGCAGCAGTCGCCCCCTTGCAGCCGTGCCGAGAGGAGCGCGGAAACGCTCGGGGAGACAGCCAGCAGGGGAAACGCAGGAGACGAGAAGCGGGGACTCCGGGGAGGTGAGTCCACGTGGCGCGTCGTGGACGCGGTGATGTCGAGTACCCGGGTACAATACTCGCGGGTGTGTTGAAGTGGCAGCCGAGGTGTATGCGAGATTGGGGGGAGGGGATATTGAGATGTGTGTGTGTGAGATGGGAGCAGGGTGTGTGTGTGTGTGTGATGGGAGCAGGGTGTGTGTGTGTGATGGGGGCAGGGTGTGTGTGTGTGATTGTAGCAGTGTGTGTGTGTGTGATGGGGGCAGGGTGTGTGTGTGTGTGATGGGAGCAGGGTGTGTGTGTGTGATGGGAGCAGGGTGTGTGTTGGTGATGGGGGCAGGGTGTGTGTGTGTGATTGGAGCAGTGTGTGTGTGTGTGATGGGAGCAGAGTATGTGTGTGATGGGAGCAGGGTGTGTGTGTGTGTGATGGGAGCAGGGTGTGTGTGTGTGATGGGAGCAGGGTGTGTGTGTGTGATGGGAGCAGGAGTGTGTGTGTGTGATGGGAGCAGGGTGTGTGTGTGTGATGGGAGCAGGGTGTGTGTGTGTGATGGGAGCAGGGTGTGTGTGTGTGTGATGGGAGCAGGAGTGTGTGTGTGATGGGAGCAGGGTGTGTGTGTGTGTGATGGGAGCAGGAGTGTGTGTGTGATGGGAGCAGGGTGTGTGTGATGGGAGCAGGGTATGTGTGTGATGGGAGCAGGGTGTGTGTGTGTGTGATGGGAGCAGGGTGTGTGTGTGATGGGAGCAGGGTGTGTGTGTGTGTGATGGGAGCAGGGTGTGTGTGTGATGGGAGCAGGGTGTGTGTTGGTGATGGGGGCAGGGTGTGTGTGTGTGTGTGTGATGGGAGCAGGGTGTGTGTGTGTGATGGGAGCAGGGTGTGTGTTGGTGATGGGGGCAGGGTGTGTGTGTGTGATTGGAGCAGTGTGTGTGTGTGTGATGGGAGCAGAGTATGTGTGTGATGGGAGCAGGGTGTGTGTGTGTGTGATGGGAGCAGGGTGTGTGTGTGTGATGGGAGCAGGAGTGTGTGTGTGATGGGAGCAGGGTGTGTGTGTGATGGGAGCAGGGTGTGTGTGTGTGATGGGAGCAGGGTGTGTGTGTGATGGGAGCAAGGTGTGTGTGTGGGTGATGGGAGCAGGGTGTGTGTGTGATGGGAGCAGGGTGTGTGTGTGATGGGGGCAGGGTGTGTGTGTGATGGGGGCAGGAGTGTGTGTGATGGGAGCAGGAGTGTGTGTGTGTGTGATGGGAGCAGGGTGTGTGTGTGTGTGTGATGGGAGCAGGGTGTGTGTGTGATGGGAGCAGGGTGTGTGTGTGTGATGGGAGCAGGATGTGTGTGTGTGTGATGGGAGCAGGGTGTGTGTGTGTGATGGGAGCAGGGTGTGTGTGTGTGATGGGAGCAGGGTGTGTGTGTGATGGGAGCAGGGTATGTGTGTGATGGGAGCAGGGTGTGTGTGTGTGTGATGGGAGCAGGGTGTGTGTGTGATGGGAGCAGGGTGTGTGTGTGTGTGATGGGAGCAGGGTGTGTGTGTGATGGGAGCAGGGTGTGTGTTGGTGATGGGGGCAGGGTGTGTGTGTGTGTGATGGGAGCAGGGTGTGTGTGTGTGATGGGAGCAGGGTGTGTGTTGGTGATGGGGGCAGGGTGTGTGTGTGTGATTGGAGCAGTGTGTGTGTGTGTGATGGGAGCAGAGTATGTGTGTGATGGGAGCAGGGTGTGTGTGTGTGATGGGAGCAGGGTGTGTGTGTGTGATGGGAGCAGGAGTGTGGTGTGATGGGAGCAGGGTGTGTGTGTGATGGGAGCAGGGTGTGTGTGTGTGATGGGAGCAGGGTGTGTGTGTGATGGGAGCAAGGTGTGTGTGTGGGTGATGGAGCAGGGTGTGTGTGTGATGGGAGCAGGGTGTGTGTGTGATGGGGCAGGGTGTGTGTGTGATGGGGGCAGGAGTGTGTGTGATGGGAGCAGGAGTGTGTGTGTGTGTGATGGGAGCAGGGTGTGTGTGTGTGTGTGATGGGAGCAGGGTGTGTGTGTGATGGGAGCAGGGTGTGTGTGTGTGATGGGAGCAGGATGTGTGTGTGTGTGATGAGAGCAGGGTGTGTGTGTGTGATGGGAGCAGGGTTGTGTGTGTGTGATGGGAGCAGGGTGTGTGTGTGATGGGAGCAGGGTGTGTGTGTGTGATGGGAGCAGGGTGTGTGTGTGTGTAATGGGAGCAGGTGTGTGTGTGATGGTGTGTGTGATGGGAGCAGGGTGTGTGTGTGTGATGGGAGCAGGGTGTGTGTGTGTGTGATGGGAGCAGGGTGTGTGTGTGTGATGGGAGCAGGGTGTGTGTGTGTGATGGGAGCAGGGTGTGTGTGTGATGGGAGCAGGGTGTGTGTGTGATGGGGCAGGGTGTGGTGTGTGATGGGAGCAGGGTGTGTGTGTGTGTGTGATGGGAGCAGGGTGTGTGTGTGTGTGATGGGAGCAGGGTGTGTGTGTGTGATGGGAGCAGGGTGTGTGTGTGTGTGATGGGAGCAGGGTGTGTGTGTGTGTGATGGGGGCAGGGTGTGTGTGATGGGAGCAGGGTGTGTGTGTGTGATGGGAGCAGGGTGTGAGTGTGTGATGGGAGCAGGGTGTGTGTGTGATGGGAGCAGGGTGTGTGTGTGATGGGAGCAGGGTGTGTGTGATGAGAGCAGGGTGTGTGTGTGTGTGATGAGAGCAGGGTGTGTGTGTGTGTGATGGGAGCAGGGTGTGTGTGTGTGTGATGGGGGCAGGGTGTGTGTGTGTGATGGTGGCAGGGTGTGTGTGTGTGATGGGAGCAGGGTGTGTGCGCGATGGGGAAGGGGGGACATGGGGGGGGCACCCAGGTGAATGGGCCCCATGCACACCCCGTGGCTCAAGGAGCCACGTAGGTTGTGTGCTTGACCCATATACAACAATAGGATATGTGTTGACCCACATAATGCGCAGGGTATGTGTTGACCCATATAATTCATAGGATATGTATGTGGTCTCTATAATGGTGAAAACAACATAGTGTGTGTGTGGCACACGTAATGTACAGAATAAGCGATCTGTGCCGGTCTGGTTATAGTAAAGGAGTTAATTTAAGCCGGTTATGTCCTGATCGGCTGCCCGGAAAATATCTATATCCACATGCGGCACACCACATCCAGTATACATCTGGAAATAGTGGTGGCTACGTGGCGACCTACCCGCACACCCGGAACATGAGAAATTAAGCCGTAACTATAAACAGTGCGGTGTAGAATACGCGTGTGTGTGTGTGCCAGTGGTAGGTGTGGACGCGAGTCGTGTGCTTGCTATGGGTGCTGATGCATTCACACAGGAATAGCGGCCACGGGCCACCCACGTTGTTACTGCCGCCTCTCGTCCACGTCTCACAACCGCTTCTAACGAGGGTCACAGCAGCCCCCCCCCGACTGTGTGATGATGGGTGTCGTCGGTGAGAGCGGTGGCGCGGTGCCCGGCCACGTGCTTCACGAACAAACACTGCCCGCCGCGGACGGTGGCCAGCGGTGACCGCGCGTGGGGCGCAGTCCTTCATCCAGCGGTGGACTGGCACGGGGCTGCGTCCAGGCAGGGGAGGCGGGGTGACCACAAAGACGGGCTCAAGGATACGGGGGGGTCGGGGAGGGATGGGGGACGCGGGGGGGGGGGGGTCTCGCGTCGTGACAATGGTGGACATACCACGCACCCCCCACCCCCATATATTGCCCTCGGCAGACTGTTGGAGCGGGCAGCGATGGAAGCTAACACGGTGCACGAGGGAGGTGGTGTTGGCCAGAACCACGCCCGGCCGCCTTTGTCTCCCGAGTGGCGATGTTTACACATTGGAGTCGCCCTGGGGGGGGGGGGCCGGGAGGTGACGTCACTCGCGGGTTGGTCGTGCGGCGCGCGAGCAGCTTCCCCCCCCCCCACGTGACGTCACCGCTGTCCCCCCCCACGTGACGTCACCGCTGTCCCCCCCACATGTGACGTCACCGCGTGGACATTTACTTGATAATGACGTCACTCGTCGGCGTTAGTTTTCGCTTGATCGTGACGTCACGCCGTTTGCTAATGGCGTCGCGTGCTTGTTACCTCGCCGTTACGTAATTTGTTGCTGACATCTGCTGCACGACGTCACTGCATGACGTCTCAATTACATAATTGACACCTTTATCACCATCACACACTGTCAATGGCGTCACGTTGCCATACCAGATCAAACAACTTTCCAAAGACGTCGCTTATTAAATACATATCTAATTGTGATTACATAATGCTGTTAATACCACTGGTGGCTTCGGGTGGCAAACCCAAGGTTCTCGTGATGATGATGGTGGAAAGCGGTGGTGCAGTGGTTCTACCACACTGCGCTACGAACCAGTGGACCGGAGCTTGATACTCGCTCCCGTAGGTCGACTCAGCCTTGAGTACCTGGTGTGGTGGATAAACATCAGTACTGGGGAGACAAAGGTGGCCGAGCGTGGTGCTGGCCACCTACCCCCTCATGTGCCTTCGTAGGTGTTCGCTAAAGCCACTTGCCGTAAACGTCTGTTAAGACTATACGGGAGATATTTTGTTTTTGGTGGTGATGGTGTTGAATAACGTGCACAATGTCTGGGGCGTGGATCCAAGTTCAGTGTCATTCGAAAGCCAGGGTATATATGTCGGGCTGCTTTCGAAGTGTCTTCTCTAAACAAGAGTCTGTGCTCATTGAACGCCACTACTGCTGCTGCGATTTCACAGGAGGGAGTGGAGGCAGGAGATGTTGTAGCTGGCCCTGCTGGTGATGGTGGGAAGTGAGTGGAGGAGGGAGTGGAGGCAGGAGATGATGTAGCTGACCCTGCTGGTGATGGAGTGAAGCCAGTGGAGGAGGGAGTGGAGGCAGGAGATGATGTAGCTGGCCCTGCTGGTGATGGTGGGAAGCGAGTGGAGGAGGGAGTGGAGGCAGGAGATGATGTAGCTGACCCTGCTGGTGATGGAGTGAAGCCAGTGGAGGAGGGAGTGGAGGCAGGAGATGATGTAGCTGGCCCTGCTGGTGATGGAGGGAAGCGAGTGGAGGAGGGAGTGGAGGCAGGAGATGATGTAGCTGACCCTGCTGGTGATGGAGTGAAGCCAGTGGAGGAGGGAGTGGAGGCAGGAGATGATGTAGCTGGCCCTGCTGGTGATGGTGGGAAGCGAGTGGAGGAGGGAGTGGAGGCAGGAGATGATGTAGCTGACCCTGCTGGTGATGGTGGGAAGCGAGTGAGGAGGGAGTGGAGGCAGGAGATGATGTAGCTGACCCTGCTGGTGATGGTGGGAAGCGAGTGGAGGAGGGAGTGGAGGCAGGAGATGTTGTAGCTGGCCCTGCTGGTGATGGAGGGAAGCGAGCGGAGGAGGGAGTGGAGGCAGGAGATGATGTAGCTTATCCTGCTGGTGATGGTGGGAAGTGAGTGGGGGAGGGAGTGGAGGCAGGAGATGATGTAGCTGATCCTGCTGGTGATGGTTGGAAGCCAGTGGAGGAGGGAGTGGAGGCAGGAGATGATGTAGCTTATCCTGCTGGTGATGGTGGGAAGCGAGTGGAGGAGGGAGTGGAGGCAGGAGATGATGTAGCTGGCCCTGCTGGTGATGGAGGGAAGCGAGTGGAGGAGGGAGTTCTTGATGGGCGGTGATGATGGTGATGGTGATGATTCGTGGCAGATCCGAGGGGAGGGTGATGCTCCCCTCTTTAAAAAGTGACATGTCGGGTTTCCCGCTCTCCCGCCCCTCCCCCCATGGAAAGTTTCTCGATCCGCCATTGGTGATGGTGGGTCCGGTGCCACTGCGCGTGTTTGCTCGACTCGCCGCTGCCCCATGTGTGGTGGTGTTGGTGATAGTTGTGGCGATGCTGAGGTCGTGGCGGTGATGGTCGTGATCACTTGTGATGATGCAGGTTGCGATGGTTATAGTGATGGCAATGATGACTTGCAATAGTTGTGATGATGATGATGGTGCTGGTGGTGATGGTGTGCTGCTGCTGCACTTGTTTGCGGCTTCGCTGCCGCGTGCGCTCGGGGCACGGCGACCGCTCTCACTGCCGTGCCAGCAGCGCAGGGGAGGGGGGGGGCGGCCCTTGGCTCGCATTCCTCACCCAGGGCCCCCGTCCTGGAGTCAAAGTTATAGTTCGGGTCGGTTTTGGTGGCGAGGGCTCCAGTTACAGTCACGGTCACGATGAAGGTTAGAAGAGGATTACTGCTGGTGCTTGCGTTACAGTGATATGTTCATTGATATGGCGAGGTTCGGGGCCTGCGCCAATGTAGGTCTCTGGCTAAAGCCGGCACTTGGGTGATTGTGCGGGCTTCACCAGGAATCACAGCGGTGACCCAGTGGTGACCGTGTCAGCGGGGCGAGTCAGGGGTCAGGTTTACGCCCAGTTCGACGTCACGGTACATTAGCTGTCCTGTAAAATCTGCGTCTCTTTCCAGGACATTAAAAGTTATTTTTTGTATCAGTTGCGGTATTGTGAGATAGCCTTCTTCCCAAGATGTGTTCCGGTTTTGTTGTGCCTCTGAGATGGCAACCCTGGTCACTTGGAGACGAGGTCAAGACACCTGGCAACCTGGGGCCCCAGGTGGCCTCGGAATGGACAGAGGGAGCCGTTGTGGGTTTTCTCCGTATTTGCAGAAGTGGTTAGTGTCGTATCTGGCCAGTTGGTGCCAAGCCTGGCATTTGTGGATGTCCGCCCTCTGTGTAGAAATCCTCAGAAGCTCCGTGCGCCGTGCAGTGGCCTCCGCATAAGACTTCCTCGGAAGCCTCGTGCTCGTTTCTGCTAAGAACGCGCCCTAACCCCCCCCCCCCCCCCCCCCGGGACAGAACAGCCCGATTTTCCATGGTGGAGCAGACACTTTGCTCAAGTTTTCTTTTGGGATCAAATTTACGTCTCTCCTTCCATCCGCCGTCACGTGCTGGCTGATGATAACTTATTCCTCTTCTTAGTTTCCCTGGAAGGGGCCCCAACCCCCCACACTCTATCTACTGCTCACTCCACACGACTGTGTAAAGCTGTCGATTGTAATCTGTTCACCGCCACTCCTTGTGGATGTCTCGAATCCGTACGTGCCTTTGTGGAAGTGTTATGTAATACTTGATAACTTTAATACGCCTCGCAGATATCATTAACGATCTCAAACATGTGGAATTGGTCCGGATTTTAAATGTAACATGAATTAATATATTGTTTGAAAAAAACTGCATATTTACATATGTAGTGAGTTCAACTGAGTCGCAGACGTGGACTTGCTTGTTGAGTGGTGAATGACGACTCGGAGGCAGGTTTCCAGGTAAGGGCTTGCGCCGGTTTATTAACACAAGGGAGCAATGACTGGACCAGAGGTAGGTGCCCCTACACTGGGTCCTTCACGGGGAGCTCGGGCTCTATCTGCTGCTAGCCCAGCTATCTCTGGCTCTATCTGCTGCTAGCCCAGCTATCTCTGGCTCTATCTGCTGCTAGCCCAGCTATCTCGGGCTCTATCTGCTGCTAGCCCAGCTATCTCGGACTCTATCTGCTGCTAGCCCAGCTATCTCTGGCTCTATCTGCTGCTAGCCCAGCTATCTCTGGCTCTATCTGCTGCTAGCCCAGCTATATCTGGCTCTATCTGCTACTAGCCCAGCTATCTGGCTCTATCTGCTGCTAGCCCAGCTATCTCTGGCTCTATCTGCTGCGAGCCCAGCTATCTCGGACTCTATCTGCTGCGAGCCCAGCTATCTCGGACTCTATCTGCTGCTAGCCCAGCGATCTCTGGCTCTATCTGCTGCTAGCCCAGCTATCTCGGGCTCTATCTGCTGCTAGCCCAGCGATCTCTGGCTCTCTCACTCGAGTCGGGACGGGGCTTAACAAACACCGCCCGACCGAGGAGAGCAGAGCCCCACATGAACCTAGCTGGCTCTCGCAGACTTCTCCCAGCCTTACCCCTGGCTATCTCTTCAAACCCTCACCATCCCGGGCTCCCACAGCGACCCCGCTTTTGTCACGGGGCCCCCCTTAAGTACCCCCAGGTGACATGACATCATCTCACCTCACAGCGCATATGACGTCACGTCTCCATACTACTCTACACGTTATTTGAAAAAAACTGCATATTTACATATGTAGTGAGTTCAACTGAGTCGCAGACGTGGATTTGGAGGCAACACGTGTATTTAACTCCAACACAGGGTAACTTTCCCCTTAACAGAATAATAACCTATGGTGGTGACCACCAGGCTAACTACACTAGTTACAACGTAACTGCTACTACGGACCGGGACCAACAGCTTGGGTCCAGGTCCACGTGTTGGAGACTCGTTGAACGTAGAACACAGACGAAGGTTTCTTCCAGGATGAACAACAACCCTGGTCCCTCTCGGGACCCGGCTTATATTCTCTGCGGCGTGGCTGGCTCCGCCCTTGGCCACGAGCACCTTCTAGAAACCTCGGGAAGGATCTTGGTCCTGACCACGTGACCACCTCTAGCCCCCACTTGGGGGCCCCTTTGTAGACTTAACTGGTCACGTGTCCTCCCGGGTCAACCAGAGTGCCATGGCCTTGAGTAACATCATCCCTCGGCCACCACTCACACACCCTGTCCTGTAAGGCTGTCACTGCACGCCAAACGCGGTGCCATCCAGCACTATCAATCAGCGCTCGCCGGGCCCCTCTAGGGCCGGTACTACACCCACACCCTTGTGGTATCCGCGATGTTGTTACACCGCACGCCGTGCCCTCTCTCAGGCCGGCACTACACGTTGACATCCTGCGATGTCACTACACATTACGTAAGTGGGAAACGCTGCTTCTCATGTGAACATTTGGAGAGCAGCTGGCAAAGCATTGTGGGTGACAGCGAGTCACGTGACCCTTGCGGTGGCGGCACAAGTTGCGTAAGTGGGTTATCAGACGCGGTGGGTCACGTGATCGACAGATGGTTCCGCGACGAGGAGCTCTTCCAGAGGTTCGGGTTACAAGGGAAATGGCCTCACCTGAAACGATGCTGATCAAATAAAAAACCCACACAGATGCACGAAATCACCGTCACCACTGTGGCTGGAAACCTTGACAGAGTGATCCCGAGATCAAACATCACACGGACTCGCATCGAGGGGTTCAACGTGCTCACTGGTGGCTATTACCGACTATAATCACCCAGGAATATCTGTCCTTAACGCTCATGACGTTACTCCACATGACTTTACCGAAAGACCCAAAGAATATTAATTCCTGCAGTCACGAAAGCTTTAAGTCAAGATTCCCCTAATTAATATTCATGAGCAGGTTACGTCCTCCAAATGGACACCCCCCACCCCTCATTAATAATCATGAGTGAGTGACGTCACTCAATATGGAGTACTCCCCCCCCCCTCACTAATAATCATGCGCATGTGACGTCACTCCACATCGAACAGCCCCCCTCATTAATAATCATGAGCATGTGACGTCCTCCAAATGGACACCCCTTCATTATTATTACCAACAATAATGAGCCAAGAATGTCTGTGTGCAACGCTCGTGACGTCACTCCACGTTGACCAGCCGCCCCTCATTAATAATAATGAGCAGGTGACGTCACTCCACATCGAACAGCCCCCCTCATTAATAATCATAAGGTGACGTCCTCCAAATGGACACCCCCCCCCCCCTTCATAATTAGCGGCTGACGTCACTCCACATGGGGGGCGAGGCGCCTCCTCCCCCCTCTGCGTCAACTCACAACCCTCACGACAAAGGCAGCACCCTCGCGTCACGTGGTCTCCGTCACGCTATTAAGACATCGAAGTAAAAGGACGTCGTGATGAACAAGGGATTAGAACCTTAAAATGAAATAGGTCTGTGTCACCGCGCCCTTACAAATTACACACGAATGGATGTAATGAATATCACGTCGCGGTTTGTTTTTTGCTTGCAAGTTTCAGATTTACTGAAATACATCCGTCCTTGGACGGGCAAAAGGCGAGTTACATTATAATATTCAATACATTGAGTCAGAAAGTCAATTGCGAAAGCCACCAAATCAGCCTCGGGGTTAAACGTTAACTCTTGAGCCCTTGCACTGCCAACCTACCTCGCCAACGGAGCAACGTAATGGCGGAGTAATTAACACAGTGGCTTTGTATCCACCTAGGCAGAAGCGTGTGTGATTTAGACGAAAAACTAAATCTAGAATTTAATTAATATTTGTAATTCTATGTTGATAACAAGTTTACATTGCAAACACGTACATTAATCAATAAATTAAATCACTGATTTAATTAATTTTATTTTATACCTACGTGACTTTACCGAAAGAACCAAAGAGTATGGATCCCTGCAGTCACGAAAACTGCAAATCTAAACGTACATTATACATTGTTATGAGGGTATTTTTTTAATTCCCCCCCCCCCTCTCACCCACTCCAAGGCAAGCTAGCCCTCTTTATTTAGACTGCTCATTCAACATCAGATGTCGACATTGCCTGCGGGTGGCAGAACCCTAATACTGAGACAAAATGTCATGGTTGCTGTGTGTCACGCCGGAAGGTTGGGGCGGCACAGCGTTATCGAGACAGACGCGCGCTAAATGCACACGAAGCGGAAGACGCCCGACTGAGCGAGCAACACTAAGATGCGCGGATAGCAATTGGTCTGAGTGAGAAAGATGTTGGCATCGGGACAACTTGCACCACCGCAGCCTTGCCCAAGAATAGAAATCGTCGGAAGCCTCCCCCACCTGCCCTCCAACAATTGTGCTGTGGTGTCCGCCTCGTAATCTTCGGAAGCCCCGTGTCTCTTGTGGCATCTATAGACAACGTCAGAAGCCCAGTGCAGCATGGTTGGCATGGGCGCAGCAGGTGAAACAAATGGTGCCAGTTTCTTAAACAGACTCCTCTTTCGCTGGGCCCCGAGAAGCCACTGTGTGGAAGAGACTGCTGGTGTGATGCGGACCACACCGCCCCCGCGTGTGCCGTGCCGACCTTCGTAGGCCCTCCGCAACTGCACTTGGCCCAACAGTCTGTCTGTAGGAGGTCGCCTATCCCACAGAACTATCCCCACATGCCCCGCCAACACCAGCCAGCTCTGTCTCGACGAGATGGTGTTGGGTGCGCAGTTGGCACCTGCGCGTAGTGGGGGGAGCTCTCTGGGGAGGTCATGGTGAGTGTTGAACCAGAGCCGTGACCCTGAGGCCCTCGCCAATGCATGTGTGGGGAACAAAACATGGACCACTTTGGCACTCGACGCTTGCCAACGCGACGAGGCTTGGAATACAGAGGGAGGCACAGTGCAGAGAGAGGGGGGAGAAATGGAGGAATCCTCGGGACAGAGGAACTGGGCAGAGAGCGCAATCGTCGATGTTGTTGCACCAGGAGCGTTGTTCTTTGTGCTGTGCTGTGCTGGGACAGTGCACGACCTTGTGTTGGTTGTATAGTAGCCACACGCAGTGCTTCTGTATACAGTACATTAATGAGATGGAGGCAGATCATGCATTATTATTGCAGAGGCAGTTACGTAAGGACTTACATAAGAGCACCCCCTGCTTGACTGACCCAGCCAGTCTGAGGGCTGGAAACAGTTCCAACCCCCACCTCCCTCTCCGTTCCCTTGGAGGACATGGGGGGAGGGGAGATGACCGCCATGCACCCCTCAACCCCCCTCTCCCCACGTAGGGCAGATCAGATACCTGCGCTCACCCCGTCGTTTGCATGAATGTGGAAGAGGTGGGTTTTATTGCTGCGTCTTGCCTCATCTCTCTTGCATCTCCCCATCATCTTCCTCTCCCCCACCGCCTCCTCCTCGCATCTCTCCCCGATCGCACCGGCGAGATCGGCTCACGTCGCATCTCGATGCGTCACCTGCACTGACATAATTTTAGGCGCAGCTCCACAGCGCCATGATTAATCCGCCACCCCCCCCAACACCATCGCGGAACTTGACCTGACGTGAACGCCGATTACACTTGCGGTAAGCAATGGATGGGCGCCGCTCACAAACCCCACTTAGCCTGTCAAGATGTGGCCCTCTCAGTCGACGGAGTAGCGTCGTTGGGATGGGGCCACGGTGCAAATCTACGACCTGCACGCACGACAGAATGACCGTGTCGCTGGTCTGCGTGGATTTGAAAGAGAGTCATTGGCAACCGGGACCATTATTAGCTGGTTATACTTGAGAACCTCGTTTAATTACGGCTCAGTCTGTGCGAGTCTGTGGATCGCTATGCGAGTCTGTGGATCGCTGTGGATCGCTATGCGAGTCTGTGGATCGCTATGCGAGTCTGTGGCAGTGGTGTCGTGTGCTTGGCATGGGCCCCGGTGCAAGGAATGCAGTGGGGCCTCTCCCCCACTCCGATGGTAGCCCGGCGTCCTGGCCTATCCGGCCCGTGGGCCCCGGGTAGCACTCGGCAACCACATAAAGAAACAGGGGCACCCCCACATAGACGCAGAGACACGGCGGAACAGAGAGGCAGACCTGGACAAACGGGACGAGAGAGAGAGACAACACGCAGATAAACAGAGACGAAGCCCATCGTGGATCCTGGAGTGCGGTTGCACCGCCCGCACCGCTCACTCGACCGTCCCACGCCACTGCCACGCGGCCGGAGGAGCGAGCGGCCGGAGGAGCGAGCGGCCGTCTGTACGAACGTCTCTGCCGCTCCGCGTAGCCGGGGCCCGAGCGCGATACCACCCCGAGACTGCAGCTAGAGCAGGAAAATCGGGGGAAAAAACCCCGAACCCCCCCACCCCCCAAAAAACACAACAGGGCGGCAGGGGGCAGCTAACGTGGGAGCAGTTTAATGAGAAACACCGGCGTGCGTCATCAGCCAGTGCCCGCAGGTGCGCATACCGGCCAGCGTTCTCTCGCTCGCTTGTGTAGAAGACGGGAAAGGGAAGGAGGGGGTGCGTGTGTGTGAATGTGTGGAAGTTTTTGTACACAGTTGCTGGGCACCTGCCCCAAAACGTTAAGTGGCCAGCAACGAACAGCCCTGTTATCAAAGTTGTAATGGATAAGAGTGTAACACGTTTGTTGAATTTATCAAGGTTATTATAAGAGCTTGGGGAAAGAGATTATGAGAGGGGATTCCGGAGTGGGTGAGTGAGTGGGTGAGTGGGTAAGAGTTGTTGTGACCCGCAGTGTGGTGGTTGAACACAATGTGGGTCGAGACCTCAACACGAGTGGAAGAATCAACGAGCGACGTTCACGGGAACAACAACCGTGGCAGTAGCGATAGCAGAGTAGTAAGGAAGCGACTTACCGCCGGTGAGCGAGCGAGTGGAGTGAATCGGTGAGCGCTGCATCATCAATTGCCCTCACTGCTGCTTCGCTCTGGGTTATCTGTGGTGCAGCAGTGAGGTAGGAGCTGGTGGCGCCCAACCACAAATGCAGCAGCAGCTGCAGGATTCCAGCTTGAGCCAAATGTGTGCTCTGTGCAGCAGTCATGGTTACCATTATACAGAGTTAAGGGGGTGTATGGGTGTGTGTGGGGGGTGTATGGTGTCCGGCAAAAAACAACCCCCTTACCTCCTCGTTGGTGCCGGATGGCAATGCAATGGTGAGCAATGCTGTGGGGGGAGGGCCAATTTAGATTGGCCATTACCCTTATGGCGTTTGTAACCACCATAGTGGCCAAATGGGGGCTCTGGATGGGTGCGAGGGGATGGTAACCCCTACACCTTCAATTCATTACCACTAAACCACGATTTAAAACTTTAATTAAGCTTGAGCCGGAGGCCCCGGGGGGACAGGCATCTATGACGTCTCCTGGCCAAACCCCATTTGGCGGAGCCAGGAGACTGCATCCTTACCCTCGGGGCTCCAGAAACAACAACAAACCACTACGGGTGGCCACGTGAAATGTTCGAACGCTCACTGCAGAGGAGAGGCTGCCACTCGTCTGTCAGGAGCTGGACCGGTACAGCCTGAATATCTGTGGTATTCAGGAGGTCCAGTGGACCGGCTCTGGCTCCTGCCAACATGAGGGGTAGACAGTCCTCTACTTGGGGCAGGAGACTGCCAAATAACAGAGGGTGGCTCTTCTGGATAAAATAATGAAGGAGGTGTGGGAGCGTGGTGGTGAGGTGTGGAAAGCTGTAAGCCCCAGGCTACTTTGGACTTGCCTTTCCATCAGCCACAGGCGAGGAGTGGTGGTCATGGTTACTTATGCCCCCACTGAAGACGAACATCCCGTGGAGGGATGCAGGCAAGGCCGATGAGTCGGATGCCTTCTATGACCTCCCTGCACAGGTGCAAGCTAAAGTGGCCCCTCAGGATAGTCATCTTGTTGGGTGACTTCAATGCCCGAGTTGGTCATGATGCTGGCACCTGCTCTGGAGTGATTGGAAGCCATGGTTCCAGATCAGCTCAATAACAATGGTAGGAGGCTGCTAGATTTTTGTGCAGCCCATGGGCTTGTAATTACCAACACGCTGTTCCGGCATCGGCGCATCTGCACAACATCATGGATGCATGCCGGGTCCAAGCAAGAACATCTGCTGGACTACATAGTGACGGGACAGTGGATGCGGACCCATGTACTTGACACCAGGACCTACCATGGAGCTGATCTGCCCACTGACCATTGACTTGTCATCCATAAGATGCGCCTGCCATTCTTCCACTCCGGTGGTGAGTGTACACCCAGGACCCCATTCAAACCTATAGTGGCATGGTCTCGGCGAGCTGATGAAAGTTGCAAGCAAGAATTTCATCATCGCTTACGGCTGGGGTTGGCATCGTCCCCCCACTCCTCCTGATGTCGAGGGGAAATGAGTGAGGTTTAGGACTCATGCAGCTGCAATGGCTGCTTTTGGTACACGGTCCAGACCTCCCCAGAGACCCTGGCTGACAGAGGAGGTGGTCAGGCTGGCTGAGCAGCATCCCACATCAGAGAATGAGGAGGCTTACCACAGCCTTCGCTCGGAGGTTCGGAGAGCCGTGAGGTGCGACAAGGATGGGTGGTGGTCGTGGGTTGATGTGGAGATGGAGTCTGCCTCAATGGCCCGCAATCACAAATCGCTCTTTAACTCCATAAAAAAGTAGCCTGCAGCGCCACAACTATTACCATCATTAGGGGAAAGAACGGTGATCCAATCTCTGACCCCCAGGAACAGGTTTGCAGATTTGCTGAGCATTTCTGTGAGGTCCCAGGAGAGGCGAAATCCCTCAGCCTGGAAAACATCTTGGGACAAAGTGGGGATGACTCTGCTGAGGCTGCGGTGCATCAAATATTGGAAGATTAAGTCACTCCCTGTGAGTGGCTGGCTGAGGTGCCATCTGTTGAGGAACTACTAAAGGCAATCCAGAGTCTGAGACCAGGAAAGGCACCGGGAAGAGATGATCTCCCAAGCGAAATGCTGAGGGAGGGTGGCGTTTGTGCACAGACTGCCCTACATGACATCATAACAACAGTCTGGATTATTCAATATCGCCTTGCTAGGCATGCTGAGGAGAGGTTTGCTGGAGCCCCAATGCGGCTTCAGGAAAGGGCGGTCCTGCACAAATGCCATATTTTTTGTCCGTCTGCTACAGCAGAGGTGTAGGGAATTTCAACAAGACCTACATCTCTGCTCTATTGACCTGGTCAAGGCCTATGATACCATCAGTAGGCCTGTGCTCTGGGTTCTTCGTGCTTTCGGAGTCCCTGACCCTCTGCTCATGATCAGTAAGGACCTTCGTGATGGTGAGCGGGCCCAGGTAAAACTACGTGGCTGGGAATTTGAGCCATTCCTTGTTCACCTTGGGGTGCGACAGGGATGTCCTCTGGCTCCCACATTATTTAACATCTATTTCGACCACGTAGTTCGTGAAGCCTTCAATAGCTGTACCGAAGGAATTTCCATCTGATACAGATACAATGGGATCTTGTATCAAGGGATGACTCCCTATTGCTCAACCATGTTATGTATGCTGATGATCTGGTAATTGCTGCTCACTCATAGGAGGAGTTGGAGGCGCTGCTGCTGAACCTGGAGCTTGCCACTAAGAGGTGGGGCCTTACCATCTGCCCCACCAAAACTAAGCACCTGCCTGGGTATTTTGTACCATTGGACACTCCACCCCCAAAACTCCCAATTGGTGATAGGGAAATTGTGGATAGAGTGGAGAGTTTCCCATACCTGGATAGTGTGCTCATGACTGGCTCCGGTTTGACAGCAGAGGTCTCACTCCGAATCAGTCGAGCGGCATTATCTTTTTAACGGTTGCGTAACGCTGTGTGGAAGCGACCTGTTCTGTCGCTCCGCACGAAGCTTCAGGTCTTCTCGACCACAGTCATTCTCTCCCTTCTCCACACTTGCGAAACGTTGACCCCCCTAATGGAACATCTTCACCGGTTAGAAACATTTAGGCTAGCCTGCCTACCATCCATCCTGGGTTTAACCAGGCTGGATTGTGTGAGGAGCTTAGAAATCCTTGAAAGATCTGGACAAAGTCCCATCGGTGAGCTCCGGCAGGCAAGGCTGCGTTGGCTGGGTCATGTAGCCCGCATGCCCAGCCACCGCATGCCTAAACAGCTTTTGTTTGGCCGGATTGATGTGTGTGTATGATGTGTGTGTGTGCGGTGTGTATGATGTGTGTATGTGTGTGCGGTGTGTATGATGTGTGTGTGTGTGTGCGGGGTGTATGATGTGTGTGTGTGTGCGGTGTGTATGATGTGTGTGTGTGTGCGGTGTGTATGATGTGTGTGTGTGTGCGGTGTGTATGATGTGTGTGTGTGCGGTGTGTATGATGTGTGTGTGTGTGCGGTGTGTATGATGTGTGTGTGTGCGGTGTGTATGATGTGTGTGTGTGTGCGGTGTGTATGATGTGTGATGTGTGTGTGCGGTGTGTATGATGTGTGTGTGTGTGTATGATGTGTGTGTGTGTGGGGGGGTGTGTGTGCGGTGTGTATGATGTGTGTGTGTGTGTGCGTTGGGGCCGCCCCCGTGGCGTCCGCTGCCAATGCACATGCTCACGGGTTCACGAGCGTCAACATTTTGTAACAGAAACGCGGTTTCTGTGTCCGAGAGTGCTTTGCCGAGATGCCCCTCGACGTGAGGGGTAGGGGAGGTAGGAATAGCGTGGGCAGGGGAGGTAATGGTAGGGGAGGTCGGGATAGGGTAAGCCACGGTGCGGGGGGTAACGGCCAGGTATTGTAGACAGGTTAAGGTGTCTGCATTATCCAGTTTGTATGAACGAGACCGGTAAACATGGAATCAGATTACACAGACGAGACTGGTTTGCATTGAATCGGGCTGCGTAGGCTGGGCCACTTGGAGAGTAGCGGAGACGCGGGTGTCGCGTTCGTGCGTCACGGCTGGTGGCGGAGCGTGGCCGCCTGGGGCCGACTCCTCGCTCGGCCGCGGAGGCGGCGCCGACTCGGGGTGGAGATCCCCACTCGTCGTCTCTCGCTCATCGCATTTTCCCTGGTCCCCTCCCCTCCCTTCCACACACTCGGCCTCCGCGCATGGCTTCGAGGGCGTTTCCATGGATGCCAGCGCAGCTCTCTCGCTCTGACAGCGTCATTGGTCCTTCACCATCTCACACACTGAATGTTGTCTGGTCCCCAGGCGGCCAGAGTAGGCAGCACGTGACCAGCAGTAGCCACAGCGAGAGGTATGTTGGATGTTGTTTGCCAGTTGCAGAAATATTTATTGGGTGGTTGACCCAGACGGGCTGGTGGGTGTGCGCGTGGGTGTGTGAATCGGTGGGGTGCGTGCGTGTGAATCGGTGGGTGTGTGAGTGTGTGAATCGGTGTGCGTGCGTGTGAATCGGTGGGTGTGTGAGTGTGTGAATCGGTGGGTGTGAATCGGTGGGTGTGCGTGCGTGTGAATCGGTGGGTGGGCGTATCGCAGTTGGCGTGGGCTACGTAGAGCTCCCTCCCCTTTCCAGTCTTCCCCTTCCTCCTTGTTGTCACTGTGGTACGGTACAATCTTTTTTTCGTGCTCCGTACTCAAATTAAATATACCGTAATTTCGTACCTTACCTTGAAAATATGTTTTGTGCCGTACCTTTGAAGAAATGTTAGTCCGGTACCAGGGCGGTCAAAATTTCGTTCCATTATTTTGTACCTTATATCGTACCTAAGAAGAACAAACCTTACACTTAAGGGACAGCTAACAAGCAAGCTTATAGTGTATCGTTTTGTTGATTTTTTTTTTATAGAAAACGCTTCACTGTTTAAAAAATAAGAATCTTGTGTTAACATGTTTAGATTTTTTTGCTCGATTTCACATAAAACATGAAAATCCAAAATCACATTTCGAAATATTGATTAAAACGCTCAGAATTATCATCCATTATCAATGGTAAGTGGCATTTTGAGAGGATTCTTGCCTGCCGTGTTAGTTTTTAATAGTTGATGCGTTACTTCCTTGTAGCCACCTTTAAATAAAATAGAGTAGAAAGATTACCAAAAATGAAGAAACTTGGCTTCTGATTAATTGACTACCTGATTTGGTAAGAAAAGAGTGCAAAAAAAATGACGTGTGCCCCGGAGCTTCTTCTCCAGCGAATCGTGAGGCGTCGTGCTGGAGAATGCGCGGCGTGACACGAGCACGTCGTGGCGGGAGAGCGTGCCGGGCATGACGGGCTCGGGCCTGCAAAGTGGTCAAGACGTGGCGGAAACGCGTCTTGACCACCGCTTTGAGCGTCGGCCGCTTGCGGGGGCCTCTCTGGTTTCCTCTCGCGTGAAGCCACACGTCGGTGGAATCGGACAAACGTCGTCCGGTGGGACGGGACGAGGCGAGGCTTCCCCGGCGAGGTATGGCCACGGTCACCGTTGTTATCGGCGTCATAGCGAGCCACGGCCGGGCCGAGGACACGGCCGGCGGTCCTCGGTGAGGGTGGCGTGGCGAGCGGCAGCTGCGCGCCGGCAGCCGCTCGCCGCATTTGGCGCTCTCCGCCGGAGAAATGGCAACGAATATTAAAACATGAGAACCCAAAGGAGTATGACACAGGGAGAGGGCAGTGCGCCCACCCAGTTGCCACAGTTTGTGCGGAACAATTATAAACAATTACAGGCGAGAGAGAGCGGTGGGGGGGGGGGGGCACCAAGGGGGGAGAGGGGTCCAGGAGGCAGGTGGCAGTGACCGTTGTTGGTACATCCCCCACATTGCAGAGTGGCATGTTGTTCCCACTGCGCCACATCGTCACTGTTGCCAGAAAGATCTCTGTGCGTGAATTAGGTGTTCGTGAAATGTATCTGAAATATACGATATAGCAGGAATGATTCATTAGTAATTAGCAATTTTACATTCATGGAAAATCTCAAAAATTAACCGACTTCACTCGGGGGATTTGGGGGCTGCAGCCCCAGGCCTCGGGCTCTGAGAGATTTCCGCAAAAAGTTCCCAATCCTGCTTCGTAACGGCTGGAGCACAGCACTCGGCACGATGGTAAATCCCATGGGACGTGTGGTAATTGAAGCTGTAGCATCGCCGTCTGTGTGCTAATACCAGTCGTGTGTCGCATGAAAACCCAGCGGTGAAGTAAGCGTGGTGAACAACAACAGAGAGGCCGCCCCCCAAAACCGTGACAGCCCCTGGGTTCCCCTAGAACTCATTCTGGCCCTGACCGGAATTCCCTGCCCATCATCTCTTTCGCGGGTTCTAACAGCCGCGCGTCAACTATCCTCCATTACAACTCTGATGGCCTTGCTGTTCGTTGTTGAGTCCGCTTGACTCTTTGGGAGTTTGCTCAGCGACTGTTTTAATTTTCTTTTCGTAACAATGATGCAACTGCTGTCTGAAACTTTCGAGTGGTTGAGGGGGGGGCTTTCCCCCTGCCCCCCCACTGTATGACTCTGTCGGCAATGGGCGAGGCAGGGAAGGTGCAGGGAGCGAATGAGACGGGCGTCGGATTGGCAGGGGCGCAGGAGAGAGAGATTGCGCGGGGATGTGGCTTACATTAGCGAGAGTTGGCAGGAAGGCGCAGCCGTGCTCAAATGTCATGCTCCCCTCCCCGAGTCCCGGCGATGCCCCGCACGCACAGTGCAGATTGTGCCGCGATGTTATTTTGAGAAGCACGTGGAATCCTGCCAAAGCGGCCGCCGCGTTCTCTGGGCGAGTGTTGCAGGACGAGGTTCGTAGCGATTGTCGAGAGTGTGCGCGGGGCCCCGGAATGCGGGGTTTGTTATTGCGGTCATCGACGTCTACGACGCCGCGGGGGGTTCGGAAGATCTCGGTCGGCGGAATGAGGGGGAGCGCAGACATTCGGAGCTCAGCGGGCGGCCGTGAACATCCGTTACCTACCGGCACTACCACCACCGCCACTACCAACGCTACTACCACTACAATCTCACCCCTATTACGACTGCTACAACACCACCACTACCACCACTACACTCTCACCACTACCACCACCATCGCAGATGCACGTGACAGCTCGCAGCATAAATAATGGAGCACTTCAAGGATGCAGCACAATACATATCCCACAACAACACAACCGGGATACAAGACGATCAACACGCGCGGCAGCGCGCACACGCAATAGAAGCACAGGAGTAGGGCACGACGCACGGAGCAGCGCCCCCGCGCGCACGTGACTGGGTGCGGGGCGGATGCCGACGGCCGGTGCCCCGTGCCAGCGGAGGCCTTGGCGGCTGCGGAGTTTGTGTCAGAGGTGACACCACCGTGCCACGCTCGGCCATCGCATTCCGAGCACGGTGGGCGGGGGTGGGGGGGGCTGGTCCCCACCCACCAGGCAGCTTCACGACCTCCACACTGTGGTGTGCAACCGGCACGCTGCAGGTCGCAGCACCTCTCGCTGCTTCTTCCCTCTCACTCGCGCCCCGTTGGGTTTCCCTCCTCCCGTCGCTACTACCACGACCACTGCACCCTCACCACTGCACCCTCACCACTGCACCCTCACCACTGCACCCTCACCACTGCCTTCGGCACTGCCGTCAATTATATCCTTGCTCAATTCAAGAAACGGAATGACTCGTCTGGGCGGCAGGGGTGTGTTTCTTGGTGGGGTTTGCGTGGTCTCTCTCCCCATTCTGCTTTTCTGGTTTTCTCCCCCAGCTAAAAGCACACTCGAAGCGTCGCTGGTTTTGGCCAAACATCCCCGTGCAGCAAAACCCTTCTGGAGTCTTTGAACTCGGTGTGGCATTCCTGGGTAAATGAGTTTAAATTATCACCAACTGCGCTGATCGTTGCTGGCCGTATGCCACTTTGGGCTGCGCTTGGCAACTGTGATTTAAAAAAAAGGCAGTGGGCAGTGCCAGATCTCCCGCTGGGAGCCAAGCTGCTGCATCCCGGAGATGGATGTGCCCCGGTCCCTCCCCGCCCCCATGGCTTGGGTCCCCCGAACCCTCTGGGGATCTGACCTCGTGCCACGAGAGCCCGAGGGGGTAGGGGGGGGCAGCTGCCTCCCTTGGAAAATGACCCCGCCGCCCGTGGCTCCCCTGCCCCGTGGCCGGCGTGTGCGCGCTGGCCGGCTTGCGGCCGGCTCACGGCTACGCGTGGACTCGGTCTCTCGGCTGGGGCGGACGTCCGCCCGGTTAGTCCGGGGAGGCCGCCGCACTGCAATGTCTCGCGCTCTGGACCGGCGATCCGGAGAGCGCCGGTTGGACTCCATCTCCCTCCGCAGCAGTGGAATCATCGGAGCGACATGTTAAATCCCGCTGCCACTGTTCACCCAGCGGTGTGAAAGGGTAACACCGCAGTTGATTATGAATAACATTGGTCGCGAAAGCCTACATGTTAAACCGCAGTTCGTCGATCGACAGCAGGTGGTGCGTGGCGGGGTGACGTGTGGCTACTCCCTCGTCTTTGGAGACGCCTGGCCAGCGTGGAGGAGTCGGCCAAACTATCGCCGACAAGGGCTCCTCTCCAGAGCTCGCTCTCGCGGAGGCTCTTCATCCAGCAGTGGAGTGAGCGAGCCATTGTAGGGCTGCGCCGTTGTCTTTTCCTGTACTCGGGAACAACGGCCGCCATTCGGGGCTTGAGCCGCAATCGCACGCAAATACACGCGCTCGCGCGCTTTCTGGCAGCGGGTCGTGGGCGGGTGGGCAAGGGGCAAATGCCTCTCCGCCCTCTCCCGCGGCGATAGCGCCCCTGGTGGTGGCAATGGAGGAGTGTGGGGAGAGGTGGGGAGAAGCGCCGGCAGGCAGGGAGAGTGCCGGGCACCCTGGGAAGGATAGAGGTGGTGGTGGTGGTGACGACGACGACCCGACCCGTTGTGCCGTGCCCTGTGGGCACAATGACTGGACTGGGAGAGCGCTGAGCCCACACAGATGAGATCTGGGGTTTAATCTCCTGGGTTTCAGCCGCCTGTGGTTAAACCAGGTTCTCAAGGGGAGTGGGTTGATGGCCTCGGCCCGATCACCGATGTTCACTCATAAAAAAAAAAAACAAAGCTGTAAATTTGATTTTGCTCATAATTTCTATAAATTCCACCTCTGAAAATTAGCGATATGTGCTGGACATTTCTCTCTGTCGCAGGGCGGGCAGGAAAGTACCGCCTCCTAGTGTAACTGTAGATCGGTGGCCACTTCTGTGAGAAGTCCTTCCCCGAGACGATCCTCTTACACGGCCTGGTGCGCTGCTTGGCGTGAGTTCTGCGTCGATTTTTCGTCTCGCGAGACGATACCGGTGGCACGATCGCGACAAAATTGGCAACTAAAAAGACAAATGTGACTGGATCAGCGCGAAAGGTCGCGACCCACATTGTGAGATTGAGAGCATCAAGTTGGCGGTCCATAATTGAGCATCTCCTTTGTGAGAAGTCAACCGTGATTGTTTCAAGAATAACCTGTCATAGGAATGTGGAATTTCCAACAGAGGCTTGGCAGCGGAGGCGAGCGCCGCGGCGCGTTTGTGCGACCGTGAGATCGGCGCGTCTTTCTCGAGCGTTCGAATACGCTGTGTAACAAATTATTATTTAATAGGTAAATTTCAAAATATCACTGTCCTGGTCACAAAAGCAAAGCTTGTGGGGAATAATAGCCATTTTCTATACTTTTTAGGCAAAAGCAATTACAAAATAACACTTACTACCCAGGAAGAAAAATTGTGTTCCATCGTGATATAAATAGCGAGAAAGTGACGCGTTGTCGTGCGTGCGGTTAGCAGCGAGCGGTTATGGGCAATACCCTGCTAGAGCGTTCTGTCACGTTTGTGCCCCATCGCAGCATCGTGTTCACTCGCTGGTGCGAGCACGTGACTCTCGTTTAAATAATGGATTTATTCAACTGTAAAATGAAGTGGGAATCTTTTTCAGCTCCGTCTCGCAGAGAACAAGGAAGATGCTGCTTGGGACGGCGACGGGCTCTTGATTGATGTCCAAAAAATAAATTACATTCCAATTTGTTGCCGCAGGAAAGGATTTAGACACGGGTCTGGCGTGGAGCCAGGGGAGGGCCGCACGGAGCGGGTCGGCGTGACCTCGCGGATGAGACGAACGCGTGGAAATGCACAAGGACAGATATCCGTGTACAGGCAGACGCGCAGGTGCACAGGCGCGGATACTCGGACACTGCACACATGGAAATGCAGACGTGGGAACCTGGACAAATGGCCGCACGCGTGATTGTACAAAAATGCACGTGTACATCTGTGCACAAACGTACACAAACGTACACAATTGTACATATGCGTCTACATCCACACTGACACAGACACGTGACAAAACAGACTTGGACACAGACTCGGGCACAAAGACACATATAGACATAGACAAAGATCCCCCGTGTAGCCTAAACAGACTTTTGGGGCAAGCGCTGTTACTGAGCACCTATGAAGGCCAGCACGGCACACGAGGGGCTGGGTGGCCAGCACCATGCTCGATCGCCTTTGTCTCCCCAGTGGCGATGTTTACACACCGCACCAGATACTTATTTGAGGCGGAGTCGACCTAGGGGAGCAGTACGGTAGCGGGTAGCACGCTGCGCTACGTATGTATGCGTGTATGTTGACATTCTTTTGCACCATACCTAACCAACCATGCTCATGAGGTACGAACCCAGCGACCCGAGTTCGATTCCTGCTCGCGGCAATCGCCAGTGACGATGATCTGAACTGGTCATTGTCCTCCCCTAGATCGACTCCTATATTGACATCGACACGAACACAGATGCACACACCAATGGGAACACAAGCTTGGATGCACTCAGACATGCACATCTAGATGTACGAGCACACTGACACACAGACACTGAGATGATCAAAATGCACATGGACACGTGCGGGCACGCACATTGTCCATGCGCGTCAACATGCCCACATATTCACGCACCCCCCCCCCCCCGTGTGCACCTGGAGGCAAGGGAGGGGCCTGGGTCAGGGTGCCCTGCCCCAGCACTGCCGCCCGCCTCTATGCACGCACACACAAAGACAAAGATCCCCCCTATAGCCTAAACACACTGTTCCGGAAAGTGCTGTTCGCGAGCAATTTTGAAGGCCGGCATGGCACTCGAGTAGGCGGTGTGGTCAGTGTCGCACCCGGCCCCCTTTGTTTCCCCAGCGCTGATGTTTACACAGCACACCGGCTACTCGTTTAACGCTGAGTTGAACCAGGAAAGCCCCAGGACCGTTTAAGATATTCACCGATTTTGGATGTGAGTGGGAATCGAACACCGGGTTCCTTGCACAATTCCCCAACCGCTGTGCAATTACTCCTCACCGCACGCACGCACGCACATACACACGCATGCACGCACGGGCACGCACGTACACTTGTGGTCGAACCAGCCGCACGGCGGTCCGCGAGCACGGCCCCTGAGCCTTCCCCCACCACCTTCCGGCCGAGTATTTCAGAGGGTGAATTACCAAAGCCCCCAATTTGCTACTAAGTTGACGTTAAAGACCACTGTTGCAAGGACAGGGCATTGTCTGTGGTTTTATGGCCCCGGTCTGAAATTTGAACGTTACCTGCAATTACTTGAACGCTGACCCGGGCGCTCCATTGTGAGGGATAATGGATCTCAATTGGCCCTCACCTGCGCAAATATAGAACGAGAGGAGAGTGGCCAACGGTCCAGATCCCTCACACAACCAATCGCACACACGCACACACGCACTCCACGCGCGTGTTCTTTTGAGCGCGAGGAGTGGTATCACATAAGTTTGCGCAGTGCGCTTCGGACCCGTCGACCCGAGTTAGATTCCCGCTCACTGCGTTTGCTTGGACATCGGCACAGGGGAGACGCAGGCGGCCGGGCGCAGTGCTGGCCATCCACCCCCTCGTCTGCCGTGCCGGCCTTCGGAGGTGCTCGCTAACAGAATTTGCCCAAAAGGCCTGTTAAAGGCTACACGGGGGATCTTTGTGCGTGTGCACGTGGGCGTGTGTGTGCATTTGGGGGGGGGGGTAGGTGGCTGTTTGTCCAAGGTCACCGTGCCCCTCTCTGGTCACTCACGCGTTCCGTGCCCGGGGGAGTGGCGCCTCCCCCCGACCCCCGTGCCACGTGCGTCCCGCCTGGGTCCGGTCCGCACGGCGCTGGAGGCTCTCTCAGCGGGGACCTCTCACCGCGGGGGGATCTGCGTGCGGCAGAGGCCGCTCGTGGGCACATGCCCTGCGGGACGACGTGGGAGGGCACGCACTGTTAGCAAGCGCCTTCTCAGGTTGGCACCACGCCACGTGCAAGGGCGGCGTGGCCGCATCACGCCCAGCAGCCTTTGTTTCCCCAATCCTGATGTTTGAACGCTCCGAGAGTGAATTATTTGAAAGCTGAGTCGACCTAGGGGAGAGCCAGATCGGTTACCGTGTTTTGTAGCGCAGTGTGCCAACCGCTGCATCGCCACTCCCCACGCACAAATGGACAAAGATCTCCCGTATAGCCTTTACAGACTGCTGGGGCAAGTGCTGTTGGCGAGCACCAATTAAGGCCGGCACGGGGAGTGGTGAGGCTCGCTCCAGACAGTTTCCCCCCAGTGCTGGTGCTTACTCGCTTAAGGCCGGGTCGACGAATCTCTACACCAGGACGGGTGCAGATATCCCTCTGGGATGTTGGCTGTGGCTGGGAATAGAGCTCCAATGGCTTCGTTTGTAGTGCGGCGCGATAATCGCTGCAACCACTGCTCCCTGCATACACACACACACTCGCACTTACACACACACACTCGCACACACACACACTCGCACTTACACATACACACATACACTCGCACTTACACATGCACGCGCTCAATCGTGCTGGTGGACGAACCCGCACACGCGCGCATCGCGGTGAGGACTGGGAGCGGCTGGCAGCGTGTGCGGGTCAGGGTGCCCAGACACGGTGGTGACAGGAGGGATGGAGGGAGGGAGGAGAGAAGAAGGAGTCTCGTTCAGGCCTACGGCCTTTGGTCACAGGCAGCTTGGGAGCAGAGGAGGAGGAGGCGTGAGAGTGTGGTGGGTGCACACGTACGGCTTGCGCAGCACACACGGCTCGCACGGCACACACACATAGCTTGCACGCTACACACACACATACAGCTCTCACACACAGCTCACACAAACACACACAGCTCTCACACACACACACAGCTCACACACACACAGCTCTCACACACACACACAGCTCACACACACACATACAGCTCACACACACACATAGAGCTCACACACAGCTCACACACACACACAGCTCACACACGCACAGCTCACACACACACAGCTCACACACACACACACATAGTGCTCACACACACATGCAGCTCACACACACACACATAGAGCTCACACACACACACAGCTCACACACACACACAGCTCACACACGCACAGCTCACACACACACACATAGTGCTCACTCACACACACACAGCTCACACACACACACATAGAGCTCACACACACACACAGCTCACACACACACACATAGAGCTCACACACACACAGCTCACACACACACACATAAAGCTCACACACACACAGCTCACACATGCACAGCTCACACACACACACATAGTGCTCACACACACACAGCTCACACGCACATACACATAGAGCTCACACACACATACACATAGAGCTCACACACACACAGCTCACACACACACATAGTGCTCACACACACACAGCTCACACGCACATACACATAGAGCTCACACACACATACACATAGAGCTCACACACACACAGCTCACACACACACACACAGCTCGCACACACAGCTCACACACACACAGCTCACACACACACACATAGTGCTCACTCACAGACACACAGCTCACACACACACACACATAGTGCTCACTCACAGACACACAGCTCACACACACACACACATAGAGCTCACACACACACACAGCTCACACACAGCTCACACACACACACAGCTCGCACACGCACAGTGCTCGCACGTCACACATGCACAGCTCGCGTGGTTGGTGGTGCGGAGCTGGCGTGGGGGGGGGGAGGAACAGAAGGGCCGTGCATGGACGTGACGCTGACCTGTGGGCCACGCTGTTGCCCTCGTCCGCGTGGGGTTGGCCGCGGATCAGACGTGACTGCGCCCACGCGGTGTCCACCAAGCGACGAGGGAGTGTGTGCGTGTGTGTGCGTGAGTGTGCGTGTCCGTGTGCGTGTGTGCTTGTCCGTGTGTGTGTGTCATCATCAGTGGTTCACGAATTCGCGGCCAATATCTAAACTGGTCCTGGGCTGGCCTCCTGTACATCGTCTCGGCCATAAATGAGTACCTTGTGCAGTGTGCAGGCATCAGCACTGGGGAGACAAAGGTGGCTGGGCGTCACGTTGGTTACACCAGCCCCTCGTCCTTCGTATCGGCCTTCATACATCGGTGTTCACAAACGGCACTTGCTCCAACAGTCTATATGTCTATACGGGGGATCTTTGTCTTTGTGCACAGTGTCTGCCGCGCGTGACCTTGGCCCCCACTTTATCCTCGGTGCGGCGTGGTGGTGGTGCTGGTGGTGGTGCTGGTGGTGCTGGTGCTGGCGGCGGCGGTGCTGGCGGCATGCATCCACGTGTGTGTGTGCGTGCGTGCGCGCGTTCGGCCACGCGCACGCACGCACACACACACGCATTCGTGTACGCGATCCAGAATTGCTCGCACGCATAATTGCATCCTTGTCCCTGGGAGCTAAGAACTTGGTGAGGATGGCGGTGGTGGGGTGGCGGTGGCGTGTGTGGCTGCTGTGTTCTGTTGTCTGAGTGGGCGGTGTGCTGCGGGCTGTTGTCCGTAGGCTCATCGCTCTCGTACACGCTGTTCTCCGAGTGGCCTATATGTTACGCCCGGTCTGCACGATTGATTAGCGCGCGTGTGCGCGTGTGCTTGTGTGTGCGTATGTGTGCGTGTGTGCAGTAGGGGAGTGGTAGTGTAGCGGTTAGCACGCTGCACTACTAACCCGGCCACCCGAGTTTGATTCCCGCTCACGGCCAACACCAGTGACGATTATCTGAACCGTTCCTGGGCCTCCCCTAGGTCGAGTCAGCCTCAAATGAATACCTGGTAATGTGTGTAAACATCGCCACTGGGGAGACCAAGGTGGCCAGGCGTGGTGCTGGCCACCCACCCCCTCGTGTGCCGTGCTGGCCTTCATAGGTGCTCGCTAACAGCACTTGCCCCTACAGTTTGTTAAGGCTATACGGGGGGTCTTTGTCTTTGTGCATGTGCGTGTGTGCGTACGTGCGTGCACCGCACGTAATTATTCGTTCTCTCTGCGCCGTGCGTGACCCTGCGCGCTCGTCGGGCCGCCTCGTGTGACGGTGGCGGAGGGGGCACTGAACGTCTCGAGCGGCTAAGCCTCCCCTGGGACTCGCGGTGACAGGGAGGGAGCCCCCCACTCCTGCCCGTCCTCTCCTGCGCTGGCTGTGCGTGTGTGTGCCTACCCTGCGGACGGGAGCCTTAGAAGGAGCCTTTGAGCAGTGCCGCACTCTGTATAGCCGTGCGAGCGGGGCTTAATTTCTCATTTGATATCGCTGGTTAGACCGGGAGTTGGTGGCACGTGACAAAGTGGATGTGGTGTGCCGGCTGTGTAGATAATTTCTGAGGTCCCTGACGTGGAGAGCCCGGCGGCATGCGTGCGAGTGAGCCAGCAGGTTAGCCAACCGGTGAGCCAGCGGGTGAGCCAGGGAGCCAGGAAACCGGCCGGTGAGTCAGTGGGTGAGCCAGGGAGCCAGGAAACCAGCCGGTGAGCCAGCGGGTGAGCCAGGGAGCCAGGAAACCAGCCGGTGAGTCAGCGGGTGAGCCAGGGAGCCAGGAAACCAGCCGGTGAGCCAGCGGGTGAGCCAGGGAGCCAGGAAACCAGCCGGTGAGCCAGCGGGTGAGCCAGGGAGCCAGGAAACCAGCCGGTGAGTCAGCGGGTGAGCCAGGGAGCCAGGAAACCAACCGGTGAGCCAGCGGGTGAGCCAGGGAGCCAGGAAACCAGCCGGTGAGTCAGCGGGTGAGCCAGGGAGCCAGGAAACCAGCCGGTGAGCCAGCGGGTGAGCCAGGGAGCCAGGAAACCAGCCGGTGAGCCAGCGCGTGAGCCAGGGAGCCAGGAAACCAACCGGTGAGCCAGCGGGTGAGCCAGGGAGCCAGGAAACCAGCCGGTGAGTCAGCGGGTGAGCCAGGGAGCCAGGAAACCAGCCGGTGAGCCAGCGGGTGAGCCAGGGAGCCAGGAAACCAGCCGGTGAGTCAGCGGGTGAGCCAGGGAGCCAGGAAACTAGCCGGTGAGCCAGTGGGTGAGCCAGGGAGCCAGGAAACCAGCCGGTGAGTCAGCGGGTGAGCCAGGAAGCCAGGAAACCAGCCGGTGAGTCAGCGGGTGAGCCAGGGAGCCAGGAAACCGGCCGGTGAGTCAGCGGGTGAGCCAGGGAGCCAGGAAACCAGCCGGTGAGTCAGCGGGTGAGCCAGGGAACCAGGAAACCAGCCGGTGAGCCAGTGGGTGAGCCAGGGAGCCAGGAAACCAGCCGGTGAGTCAGCGGGTGAGCCAGGGAGCCAGGAAACCAGCCGGTGAGTCAGCGGGTGAGCCAGGGAACCAGGAAACCAGCCGGTGAGCCAGTGGGTGAGCCAGTGAGCCAGGAAACCAGCCGGTGAGTCAGCGGGTGAGCCAGGGAGCCAGGAAACCTGCCGGTGAGTCAGCGGGTGAGCCAGGGAACCAGGAAACTGGCCAGGGAGCCAGTGGGTGAGCCAGTGAGCCAGCGAGCGAGCTGCCGGTCTGTGGCAGGGGACCCTGTCTTGCTCAACCGTCGTTTGTTTTGTTGCAGGGAGATCGACGTCTTGGAGATATTCTCTCCGTTCTCCACACGAAAACGTCAGGAGAACCGACAGCACCCCCCTATTGCACGGCCCCGCTAGAGGTGAGATTGGCGTCATCGTCGTCGACATCATCATCATCGTTTATTATTCACGAATTTGATACCCCACAGGTTTATCCGATGTGCTATTTTGAACGTCCTCGGGTCATGTGCCGGGTCATGTGCCGGGTCATGTGCCGGGTCATGTGCCGGGTCATGTGCCGGGTCATGTGCCGGGCCATTGTAAGTGGATAAGCAACGCTCGGGCCAATGAGCCAAATTCGGCGAAACATTGGGTCAACGATAAAAATGTTGTTGTTGTAATTTCGATATTATTTACATCAACTAAATATCTTAAGCTGTTTTGTTTGGCAAGCCTGACTGCTGGTGAAACATGGAAGTTGAGGCCGGTTCGGAGTTTTTCCTGAACAATTAGTGCCGGAAGGTTTTGGTCTGGAAAACTAAAAATGTAATTATCTATTTGTGGAGATATCAGAAGAACAGAGGTGGTGGCCGTGCCTTCACCAGGATCCAACCCCAGTGACCGATAAACGGGTTCCAGAAAGTGTGTTGTTGGGATCGTGGAGGTGGTGGTGGTGGTCGCAGTTGGCCAGGACTTCAAGGGGCCCCCCGTATCATCGTGAGCTGTTGGCAGCCGCAATGGGCACAAATGCCTGCGAAGCTCAGCCAATTGGGCGGAGGGGTGAGGGGTGAGTCAGGGTGGTGGTGGTCGTGCATACTGGGAGGGACTGGTCATTTATTGCAGGAGAAGGAGAAGGGGGGTGGGGGGGGTTGAGGCGGAGGCGAGGGTGGAGGTGGGTGGAGTAGAGAAGAGTGGCTTCTCAGTGAAGAACAACTGAGGAGGTCTCAAACAATGGGCAGAGTTCCTGGCCCGGATTTTCACAGCAGGGAGCCGAACCTAAAGAGTCAAATCCAGGCCTGGATTGTCTCTGCGGGGAGTCTGAGTGTGGAGTCGGATGCCACACAGTGTGCCGGGGTGCCGGGGAGGGGGGCAGGCCGTGGGGAGAAACTGCGATTCTTCCTGAATCGTGGTCCCCATCTCTCTTCTCGAGATTTATTTTTTGCCGAATTTCATCCCACAGAGAGGTTTTAGCCAAAACAAGAGGTGAGTGGCGGCAGGAAGGAGGAGGGGAGGATGAGGCAGAGATGAAAGGAAGAGGCTCTCTCACTCTTGTGCCCTCTCCGCTCACTCTCCTGTCCTCTCCGCCTCCTCCTGCTCCTCGTCGTCGTGACCACAGCGTGGCGTCCCGGTGGGGGGGTTGTCAAACTCTCTGATCAACTTGTCCGCACTCTTACATTGCCCGCTCCTCTGGCGGCGTTTTGGCGCACGGGATCGCGTGCGCGCGGCCGGTGGTGCCGATGGTGCCAATGGTGCCGAGGGTGATCGCAGCAGTGGCTGTGATGGTCGTGGTGGTGATATTAGCAGAGGTAGTGTTGTTCGTTTTGGTAACAGTGGTGATGCCGATAGTTGTGATAGTCGTAATGGTGGTGGTGGTGCCAATCCCGGACTTGATGATGGTTGTGGTGGTGTCAGGGTTGTGTTGGCAGCGGTGCAGCAGCAGTAATTGACAATGGTGACTGTGAGAGTAAAACTGGTTGTGATGCTTGTGGTGGTGCTGGTAGTAATGGCAGTAGTAATTATGGTTGTGGTGGCAAAAGCGGTTGTTGGTCGTGGTGATGGCAGTAGGTAGAAATGTCGATCCTTGTGTTGATGCTGCTGCTGCTGGTGGTGGTGGTGGAGGCTGTCATGGCAGTGGTGGTTATGGTGCGCAATGTGCGTATGCGTGGTCCCACTGGGGAGCACATAACAAAGCTCCTCCGTATAACCGGTAACATACTGTTGGGGCAAGTGCTGTTAGCGAGCACCTATTGAGACCGGCACGGCACACGAGGGAGTCGGTGGCCAGGATCACACCCCTCCGCTTTTGTCTCCCCAGTGGCAATGTTTACACACCGCACCAGGTGCTCATTTGAGGGTGAGTCGACCTCGGGTTGGCCCAAGACCGGTTCAGATCATTGTCAATGGCGTTGGCCGTGAGCGGGAAACAAACTCGGGTAGCTGGTACTGGTGAACGCACACGCACACACGGCACTGCGTCGCTCATGCGCACACCCACACGGACACGAAGCTTTACCGCTGCTCTCTGCAATGGGGCCATGTGGACCCCATTGCGTGGGGTGTTGGGGGGGCTGCCTTTGTGCCCTCGGATCCCCGCACCCCCGCCCGTCACACAGGGTCCCCTTTGTGGGGTCATTTCTGCCGTCAGCCACGCGGTGCTGATGAGTTACAGATATATACAAAAAATACCTCCCCCATATTTTCCCTTCCCCGTTGGCAAAGGAAGCACCACCTGGTAAAGGAAGCGTACCGAGCGGTCGCGCGTCGTTTCGGATCGTGACCCTATTTCAAAGCCAAGATGCTCACACCGCCACTGTGTTGTCATTGTGACCTCTTCATTGTGTTATCGCTATCATCGTCGTCTTCCTCATTGCGGTTGTGGTGAATGTGGTTCTGGGGGGCGGTGGCGCTGGGGGGCGCTGGGGGGCGCTGGGGGGCGCTGGGGGCAGCAGCGTGCGTGACGCTGTGAGCCTGTGCTAACACCCGAGGAGCGATGAAGCCGGGTCAGGCTGCCCTGGCAGCCCAGACCCGTTACACGAGTCAATATTGGCCGTGTGGAAGGGGCGAGGGTGGGGGGGCGCGGAATGGGGTATGGGGACTCGGGGGGAGCGGGGCGCGCTGAGCATGGGGATGGAGGGTGGGGGGAGGTGGATGGTGCGGGATTGAGGAAAGTAAAACAAGAGGTGGGGACTCGTGAAAATGGCTGTGAGGATGGGGGTGGGGGGGTGGTTGGGGGTGGATGGGGGTGGGGGGTGGATGGTGGTGGGGGGAGCTGGGGAGGAGGGCCGATACGTTCCCGTTCCTCGGAGGAACGGGAACGAAGCGAGAACGCGGAGTGCGAGCGACGGGGTGTACGGACGGAGCGATAAGACGCCGGGACGTGGGGGACGCTGGACGATTACGTTTGCACTGCGTCCGCGTGGTGACGGAGCCTTCTCACGTTGATGTTCCTGACCGTTGGAGCTCCCTCGCTAACCTCGTAAAAGATCTGCTGGCTCCTCATCCGGTGCCACGGCGTTTACGAGCAGTAAATGTCTTGAGATGGGTCGGTGTTTGCGTTACAGGTTGGGAGACGCAGGGAGATGAACACAGAGTGAGAGGGGACATGGGGAGAGAGCGGGGAGATGGGGAGAGAGCGGGGACATGGGGAGAGAGCGGGGACATGGGGAGAGAGCGGGGAGATGGGGAGAGAGCGGGGAGATGGGGAGAGAGCGGGGCGATGGGGAGAGAGTGGGGACATGGGGAGAGAGCGGGGAGATGGGGAGAGAGCGGGGAGATGGGGAGAGAGCGGGGAGATGGGGAGAGAGCGGGGAGATGGGGAGAGAGCGTGAAGATGGGGAGAGAGCGTGGAGATGGGGAGAGAGCGGGGAGATGGGGAGAGAGCGTGGAGATGGGGAGAGAGCGTGGAGATGGGGAGAGAGCGGGGACATGGGGAGAGAGCGGGGACATGGGGAGAGAGCGGGGAGATGGGGAGAGAGCGGGGAGATGGGGAGAGAGCGGGGAGATGGGGAGAGAGCGGGGACATGGGGAGAGAGCGGGGAGATGGAGAGAGAGCGGGGAGATGGGGAGAGAGCGGGGAGATGGGGAGAGAGCGTGGAGATGGGGAGAGAGCGGGGAGATGGGGAGAGAGTGGGTGGAAGGGAGAACAGAGAGATGGAGCGAGTGAGGAAGCAGGAGGGAAGGGAGGGAGAGCGGTGCAGGAGGGAAGGAGGGAGGGAGGCAGCAGGGGAGGGGAACGGGGGCTGGCAATGCAAAGAACAAAGGAGGGAGCAGGGGAGGGAGTGGAGTGACAGAAAGAGGAAGCAGGAGAGCAAGGGAGGCAGCAATGGAGGGAAGGGTGAGGTGGAAGGAGGCTGAGTGGGTGAGCGCTGTGAGTGGGCCTTGTCCCCTGCGGCGCTCGCTGTGCGTGCGAATCTTCTCTGTCGTGTCGCGCGTCACGTCTCCCTCATCATGAGGGATGCCCGAGCGTCAACAACAACATCCAGCAGCTGCAGGCCCCTCTTTCCCACTCACCATGTCTCACTCTCTCCTGCTCTCTTTCTCTCTCTCCCACTCAAAATCTCTCACTCTCTCTCACCCACTCTCTCCCACTCACCATGTCTCGCTCTCTCCCACTTAGCGTCTCCCACTCTCTCGCATTCACCATCTCTCCCTCTCTCTCCTCCTCTCTCCCTCTCTCTTCCATTCTCTCCCACTCACCTTCTCCCACTCTCTCCCATTTACCATCTCCCGCTCACTCCCACTCACCGTCTCTCAATCTCTCAATCTCTCTCTCTCGCTCTCTCCGACTCTCTCCCGCTCACCCTCCCGTTCCTCCGAGTACACGGTGCCACTGCACATCGCATTCCTGTGTCACGGCCACATTGTGCGGTGGGTGGGGGATGGGGGGGAGTGGGGGGCGGAGGTTGAAAACCGGGGCTGGTGGAGGGAGATGGTGGCTGCCAGCAGGTCACCGTGACCCCTGGCCGCTGCCGCCGCCGCGAGCGCTCTCTCTCGCATCGCTCGTGGGCCACGTCACCTGCGTCTCGAGTGCGCCGCCGAGCCGCTCCACCGCTCCACCGCGCGATCCGCGGGAGCGTTCCCATTGGCCGCCCCGCCGCCAATGGGAACGCCGATGTTCGCCGCTGCTTTTCTGATAGAATCGGCCGCACGCCGCTTGTCGCGACGGCCACGGCCGACGCCGAAAGGGGTTTACTGGACGTGGCGTGCTGGGATTTTGCCCCGTGTAGAGAGCGCACGGTGGGGCGGCGCTCGCGGATCGGTTCGGGGCCTCGGTCGCCGCCTACGGTGGAGGGGGGGACGACCTCTGTGTGCCGGCCGTTATGCCGCAGAAAAAAGACATGCGGCGTCTCCGCTCTGCCTCCTTTGTCGAGGGATTTTTATTTATTCTCTGAGCCGTTTTCTGAAATTCTCTGAAATTCGCTCGCCGGGATTTGTGGGAGCCGGAGAGATTGTGCGGTGATCCCACACGAGCGGCGGCAGCGTCGTCTCGCTAATTCCACACGACCGGGCTCGGCTTACGGTCGTGTCACGGCAAAACCACGCTCTGTCTCTGCCAGTAAACTTGACGCACGCCCCGAGTTGCGCCGACTGCGGCGTCCGGTGCTGCCCGCGCGGTGCACGCGCGACGCCCCGTCTCCCCCCCCCGCCCCCCCCCGAGCCTCGATCGCCGCTCCGATCCCCGCGTCTCCGCCACTTCCCGCGTCTTTCCGCCAGCGTTAAATTACATTGCTTAATTTCGTATCGTGTAGCGCGTCACGTAGCTCGGCGCGGCCCCCGAGGGCGCGTTGACCGGAGCCGTTCGAGCGCCGACTGGTACCGCGTCGTTCAGAGCCACGTTCGTCATTCGCAACGGTCGCCGCTCTTTCGCTCGTGCCCGGGCACCGGCAGGGCACGGGGCGTCGTCGTTTCTCTGCTTCGGTCCACCGGGCCGCGTTTTCTCCCCGCTTGATCCCTGCGACTGGAATCCTCCGTGACCCCTGAACCCCCGGACGACCCCGCTGCCGCGCCGCCACGTCGTGAGCGTCGTGAACGCGTGCCGCGCCTGCGTCCGATGCGCGTGGGGTGCGCCGACAAGTTTGCCCGCACGTGCCGCCCTGTCGTGGAGTCTCGCTGCCGGCCGCTGGACTCTTTCATCTGAACCAGAGATGTCTCCGCGGGAAGGGTGTTTCCCCTTCGCACCAAGTTTTAATGGGGGGCCAAATTAAATGTCTCTCCTCCAGTAAGACCCGGGTCACTTTGACCTCGAGTTGCCCTGAGTTGGTCGGATTTCTTCCAGGACTCGATTTGGTGAAACGAAATTAGCATTCCGTGAAATTCCGAGCTACTCAAGTTATCACGTCCAATGGGGCATGGCTTGCTCAGAAATACTTCCAAGTAAGGCTTCCCCGCAACGCTCGCACGGTAAATATCAAGACCACTTCGCTGACACGGTCGAACGTTAAACGCTACTTAATTGATCCACGTCTTTGATTGACACTTGCTTGGTTTCTGCTCAGCCTGATTTATTACGATTGGAATCCAGGCTGGCCCCCGTTGAAACGAGACCAGGGAATTCGGGCTGCAGCCCAAATTTCCTGGGCCAACTCGAGTTGACAAAAACAATGCGGTGGACGTGCTGGTGGGATGGCAACCAGAGGTCGAGCGCTCGGTACGTGGCCCGTGCCGACGCGGTGTAGAGGTGAAGCGGCGTGCCGATGTAAAATCGAAGCTACGAAGGTTGAAGCGGCGCAAAAGCCGGCGCGGCTGCGGCTCCTCTCGGATGGGGGCGGGGGGGCCAGCAGAGATGTTAAGCGTGCACGGCCAACGCGGCGGTGAACTGCGGCTACGGAGAGCGCGGGGGTGCAGGGCCCACCTCGTCTCCCGCGAGCGCCCGCCCCGATCGCGGTGGCCGTAAGACGTGGCGTGGCGCGCGTAGGGCGTGCCGGGGGTCGCGCGTGGCTGCCCTTGGTGTTCACACGCGGTGCCGGCTCGGAGTGACGAATCGCTGCAGAGCAATTGGATTCTTTGCGTTGGCCGAGCGGCGGGTGCGGTCGTCGGTGAGAAACCGCAGGGGCGAGGGGAGAGTTTTGGTTCCGAGCGGATGCTATTGTTGTTCGGGGTGTGGGCCGCATCGCCACGAGGGCAAAGCTCCCGTTGTTGGTGCTTATATTTAGGACGCCATATCAGAATGCCGACGTCTCGAGTTACTTACCAGGCACTGGCATCCAAGTCGAGTGGACTCGACGAACGCGCGTGATTTTATGGCGAATGATTTAATTGCATTTGAGTTGATCGTGGATGATTTAATCATGGACGTCTCAAACAAACCATTATGTATGCTGAACTATGTGTATGTTGACATTCTTTCGCACCGTACGTAGCCAAACGTTCGAATTGGAGGTGCGAGGAAGGACAACGGACGTAAGAGAAAAGCTTGCGTGTAAATTGGCTTGAGCATTTGGATGTCTTAATGTTTAATTTGTATTGATTTATTTTTTCAAAGGGGTCTTGTTTGCACTCTCGTGCAAACAGGCAACGCACGCACGGAGCGATCGAAAGATCGCCGCGTGTCACCGGCCTCCTTGGCCGAGCGCGGTGAACTACGCCACGTCTCTCAGAGCGGACGAGCGATCCGTGTCCACGTGATCGTATTTGTGGCTGTCTGTGTGTGTGAGACTCGGCCTCAAATGAGTACTTGGTGCGATGTGTAAACATCATTACTAGGGAGACAAAGGCTACATGGGGGATCTTTGTTTTTGGTTGTGGTGGGGTGGTGCGGGGGTACAGCGGTTCGTGCACCGAGCCACGGACCTGGCGACCCGAGTTCGATTCCTGCTCACAACCAACATCGGTGACTAATATTTGAAGCAGCCCTGGGTTCTCACCAGCCCAGGTGCCCTACCCCGCTGCTGCTGCTGCACATGACCTCGGAGTAAAGGTGCACCGTCGCAACCGCCATCGTCACCGCCATCGTCGCCACCGTCGTCATTGGGCGCTGCCTCCGGTGTTCAGCGGAGGTGGCAGCGGGCTGGAGGGGGGGCGCGGGGACAGGGGGTGGGGCGCGAGCCATCCCACCCCTGTGCCCGCAGGCCCCCCAATCTCCCCGGTCTCCCTCTCTTACTTAAGCCCCATCGCCTGGGCCCGGCTCTCTTTGTGATGCTAAGTGGACACAAGTGGCTCGCGCACAAAGGCCGGGCGGCACCACTTCCTGAGCGATCCGTCTTGGCCACTCGGAGGCTCTTTGTTGATCTTGACGTTTTTTCGCTACGAGGGCTCTGCCAACGCGCCGGTGATGGATTGCGCGAGCCTTCTGTTGGCCCCCCTGCGAGGTTAATGATTGAAAGTGCCAACGGCGCTCTGTGGCAGGCGCCGGGCAGGGCCTTGGCAGGGCCTTGGCGGAGGGCGGCGAGGAGGAGGAGGATGCGACGTGGCGGGAAAGGCTTGACAGGAGAGGGCCGGGCGAGGCGTGGGCGAGGTGCACGGGTACGAGCGGCGAGTGCTCGGCGTGACCAGAGTTTGGGGATCGTGTCGCGGGCACCGGGTGGCGGTCACGCCGGTTGTGCGGTTCTCGGAGGTCAAGGCCCTGAGAAGGAGGGTTATAGATGTACGGGCGGCACGAAGAAGAAGCCGCTCCATATCGGACGGAGGGAGCTCGAGCCGGGGGAGCCAGCGCTTCCATGCCTCGTCACGGTCCGGCTTCACCTTGTCCCATGTACTGCATCTTCCGTCTTGTTTTTGTGCTTTCGGAAGTTGTCCGCTCAGGCCTCAGTGTCATATTAGCGTATTATTCGAGTGCCGTATGTGTAAATCGCGAATAATTGCGAGCTCGACGCAACCATTAAACAACTGGCGCGCACGTGAATGCACCTGTGCTGGGCTTCAGCATAGGCGAGGCAGGAGAGCGAGGTGTGTGATCGGCTGAATTCCCACATCGGCTCCGGGAGTTTCAGCGGCGACAACAAACAGAAGACTCGGCATGTACGTCGATAACACTGCCTCTGTGCTGTGAAAAAGGGCCATTGCCCGAAACGTTGTCTATTCGTTTTTGTTGTTGTTTGTGCACCACTGCCAACGTAGCAGCGGCAGTAGCAATCACCAAATCATCTGGCTTGGCAACACCTGCGAACTACTTCAGTCTCTACCGGCGACCCGCACAATATTACCGTGCCAGGTACACCGCATCCAGCGTTCCAGTCGCTACGGCTGTTGCCACTTCTGGTCACATGCCACCTTCTGCAGTCTAACCAGCGACCCGCAAAACATCCGATGAGGAATGAAGTCATTGGCCACATTTGTCCGGCGCGGTCACCGCGCTCTCGCCCACACAAGCCGCCACCGCCGCGTCATTGAGTCCTCCTCTGCTCTGACAAATGCGTGTTTGCCATTGGGCTTTCAAAAAAGACATTTTAAAAAATCCTTTGGGGAGGGGGGCGGTGGGGTGGGGGGTCCACTTTGTGGCATTCTGCCTGACTTAATCCGTGGCTTAGCAGCCGATCTAATTAACTTTGGGCCGGAGCCGCTAATCTCGTTGGCCTTTGTGACATCTGTGCGGCCGCACGCAGCAGAGGCCCAGCGGACCTCCCTGTCGTGGGGCACGGGGACCGCAGCACCTGCAGCAGCTGTAGCAGCAGGAAGGGCAGCCGCAGTAACAGCAGTCGTAGCAGCTGCAGCAGCTGTAGCAGCAGCAAGAGCAGCTGCAATAGTAGCAGCAGTAGTAGCAGGAATAGTAGCAGCAGTAGTAGCAGGAATAGTAGCAGCAGTAGTAGCAGGAATAGTAGCAGCAGTAGTAGCAGGAATAGTAGCAGCAGTAGTAGCAGGAATAGTAGCAGCGGTAGTAGCAGGAATAGTAGCAGCGGTAGTAGCAGGAATAGTAGCAGCAGTAGTAGCAGGAATAGTAGCAGCAGTAGTAGCAGGAATAGTAGCAGCGGTACATCAATAGCAGCAGCTGCGGAAGTAGTGGCATGAGTGGCAGCAGCAAGAAGCATGCATCACGCAGTAAATTATATCTTGCAGGAGTGCACATCAATAAGCAGTAGCAGCAGGAAGTAACATGAGCAACAGGAGGCCGTAGCATGCATCAGGCAGCAGAGTAGATCAGACGGCAGAATGCAATGGAATTGGTGGTACAGTAGGAAGCAGCCAGAAGCTGCTTTATTGCATCAGGCAGCAGAAGCAGCATGCAATGAGTTGCAGCAGTTTGCACCGTGCACCAGCAATTTTGCAGTACACATTTCACAGATTGACATGCAGCAGCCTGTGGTCGTACAGTTGCAAGTTGCAACAGAAAGGACGATGCAACAGGAAGTGAGCTTCGGCAATCGGTTCGCTGTCAGTGTCCTCCTCGCCCTGGAGTTTAGGCCTCTCCTCCTCCTGCTCCTCCTGCTCCTCCATCCTGTGGGCTGTGACTCTCCTCGAGTCCTCATTGCCGACCGTGTGCGACTGTGCGTGCGTGTGCGTGCACGTGCGTGCGTGCGTGTGTGTGCGTGTGCGTGCATGTGCCGCCTGCGTGCGTGCACGGGGAGCGGTGGTGAAGTGGTCGGCAGCCTGTGGCTATCATCGGTGGCGATTAGAATTTGAACTGGTCTCGAGCCTTTTTCAGGTGGGCTGAGCCTTCAACAAGTAACTGGTGTGGTGTTCTCCAGCAGTGTGGAGACAAAGGTGTGGTGCTAGCCCCAAAGCCCCTTTATGTGCCATGCCGGCCTTAATAGATGTTCGCTAACAGCACTTGTCCTGACAGTTCATGGAGGCTGTACCAGTGTGTGTTTATCTGCCTATACAGGCGTGTTGGTGTGCGCGATCTGTGGGGGCTAACCGGGCGTGGCACGGGCTAGAGAAGAGATGGACTGATGCGGTACAGGAGGATGTGGAGCTGAACTGACTTGTCAATCACTGGTACCAGCGGTGTCAAGATCGGCCTCTGTGGAGCAGGCTCGTGAAGGACGCTGCTACTGGGCCGTTTGAGGCAGTCGCCCTGCGGCAACAGCGTAGGGTAGAGGAGCCCGAGAGTCAACTAACCTCGCATGGTCCTTGGTGTGGCCTTCGTAAAATTGTGAGATTATTTGATCATCAACTTCCCCTGTGAGAGCACCAACATTTCATAACCCGTAGTGAGTTTGAGTGTCGAGGCACAGTAATGTTTTAACAGTGCCACTCACCGTGTCATTCACCGTGTCACGTGAAGGTGTGACACCGAGTCCCGCCTTAAAGCGACGCTCGATGGACGTGGGACCCAGCAGGACGAGGGCAGTGCTTATCTGTTCCCCACAGCCGCCGTTTGGCTCATCCCGTGGGCGCTGAGAGATGACAATCGGCTCGTAGCCGGGTGATGTGGCCCCTAGCCCCGACCCACAGATCCCTCCCTCCTCTCCACCCCCTTGCTCCCTCCTTCCTCTGCGCCACGCACGCCACACTCCCGCACTTTGTGGCTGCAGAGCGCCACCCAGGGCTGAATCCGGCGAACGAAAATATCCCAGGCATCTGGGCGGTGGCGGCCGCGGCGATTAGTGGGAGTCACGGGCGGAGAGGAGGAGAGGGGGTTCACAGGCGGTGGGAGATGCGACGCCGCCCCAACCGCCGCAACGCCACACCACGGCCGCACCGCAGCGCCCCCCACCACGCCCCACCTCCACGTGCCCTCACCGCCCCAATAAAGCGGCAAGCCCTTGTTGTTATTGGCTATTAAAAGACGAGCGGTGTGTTTAGGTCAGATTTTATCTCCTTTGCCCAGATCCCCGGTTGAAGCCAATCCTGGGCCCCCCTGCCCCATCCGTCGGCCTCCAGCGCGAGAGCAGGAGGCCGCCTCTGACTGGGCAGACACTCGTGGAGGTTAAGCGACTCTGTGGCGTGGCCGTAGAGTTTCAGGAGGTGCTTTGCCGTGCCGCCGATCGGCCCCACCCCGGGCGCCGCGCTTCGCGTCGTTTTACTTCTGCCACACCGTCGCCGTGAATCGGTGGCGCCCGTTACACCGCCATGACCCCGCGACCCCCGCAGTGACCCCGCCCCCGAGCGCCCGTGGCTCCAGCCTTGGCCCCGACGAGCGAGCGAGAGCCGGCGGTTGCGTGCGTGCGGCCACTTGCGCCGCCGTCTCATTCCATTTGGCCAATCTCTGGCGTGGCTATAAATAGAGAGAGCGTGCGGTCCCAAAGCAGCTGCCGCGACTGCTGCGCGCGGATGAGCCGAGCGCGCGACCCAATCGGGACGCGCGACGGCGAGCGTCCCGCGAACGATCACGGCGTCACCGTTTCGGCGGCGTCACGACCGATCGCCGCGTTGCCACGGGCCGTCCCGCGTGCTGGCGCTGGCCGGGCTTCGACGTTGACGGTGGAGGCCGCCCTCCCTTCCAAACCGCGCGCTCGGCCGCTTCCCATCGAGGCGGGACCCTCCGGGGAGAGAGCCCCGGCACTCGGCGAGGTCCTGCGGCACCCGCGCACAGACTCGGACGTCGGAGCGGCCGCTGCACGTCTCCGTCAACCGCCGACCAGCGATGGAAATTCCGCGTCCCTGTGTAGCGGATGAGATCATTCACGGTTTCCCCTGCGGCAGCCGGGGGCCCTGGGAGGATGAACGCCGCCGCACGGAGCTCAGGCGGCCTGGCGAGGGGGCAGTGGTTTAGCGCACTGCGCTATGAACTCGGCGACCCGAGTTCGATTTCAGGCCGTGGCTAAATCAAGTAAATTTTGTTCAACCAGGTGAGAACTCGGGAGACCAGGGTATGAGTCTCGTTTGCAACAGTGACCTGGGGCAATGAGTTTGCCAGTCGTAGTATTTTGCGGTGTCATTTCGAATTTGTTCTCTGATGCCAGCACACAATGGCCTTCTCTGGCATGTATTATTATGGTCAATGAACCCGCGGTATTAATCAGTGCGGCCGCTGGATTGCGAATGGGCCATGCCAACGGCCAGCTGCACGGGTTATTCCACTGCCGTGCCTCCACTGCTGGATGTGTGGCAGTAGAAACGTACAGAGCAGCAGCCGTAACGCCGCTGTCCCCGGCACGTGAATGTGGAAAGTCGGAGAAGCAGCGCGAGCATCCACTCGGCCTCGCACCATCCCAATCCCGCTCTCGGCTTTTCTACGGCGCTCTTCAAAGCGGGTGCGGGGTACCGCAGCGGGGAGAGGGGGGGGTGATCCAGGGGGGCTCGTCCTGTGCGAGTGGCCGGGGTGTATCCGAGGGGCTGAACGAGTGCAGCATTCCCCAAGGACCCCTCCCCTCCCTCCACCTACCCCTCCCCCTTCTCCCCGATCCCCTCTCCTCGCGACTCGCATCCCCGCTGCCCTCCCCGGTGTACAATGCCCTCTCCCCAAGCACGTACGCAAGCGCGCTCAAACACGACAACAACAGCCGCCATTCGCCACCAAGTGATGTCACTCCAGCGCCTGTGCCAGGCTAGGTGTACTTTGAAGCCACATGAAGTGTCGAAGGCTCGCTGACAGGCGGTCAAAGGACAGACCCAGGTGTTATGGGTTCACTGCCAGAGATGGCTGACAGATGCCCCAACTGTGCTCCCCACTTCCGCTTTGCTGTGTTGTATCTCCTTGGCTCGTTGTTACGAGCCTCGCCCCTCCATCCTCCGCTGTTGTCAGTCGCGTCCTTCACGAGCCTCCCCCATAGACGCCGATCTTGACACCACGGCAAGTCCACCCAGCTCCACACAACCCCCGTTCCAAATCAGTCCATCTCTTCTCCAGCCTGTGCCGCACCCGTTTATCCAGCCAAACACAAGCGGCCGAAACGCACTTACACACGTGTTTGCAGATGCACATGCACACTTACGCAGATTAAAGCACACGCCGAGATACGCATGCACGCACACTCACAGGAACATATAAACCACATGCACACGCATGTACACTCACGTGTGCCCGCACGATGATACGTGGACACTTTACGCATCCCCCACTCATACATGACTCGATTAGTCAAATAATTTACAACCTTCTCCTTATTCCTCTTCAGAATGCAGGCCTCCCATTCTGTGTCGGTCATCTGGGTTTTTGACCACACATCACCACGTCAGGATGGTGAAGGGAAAGAGCCCAGGATCGTGTCTGATATCGCTTGCCACTGATGTTAGCCGTCGATGGGAATCAAACTCGTGCCGCTGGGTTCAGAGGTCAGTGTGCTAACCACTTGGCATCTATTCCCTCCCATTTACTGCGCCGCGCTAAATAAATTACCTAAGCCAAGCGTGATGGGGGAAGGGCTCTCCGAGACGACAAGTCGGACTCTCGCTCTGGCCAGAACCGACAGCCGCGATGTTTGCTTTTGCAAACCAACGCCGCACCGGATGAGAACGGCTGTGGCCGCCACGGCAGAGCGAGGCACGCGCACGTTCAGGAGCTGGCGGAGAGCGTCAGGGTCGCCCGCCAAACGTCGTGGGGAAAATGAACGCGGCGCTCGCGGCGAGAGCCTCTGGTTGTGCGGAGGAGTTAAGACATAAACAGAAAGCGGTGTCACGACACGAGCGCACACAAACACAGCCAGCGCCGCCGCGTCAAACCGACGTGGCCGCTGCCGCCCCCGCCCCTCCAGGTCTCCCGCCCACCCCAGCGCCTCTCCCTGCCCCCGCGGAGCGCGGTGACGACCCCACAGAGAGGAGGAGGAGGCGGCGGCGGCGATGGCCGTGGAGGCAGGGGACGGTGGGCTCCGCTCCTCTCCAATGCGCAGTCAAGAGTGGCTCGCAACCATGACTCGAGCGGCCGTGACATTCCACAGGCAGAAAAACACGAGCGGAGTTTATTTAGAAATGTTATGAAAACGCTTTGGGGTTTTTTTCTCTCCCTTCGTCACCCGCTCGTGTTTGCTGACAAAATCTTGCTGACTCCAGCGAGTCTCATTGTGGGTCTCAGGCGGATCAACCTTTGCGCTTAATGATTCATGGAGGGCGTATTTACTTAAACCAGCTCGTGTCATCTTAGTCTGCGCTGACCCATCTCCAGCCTGACACTTGGATCTTTGTCGTTCCTGCGTTTGTTCGTTGCTGCCTCTCATTCTCCCGCGCTGCTGCTGCTGCCTGAACCGCGCACGCTGCTGCTGGCTTGCACGGCACTCCTCGCGCCGCCGGTGCCATCGCTCCCTTCCCCCCCGTGGCCGACTGCCGCGGTCGTTCGCCGCTTTGTCACCATGAACCCGCTGCCCTCGGGCCGTGACCTGGGCTTTATTTCTCACCGAATATGTTTTGTTAGACGGGAGCAGGCGGCACGCGTCTCGTAGCCAGGGCAGCCGCAGTGCAGGAGGTGCGTTGGACGGGAGGCCCGGCTCAAGTTACGGAGCCGTGGCCCCACGCGGAACGTAGTGGGCGGGGAGGCGCCGCGCGCTGCCCGTCAGAATCGGAATCGGAGTATTTAAACTGGAGGAGTCCAATGAGCTACAAAGCTATTTTCCACAGATGTCACAGCATTCCGGCTTGTGCTCGCCCGGGCGTGCCGCGGGACGCTGCCCGTGCTAGGGGTGACACTGGACGAGAGATCGAGAGCCTCGGATGCGACCGAGGTAGCCGAGTCCGTGAGCCCTGCGGCCACCGGCGTGGCGCAGGCGGTGGCACCTCGGGGCCCGTCGCGTGCAGGGCCCCGGGCCCGCGGAGAGGGCCCCCCGGCAGGGCCCCGGGCGTTCGTTTCCAGCCTGAGATGCGGTCGAATGTTGACGCCGCGTAGATAATAATTGTAACTGCGATTATTGATACATTTTTCCCTTCGCATTATAAGTAAGTCTCCTGGAGTGCAGCTCGTGAGGACGTGGGGGGGATTTCTCTGAGCCCCAGGCCTGACGATTCCCTCGGACTCCGCGTGGAGGCTGCGCTCGGGGTGTGGATGATGTGGCCGAGCGAGGCTGTCGGAGGTGGCGAGGCTTTATTGGTGAGGCTGGCATGGCGAGCCCGAGCCGTGGTCCTGTCGGTGAGGCCGCGACGGTGGCACCGTGGCGGTGGCCAGGCTGCGGCTGGCGCCGTGTCCACGCTGCGCCGTCTCCACGTGCGCCACGGAAGCGGCGATCGTGTCGGCGTGCGCGGCGCGTGTACAGTGCTCGAGGGTTTCGTGGGATGGGTGGGAAGAGGGAGGCAGCCAGGAGGGGAAGAGAACGTTGCTACAAAAGCCAGCTGGATCCGGTTTTTTGTACGGTTGTAGCGCGTGCTGGTCGCTGTCTTGCGTGCATGCGCGTGTGTGCGCGCGCGCGTGTGTGCGTGTGCACGCGCGTGTGTGCGTGTGCGCGCGCGTGTGTGCGTGTGCGCGCGCGTGTGTGCGTGTGCGCGCGCGTGTGTGCGCGCGCGCGTGTGTGCGCGCGCGCGTGTGTGCTCTTGGGGATGGGGGGAAAGCTTGGAATTTTGTCCTTTTTTGTGAAAGGGGGTAGTGGTGGTGGGGAGGCGGGGTATGGAATGTGTGCAGTTGGGGGTGGTTTTGTTGGGGGGGTGGGCGGTGGAGCTGATGAGGTAGGCAGCTATTTGCTGATGGTATCAGAGCTCGTCTGTTGAACTCCCTGGGGCTGTGCGGGGTGGGGGTGGAGGGGGGCAAGGAGGGAATCTCTCTCGAGAGAGTCACCATCACCTCCATTCACGCGGCGTCACTCCCAGCGCCACGCCGGCCCGGCCGGCAGCCCGGGATCCCCCTCGAGCAACGACGACGCCGGCGCGGCGCTCCCCGCACGCCGCTCGCTCCTCGCCGCTCGCTCCTCGCCGGTCGCGACGTTTGTGGCGGAGCGGCCGACGCGACCGCGCCGGGTTTTTAAATCGGAGGTGGACAAGGTCGGCGCTTGACGGGGCGCCGCTGACCCCTGACCTCGGTGACCGGAGGGGGGGCGGCGGCTCCGTTGCGTTTCGGGCGGCGCTCGCGGCGGCGGCGTTGGCGACGCCGGAGAAGCAGCATCGCCGCTTCGGCGCCCAGAGAGAGAGAGAGAGGAGGTGAGGACGCGCGGGGCCAGCGAGGAGTCCCCCGTCACCGCTCGCGCGATCCTCGTCGGTGTGTCTGAGGTTCCGTGTCCGCACGCGTGGGTTATACGGCACACGTGGGTTATACGGCACACGGGAGGTGCCTGCACGTGTGTGTGTGTTTTAGAGGGGGAGCGGGAGTGTAGCGGTTAGTACGCTACTCTCTGAACCTGGTGACGCGTTCCTGAGACTCCCCTAAGTCGATTCAGCCTCAAATGAATATCTGGTGGAGGGTGTAAACATTGTCACTGGGGAGATATGTGGACAGACGTTGTGCTGGCCACCCACCCCCTCGTGTACCGTGCTGTTCTTAATAGGTGTTTGCTAAGAGAACTTGCCCTAACAGTATGTAAAGGCTATACACGTGCTCACATGAGGCAATACGTGCGTGCGGTGTAAGTGATGGTGGGGAGGATGTGTTTTGGTTTGTGCATGCACACATGAACTCGCTGGCACACAAACGCGCACACACACACACACAAACGTAAAAACACATCCACAAAAGCAGATACACACAAAAAACACACATTTCGACAAAAATCCCCTGGATAGCCTTAATAGACTATTGGGGCAAGTGCTGTTAGCAAGCACCTATGAAGACCAGAACCACGCCCAGCCACCTCCCTAGTGCTGATGTTTACACACCACACCAGATACTCATTTGATACTGAGTCAAACCAGGAGAGGCCCAGGACCGGTTCAGATAATCGTTGCTGTTGTTGACCGTGAGCGGGAATCAAACTCGGGTTGCCGGGTTCATATCGCAGAGCGCTCACCACTGCACGACCACTCCCCTGACACACACACACGCACACATTACACATAAACACACATTACACATAAACACACATTACACATAAACACACATTACACACAAACACACATTACACATAAACACACATTACACATAAACACACACTACACATAAACACACACTACACATAAACACACATTACACACAAACACACATTACACATAAACACACATTACACATAAACACACATTACACACAAACACACATTACACACATACACACATTACACATAAACACACATTACACATAAACACACATTACACATAAACACACGCGCAAATATGACACACGGACACACAAACACAGAAATGTACATACGCACACATGAAGAAAACAACAAAGACAAAAATCTCCCGTATAGCCCTATCAGACCGTTGGGGCAAGTCCTGTTAGCGAGTGGCACCTATAAAGGCCGGCACGGCACACGAGGGGGTAGGGAACCAGCACCACGCCCGGGCGCCTTTGTCTCCCTCGTGGTGATGTTTACACATCGCACCAGGTACTCGTGTAAGGCTGAGTCGACTGAGGGAAGGCCCAGAACCGGTTCAGATTATCGTCACTGTTGTTGACCGTGAGCGGGAATGGAACCCGTGTCGCCGGGTTCGTAGCGCAGCGCGCTAACCACTACACTACCGCTCCCCCATAAACACACGCACACATGCACACCCAAACGCACACACACGTTACACGACAAACACACACGTGAACACGCACAAACACGCGCGTCCATAAGCCACGAGGCCTGCGCTGTGGATTGAGGTTCACGCTGACCCCGAACGGGCCACCTGCACACCCGCCCCGCGCCCCTCTTCGCGCAGCGTCCGCTCGAAGCCGCTCGGGGACCCTTCAACCCTGCCCTTGCCCTCCTCGGGCTGCCCTCCGGAGCTCGCCACGGTTGTTGACGTTCCGTGTCGAGGCGGCGCCGGCTCCGTCCGTTGGGGGGAAGAGTCGGCGTGGAAACGCGACTCCCCAGTTCACACTTGGCTTTACTCCCGAGAGCTTGGCTGAGTTTGACGATGAGAGCCGTGGCCAGGAGCCGTGGCGCGTACGCGTCGTCGGCGAATTCCGAAGCGTGCGTTTCTCTTAGGGTCTCCGTTGGGATGCGCGGGTGGACACTGGGCGCAGGTGGCCGAGGAGGATGGGATAAGGGAGTCTGCAGAGTCTCGGGGTGTCCCGTGTTTGCGCGCAAGGCTTTTTCATCTCGGCCTGTCAGGCAGAAATGCAGTCCGTTGACAGGTTGCGTGTTGTGGGGTGACGTGTGGGTGCTCCGACGACCTCTCCCAAGATGTTTGTCCAGCGTGGTAGAGAAGGCCTCATACCCTGTAGAGGGGCCCTCTGGAGCTCCCTCTGGAGGGGACTCTTCCGCCAGCAGTGGCACGAGCGGTCAGTTCCAGGGCTGTGCCTTTTCTCGGCCGGGTCGGTGACCCGGATATTATTTTTGCACCTGGCACATCACGTCGGGTCTACGTCTGACTGGTTGCTCGTCACCTGCCGCCTATTCCAGTCTTTTAGAAACCCTCGGAATATTCGGTGAGCGAATAAACCTTGGCCGCGTGCGCGTGCGTGGCTGCGCGCATCACCGTGCTCTCCGCCTCACGCGTGCCGCCCAATCTGCGCGTCTGTGTCATTTAGCCGAGCGCCTGGCGGCGTCGGCGCTTGCGGTGCTGTGGCGGCGCGGATGGCGGTGAGGAGGGAGGAGCTCAACCACTGACACGACCGCGGAGCCATGGAGCGGCCAGCGGAGCACCACTGAGCAACGCCGGCGTGGAGACAGGTGACGGTTCGCGATGCCGCCGGCAATTCCACGCGGACTGCGCCGATCCGCACCGTTACCAAACGGGGCTGACGGGAAACCGGGGTTCCGCCCCTGCACCGAGCCTGGAGTTGTGTCACCGTGCTCACCGCGAGGCAAATAATTCACCGAGCGATCGAAGTCGAGATTTAATTTTTGCAGGGTGAGACTGCGCCTTCCACGGAGACCTCACCCCCCCCCCACCCCCCCAAATCAAATGGCATCGCGGCGCTCAAATGCCACCGGCGTGGCCGCTCGTGGCTTCCTGTTTGGAAAGAGGGGGGGGGCCCGGTCCCGCGGTGGGCGGGGTTTCTGGGGCTCCGAGGGGCTCGGGGGCAGGGCGCACCCGGGGGGGGGGGGGGCTCTCGTCCCTAACGCGGAGAGGATCGCCGCGGGCGCCGCGTCGATAACGATCGATGTCCGCGCCCCGAAGCCCACGGCCGCGAGCGAGCGTGGGCGCGTGCCACCGCCGCCCGGGCGCTCCGGGGGACTCGGCGAAGGGTCCCCTTTTCCGGGGGAGAGACGCACGGACGGGATAAGCGGGCCTCCTCGCTTGGGTCACCGGGCCGGAAGGGGGAGACGCGAGCGGCACCGTCCCGGCCCGCGGGGGCTCCGTGCGGAAACCTGGTGCCGCGCCGGGGAGACCTGGGCCCACAAAACTGGTGACCTTCTGCGTATGACGCAGTGGGGAGGGTGGGGGGGGAGGCTGTGGCTGTGAGATTGGAAGTGATTGGGGGGAGGGGTCAGCGATGTCCTTGTGAGGAGGAGGAGGAGGGGGGGCAGGGGGCACTGCGGTGAAGGGAGGGGGTGAGAGGCCGCGACCTTTATTGGATTAGGTGACCTTGCTCATTTTTGGCGACAAATAGTGGGTCGGGCATGGGCCGGGGTCGGGGGTCAAGGAAATCTGTTGGCGCTCTGCATAGTGGCATGGTAGTGTGTGTGTGTGCGTGTGTGAGAGCACGTGCGTGTGTGTGCGTGCGTGCACGCGTGTGTGTGTCTGTGCGTGTTTTTCCACCGAGGTTACTGGTAATGGTTGGTATTAAACATTGAAAGGGTTACCAGCCTCTCGCACACACTGAGCTTGTTACACACACATACACCCTCATATCTATGCCCACCTCCACTTACACCCACCCCAGCCTCACCACACTCACCCCCACTCACTCCTACCTACTCAGGTCTACTCCACTGCTCTGGCCCCCACACCGCACCGCACACACAAACCCACATCACAAACGACAGCACCAGTCGTACGTATCCTGCTGCACACCATCCTTCAGCCCACTCCAGCGCTGTGCAGCACCACACTAAACGAGACCAACAAACACCGAGCAAACGGAGATACAATGGGAAGGAGGGACCTTGCTGGTAGAGGCTGGTCCACAGTGGCTGTCAAACATTGCCAGCTGAGTCACCCGCGTCCACAGGCGTGTCCCTAGGGCTGGGCCTCACAGGGATCTCTGTCCGCTCTGTGCTCACCACTCGCTGGCTGGTCGAGTGGGAGGTGAGGCTCGGTGGGCAGGGCGAGTGGGGTGAGCAGACGCCGAGTTGTTGATGTTGAGGGGTGGTCGCTCCTCTCTCACCACAACCACGACACCACCGCTCCCCCCCACACACAAATTGCACCAAAGACAAAGATCCCCCATGTAGCCTTAACATACTGTTGGGGTAAGTGCTGTTCATAAGCACCTATGAAGTACCACGCCCGGCCGCCTTTGTCTCCCGAAGTGACGATGTCTACACACCGCACCAGACACTCATTTGAGGCTGAGTCGACCTAGGGAAGGCTCGGGACCAATTCAAATTATTGTCACTGGCGTTGGCCGTGAGCGGGAATTGAACTCGGGTGGCCATGTCCGTAGCTTAGGGCACTTACCGCTACACTACCACTCCCCACACACCTCTAGACACACACATCAAAACACACATCTTCCTCATCACTAATCACTTTTTTCTGAGTTTGTCGATGTGCATTCATCAAGAGTTTATACTGAGGAAGGCCGAAATCCCCAAAGAGCAGTTTGAATTAACTCTACACTGTAGTGAACACGTGCCCTTTAGAAGCGACACCTTCAGACACCTCACATGCTCCGCTCACCCCTCCACTCACCCCTCTACTCACCCCTCTGCTCACCCCTCCACTCACCCCTCCACTCACCCCTCTGCTCACCACTCTGCTCACCCCTCCACTCACCCCTCTGCTCACCACTCTGCTCACCCCTCCTCTCACCCCTCCGCTCACCCCTCCTCTCACCCCTCCGCTCACCCCTCTGCTCACCCCTCCGCTCACCCCTCCGCTCACCCCTCCTCTCACCCCTCCGCTCACCCCTCCACTCACCCCTCCACTCACCCCTCCACTCACCCCTCTGCTCACCCCTCCTCTCACCCCTCCGCTCACCCCTCTACTCACCCCTCTGCTCACCCCTCTGCTCACCCCTCCACTCACCCCTCTGCTCATCCCTCCGCTCACCCCTCTGCTCACCCCTCCGCTCACCCCTCCACTCACCCCTCCGCTCACCCTTCCGTTCACCCCTCCACTCACCCCTCTACTCACCCCTCTGCTCACCCCTCCGCCCACCCCTCCGCTCACCCCTCAACTCACCCTTCCGTTCACCCCTCCACTCACCCCTCCACTCACCACTCTGCTCACCCCTCCACTCACCCCTCCACTCACCCCTCTGCTCACCACTCTGCTCACCACTCTGCTCACCCCTCGCTCATTCCCCCGACTCGCCCACACGTCGCCCACGGCCAGAGCGGTGGCCATATGTGCCTGCTGGCCAGGGGTGGGGGAGGGGCAGGAGGAGGAGGGGGGGAGGGGCATTGCGCTGGGGGGAGTCAGGGTTATCTGCTCCCCCAACCCCCAAGGGGAGCCACCTTTTCAAGCCAGCGCAGCGGTCGGCATCTTCCCCGCTCTCCCCTCCCTCTCCCCCCTCTCTCCCTCTGCCTCCAGATCTGGGCCATCTGATGTGCCGTGGTAGTGGCAGTGGTGGTGGGGGAGGGGGGTGCGAGGGGTGGGGGGTGCAGAAGGAGGGGACAGGAGATAAAACCAACAAGAAGGACACACAACAAAGAGGGAGCAGAGGCTGGAATGTCCTTCCACACACATGGCCCCTGCTGGGGAGAGGGGGGACCGGTGGGTTCATGAAACTCCCCCCCCAACTTGTTAACTCTCCCGTTCTGTACCCTCCGCCTCTTGGGGTCTTGGGGGGCACCGGTGGGAAGGGGGGAGCGAGCAGGAGGTGGCCACAGGGAGGGCCCACTCCTCTCCCCCCGCCCCCCATCTCCGTAGGGCAGCACTCGCGGCCACTTAAATTAATTGGATGCCAACTGCCACAGCTGTACGGCTTGCCGAGTTGGAGCCGAGTGGGGGTGGCGGGGAGTGCGCCTCGGAACAAAAGCTCCCCCCCCCCTCACTCTGGGGGTTGAGGCTCCACGCGGAACCCAACGCCGTGGAGGCCCAAGGTGGAGGCCCAAGGTGGAGGCCCAAGGTGGCCTCCACGCGGTTGTAACGGCGACGGGCCGTGCGGAGGCGCGGTTACGCGGCGGCAGTTGTGACGGTGGCTGTGCGGTTGCTCTGCGGCGGTGCAGGATGGGTAACGCGTACGCGGGGCAGCTCAAGTCGGCGCGGTTCGAGGAGGCGCTGCACAGCTCCATCGAGGCGTCGCTGCGCTCGGGTAGCGCGCTGCCACGCCCCGTCTTCTCGCAGCTCTACCTCGACTGCGAGCAGGACCCCGGCTCCCCCGAGGGTACAGCGCGGCCGGCGCACGTGGACTGCGTCGCGCAACACAACGTACACCCGGAATGTATAGCGGCATCGCAACCTTCACCTCGCTACGCTGGACCGTATCGCAACACAATGTGGTCCCGAGTGGAACTTCACTACCTCGAGCTGCCCTGTGCTGCCCGACGCCGTATGTGCAGTCTTGTGTACAATGCCGGCCACTGAACATCCACAACAGCAGATGTTCACTTTTCATCGCACGCCCTGCTGTCTCTCGTGTCCCCAGGTGTCCTCGCGTGTCTCCCTGTCTCCCTTCACGTTTGTCTCACATTCTTGCCTCGTGTCATCATCCTTGTGTCTCCTCGTGTCTCAGATGTGAAGCCCACAGTGGAGGAGCTGGAGCAGGAGCTGGGGGAGGGGGTTTGCGGAGACGCTGGGGGGGGGCGCGGGGGCGTGGGGGGGCGGCGAGGCGGGGGGCGTCGCGGCGCCGCTCACGACGAGGGCGTTGGCAAGGAGGGTTCTGGTTCTAACGAGGAGAACGAGGAGGGGGAGGAGCGGCTCTCAGACTCCAACAGCCCCCCCACCCTCTACCCACCCAACCCCCCCCCAGAAGGGTGCTGCACCACCGACGGTGAGAGCCTTGCACAACCGTCATCATCATCGTCGTCGTCGTTGTTGTGGACGCAGGTGGCAGGATCATCGCGTTCCTCTGTGTGTGTGTGCGACCCAGGGTGGAGCAGTGGTGCAGTAGTTAGCACACTGCACCACAACCCCAGTGAGTTTGATGTCTGGCCAAAGCCAACATCAGTGGTGAATATTTGAACCGGTCTTGGACCTGCTCCAGGTCAACTCCACCTAAGCATTCAAAACATTCGCCAGTAATGCTGTGGCCTTAAAGGAAATATTCATGAAAGGCTTGGGCAATGGCCCTTAATCATGGCACCAGTTGCTCATGTGTCGACCTAATGCGTACCTGGTATGGTGTGTGAACATCAGCACTGTGGAGACAAAGGTGGCCGGGCGTGGTGCTGGCCACACCACATCATCGTGCGTCGAACCGGCCTTCATGGGCGTTTGCTAACAGTACTTTCCCCAACAGTCTTTATTGGCTACTTGGGGGATCTTTGTCTTTGCATGTGCTTGTATCCGTCTGTGTATATGCCTGGCAGGCCTGTGCCTGTGTGCGCATGGTGTGTGTGTGTATATGTATGTGCGTACGTGTAGCCGTGTGGACGTGTGCATGCGCGTGCTGGCCCACGAGCAGGCTTCTGCCAGGCCGGCAAGGACCTGCGCCTGGTGTCACTGTGCGCCGACGCGCTGGAGGTGCCTCCCGGGTTCCACCTCGTCGGGGCCAAGTCGCCCTCGCTGCCCGAGCATGTGCTCGTATGCGCCGTCGATCGCCGCTTCCTGCCCGACGAGACTGGCAAGCAGGCGCTGCTGGGTAATGCACGCACGCACAGCAAGCAACAACGTTAGATGCCATTCCGCAATGAGTGACGATGATGTCACAGCAGCGCTTCTACTAGGCTCGGTGCACTGTGAGACCATGTTGAAGCGTCTAAAGGCTCGCTGGCAGGAGGTCACAGATCAGACCCTGGTGCCGTGGGTTTACTGCCTGGCAGAGGACTGGCAGATGCACCACCTGAGCTCCCCACTGTGCCAGCCTGCTGTGTTAGGCAGCCCAGCACCCCACTTATTGTTTTGAGTGTCACTCCGCCCTCTGTTGTTGCTGGAGTGTCACTGCCTCAAACTTCCAAGTAGCGTCCATCCCGAGCCTCCTCCACATGAACACAAAGATCCCCCCTTGTAGCCTTAATAGACTGTTGGAGCAAGTGCTGTTAGCGCGAGCACCTTTGAAGGCCGGCACGGCACACAAAAAGTGGTGGTTGACCAGCAACATGCTCCGGCCGCCTTTGTCTCTGCAGTGGCGGTGTTTACGCACCGTGCCAGATACTCATTTGAGGCTCAGGTGCAGGACCGGTTCCGATAATTTTCACCGGTGTTGGCCGTCAGCGGGAATCGAACTCGGGTAGCCAGGTTTGTAGCACAGCGCACTAAACGCTACACAACCGCCCCCCAACACACAACAACCGCCATTCGGCACGAAGTGTCGGTGACATCCCCACGACGCTTGTGCCAGGCTATGTGCATGTTGAGGCCACGTGAAGTGTCAAACGCCCGCTGGCACGAGGTCACGGGACAGACCCAGGTGCCACGGGTCGACTGACTGAGATGACTGAGATGACTGGCTGATGCACCACCTATGCCCCCTACTGTGCCTACTGTGCCAACTTGCTGTGTTTTAGCCACCCAGCGCTCCGCACGTTGTTGTGAGCGTCGCTCCTCCCTCCTCCGTTGTTGTTGGAGGGCGACTGCCTACAACTGCCCAGTAGCGTCCTTCACGAGCCTCCTCCACAGAGGCCGATCTTGACACCGCTGGTACCAGTCATCAGCAAGTCCACTCAGCTCCAGATCCTCCGGTACCACATCACTCCATGTCTTCTCTAGCCCGTGCCGCACCCGTTTAGCCCCCTCCATCCGGCCGAACAAAAGCTGTTTAGACATGCGGGGGCTGGGCATGCGGGCTACATGACCCAGCCAACGCAGCTTTACCTGCTGGAGGAGCTCACCGATGGGACTTTGTCCAGACCGTTCAAGGATATGTGAGCTCCTCACACAATCCAACCTGGTTAAACCCAAAATGGATTGTAGGCAGGCCAGCATAAATGTTTCTAACCGGCGAAGATGTTCCATTGGGGGGTCCACGTTTCGCAAGCGTAGAGAAGGGAGGGAATGTCTGTGGTCTAGAAGACCTGAAGCTTCGTGCGGAGCGAGAGACCAGGTAGCTTCAACACACCTGTCCAGAGCCCCCATTTGGCCAGGTTTGTAGCACGGCGCACTAAACGCTACACTACCGCCCCCCAACACACACACGCGCACACACGAACACGACGCACTCGCCCAGACAGCCCTGGCTGAAACGAACCCCCTGCCTTTAACGACCTGCGTTCGTTGTTGTGTGGACCGCAGGTTTCTCCGGGAACTGCATGGGGTGTGGAGAGAGGGGATTCCGCTATTTCACCGAGTTTTCCAACCACATCAATTTGAGGCTTACCACGCAGCCCAAGAAGCAGAAGCATCTCAAGTACTTCCTGGTTCGCAACGCGCAAGGGCTGCTGGTCAAGGGGCCGCTCATCTTCTGGAACGGTACGCGATGCCGCCGCACACGGCCGCACACGGCCGCACGGGCAGCGTGGCACCGGGGCACCGGGGGACACGGGCACACAGCCGCACGGGCATTTACACCAACGTACAGGCACAGACATGCAAATAGGCGGACGTCGGCACAGATGGGGACACGGACACGCACGCGCACCGAGCACGTGCGCTCGCACGCGGCGAGTGACCGCACTCCTCCCCTACCCACGCCGTTGTAGAGTACCGGGGTCGTCTGTACGCCGCGCCACCTCCGGGAGGGGGCCCGTCAACCCCAGGGCCCCACGTCGCCACGCTCCTCCCGTTACCGGCACCGGACGAGGTGCCCGGCGCATCGGGAGGGCCCCGTCTCGCTGGCACGCAACTCGGTAAGCGCGGCGACGATCGAGTGCGGAGCGGCGATCCCGGCGCCACCGCGCCCCGCGTGTGCCCGCGCTCGCCCTCGTGGCGGTCGCGCCGTGATGGCCTCCTTCTCCCGCACGCCGTCCGTAGGGGTCGCGGCGGAGCGCGGCATCGGCGACGGCGGGCTGGGCTCTGCCTCGGCGCCGGCGTCGTTCCTGGCGACGCCCGAACCGTTCCGCCACCACTCGGTGCTCAAGCCCAGCCCCGCGTTCCACCCGCAGGCGGTGGCGCTCGCCCGACCCTCGGCCATCGGTGAGGACGCCCAAGAATCCGAAACAACGTCGGGCGCTCGCTCGCTCGGCACGACTGCGTCGGCCGAATGGGTCGCCGACGTCGCGGTCGTTTGAGGGTCGAGGTTCCTCAGGGCGTCGTCGTTCAGAACGACCCCGAGCGCCGGCGCTTGCTCGTGCGCGGAGCTCGTGCTGTGCGCCGACACTACCACGTATCCTACACGATCGCTTTTCTTTTCCACGTTTGGACTGCACGCACGGGTTAGAGACGCCGTGTTGACCGGGCAGGACGCGTCGTGGCGACGACGGCAGGCACTCCACTGGCTAATTACAGAGTTACGGGATCTGATCGTCGTGACGATCGTCATATCCCGAGCCTTTATATCGCACCGCGCCGTCAAATTCGACGTCACTGCGGCCACGGGCAGTCGCTGCGGCAAACGCGGTGGCCGCGTTTCCGCCCAGGCTCACGCCTCGCTTCCTCCTCCGTGCCCCGTGACCCCTCCGACCCCGTGCAGCAGCTCACTACGGAGCTTACCACGTTTCCTCCGCCATCCGGGTCAACGGGAACGGCGGCGGGGGGATGCCGGGGGGGGGGCCCGCAGGCCCGCGGGGGGCCCCTGGCGGCAACCAGCTCTCCTCCACGCACCTGCGGCCACCCTCGCCAACGGGCGTCGCCTCCGCCATGGACAACGGTGAGTCCGGCGCCGGTGTTTTGGTCGATGTTGAAATCCGAGCACGTGCGTGCCTGTTGTGCGCGCGTGCGCGCGTGCGCGCGCGCGTGCCTTTGGGCGATTATGTTCGTGTATGCGCAAGCGTGCTTGCGCTCGTGCGGTCAAGAATGACGTCCACGTGTATCTCCGTATTTCGGTGCCCCCAGGAGTGTCGTCGGCGGGGCCCCCTAAGAAGCGTCACAGGGGCTGGTCCCCAGGGTCCCCCTCCGGCGTGGGGACCAGCGGTGGTCCCCCTCCGCCGGTGCACCACTCAAGCCGCACAGGTAACGAGCGGCACGTGCGCAACGCACGCCTGTAAGCGTGCGCGTACACGTGCGCGTACACGCACGTGCGCACGTCGTCGTGCCTCCCTCGCCTTCGTGTTGTAAGCGTCCCCACGTGCCGTGATGCCGCACAGATCCGGCGCTGGCGGCGAGTGCGGTGCCGACCTCCATGGTGGGCGGCGGCGTGGCCGGGGCGGCGCCGCTCGCCGGGGAGAGCGTCGTGGTGCCCGACAGCCTGGCGGACGTCTGCGGAACTCGGCCCGTCATCCTGATAGGTGAGGAGGGCGCCTGCCCGGCGATCCGGGCCTCGTGCCACGGCTCACCGGGAGTCGCCGTAACGCCGCGCGTGTCGCGACCGCTGTGACGCCGTGCTTTTAACGCTGTTTGCGCCGCAATACCGAATTTTGTCACCGCGCGCAGGCCACGGCACGCTGCCCTACCTGTACGGCGACGTGGGCGACATCGTGGTGAGCCCGGCGCTCATGAGCTGCTACGGCTCCCCGCAGTTCCCCCCGCCGCGCGCCGCCGAGGCGCTGGGCCTCGCGCCCTCCGCGCCGCCCCTGCCCATCGAGACGCAGATCCTCCTCACCCTGCACTACCTCGCCCAGCTCGGTGAGCGCGTGTTCCGCTCGCCCCCGCCCTCACCGTGGCACCGATCGGGCGAGACGCGGCCCCCCGTGGACGGACGTTGACGGAGCCCCCCTACCTTCTCCGTACCCCCCTACCGCTACAGGCGGAGACCGCCCCCCCTTCCGGGAGGAGTTTGATCAGATCCTGCTGCGCACGCAGCAGCAGCAGCAGCAGCAGCAGCAGCAGGGCGGCCCGGACGCCTCGCACATCCACTCGTCTCTGGGCGGCGTCATCGTGAGCGGCGGCGGCGGCGCCCCCGGTCCGGCACCCCCGCCCTGCATCTCGCCGCCCCAGCTGCCCTGGCTGGCGCGCCTCGCGGCGTGCCCGTCGGGCGGCGCCGTGCGGGTGCTGGCGACGCAGGGCTCGCTGGGCGAGGGCCTGGCCGAGACGCTCGGTTCGCTGGCGCGCTCGCCGCGGCCCGCGGCGCCGGGTCGGCTTCACGGAGGAGACGGCGGCGCCGCGACGGCGGGGGCGGCGTGGGGGCCGTCGGTCGGCGGCGGCCGGACGACGACGGCGGCGGCGCGGTTCAACCGCCCGCGCTACGTGGTGGTGGTGTGCACGTCGTGCGCGAGGGGCAGCGAGTTCTGCGTCATCGTCACCGGTACGCGCGGCCGTGGCGGTCACGGCACCGCGCGAGCGATAGTGGTGGAGGCGGTGATGATGGTCGTGTGCTGTGGTTGTGTAGTTGTGATGCTGGGGGTTGTGTAGTTGTGGTGCTGGTGGTTGTGTAGTTGTGGTGCTGGTGGTTGTGTAGTTGTGGTGCTGGTGGTTGTGTAGTTGTGGTGCTGGTGGTTGTGTAGTTGTGGTGCTGGTGGTTGTGTAGTTGTGGTGCTGGTGGTTGTGTAGTTGTGGTGCTGGTGGTTGTGTAGTTGTGGTGCTGGTGGTTGTGTAGTTGTGGTGCTGGTGGTTGTGTAGTTGTGGTGCTGGTGGTTGTGTAGTTGTGGTGCTGGTGGTTGTGTAGTTGTGATGTTGGTCGTTGTGTCGTTGTGGTGCTGGGGGTTGTGTAGTTGTGGTGCTGGTGGTTGTGTAGTTCTGACCCTGGCTGTTGTTGTTGGTGGTGGTCGTTGTGTAGTTGTGGTGCTGGTGGTTGTGTAGTTGTGGTGCTGGTGGTTGTGTAGTTGTGACCCTGGCTGTTGTTGGTGGTGGTGGTTGCCCTGCTCACCAGGCCCCCTGCAGGCTCGCGCCATAGCAGAGAACATGCTGTCCGTGGCCGAGTGCCTCAAGGAGATCAGCTACGAGCTCATTACCGGCAAAGTCGGCATCCTCGCTTCTCACTTCCAGTGCAGCTCACACGGTGAGGAGACCCCCGTCGCCCGCAGCCGCCTCGCCACCGCCTGACGCGGCTTTGGCCCATTCAGTGCTTATTTATAATTTGATAAATTCCGTCGAATTTTTACAGCGACTTAATACTCGCATGTTATTTACATTGTGACAGACGGACGGAGATGATGCACTAACGATCTCAACCGCCCAGCTGGCTCCGCGCTAGAGCGAGCAGCTCGCAATGGGAAAGTCACAAGTTCGAATTCTGGTTGTGTGTGTGAATGTACGTTGAACTTTTTTCGCACCGTACGTAGCCAAACGTGCTAATCAATGGTGCGGGAGAAGGACAACGAACTCAGTACAACCAAGCAGGTTGGGGGTTGACTCAACCCATCGTCCCTCCAGGGTCGATAAAAGGGGTACCGCTTTGTGGGGAAGTCAAGAGTGCTTGTCATGTGGAGAGACTCGCCGCTTGCTCGGGGCTGTGAGTGGGAGGCGAGCACCGGTGCCTCGACACTCATTGGGGCGTGAAGTCGCTTTCTTTTGAAACGTGCAGAGCAATGAGAGGAGCGTGCGGTTATCATGTCGGGACGCTCGTTGTCGTGGTGACATGTGTAGAGCGAGAGCTCGACTGGCTGCTGGACCGCTTCGAGGAGGAGAGGGAGGGACGCGTCTTCGCTCCCTACGGCGACGACGAGGGGGGGCGGCCGCTCTGCGCCGACCAGGAAGCGGCCGTCGCCCTACCCCCCGCCGACACAGGTAACCCTTGACCTTTAACCCCGACCTTTAACCCCGACCTTTAACCTCGACCTTTAACCCTGACCCTTGACCCCAACCCTTGACCCTAACCCTTGAACCTAACCCTTTACCCTAACCCTTGACTCTAGCCCTTGACCCTAACCCGAACCCCAGAGCTTGAATCTTAAATAGTGGCCTGAATCGACTTTTTCATCAGTGGCAGAGCGGGATTGGCATGGGTCCCGATAAAAAAAGTGGAATGAGGCTTTGCATCTCATACCCCCCGCCCCCACCCATTTGCGTAGCCCACCGCCCTCGCGGGGCCCGGTGCAGTTGCACCGCCTGCGCACACTCGTGAGCTCCGCTCGCTACTCACCCGTGAGCTCCCCCGGCCTGACCGTGCGTTCCGTCGCTACCCCCCCGTCACCCCCCTCTCTTTTCCTCCCGCATGGTCCCCCAGTGTCCCCCCCGGAAGGGTTCCGCCTGCATCCGGCGCAGTTCTGGGTGGCCCGGAAGCTGCTGTCGCAGGTCTGCGCCATCGCCGACGCCGCCACGCAGCACCTAGACCTGGGCCGCTTCGGCCGCGTCCACTTCCTGCTTCTGATCCCGCCCTCCGAGAGCCTCTACCGGCAAACGCTGGAGCGGCTCAACCAGTCCGGTGAGCGGGGGGAGGCACTGCCACCCGGCTCCCCAAATCTACACCATCCTGCCAGGTCCATTGGCGGTGCCACAGTAGGGTTGCCTCCAGTCCTAGTTTTCATGGCGGCTGCTCTCCTGGGACATGAACATTCCTGGGTGTGTTTATTTATCACAGTTGCTGAGCCAAGGCCAAAATTGCAAGCGTCCAGCAAAAACCACCGCTGTTGAAGGAGGAATAGATAAGGGTGTAACGTGTTTATTTAATTGAGCAAGGTTATTGTAAGAACTTTGGAAATTGGATGACGACGAGGCGAGCGGAGGGGTGGAATTCCAAAGGGGAGCGGTGCAACAGAAACAGCAGCAAGGGAAATGTGAACCGTGTTGACCCTGTGACCCCGGTGACCGCAGGCATCCTGGCTGACCTGGGCGTGGAGGAGGGGTCGCAGAAGGGCGAGCGCTATGTCGCGCGCCTCGACGGCGACGGGCAGGCCAAGTTCGAGGCCTTTCTGCACCGCGTGCGCCGCAACCCCTACACACTGTTCGTGCTGGTGCACGACCAGGCCCACGCCGACACCACGAGGTGCGGGGACGCGGGGGGCACGACGCTCGGGACGCGCCGTGGGACGGGCAGAGACAGAGACACGCAGAGACACGCGGAGACACGCGGAGACTTGGGGGGACTCGGGGGGACAGGAGGACGTGGGGACGCGGGGCACACGGAGACGCAGGGATACGGGGCAATGCAGAGACCCGGGGGGATGCGGCGTGAGAGCGCAGGGAGATGGAGAGACACGGGGTGACGCACGGGGGGCTCTGGGATTCGGAGTCGTGGGAGACGGAGACCCAGGCTCCGTGCTTTGGTCTCAAGGCGGCACCGTCGGTGGCATAGTTTGCGGACAGACGTCGCCACCCAGAGGCGGCCATGCCGCGCTCGCACCCTTCCCCCGCGCCCCCTAATGGCCGCAATTCGGCAAGGCAAGTCCGGGGAGGTTGTCGCCGCTGTGTTGCGCGCGTACGCTCGGCGAGTAGGGGTGAGGAGGAAGGGGCCGCCGACCCGCCGTGCGTTCCGCTTGAGGCTCACGGAAATTTGTGCGGCCTTCACTTAACCGGGGCCACCGTCGCTCCCCGCAGCGGCGCGTCGATGTCGGGTTCCCATGGCGACGTCTACACGGGGCTCGCCGACCGGCTGGTGAACTGCCGGGAGGCGCGCGAGGCGGCGAACCTGCTGACGCTGCAGGTGTCGGCGGCGCCCTACGGCCTGCAGAGCCAGCACTCCCGCATCGCGCCCTACAACGAGGTCTACTGGCCGCTCACCGACCCGGTGAGGGTTCGCGAGCACGCAAGCCACACGTTGGTTGCTCGCTCGCTTGCCAGCTCCCTGGCCCCCCGCGTGTTGCCTCCTCGCTCGCTCGGTCCCTCAACCACTCGCTTGGTCACTCGCACACGGACTCGAGGCGCACCGTTCGCTCGTCCGCTCGTTCGCTCACCCTCACGTGAACCGTGGCCTGCAAGAGCCCTGCCTATGAACGAGCCTCTTCTGGCTCAAAGAATGGCATTGTTATCCTTCTCGTACATGCCCATCCTCAGCCGTAATGGATGCATGAAGGCCTCCCCAAGCCATCGTTCTCTCTGATGACCCTGCAATCCAACAATCCGTCCCGCTCCTGCGCGCGACACGATTTCACGGCTCCATCTCCACGTGACGATGCTTCCTCCTCCCCCCACCTCTTAACAGGTGCGGCAGGAGGGCCCACACCTGCTGGGGAGCGAGTACTTTGGCTTGAGCGAATTCCGGCGAGAGATGCACTCGCCCACTCGGCTGCCGGCGATGCGGCATGACGAGGCCTTCGAGAGCCTCGCGGAGACGCTGCTGGAGAGGTGCGCCCCATGCACGCACACACCCTACACGCACGCGTGCCCACGCGCCCGTCACAAATTTCCACACGCTGTCACGGTGACGCACACGCGGTGTAGCAGCTCCCGAATAAATTTCCCTGATCCGGCCACAAGTTCCCCCCTCCCTCCCACCCCAACTGCCTCCTCCGCCCACTCCGCTCGTAAACGCCGCGCCAGGATTTACGGCACCGTTAGCGACACGGGCGCCGCCACGGAGCGTAGCGGGGACCAGGGGCGGAGCAGTTTCCAGGGGTCGCGGATTGGCTTCGGGGTCATTGGATAGAGGAACGGGTTTTGGGGGATAGGGGTACAGTAGATCTAGGATCTCGATTAAGATGAGACTTCGTGGTTTAGGGTGAGGTATCGTGGGTTAGGGAGAGAAGGGGTTATGCGGGTATGGGTGCAGTAGTTATGGGGTTTAGGACTTAGGATGAGATTGCAGGGTTAGTGGGTGAGGGGTTATAGGGATTAGGGGTTCGGGTGAGGGTAATCCACTTCTCTAGAGCACCATGCGTCTCTGTCACCAGTTACCATGACCACGAGGACCCAGGTAGATGCCACTAAATGGCTCTTCCCGGGCCCCACGTCGCTGCGTTTCACCACGAGTCTCATTGAGGCCGTGCAATCCTCAATCTTAAATCGTAGCCGCTGAAATTGGCCTAAATCCGGAGTTTACGGCAGTGGCATTAGCGCCGTGTAATTTAAGACAACAAAGTTGTTTTATTATATATGAAGGCAATGCATTTCTTATTCTGGCAACCGTGCGTGGGCGTTGCAATTTTACTGCTGGTGAACAATGCGGAGAGAAGTTGTTTTTTCATCCCCGCGCCGTTCTTAATCCTGGGATTTACTTGCGAGCGGGGGGGGGGGGGGGGGGGGGCGCCTGCAGCGGTGGTGGGGGTGGCGGTTTCCTCACATTTCACTCCCATTTATCTTCTCCGTTAGGCGGGTTTCAAAATGGCATCGCGAGCGGCGGCAAGGAGAGCCCGCCGGGGGATTTTGCTCGCTTGATCCACGCGACCGTCGCATGAGATTCGGCATCAGATCCCTCCGGCACCGCCTCGGGTTGAGCCACGTGTCGCCCGGCACGATGTCCCAGGTCTCGCACCGCTTGCTGGGAGCTTCCCAGCCGATTTTTACACACTGCTGTGGGCGGGAATGAAACCACTGCGTCGCAGCTTGTTTCCTCCCACCGTCTCGTTTCCCAAGATCTTATGACTTTGCCTAAGAAAAGTGCTGTTTGTTGCTGGCCGTTTAACGCCGGGAATGGTCGGACATCCCACCAACAGACACAGAGAGCCGTGCAGCACGACGGAAAACCCACGCGGCCGATCTCGCCACCAACCCCCACCCTCCCCCCACGATGCTCACGGCGCCACCTCCCCCCCGCAGGTTCCCGCGCCTGCACAGCGCCGTGATCCGCACCTACCTGCTCGTGCGGCACTACGCGGCGGCGCTGCTGGCGACGGCGGGCGCGCACGGCGCCGAGGCGCAGTGCACGGTGGAGACGCGCGCCATGCTGGGCGCCGTCGCGGGCCCCCCGTGCGCCAGCGGGCGCGGCCCCATGCTGCTGCTGCGCGTGCCGTCGCCGCAGCTGGCGCGGGTCGCCTACGAGCGCCTCCTGGACGTGCGGCGCCGCCTCGGCATGAGCTACCGCTTCGAGGTGGTGCTGGCGGGTGCCAACGGCGTGGACCTGACCGTCGGGAAACACTTCTTGGCTCGGCTCCGGGTGAGCGAGGCGCGGCGGGTGCCGGCGCGGCGGGTGCCGGCGCGACGCCGGTGCGTGCGCGCGCCCTGGGCCCCTCCTGACGTCCGCGTTGGGGAGACAAAGGCGGCCGGCGTGGTCCACGTCGCGTTCCGGTTCGTCGTGCTGGCCTTCATAGGTGTTCGCTAATGGCACTTGCCCCAGCGGTTTGTTAAGGCTACACGGGGGATCTTTGTCTTGCGCGCAGGCGTGGCGGGGCGTGGAGGACAGTGACTGGGTGCCCCGGAGTTTCCAGGACCTGGAGGACCTGCCGTGCATCCTGCTGCTCGGCGGCAAGGACCTGTGCGGCGAGACCCTGCCCAGGTGAGCCGGCCACGCCGGGCGGTTCGTCAGAGATGGGCGAGGGGATGAAGGAGTGAGCAGAAGGGCAGGGGTCACTCGTGCTGCTGCTGTTTAAGCAAAACAAATTAAGTGCCAATGGGCGGGACGCGTCATCAGAACAACCGATGGAATTATGGAGTGTGCCGGGGAGACGAAGCAAAGGAAGCAGCAAGATGACATCACAGAGTTTGGGGAGTCATAATGATGAGAAGCTCAATGGCAGCCTGCATTGCACAACAATTGCAGAACTTTTGAGTGAATGTCCTCGCTGAGCAAAGAGGTACAAATACCAAATACGGTGAGAGCGTTACGGGGAACTGATATTGCCACAATCGTCACGTCATGAAATTTGCAATTACGAAGTCTTGGCAACCCGTGTCCTGTTACCTATAACCTACGCTGCGTGCCCCTTGACCCATGACCCCTGCTCAGGTCGCTCAAGTACTGCGACCTGCGACTCGTGAGCACGAGCGGAGTGACGCGCACGGCGCTCGAGCAGGAGCTCGGCACGGCCGCACGCTACGTCACCCGGGCGACCGCGTCGGCCGGGAAGCGCGCCCTGAGCAACGAGGGGCGACGGGCGGGGGCGCCGGGGGAGGGGCTGCGAACGAGGAGGGCCAGCGGGGAGGAGGCCCACAGCAGCCCCCACAGCGAGGGCAGCACCATGCCCCCCACCACCTCCTCCTCCAGTGAGACCGAGACACCGCCTCTTGCGACTAAGCGGACCACGCGTCCGTCGCTCGCTCGCTCGCGCGCCCGTCCCCCCTCCCGTGCGCGTCTGCCCTTCCGCGTGAAGTTACTAAAGCGTTTCTGACGCGTTCGATCAGCCGCACGGCCTTCTGGGAGTGCGCGTAATTTTGACGTCACTAGTTCAGTGCGACCACACCTCTGGACTGGTTTCGTTGTTCAATGTCTCATCGGCAGAGTGAGGCTCGCTAGAAGCAATGGTGGTGAACCTTCAGATCTTGATGGTTCGTGTTCAATGCAAAACTATGGTACAAAATGCTAAATAAGCATTAGCGTGACAATGTCATGATTAGCGTTTATAACGCTGATTTTGTTTTTCATTCCCGGGTTTTTTGGTGAGGGAAACGTTCCAGAAGATGCAGAAAACTCGTGATGGAAGTGGCGATGCCAGTAGTCGGGATGGCGGTGTCGTCCATGTTGGTGAAGACGTCGGCCAAGACGTCAGAGAGGATCTCGGGAATGGTTGTGATACCTGTGATCATGTCTGGTGTGGTGGTGTTGTTGCTGGTGATGATGGTGATGTTGCTGGTGATGCCAGTAACGATGTTGGTGACGTTGCTGGTGGTGTCGCAGGTGGAGTAGCAGAGAACGGCTCGAGCCCGGTCTCCAGCGAGGAGGGCTCATCCCTCAAATCTACCGGCACCGGCTCCGACCCCAAATCTCCCGACGCACTTTCCCCCGACATCGCCGCCCCCCCGCCGGTCCCGCCGGCCCCACCAGCCGAGGGAAGCGCAAGCACGGCCCTCGGGACGCACCCCCCGGTTCCGTCGGACCCGACTCCCGAACCGACGACGGAACCATCCGCCGAGATCTCCACGCAAACGGGCGGCGACCTGAAGCCGGCGCTCGTCAACGGCGATGTAGGCCTCGTCGACGAGCGGGCCGCCACCAGCCGGGCCTCCTCGTCTCCGGCGACCGCGGCGGCCCCCTCCGCGCTCCATCCGGCACCGCCGGGACCCGCCGAGGTGCTCCCCCCGTGCGTGCTGCTGCCCAAGGCCGTCGCCACTCTGCTGCGCGGGCAGGGCGGGGGCGAGTTGCACGCGCTGCTGCCGCCCGCCCCCAGGGTGGGCTGGGCCACGCACCTGCGGCCGCCCCCGCCGGCGCACGCCCCCGCCGTCGCCGCTGCATCCTCGGCCTACTGCAGGCTGTGGACGGTGGCGCGGCAGCAGCACTGCGACCACGACAACCGAGCGGCCGACGGGGGTGGCGTGGGGGCCGGGGGGAGCGGTGGATTCCACCCGCGCCGCCTGCTGCTGTGCGGCCCACCGCAGGTGTGGAACGTCGCGTTTTGGGGGGCGTTGGTAGGGACAGCCCGTCGTAGTGAAGGGCAGGGCTTCATTTCTCACTGAATATTTTTTGAATCGCGGGTTAAACTGAAGCAGGTGGCCCGTGACGAGCAGTAAACACAGCCATAGCGTTATGATATACTGGATGTGGTGTGCCTGACCTCTTGAGATGCTGAAACCGGGAAATAATGAGTTTTGCTGCTGCCGGAAACGCTGTCGGTGTGAGCGTTGGATTACGAGGCCCTGGGGCTGATGGACGCTGTTTTCCAGGTGGGTAAGACCGGCGCCTATCTGCAGTTCCTGCGTGTGCTCAACCGCATGCTGATCCGCCTGCAGGAGGTGGATGTCTACAACGAGGAAGACATCAACCAAGGTACTCTCCTCACCGCTTCATCACCTCCTCACCTCACAACCCCAATGATCTCCTGTCTACCCACTCACTAACTCCTCTCCCTCGTATGTCCTTTACCTTCACACTTGTCCACCTACTCTCACATCGGATCCTCTTCCACCTCCTCACCACTACCTCCTAAACCTGGTCTTATAACATCATGCAGGTTTTTCTTCTCCAGCACCGTTGTACTCCGTGTTTCCGTGTCCCATATCTCCATGTCTGTGTGTTCCATGTCCGGTGTTGTCGTGTCTCCGTGTCCCCATATCACCTACGTCTCCATGTCCCTGTGTCCCCAGACCTGCTGGAGGGGAGCTCGAGCCTCCACGTGTCGCAGGACCAGTGGCCGGACATCGAGGCCTTCCGCAAACTAACCTTCGACCCCGTGCTACGCGACAGCCGCTTCCGCAATGCCAGCCCCGTCTACACGCCTCGCTTGGGGTCAAGGGTCAAGTCTGGTGAGTTCGCCTCGCACCTCTCGTCAGTCGCCCCTGTGGGGGGAAGGGGGCTGTGGAGTGTGGGGGGTGGGGGGGTATTGTAGAGTTTGACACGAGTCTCAATGTGATCCACCAACTCTTTGGCTGTCCAAAAGCACGGCGGCGGAGATCTGTACAGCACAACAGTGAAATCCTACGCAGTGGCACCGGCGCTTAGTTGGCAAGCGCTGGATCTCGGGCAAGTGTGCAGCCGCTGAGCCTCTTCACGCGACCCGTCCCCCCGCCCCCATATCCCCCCCACCTCCCCATGCGCCCCCCAGGACTGGCGGAGCGATCGGGCGGAGCCAAGCGACGCACCGTGTCCGTCACGCTGTCCAAGTTCGCGGCTCACAACACGTTCCACCACTGCGAACAGTGCCACCTCTACACGGACCCCGGCCCGCCCACGCAGGTCAGAGGGGACCCGAGGACGCGGCGGTGCTGGGGAGTGGGGGGGGGGCACAAGGGGACATGCGGATAGAGAGGGCGTGGAACACGAAAACACAGGGACACGAAGACGTTGGGACACGGGTGGCGTGAGGAGAGGTGGAAAGCATGCGAACATGGGAGGCATGGAGAGAGGGTTATGGACGCACGCACGCTGACACACACGCGCACACTGACACACACACACTGACACACGCACACACACTGACACACTGACACACGCACGCACACTGACACATGCACGCACACTGACACACGCACGCACACTGACACACGCACGCACACTGACACACGCACGCACACTGACACACGCGCGCACACTGACACACGCACGCACACTGACACACGCACGCACACTGACACACGCACGCACACTGACACACGCACGCACTTACACGGTGCTCGTGTGGCTGGCTAGGCGCGCGAGGCCGGCCTGCACGCCTTCACATTCTCGTCGGCGGCGTTGGGCGAGGAGGTGACGCTTCACTTCCTGGTGCCGCGCTCCCAGGAGCACCACTTCGTGTTCAGCGCCAGCGGCCGCTCCATGCACAGCTTCCGCCTGCCGCTCACCACCGACACGGTGAGGACTCGCTCACCACCGACACGAACCCGTGAAGCCATTTTCCCCCATCCCTTTCTGCCCCACGCTTCACCTCGCTCCCCCACCCCCTACAGAATTGTTATTTATTTATTCAGCTCTCCCACCCGCGACTCCATGACCCCCCCCCCCCCCCCCCCCCCCGGTGCCGGGCGCTTCGCCGTGCGCGTTACCGTGAGATTTAGGGCTCTTTCCGTGTTTTGGTTGGAGCTGCCGTGCTCCGTCACGCACGCGTACCCCCACGCTCGCGTACCCCCACGCTCGCGCACCCTCACGCGCGCGTACCCCCACGCTCGCGTACCCCCACGCTCGCGCACCCCCACGCTCGCCCCAGGAGGACACGGTGGCTGTGCGCAGCCCAATCTTCACTCCAAGCACGGGGCGGCACGAGCACGGGCTGCTCAACCTGCACCACGCGCTCGAGGGCGCCGGCGCCGCCGCGCTGCACGTGGTGGTGGTGCGCGCCGGCGAGGTGCCCGCCTACCAGCGCTACTGGCCCAACCACGTGCTGCTGGCGCTGCCCCGGCACCTCGACCACACCGGCGTCGGTACGGCATCCCCCCTTGTGTGCTTGTGTGTGTTCTTGTGTGCCGAATGGGCAAGTGTGTGTACTCGCATTTGCCTGTGTGTCTGTGTTTGTGTCTGTGGTGCCTGAATGTGCCTTCCCGTGTGTTTCCATGTTCCCGGGGTGTGCCTGTGTCCGTGCTTGTCCACGTGTTATTGTGCATGCCCGTCCGTATGTTTTTGTATGCCCCTTAACTTGTCTGTGCTCGTACCCATGCACGTGCTTGTCCACGCGTTCCACATTCCCGCGTGTTCCCGTATGTACGTAACCTCCGCACAGTTCCCACCATAAGCCCAATAATTGTAATATTAGAATCTCTTTTGCATGCACTTTGCGCTATTGGACGCGAATATCATGCCAATCGACCAATTGCTTCGTCGCCGTCGCCCCAGTGACGCTCGTTCCCATCCCGCGTACGTACTCACGCGCCAACGTGTGCGTGCGTGCGTGCGTGCACCAGGCCTGGCACGGTGCCTGGTCCAGGAGCTGTGCCGGGAGAATCTGGAGCGCGAGCGAGCACGCCGAGCCGCCCAGGTGGAGGCGGCGGGGTCGGCGGCAGGAGGCGACGGGGCCCCGGACGCCGCCAGCGAGTGCACCGCTCCTGGCGCGCGCCCGCAGGACGTGTGGCCGTTCGTGCTGGTGATGGACGACTCGTGCGTCATGTTCTACGAGGCGCAGCCCCGACGGAGGGCGGGAGCCACCGGGTCAGTGCTCGCCCCCCCCCCCTCACCCCCCTCTCGCATCTCGCCCTCCCTCCCCCCGCCGCGGTGTTCGTTTGAGCTGCGGCATCTCGCGCGGAGCGGCGGTGGCGGCGTCCGTGGCGGTGACGGTCGGCGGTGCGAACGGAGCGCTCGAGGCCGGCACCGCTGGCGCTCGCGAGGCCGCGCATCGGTAAAGCCTCGGCCGCGACGCCACGGCGAGACTCGCCGCCGCCCCTGACCTTTGCCCCACCGTGGCCGTGCAGGGTGGAGACGTCCGAGGGGGAAATGGAACCAGACGGGACGACGCGTGAGCCGCAGGCGTCCGCCGGCGGCGACACCGTCGCCGCCGACACGGAGCGCTGCGTGTCGCTGCGCCACGTGCTGCGCCGCCTGGAGGCGACGCCCAAAGCGACGCGCTACGCCGTGCTGGGCGTGCGGCGCTGGGGCGGCTCGTGGCGCGCCGCGGGTCTGCCCGGTGCGGCCGGGACGGCGCGCCTCCACTCCTTTTCACGCCGACACCTCCACGACCTGGTGCTGCTCAACGTGGAGCTGACGCGCGCCATTACGTACGACCACAACCGGTGAGCTTCGCGCGTGAGCGGAGGATGGGGGGGGACAGGTGAGAGTGTGGACGAGCGTACGGATGCGTGTGTGCTCAGGAGAGAGTACATGGGGTGGAGTACAAATGAGATCCACGATGACCAGGTGTGAACCCTTGTGTGGGGACGGGTGTGAGTGTAGTTGCGGCTGAGAGTACAAGTGAGGTTCAATGTGTGAGTCCGCACAGCTGAGATTCTCCGGTAATAGCAGAGGTGAGAATACAGTTGTGACTCGCGGCGTACGGGCAGGTGTGAGACCCCAGGTAGGACTCCTGGTGTGACCCAAGATTTTCGCCCTGCCCAGGTACTCGTGTGAAGATGTGGATTTCAACCTGCGCGCCGATGGCCAGGCCTTGCTGCTGTGCTGCTTCAACGCGTTCAGCGTCATGAAGAAACATGTGGGCGTGGGCGGCCACCGGCACGTTCCTGTGCCACAGGCACCTACGGTGCGTACGTGTGTGGGTGCGTGTGGAAACATCTCCACTGGGGAGACAAAGGCGGCCGGGCGTGGTGGTGGCCGCCCACCCCCTCCTGTGCCGTGGCCGGCCTTCATGAGTGCTCGCGAACAGGACTTGCAGTCTGTTGAAGGCTACACGAGTGATCTTTGTTTTGTGTATGTATGTGTGTGCGTGTGGGTTGCGTGCATACGTACGTTCCTACTTTGTGTTTCAAAGTTGACCTCGCCTGGCACAAACACTGTAGTGACATTTCTTGGGAAATATCGCCACAAACGGGCGAAGGGTGCGGATCGCACGTGTGCATGCACAAAAGCGCACGCACTCACTGCACGCATGCGCGCACGCACACGCGCGCACACACACGCACACACACGCACACATACGCACGTCCCAGCCAGCGCTGCGAGCTGCCGTCCCCTGCGCTAACCCCTCCCGTGCGCGCCGCACGTCCTCCGCGTAATTTGTTTCTCCGAGGGGAGAGAGAAAAACGAAAAAGCAATCTCGGTGCCCGGCCCATCTGCCGTCGCCGCTTTGTTGCGTAAACCCTCGTTCCGCCCCCCCCCCCCCCTCGCGGGAACGCAACCCCTGGCAGCAGCAGCGGCAACAATGCGGCAGGAGGAGCCGCGCATTAATTGGCGCGAGCGCAATGAGCGCGATGGCATCGGCGACGACGTGGGTGGAATGCGGCACCGCGCGCGACACTCGGGAAGAGAGCGTGGAGCGTGGCCTCCCGCACCCCTCCCCGCCCCTTTCCTCCCCCGTAACACCTCGTTAAATCTTCAACATGGACCCCTTCTGTTATTTCCAAATAAATAAATTGGATAAGATGTAACACACGGCATAGTTGTCGTAACGTGAAATAATCGTCCTGTATCAGCGTCAGAGTTCCCGCGTCGCGTTCGTGCATTTGGCCAACTCCTCCTCACCAGGAGAGTGTCCGGATGAAACGCTTCTGCTGTCACCATGGCCCACAGCCACCCGTGCTGTCGGCTGCCTGCCCCTGTCTCGGGCTCAAGGCTTCACTCTCCTGTACGACTGCCTGCCTCTCTCCACCAAATCAATATTTACGTTGAGTCTTGTGATGCGATCCAATCAAGATACGATATGAATCCCAATAGTATTTATGATATTGTACTTGTTTACCCGGGAAAAGGAGGGTCCTGCCAGTTTGTGCGTGTCCCCAAGTCTGTGGGTCTTCCCGTGAGTCTGGGGGTACTTTCCCCACCGTGTCCGCATGGCATCTCGAGATGTGCGATGAATCCGCATGGGGGATTGCGCCCTCCCGGCTGGAGACCGAGCGATGTTTGGCACGGTCCCCACGGGGACATCGTTTATATTTCGATCTGCTCGCTCGCTCGCTCGTTCGCGGAATCGGAGATGAGCACCGGCATGGGAAATAAAGGCTCCCTCCGGTGGCGTGAGATTCGGCAATCACGTGGCATCTGGTGCCGCGGGTGTAATGGGCCATGTGGTGGAGCGACGGCCGGCTTGACGTGGTGACGCCTCATGCGATGTTACAGTCGGTGAGTATGACGTGAATGTCACGGTGCCGTGTGATGGAGCGATGCTTCGTCCCCATCTGTGGTGGTGAGAGTGACCTTCTGCATGATGCGGCCGTGCTCGTGATGTGCCATGTAATGTGGCAATGCTGTCACGTGATTTGGCAACGGTGATGATTTTGATGATGACACGATTGTGACAATGTTTCACGTGACGTGACAGCGATGACGATGGTGCCGATGACGACATGGTGACTGTGATGGCTCGTGACGTGGCGACGACGACGACATGACCGTGACATCTCGCGTGACGTGGCGATGTTGGCGCGCGTGCGTGTGTGCAGGCGGCAGGGGTGTGCGCGCCCGTCTCCCCGAGCCAGTTCGTGTGCGCCCCAGACAGTGACTACACCTTCTTGCAGGCGCCGGCTCACCTGTTACTCGAGCGCTACCTGCGCGTGGCCGGCAGCACACTGTTTCCGCACGCGGCGCGCTCACACGCTCACCCCGTGCTCGCCCTCGACTCCTACCTCAACCTGGGCGCACAGGTACCACCGCGGGGACGCGCGGGGAAAAGGGGGGGGGACGCATGGGGAGAGGGAGGGAGGGCAGGGGGAGAGGGAGGGACACGAGGATGTGCCGCTCCTTGAGCTCTGCTTGCCACTCCTCTGCCGCCCCGCAGGTGTCCGTGTGCTACGCAAGCTCCCGAGCCGCCCCTGTGGGCCCCCCCGGCCCCTTCCCCGTCTACAGCGGCCTCCTGCTCTACCTGTGCGATTCAGGGCTGACGGCCGACATGCTGCGTCGATTCAAGTTTCTGCAGGGTAGGCGCCGTGCAGCTTTGGGGCAGGGGAGCAGGTGGCGGGGCGGAGGGGCGTCCTTGGGTCGGTGGCTCAGGTTGTGGAGGGGGGCGGTGGGTGGATGGGGCGGGTACGTGAGCACGGTGTTGGAGGTGGTGTGCGCGCGGTGCATGTTTTCGTTGAAATTGTGGCCTTGCGGAGACCTTAAACCGGCAGTGTATTACGTGGCTTAATGCTGATGTGGGGTTCCCGACGTGCGCTCGCAGGCGCGACGCTCTGCGTCATCTGCCAGGACAGGAGCTCGCTGCGTCAGACCGTGGTGCGGCTGGAGCTCGAGGAGGTGTGGCAGTTCCGTCTGCGAGATGAGTTCCAGACGGCCAACTCGCCCGGAGACCGCCCCCTGTTCTTCCTCACGGGCCGTCACGTCTGAGTCCGGAACCGAGTCCACCCTGTACCCCCTGCACTACCCAGCAGGCGTCCACCCTCTACCCCCTGCACTACCCAGCAGGCGTCCACCCTCTACCCCCTGCACTACCCAGAAGGAGTTCACCCTCTACCCCCTGCACTACCCAGCAGGAGTTCACCCTCTACCCCCTGCACTACCCAGCAGGCGTCCACCCTCTACCCCCTGCACTACCCAGAAGGAGTTCACCCTGTGCTGGCTCGGGCAGGCGGGAAGCAGTCGGTTCAGCGATGCGGCCGTGAGCATGGGGAGAGGAGGTTGTGGCGGCGTCGCAGGACGCAGCGATGCGGTGCGACCGGACCTCGGCGTGTGTTCCCGCATGAGACAGATTCGCTCGCCCCTCACGTCGCCTGACTCGCTCGCCTGTCACCTGCCTCAGGTGCAGCTGTTGATCAAAATCCTCCGGCAGTTCGCTTGGCGTCCGTCGTGGCTGTGCCTTCGTCGTTGGAGCACGCCCCCCCCCCCTCTGTCCACAATCTGCTCCCCTTTCCCACCCTCGCCCAGCCCCCACAACGTCGAATTGCCCCTCCCCCTTGCTCTCCCTGCCCAACCCCCCTCAGCTGGGCAGTGGGGGTTGAGTGACTGGCGTCTCACTGAGCACTCAATGTCAAAATCAACATCGTGCCGAACTCACCAGGGGGTGTGCGATCTAATCAACAACAACAAAATTACATCAACAACACGGGGACCCCAGGGGGTGGGGGTCCAGGTCACGACCTCGCGTGACCTGGCGTGTGGAGGGTCCATGGTGCCGCCTGTCAAGACAGCCTCACTGCGGTGTGTGTGAGTGTTTCGGATATGTGTGCGCGTGTGTGAGAGTATGTGTGCGTGGGCGAGAGAGTATGTGCGATTGTGTATGGGAGTGAGAGTGCTTAGTGCCGCTGCGGTGTGTGTACACGTGTGAGTTGGTGTGTACACATGTGACTGTGTGTGCGGTTGTCTGTGTACACGTATGTACACGTGTGTGTGCCAGTGTGTACATGTGAATGTTTCGGTATGTATGTGTGCACACGTGCGACTCTGCGTGTGCCACTTCGGCCTTCATAGGTGCTAGCTACAGCACTTGCCCCAACAGTCTGTTAAAGGCTATACGGGGGTCTATGTGTATGTGTGTACACATGTGAGTGTGTCTGTGTGCACGTGTGGGTGTGTGTACACGTGTGGATGTCTGTACACGTGTGAGGGTGTGTGTACACGTGTGAGCGCCATGCCAAGAAATTGAATCACGCGTGGGTGTTTGATGCTTCTCGGGTGGTAGAGGTGGAGACCCAGTGAAGGAGACAGCTACAGATGTGCAAGAGAAAGGGGGTTACAGTTGGAGTGCAGTTCCACGGTGGTGTGGGTTAGGGATTGGAGTGCGGTTAGACGGTGGTGTGGGTTAGGGATTGGAGTGCGGTTAGACGGTGGTGTGGGTTAGGGATTGGAGTGCGGTTAAATGTTGGTGTGGGTTAGGGATTGGAGTGCGGTTAGACGGTGGTGTGGGTTAGGGATTGGAGTGCAGTTAGACGGTGGTGTGGGTTAGGGATTGGAGTGCGGTTAGATGGTGGTGTGGGTTAGGGATCGGAGTGCAGTTAGACGGTGGTGTTGGTTAGGGATTGGAGTGCGGTTAGACGGTGGTGTGGGTTAGGGATTGGAGTGCGGTTAGACGGTGGTGTGGGTTAGGGATTGGAGTGCGGTTAGACGGTGGTGTGGGTTAGGGATCGGAGTGCAGTTAGACGGTGGTGTGGGTTAGGGATTGGAGTGCAGTTAGACGGTGGTGTGGGTTAGGGATTGGAGTGCGGTTAGACGGTGGTGTGGGTTCGGGATTGGAGTGCGGTTAGATGGTGGTGTGGGTTAGGGATTGGAGTGCGGTTAGACGGTGGTGTGGGTTAGGGATTGGAGTGCGGTTAGATGGTGGTGTGGGTTAGGGATTGGAGTGCGGTTAGACGGTGGTGTGGGTTAGGGATTGGAGTGCGGTTAGATGGTGGTGTGGGTTAGGGATTGGAGTGCGGTTAGACGGTGGGGCGAGTGTCCGGCTCCTCTGTGCTGGTGCTGTCAGTGAGACTAGGATTCATCGCGATGAGCATTCTCGTTATGGCTGGTGATGGCGGTGGGGTGAGAGATGATTGCTGTGGACGTGATGAAGGACGTTGGGGTTCGGAGCAGTGGTGCAGCAGCGTGTTTTATTGGGCGCCGGAGCAACGAATGAAGTTGGTAACCTGGCACCTGGGCCCCTCCGGCCCGTGGGCCCTGGTGCCCGTTGCACCGCCTGCACGCTCCACAGCGGCGCTGCTGGTGGGCGCGAGGGTTGTAGCACGCGGGGCGGGCGTGGTGGGGCACCCGGCAATCACCCCGACTCTTGCGGATGCACGTCGATGTGGTCACCACGGTGAGCGACTGATGGGTCGGCACTCTGCCGCCATCTCGCTCCTCCGCCACCGCCCTAACCACGTCCTCCCTGACACCCTAACCACTGCCACTTCGCCCCATCCACTCTGCCGGTTCCCTACGCACGGAGTGTTTAGCCACCTTGCTCCATCTCCCTGTCCCCCACCCTCCACCCTCTGCTGCATGCATCCTGCTTCTCCGCCCAGTGCCCCACCCGGTACGAGAGACGTGGGCTCGAATGTGTTTAATAAAATGTTTTGTTGACGGGTGATAATATATTGTATGTACCCTGGGTTGCCCCCCAGCCAGGGCCAAATACAGAACTAACCTCCCTCCCACCCCTCTGAATGGCACGTGGTACACTCCATTGCTCCGCAGCCAGTGCGTAACTTGCACGTGGAGCGTACCACTCGCCACTTGGGTGGGGGAGGGAGGGGTGGTGCGTTGACAAGGCCCCCATCGCAACGATGGCGTAACCTCGACCCTGCCTCCTGTCACTATGACCTTGGCCCGAAGATGAGCTCACCCCGAGATAAACCTCTGGAGTGCCTTTGCACTAATATCCACACGACAAAGGTAGAGCGTGGGGCGTGCGCCTTTACGCATGAGAAGTCATGTAATGGGACCCCACCGTGGTCCAGCAAGCCTCGCTGAGTATCAAGACTGTCTGTGGACCTGTCAGTCCCACTCAAATGGGTAAAACTGAGTCGTGTGTTTTTCAAAGGTTTCATAAGCATAGTAGATGGTGGTGGTGGGCATGAGTATATTTGAATGCGATTATCATTAACATGTCCATTACATATTCCATTATCATCCATTGTCTATCCACTGCTGGCATTGTTTCTCACAGCCCTCTGATAATTGCAGTCAGAATGATTCCTCCTGCGTTGAGAATGGGTGCCTCTCCCACGTGACACCACCACCAGCTCTGTTTAATCTCAAGCGGCATGTTCATTGACGCAGACGATCTAGCATTGGCCAGCCAAGCGACGGCACTCAGCGCAGCTCAAGACATCTTGAACACCACCCTAAAGAAATTGGAAGAGTATTATTACTCCTGGCGACTTAAGCCAATCCAACCTCGACCGTGTGTCCTCAGCGTTCCATCTCGACAACGCAGAGGCAAAACTAACGCCGCAGATCGAGTTTTGTGGTAAAACTGTCACCCACTCCCGGCGAGCCATGGACTGGTGCTCGATCCAAGTCTCACTTTCAGGCAACACATTGAGCAGTTGAGCAACAAGACAAAACCCGCACGGATATTAGTCACAAACTGGCGCCAACTAGTTGCGACTGTGATGCGCAAAACACTATGGCCTGCCACACTCTCCCTCGTGTGTTTGACGGGAGGGTATTGGTGGTCACCTGTGTTGGGACGCAGCGCTCACACTCGACACAACTGAACATTGCAATGCGTGTGCCATCTCCGGTACGCTCACGTCGACCCAATGGCTCCCGGTGCTCACCCACATCGCTCCGCCGCAAATCCGTCGTGAAACAGCGGCGGCCGTCCGGGAGTATCAAGCAATGATCGTTAAGCCCCCCCCCCCTCCCCGCACCTTCAACGGCACATGAACCCAGCGCCGCCTGTTCGCCTAACATCACGCCACCCCTTCTGGATCGCAGCAGCAGCCTCACTCCGCGCCACAGATGCAGATAAAGGCGAGAGATGAGAGCGAGTCTGGACTGTGGCCGACGTCAAAAACAAACATCTCGTACAGGACCCTACTACCGTCCACCCTCCCGCAGGTTTCAACGTTTCACGCCGCCAACGGTCGACCATCAACCGAATCGGGACCGGGCATGGCCGATGCGGCGGCCACCTGATGCGCAAATGTCGCATCGAAGATTCGGCGGTCTGCGAGTGCGGCCACGAATTCCAAACGATCGACCACATTCTAAGCAGCTGCTGCTGTCTTCATACCTTTAAAGGAGGAACGGGCGAGATCCACTCTGCATCTGAACAGACAATTGAGTGGCTAACAAATAAAAAATTACATCTTAAAATCTGCTGCTATGAATCCATACGAAAGAAGACCACCACCAATCACCTTCCCTTTCACCAACCATCACCTTGAGCACCACCTTCATAACAACCACCACCACCGCCATTCTGTGCTCTGCTCCATGGACTTGGGGTCGAACTCGGGCGCCGTGTTCCTGTAACGACCCCCACCACGAATCGCCGTGATCCACAGGGAGGGGAGGGTGGGGGGGCTGCCCGCGCGCTCCCTCGGTCTCGGGTTTCAGTGTTGCGCTCGTCGGGGTTGGGGGGGCTGTGGGCTCAAGGTGCCCGCCAGGTGGGTGGCCCTAGGTTGTACACAGCCCGGGTCCAGGCGGCACGCGGACCAGGCAGAATGTTTACACGGGGCGGCGAGACGGCGAGATGGCGAGATGGCTTCTCGAGTTCCCTTCGTTGAATGTACGCGGCCGTCGCTCGCGTGTACGAGTGCGCGAATGTGAAAGTGCGTGCGACTTTGCACGCGTGTGTGTTAACGTGCGCGTGTGTGTGAACGTGCGTGTGTGTGAACGTGCGTGTGTGTGAACGCGCGTGTGTGTGAACGTGCGCGTGAACGTGCGAGTGCGTGAACGTGCGAGGTGGCCGCTTCGCGCAGAAGGCACCGGGGTTTGAAGGAGCCCGTGCGGTTGTTCGCTCGCTACTCCCTCCCCCCCCTGCTCCCCCGACTGTCCTCCCCACCTCCCTCCCCACCTCCCTCCCTCCCCACCTCCCCACCTCCCCACCTCCCTCCCTCCCCACCTCCCTCCCTCCCCACCTCCCCACCTCCCTCCCCACCTCCCTCCCTCCCCACCTCCCCACCTCCCCACCTCCCTCCCTCCCCACCTCCCTCCCTCCCCACCTCCCTCCCTCCCCACCTCTCTCCCTCCCCACCTCCCCACCTCCCTCCCCACCTCCCTCCCTCCCCACCTCTCTCCCTCCCCACCTCCCTCCCCTGCTCTTCCCTGTGTCCCCCTTTCCCATCTTTACCCCGGGGGCGACCCTCTCCTAATTCTCGTTTCTCCACTGCGCATTTTCAATCAAAGTTTGTTTTGTTTTATTTGGGGGGCAAAGGGGCGCGTTTGTTATTTTAGACACAGAAGTCTGGGGGGGGGGCGGCGGGGAAGTTAGTTTTTTTTTCGTTCTGGAGGTGAAAAATTGTGTTAACTGTAGTAATGATGATGATGTTGCGGTTCAGATTGTGAATGTTGTTTTCGTGGAGCTGTCGTTTACAATCCGCGCCTACCTCAGGGAACCCCGCGTGGCCGCGGAGGCGCCGCGTCTCCTCCTCTCGGCTTGTGCGCGGAGGCGCCGCGCGTCTAGTCCGAGACGGCATCGAGTAAAGCTTTCAGTGTGAGCTCGCTCACTCGCCTGTCTGTGCGTCTGTGCGTGCGTCTGTGCGTGCGTGTATGTGCGTGTTATGCTTGCGAAACGTGGACTCCCATAATGGAACATCTTCGCCGGTTAGAAACATTTAGACTGGCCTGCCTACGATCAATCCTGGGTTTAACCAGGCTGGATTGTGTGAGGAGCTCACAAATCCTCGAAAGATCTGGACAAAGTCCCATCGGTGAGCACCTCCGACAGGCAAGGCTGCGTTGGCTGGGCCATGTAGCCCGCATGCCCAATCACCGCATGCCTAAACAGCTTCTGTTCGGCCGGATCGAGGGGGCTAAACGGGCGCGGCACGGGCCAGAGAAGAGATGGAGTGACGTGATACATGAGGATGTGGAGCTGAGTGGACTTGCCGGATGACTGGTACCAGCGGTGTCAAGATCGGCATCTGGAGGAGGCTCGCGAAGGACGCTGCTGGACAGTTGGAGGCAGTCAGGCGTAACGTTTATAATGATAATGCCATAAAAGCCTCGTTTGAGCCCCAAGACTCCTTCTCAAGAGGGTCCTGTCACATTGGGACGTTGGGGCATTTCCAGGTGAATGAGAGTTTGGCTTCTCGGGGGAGCGAACCAGAGAACCCGGAGGAAAACCACTTTGCATAGGGGAAGGTGACGCTCAAAATTCCGCACAGATGGGTTCACGAATCCACTTGCTGTTCCATCTCATGGGCATTTTTCCGCTCGGTGAGATGAGTTTCTCAAATCACGGCATGATCCACCAACCCTTACAACCCCGTGCATCGCAACGCGAGTTCGATAAGTACGATGAGCCAGATGCGTCTCATCACAGGCAGGGCGAGATGTCCTTCATTGGTCCGACAATCTTTTTTAATGAAATAAACGCCACTTATTCCAACAACAATCAAACCCGGTGATACATTCCCGCTCGGGAAATCGATGAAGACTGTGACTTCTACGGTACGAGCACAGCAACAACAACAACAACAGCCACCGCCGTGGTGGGGGTGTTGATGCCCCGTGGACCACCCAGGGAGTAATTCCTTTCATTTACTGAGCCCCAACGAGTGTGAGACGCGCGTTTGACGACTTTGGGGATGTTTGGTCAATGTCCATTGTCGCGAGCCGAGATGAGAGCAACCCCACACTGGGCGGCCGGCGAGCGACGCCACGACGCTGGGACCAGAAGCACGTGCGCCTGGCCGCCTTTGTATCTCCACTGCTGTAAATGTACACACCATTTTAAACACAAGACAACACTTTTGCTTGCACAATCACCAGCATTTTACTACAGAGTGTCTACTGCTGTGTGAATACCTCGCTAGACCGCGCGGCTCTGCATATGCAGAGCATACGCACAGAATGTATAGCGTGTACACGTGGAGTACAACGACACATTGCCGTGTGGGCAATGTGCTGTTAGCGAGCACCAAAACCCACTGCACGCCACCGCTCCCCGATACATAGCGCACACACATTGCGTGTACTCGGGAAGCAAGTGAAGAGCTCTCGCATGTCGGACACGAGATACAAACAAAGATCCCTGCACAGGTGACGAGGGCTGTCAGGTCGGCACGGCGCACGAGAGTGGCGTGGTCAGCGCCACGCTCGGCCGCCTTTGTCTCCCACGATCGATGTTTACGTATGGCGGGGGGGGCTCGTGGCGGGGGGGGTTCCGGAGGAACCAAGGCCCAGTCGGCAAAACGCGCGGCTGGGGTTGGCCGCCGGGCTCGTCGTGCAGTGTGCTAACCGCTGCGCCACCGCTCCCCATACACAGTACACACATCCATCATGAGGTTGTTTTGTTAGAACGCGTAAATGTAAATGTGTCGTTAAACCCGCCACCACCCGACACGACCAATTAGTTAGTTTGATTACGTAACATCAACAGGCGGCCTGGCTGTCGCCTGATGATGTTAGTTGTAATTAATGCCGAAACTACACATTTGGTGTGCTGTACTAGTAACCAATTGCCATGTTCTGTTTCCGTCATAAACCTTATTAATTGGCTGTGTCGAGTGGTGGCGGGTTTAACGACACATTTATATTTACGCGATCTAACCCAGAAACCCTAAATTATGGATATTGGTGGCGAAAGCCTGCGGGCTAAACTGACAGCACACACATTGACAGAACATCTCGAACGTGGTTCACAAAAGCGTGACGTGCACATCTCGATGGCACCACTTGTCCAGCGCGTTGCCATTTTGTCCCACGATCGCCCCATTGTCCCACCACTGGTAGTGTCCAACCATTGGTAGTGTCCCACCATTGCATAACCAGTGTCTGAATGTCCCACTGGTACGCCATTAACTGTGATTGCCAAAGAGTTTCAAATCCTGGTTGAATGTTTACTCAGCCCACCATGTCTGCGGGGTCGATAAAGTGAGTACCACTCAGCAGGGGGTGTCAACAGTGGTTGTGCAATGAATGGACTCGTCCCGCCATGGGAACGTGGGATTTCCATCACTGGCTCAGGGCTGTCAACTGGAGGTGAGCACCGATGCTCGTTTGAGCAGCAACTCGCGTTGACCTTTAACCTTGAGCCCTCCGTTGTCCCCTTCTACCACGCGCGCCCCCGCCCCCCCCCCCCCCCCGTTTGGACTGCGCGGTCAACGCAGCGAGCCGATGGTGGAGATGCTGATGCTGGACTCCTCCGTGTTGGGACTCGAGTCCCTGGGGGGCCCCGCGCCGTGCAGGCGCAGCAGCAGCGCCGAGCCGCCCCCCCCGGCCCTCCGCGCCGAGTCCCCCTGCAGCAGCGAGCCGGGAGAGGGCCCCTCGCAGCGGCCTCGGCCATTCCTCCTCCTTGCTCGCCCCCCCCAGCGAGGAGCGGCCCCACCTCGCCAGGGGCGGCCGCAGAGCGCGAGGGAGCGCAGCGTGGCGAGGAAGGCGCTCCTGAAGGAGGCGGACACGAGGTAGTAGAGCACGGGATTGACGGCCGAGCTGACGTAGAAGAGCGCGTTGGTGAGCATGTAGAAGTAGTGGTAGAAGTTGTTGAGCTGGCTACGAGCACGCGGAGGGGTGAGGAGGAGGAGACACGGGGGCGGGTGGAGAGACATGTGGGTGGGTGAGGAAGTTGTGCATGGGGGGGGGGGGGGTGAGGAGACATGTGGGCGGGTGAGGAGTGAGGAAACGTGCACGGCTCATTGGGACGAACTGAACTCGCGGACACACACGGACAGTGCGAGTCGTAATGCTCGTGCCCGTTGTGTCCTCTGATTGCTCCACGCTCCAAGATGTATTCATTTCTCTTCGGGCTCCCCGGGGGTGGGTGTAGGGGGGGGGAGAGGAGGGGGCCTCTTCTCGATGATTGACGCGCGTAGAGCAGAGGATGTGGCCTGAGGGGCTCGCAGGGAGCCATCTCCTCGTGGAGAGGGCGAGAGGCGCCGCCATTCACCTCCTGCTGCATGCCCATCATCACTGCTCCCGAGAGAGGCGTGCTTGGGGGCAGGGCTGGCTCTGCCCCCTGCCCTGCTCAGTCCTGCCGCTGCCTTGCCCGCCAAGAGACCGACCAAGAAGCACTGCCCCTGGCCGTGCCAGAGCCGTTCCACGTGTGGGTGTACAGGTGTGTGTACAGTATACGTGTGGAAGCTACCCGATCTGTCGCTCCACACGACGCTTTAAGCCTTCTTGGCCACAGTCATGCCCTCCCTTCTCGATGCGTATGAAACATGGACCCTTCTAATGGAACATCTGCGCCGGTTAGAAACATTCAGACTATCCTGTCTACGGTCCATGCTGGGTTAAACCAGGCTGAATTGTGTGAGAAGCTTACAGATCCTTGAAATATCTGGACACAGTCCTATCAGTAAGTTCCCCCGGCAAGCAAGGCTGCGTTGACTGGGTCACGTAGCTTCTGTTTGGCCGGATAGATGGGGCTAAAGGGGGGCGACACGGGCTAGAGAAGAGATGTGGTACAGGTGATGAAGTTGAGTTGCCTAGAACTGGCCTTAGCCTGTGGAGGAGGTTCGTGAAGGACGCGACTGGGCAGTTGGAGGCAGTAGCCATCCAACAACAACGGAGTGACACTTGCAACAATGAGCAGAACATCGAGCGGCTAAAATACAGCGATTTAGCTCAGTGAGGAGCACAGGTGGTACATCTTCCAGTCATCTCAGTCAACCCACGGCACCTGGGTCTGTCCCGTGACCTCCTACCAGCGAGCCTTAGACACTTCACGTGGCCTCAAGGTGCACCTAGCCTGGCACAATCGCCTTGGTGACGTCACCGCCACTTCGTGGCGAATGGCGGCTGTTGTTGTTGGGTGGGTGTGTGGTGTGTGAGTGTACAGGTGGATGTGAGAATTGTTGATGAATATACCACCACCCACCCTCGCAATCCTCACCATCACCAATCCTCAACATCCCCACGCAAAATCAGCGCCTATTGTCCTCTGGGCACAATACCCCTGATCGACGTGCTTCATAATCTCACAACACAGGCTCCTCGCTCGTGGCATCCGCTCCAGGGATTATCTAATCCCGCCGGCCCCTTGCAGCCCCCTGGATCGCGCGGGCGGTAAACTCCGAGATGGGACCCAAGTCCGCGGAGTCCGCAATGGAACAATGTCAACATTCCTCCAAACCTGCGTTACGTCAACCATCGCTAGCATTGCGCACGCCGCCACCATCACTACCGCCAGCTTCAACAGCTCGAACGTTGCCGTGATCGACACGCAGGTGTGGAGTGGACGCGTGGAGAGGGGTTGGTGGGGGGTTGGTGGGGGGCACTCACAGAGTCCACCAGTCCTTGGGCACGTAGCAGAACATGAGGCGGCGCGAGTGGTAGGGCAGCCAGCACACCACGAACGCCACCACGATCGCCCCTGTGTGAGCACACACACATACAGACACAGATACACACACACACACACAAAAAGTTCCCCCGTATAGCCTGTAACAGACTGTTGGGGCAAGTGTTTAGCGAGCACCTATGAAGGCCGGAACGGCACACGAGGGGTGAGTGGCCAGCACCACGCCCGACCGCCTTTGTCTCCCCAGTGGCGATGTTGACACACCGCACGAGGTACTCATTTGAGGCTGAGTCGACGTAGGTCGACAAACAGACACACACAGACACACCCCTGGACCTTTTTACTGCAGGTGGTAACCCACGGAGACCGCGTTTGATACGGACGACCGGCACGGCGGGGATAAATTGTCCACAACACATTTGAAATCGCATTGAGAGTCATTCAGAGAGCCATTCGGAGAGCCATTTGAAGAGCCATGCACCGAGGAGTCGTTGCGACTTCGGGGAGGACTCACTCAGAGAGAGCTCGTCTCGTCCGCTCTCAGCTCCGCCGAGTTGAGCCTCGTGACGGCTCGGATCAGAGAGTGGCTGTGCATATCTCGTGCTGTGTGTACACTTGGGCTGCGAGGTGGATCTATCTGTGCGGACCAAATTATAATTAGGTCACTCCCCATGAGTCCTACAAATTCCATATGGGCTCCTCCCTGTGAGTTCCCCGTTCGTCCCTTTAAGTCCTAGAGAGCACCACGAGTCCGAATCAATCCCTGTTGGTCCCCGGGATACCCACTTGGTGTGTGGGTCCCTGAGTCCCCGTTCGTCCCCGTGAATCCGAATTGGTATGCGGCTCCCCGTCAGTTCTAGCGGTCCCTGCGGCTCCCCGTGAGTGTGGGTCTCTACGCGTCCCCGAGGTGAGCCCCCGAATGCCCCCGCGAGAGGCCGCATTGTCCCCGCGCCTCTCACTCAGCACGGCGACCCCGTGGCGCAGCGCGTGGACTCGCGACGGCTCCAGCGAGACTCCCAGCGAGAGGCTCTCGGTGTCCCCGCGGGGACCTCGCGCGCGCGGGGCTCCCGGTGGCCCCCGTGAGGCTCCGCGGGGCCTCGAGCCGCGAGGGGAGCCCGGGGCCCCGCAGCCGTCCCCCCCGTGCGAGGGCGCCCTGGGGGGGGCGCCCCCCTGCCGCAGACGCAGACCCCCTCCTGCCCCCCCTACTCCGGCGCCGGGAGCCGCCGCGCCCCGCAGCATGAGGAGGAGGCAGCGCGCGATGAGCGAGTTGAGAGCCCACACGAGCAGCATGGGCAGCAGGAAGGCGGTGAGCGCGTTCATCTGGGGGTGGTCACGTGAGATTGACATCACCATGCTGCTGCTGCTGAATATTTGCTGCACTTTATTTGCTTTGTCACGTTGAGACTATCCTGGTCTCCAGAGTGCTCACCAAGTTATGGTGGTGATGATGATGATGATAATAATGCTACCGATTACAATGTTGCTCGGGATCGTATCGCTATATTGATAACGATGTTTTTTTTTCTACCACCGAGGCCCAGTCACGTCCCGTCAGTCTCGTGATGATGGATCCATCCTGTCCGCCTCCCCCCACGGGGGGGGTGGAAGAGGCCCCCTCACAGCCCCCTTGGAATCTCTCTGCGGGGCACATTCTCTGTGGACTCGCGCGCCGGGTCCATTCCCGACTGTGTGAAGCCCAGACTCGAGCGAAGCGCCGCGTCTGGTGCAAGGGCGACGCAAAAGACCCCGCGGACGTTTCAGGCGGTCGGGTGGCTGTGGAGGTTCACAGTGGCCGTGTCGGAGACAGCGAACACCACGAGACACTGGGCTGCCACCGATGAGATCCTCAAATTCGGAGTGCAACCGCCCGTGGTTAAACCGCGTTCCCAAATGTAGCGCGGTGACAGCCTCAGCCCGGCCACTGACGACTACACACAAAGACAACCCGCATCCAATTTGGTGTTGCACCGAAGCGACCTCAGTGGTCGATGTGCCGAGACCAACAAGACGACGGGTGCGGCAGCAGACGCCTCGTAGAGACACGTGGTCACTTGAAGGGTTCTCGGAGTGGTTCTGTGTTACCCGCCTCCACGTGCCCTTCCCCACCCCGGGGTGACGCACGGCTCACCGCGAGAGATCGGAACGGCTTCCACCGCGACTCGAGCGAGGTACGACGCCGGCAGCCCCTTGGCCACGGTTTTGAGAACGCGCCCAAGAACAAAAACCATCCCGTGGCGTCACTGGCACGCGCATGCCGCCCACTCGGTCCGCCACGTCCATATACCAACTCGACCTCCTTGCCACGGACTCTCAGCACACGGATAGCATACGATGGAGACTAACGTTTCGGGCAATGACACGTCTGCGGGATGACGATGATTACCATGACGATCATTATGATTGATGGTTACTGCTATCAAAGATGATCTTGAGTATGGTTCTGCTGATGATCCTGTATCGCCAACTAGGTACCTAACGAGGTGATGGGAGGACGACGACGACGATCACGATGATGATCACGATGATGATCACGATGATGATCACGATGATGATCACGATGATGATCACGATGATGATCGCGATGATGATCACGATGATGATCGCGATGATGATCACGATGATGATCACGATGATGATCACGATGATGATCACGATGATGATCGCGATGATGATCACGATGATCGCGATGATGATCACGATGATGATCACGATGATGATCGCCCTACATATTATAACGACGATGAAGATAAAGACGACGACGTCAGCTACAATGCTGATGATGACGATATTTGAATTATGACCATGTTATCGACGACGACATTGATGATGATTTCGACTAAAATTATCATGACAGTGATGCCGAGGCTACCGCTGCTTATCATGACAATTATGACTCTGTCGTTGACTAAAATGCCAATTATGATAACTAAATGCTGCTGCTAACGATTATGACGGTGACGACCATCAAAATTAACATCAAAATGATAACGGCGATGTCAAGAGCAGCCCCCCCCCCCCCCATCTCGGCGTAGCCGCTCACCTGCAGGATGATCTTCAGGTTGAGCTCGCTCGCCACGTTGGTGCACACCACGCCACTCGGATCGGCCGTGCCGTCCTTCCTGTGCACCTTCTCCACCGTGCCCATGGCGAACAGCATGGGCAGTGCCAGCAGAAAGGAGGCCACCCACACGAGGCCCAGCAGGCCCTTGGCGCGCTGGCGGGACATGAGGGCCTTGGCGCGCAGAGGGTGGCACACGGCGAGGTAGCGCTCGGCGCTCAGGCTGCAGATGTTCAGCACCGTGGCGTAGGTGCACGCGTCGCGCAGATAGTAGTAAGCCTTGCAGGCCGACGAGCCGAAGGTCCACGGGTGGTGGAACCAGATGAAGCTGTAGACCTCGACGGGCATGCTCACCACGAGGATGAGCACGTCGGACACGGCGAGGCTCACGAGGTGGTAGTGCGCCGTGCTCTGCAGCTGCTGCTGCAGCGTCTTCTTGCGCGCCACCACGTAGATCGTAGCGCCGTTCCCCACGGTGCCCACGGTGAAGATGAAGAGGTAGAGGAGGGTGACGAGCAGCTTCGTGTACATGTCCGTGTTCACGTCCAAATCCTCCTCGCCCACGCCCCCCTCCTCCTCCTCGCCGCCGGCGCTGCTGCTGTTGCTGTTGATGATGTTGATGGTGTTGATGGTGCTGCTGTTCGTCGTGATGGCGGTGCTGTTGGTTGACGCTCCAGGGTTGAGGAGATCCGAGGTCGCGTTGCCAAGTGCAGAACCCAGGGGGAGTCGCGACGCGTTCGTCCACAGCGCTTCCATTGCACCTCTCACGATGATGATATCTCGCTTTATATTAAAACTCTCTTTTCTGCTGCTGCTGCTGCTGATAATAATGATATCACTTAAGATTACGTATCATACTTTGTATGCAGTCGCTATTGATGATATGCTGATTTATATAACAACGTATGTTTTATTATGATGACGACGATGGTATATATGTTCATAGTAACTTGTACTTTATTTATGATGATCAAAATGACTGATGTTACCACGATTAAAATTCAGTATCCTATTTGTTTATTCTGAGGTGGCTGTTCTATGAATATGAACACTCTGATATTAATATAACAACTCGTCTTGTGTTTCCCCCCGAGGATGTTGATGAAGAAGATGATCCTGTGACTGCATCTGAAGGCTTCCCTCTTCTCCTGCTGCTGTCGCCGCGGAGCGCAAGGGACGCGTGTGAGCTCACCGTGACGCGCACGAACACACACAAGCAGCAGCAGTTGCTCCTGCTGCTGCTACTGCTGCTTGTGAGCGAGTGCGCTCACTCTGACGCACGCGCGCGGCAGCAGCAGCAGGAGCAACTGGGAACCAATTCGACCCTCGGCGCCAGGCGTCTTGGCTCCTGCGAGCGAAGTTGAACCCCCGAGGAATCCCCAAGGGGGGCACTGGGACCCCCTAGGCCCGGGGTGCCCTAGCAGGGGACGCGGATGAACGAGGAACCGCGGAAATTCCCGTCCGCAGTTGCCTCTCGGCGGAGTCGCGTCGACTGGAGATGAGGAGGAGGTGTGACGGGTTGAGGAGGGGGGGGGGGGGCAACGCCGCGGGTTGGAATGAAGGCGGCAGTGGCGGAGGCAGCGCAGCCCCGCGGAGCTCCGCGGGTTCCGCTCGGCGCTCTCGCGGATTGATTCACGACCCCACCTCCTCTCTCCCGGTGCCATTCATCCTCTCGCTATATTACCAACAAATAAATAAATAATAACCGTACGCTGTGTTAACCATCTAAGCGATGTTTCCCATACGTTCAATTTCATCGTGGTTTTAATGAACTCAGCACTGTCGAGCCGTGGCTCCCCCACCACGGGGAGGGGTGTCAAGGCTGTCCTGAGTGTGAAGAGAGAAAGGAAGGGACGGGAGAGGGAATGGAGGCCGGGACGGAAGTCCTCAAGACGGACAAAGCGGAGTGCGCGCCTCAAGATGAGCAGCAGGGAGAGAGGAGAAGGGGGGGTGCACCGGGCAGAAAGGGGGAGACGGGACTCCGACTGGGCCAAGATATCGAGGCTGAGAGGGTGATGATGAGAGGGGACGGACGAAAGGGAGACGAGAGAATAGCGGAGCTGCATGGAGGATCAGCGTGTGTTTTCACAGGGGGCGGGGTTCAGAGTGGGTGGAGTCACACAGAAGTTACATGATTTACGGAAGGCTTGAGCTGGCTTCGAGATGGATATCACGATGCCAAGCTCTGTTCTAGGAGGGTCCTGCTACATTGGGTTGTAAAGCCATGAAATTCATTATTTATCAGCGTTTGACTTCGTGCAGGGGTGGCGCGACAATGGAGAGCCTGAAGAAAACCCACCACGTAAACGATGGGGTGACACTCAGAGCTCAGCACAGATGCATTCAAGAATTCATCTGCACTGCCACTGTGCAGGGATTCGCACGGACTCATGGGGGCTTAATGGAGTTCGCTGGGACTCACGGGGGTACACGGAACGTGGGGACGATGGAGACGCGGGAGACGGTGGAGGCGAGGCAACACGAAGACACGGGGCCACGGGAGGCAACACGGAGACACGGGGCCACGGGAGACGCGAGGTGTGGGGCCACAGAACGAAGAGGGGACGTGACGGAGAGGGGACGTGACGGAGAGGGGGGAGGGGGAGGAGAGCGGGGAGGGAAGGGGGAGGGAGTCAGCTGGCTCACACACAGCGGCTTGCAGCGCTGAGATTGTGATCCCATGACAGATTGAGCGTGTGTGGAGGGAACGGTGGCGCAGTGGTTAGCGCACTTCGCTACCAACCACATTAATCAGAGTTCGATTCCCAGCCGCGGCTAACAGTAGCGAGTGCTCTTATTAGAACCTTTCCGGGACCTCGGTCGACCTCAAACTTGTATTTGTGTCTATTGTGCGACATCTAGTGGCGGTAGGGCTCACGCGAACCAATGACATACGACTGGTTTTGCCGAGTCCTTCACTGCGCGGGGTTCAGAACCACATAGACGTCGTCTCACGCGACTCGAATCGACAAATCTCAGCCTCGCGCTGACCCCTGGGCCTTTATCCCCCATCCCTCGCCCCCCACGCCAATCACAGACACCTCGAGTCATTGCGGGCGCAGAGCGAACTCGCATTCACGAGCAGAGAAAGGAAGAAAGAGAGCGTGACATCAATTATAAACTCAATCATAACCCTGAACTTGAGCCACACTATGGCACTGACTCTGACCTGAACCTTGAGCCTAATTCTAAGTCCGACCCTATTGTACATACTGTAACACAAACCACAGCCATCGCCCCTACCACGACCCCTAACCCCTGCCAGACCGGCTCAGAGTCGGGGCGATCGGCGTAAGTCGCTAACGCGAGCGTGTCAAAGCACGCTTATCCACACTGAACCCATAATGCCGTGCCCTAGATTCCTCCAAAGCACATTTGTGGGAGAATCAGGCGTGGCGCTCGCAGACTCGATGAGTCATGTTTTCTACTCAACTAAAGAGCCTCGGCACCATACTCGACCAGATTGTGTCGTTTGATTACCACTTGCAAACTGTAGTCAGGTCCTATAATTTTAATATCAGGGCTCTACGACACATTTGACCACAATTGAGTTGTGACATATCAACAAGGCTCGATTATTGCAACTCACTACTCTACGAGACGTCTGGCAAAAACATGACCAAGCTGTAGCGTGGACAACATGATTCGGCACGTGTCGTGACGGGTACTGCAAGATCCGACTGTATCCGTCCAGTTGTCGCTGAGCTGCATTGGCTTCCGGTTGTCAAACGAATACATTATAAGGTCGCCCTCATTCCGCACAAGGTGTTTGCCACCAATGCACCTTGCTGATCTCTTCTTGGTTCTTTCGGTAAAGTCACGTAGAAGGGAAGTAATAAAATAATAAAAATAAAACATAATAAAATAAAATTATTTGTGAGAATAATTTTATTATGTTTTATTTATATTATTTTATTACTTCCCTTCTACATGACTTTACCGAAAGAACCAAGAAGATGAATCCCTGCAGTCACGAAAGCTTTAAATAAAAATTTAACTTGCTGATCTCGTCAAGTAGCATAAACCATCATCACGCAAACTGCGGTCGTCGTCCTCGTAGCAGCGGCTTCTGGCTCACCGTCGAACAAAGACGACGGTCACCGCATCGCGCACTTTCAGATGCGCTGCTTCGGCGGCCGTCTGGAATGCTCTCCCTTCCGACATTCGGAAGTCACTGGAGCTATGCACTTTTAAATATTGATTGACAACTAATTTATTTAGAACTGATTTTTGTGTTGTTTGTTGTGCTTCCCCCGCACCTCCGATTAGCACGGTTGACTACGTACGGTGCCAAAGAAATTCAACATTCCATCATACTACTCTAATACTCTACTGCTATGCATACTCCAATGCTATGAACGGGTTTATAAAAATAGAAATGAGTAAGAACGCTAATATTAGACGGGTGTGGCTGGGTGGCAAAATCATTTCCGGAACGGTGTTCTGGACTCTTCCGGCTGAAATGAGTCTCCGACCAAAAGCCCGAGAACTGGAGCCAGAGGCGGGACTCCAACCCACCCCGCGCCGCGTGCGCGGGCACCGCGGGTGGAGCAGACCGCGCCCCGTGGTTACCACGAAGCCCTGCGGGGGGGAGGGAGGTGGTCGGGGTTGGGGGCCAGCTGGGAGCCCCGTGTCCACGCGCCGCTATCAGGGTCGCGCAGGCGGCGATGGGGGCCGCGGTGTTCGTTCCCCCCCACCGCGTCCCCATCACAAGACGACGAAGAGAAGGTGGAGGTGGGGATGATGGTGCGGGAGATATGTGTGGGACATTTAAATTAGAGTTTTCACGCAGCCGCGAGCATCCAAGGATCGTCACAAGGACCCCCCGCACCGCCTCGGCACCATCAGGGAGGAGGTGGGGGTCACGAGGTGGGGGGGGGATAACCGAAGTTGGGGAGCCGAGGACCATTGCGAGCGAGGAGCACGTGGGGACGCCAGGACACGGGGCCACGTGGGATCATCGGTGACATCGCGACACGTGCGGGCACACACGGGCCCGCGCTGAGTCTCAAGGCTGCTGCAGGAGGGTCTTGCTCTATTGGATGTTTAACCGCGAATCCCATTGAGCGTTTGGCTTCACGTGGCGTGCCCTTCCCAAGCGCCACTGCCTCTCCTGATAACGACTGCGATGTCTCTCATTCGCGACTGTTGCCCGATCCCTCCGCTGTTATTTCCGCCTCAGTGTAATTCCCGACGAATGGAGATTAATTATTGATGGCTATGTAATTGCATAATGCCCCGTGTACACTCGGCTGCGCTCACTGCTTTATAACGCGCCTGTTTTGACTCGGCGGATTCCATCTGGTTTCTGGCATCAGGGATTTAAAGTAAATCCATCTAAACACGTGCGTTGGAGATTGCGTCGTGAGATGCGAGCCTGTGTGCGTGCGTGTAAATGTGTGTACGTGTGTAGCTGTGCGTATATGTATGCTACCGCGCTTCGAATCCGGCGACCCGAGTTCGATTCCCGCTCACTGCCAACATCAGTGACCTCCCATTGGTCGACCTTGAATGATTACCTGGTGTGCGGCGGTGTGTAAACACAGCCGCTGGGGAGACAACCACACCACCCCTCTCTTGTGCATCGTGTTGACCTTTAAATGAACTCGACAACAGCACTTGCCGTAAGTCTGTTAAACATATACGGGGGGGTCTTGTGTATGCGCATATCTTTGTGGGTGTAGGTACACGTGTGTACATGGGTGTAGGTACACGTGCGTACGTGAGTGTAGGTACACGTGTGTACATGGGTGTAGGTACACGTGCGTACGTGAGTGTAGGTACACGTGCGTACGTGGGTGTAGGTACACGTGCGTACGTGAGTGTAGGTACACGTGCGTACGTGGGTGTAGGTACACGTGCGTACGTGAGTGTAGGTACACGTGCGTACGTGGGTGTAGGTACACGTGCGTACGTGAGTGTAGGTACACGTGCGTACGTGGGTGTAGGTACACGTGCGTACGTGGGTGTAGGTACACGTGCGTACGTGGGTGTAGGTACACGTGCGTACGTGGGTGTAGGTACACGTGCGTACGTGGGTGTAGGTACACGTGCGTACGTGGGTGTAGGTACACGTGCGTACGTGGGTGTAGGTACACGTGCGTACGTGGGTGTAGGTACACGTGCGTACGTGGGTGTTGGTACACGTGCGTACGTGAGTGTAGGTACACGTGTGTACGTGGGTGTAGGTACACGTGTGTACGTGTGCGCGCACGGGGCCCACGCGTGCATGTTAATGCTTCCGCCGGGCACAGATTGGAAATCCGCGGCAGCTCCCTCCTCGCGCCGTCCGCGTGGCTCCCCCTGACACGCGGATGCGATCGAGGAGCAGAATGAGTGCTCACGCTGACGCGCGTGACGGCTGCGATAAATTACTTGTCAATTAACGAAACGCCTCTCTGTCTTGGAAGGGTACGGGAGGAGTGGGGGTGAGGGTTGGGGGTTTAGGTATTGTTCAGTTGTGTGAGTGGGTGCGAGGTGGGGAGGGAGGAAGACATAATGAGCGAGGGAGGGGATGGAGGGAATGAGGTGGGATGGGAATGGAGGAATGGATGGGGAGGAGGGGAGGGCTGAGATACTGAGGAGTCGGAGGGATTGATCGGGACTGGGAGCGGGCCTTCTTGCTGTGACGATGCTCGATGGGATGCAGGGATGCGAAGGAGGAGGGAGCGAGATGGAAGAGCTGGATTTGTGGCATGGCGGGAGGGGCTGGGAGTGAGGAGCGCCATAGCACTCGCTGTGGTTATGCGTGATCAGGGAGGGGGAGATGGGGGGCTGCCTTCTCCCTAACCTTGCTCATGGTTGCAGAGCGCGTCTCGCTCTCTCCTTCACAGAGCCCTCCCCCGCCACCACCTGTGGGTCGCGATGGGAGTCCGTGTCCCCATGTCCAATCTGCAGGGGTCATCCGGGCAGGTGGGCGGGGGGGTTCACACTTCATCCCATTCCCCTTTCCACCCCCACTTACCTCTCTTCAGGTCGCAGCTTTGGAGGGGGCCCTGAGACCCCATGGTCGTCATTGCCAGGCGTGTGCCAGGATAGATGCACGTCGTCTCCATACCACTCCCACCCCCTCCACGGGAGCTATATCGAGAACTCGACATGCACATCATTGACGTTCCGGACCATGTCACCCCTGCAGTGCAGAGAAGTAAAGACGAGTGAGTGCAGAGAGCAATAGATGCAGCGACAATGCAACCTCCAACAGCGGCCGGAGAGAAGCAACTTCATGATGAGCAGCACCAGCAAGAGCAGTCACAGCAGAATCTTTCTCATCAGCAGAAGCAGCAGCAGCAGCGGTAGCTTGTGGACCACAAGCCGAAACTGCATCCATACAAACCATGGCAGCTGCAGACGTGGACACTTAATGACGATGCACAAATGGGAAGTTAAAACCCCGCCGGGAGCGTGCGGAGACTGTGGTCACGAACCAGAGGAGAAGCGCGGAGCTTCAAACGCAGCCACGAAGGGGGAATCATCATCGTCAGAGCGATGGTGGTGACGCCCACTCGGCTACTCCTGACGCCGCAATCGTCTCGATCCTCAACCAGCTCGACGCAACATCACAGCTGTTGCTCTACACCAGCATTAGCCACACGACGAATCAGTAGAGATCCAATCACACGCGCATACCCTTGCATACAGACCCATAGGCTGGCACAGAGCCCCATTATCACAATCAGCACCACCATCATCAACAATTATCATAATCACCAACAGCAGCATTGTAATCAACACAAGCAGCGAAATGATGATAATCAGCAGCAGCAGCGGCGTTATCAATGTCCGCCGCCACTCTCGCACAGTCCCCGACTCTCGGTTTGGAGCGTGACCTTAGAATCTAATAAAATATATAAATAATAGAGCAACAGCCGACGGTGGGGGAGGGGGAGCATGACGTGAGGGGGGCACGGGGGGGGTGACGATGGGGGGGGTGACAAGGGGGGGGGTGACAAGGGGGGGGGTGACGAGGGGGGGGGGGGTGACGAGGGGGGGTGACGAGGGGGGGGTGACGAGGGGGGGGTGACGAGGGGGGGTGACGAAGGGGGGTGACGAGGGGGGGGGGGTGACGAGGGGGGGGGGGTGACGAGGCGGGGTGACGAGGGGGGGGTGACGAGGGGGGGGGGTGACGAGGGGGGGGTGACGAGGGGTGGGGTGACGAGGGGTGGGGGCTCCACGTGTCTCGCGAATGAATGGGTTTGTTTAACACGTCGGCTCCGGGGTGTTTCGAGCCGCGCTCATTAATTAAGCTGCTCATTAAGGGGGAAATTGGTAAGAGCCTATCTGTGAATAAATATGCTTCAGTCGCATCTGAAAACAGGCTGCGTGATTAATGGCATTGAGAGAGGGGGGCGGGGATGGCATGGGGGGGGGGCAATGGCAAACAGCGTCGCATCAGATTAACACCTTCACCTTTCCGGAAAAATACATCACAAGCATTACGTGTGTGCGCATAGACACACACACGCGTGTGTGTTTGCATAAGTGTGTGTGTGTGCATACGTGTGTGTGTGTGCGTGCGTCTGCGTGTTGGTGGAGTGGTCGTGTAGCGGTTAGCAAACTGCGCTACAAACTCGGCGACCTGAGTTCGATGCCAAATGACGTTTCGCACCAGTGGCGATTATCTTAACCAGTCCCGAACTTCCTCTAGATCGACTCAGCCTCAAATGAGTACCTGGTGTGGCATGTAAACATCGCCACTTGGGAGACAAAGACGGTCGGGCGTGGTGCTGGCCTTCCCCCAATAGTCTGTTAAGGCTATACAGGGGATCTTTATCTGTACATCTGTATCTGTGTGTGGGGGGGGGGGGAGTCCCTTAGTCGTATTTCGTCATTCCCCGCTGCTCCGCTCATCTGCTCGATGGCATCGATCGCTCTCGAGCCCCCGGGAGACCGACCCTGGCCACCCCCACCCCCGTCCCTCGACTTCACTTTCCTCCCACCCCGAGGCCCCGCGGGGGTCACTGCTGTCCGGGGTGACGTGACCTTTGACCCCGCGACACGAGTCAAGTCCGTGACCCCTCCCTGCACTCCACGTGGGTGCTGAGCTCATTGACCGCTTGAGGGATCTGAGCCAGAGGTGAGAGCCAGGACAAAATGCAGGCAGCGCCAACTTCGTTACATCGACCACGGTGGGATGATGATAAGTGATGCCGATGACTGATAATAATTTAAAATGATTGATGATTCATAATGATGAATCAGTGTGGTGATGACGATGATAAGTGACGATGGTCATGACACATACTGGCGAGCTTGATAGCAGAATTGAACAAGCGACCTCCGATTGTGAACCGAGAGCTCTGAACACTGATGATGAGAGATTAACAATGGCCGTGTTCAAACAGCAGCATTATCACCTGGCCACATCGCAATGAGAGGCAACGTCACCACCCTCGCCTCGTCGCCTTAGCCCCTCCACCACCTCAGGGAGCGATGGTGGTGATGGTGGGGGGAGCTGTTGCCATATTTCAAGTCTTTAAAACAGGGCCCTACAACCAAACATGCCATGTGTTGTCTCTTGAATATTAATAAAATACCAACTTGGGTCCACCACCACTACCACCTATTTATATTCATTTTGATCACCAGCAGAGGTTTACCGCTGCCACCACCATTATCACCGTCGTCCCAATCATCACCGCCACCTGCATTAGCATCGCTCCACCCTCCATCACCACGTGCCGACACTTTTGTTTACAATCGCTGCCATCACCATCATTGCCACCTCCATCATCACCTCACCCCTCACGCTCTGGTGGGAGGCGGGGAAGGGAGGGAGGGGAGCGAGAAAGGAAGGTCCATCGCTTGTTCGGGATGAGGTTAGTCGCTCATGACGGGGAGAGAATGATGTCTCGTGCAGCGTGCGGGGGTTGAGGGAGAGATTGGCGATGGTGCCAGAGGGAGGCGGGGGGGGGCAGAGGCTGCCCAAACACCCCCCCCCCCCTTCGCACGGACGTCACGGGGGTGAGAGGGCAACAGGAGACACGGAGAGGCACGGGGAGTTATGGGGGTCACGGGGAGTCACGGCGTCCGTCCTGAACCAACGGCTCCTGAAGTCGCAAATTATACAAACGACTCTCAACTCCCGAGGACGAAGCCCGACCCCCCCCATACATCACCTCCCCTCCGCCCTCAATCATGCCCTCACCTCCCTCACCATCTCCATCACCCCCTTGCCTCCCTCACCATCTCCATCACCCCCTTGCCTCCCTCACCCCCTCACCCCCTTGCCTCCCTCACCTCCTCACCCCCTTGCCTCCCTCACCTCCTCACCCCCTTGCCTCCCTCACCCCCTCACCCCCTTGCCTCCCTCACCCCCTCACCCCCTTGCCTCCTCACCCCCTCACCCCCTTGCCTCCCTCACCCCCTCACCCCCTTGCCTCCTCACCCCCTCACCCCCTTGCCTCCTCACCCCCTTGCCTCCCTCACCCCCTCACCCCCTTGCCTCCTCACCCCCTCACCTCCTCACCCCCCCTTGCCTCCCTCACCTCCTCACCCCTGTGTTTACGTCGCAGCGGTCAGAGTGGAATCCGCGCTCGGCTTTCGTGGGGACCACCACCACCACTTGCCACCACTTGCCACCACCACCACTTGCCACCACCACCACCACCCGCTCCTCTTCTTTGTCATCATCATCAGGGATTCGCCACTGCCACCCCCGTCATCACGAACACGTGCGGGTCCGAGATGCGAAGTCGCTCACCGGCTCACACTGTGGAGGAACCGCTTTGAGCACACGGCTGGGTCTCCCCAACGAGCGAACCTCCGAGTCAGAAGCAAGAGTTCGACCCCAGGTAAGGCGAGGCGGTGCGTGTAAACACCCCTCCGCCATGCTCCGTCTCCAGCGATTAGCTCGGCTCGGAGCCTCGGAATTCGTGAGCTTCGGCTTAGCGCCGCGAATTAGCGGAGCGGCGCCGTTAATTCCGTCCCCGAGAGCTGCGGGTCTCGCGTCCCCGTGTCTCGGGAGATGTGCGGTGGGCAGGTGTGGAGGCGTGCGGTGGCTGCATGGTGTGGCGAGGAGGCGGCAGTGCTGAGTGTCGCCCCTCGTGTGTGGTGATTTTCTCCGAGTTCTCAAGCATCCCAACGAAGCAGGGACCCTCCTGAAAACCGAGGATTGAGGCTCGTTGCTATCATGGCCGACACAGCGCCAGCACTACCAAGATCTCAAGATTTGAATGCAGAATATGAAATTCGACTCAAGATGCCATCGGATGGCTTTCCCGATTTAACACGCGGTTATAAACTCACTCCGTAGCTTTAAAATGCCAAACGAAAGAGGCTCGTCATCAGAGCTGCCATTGTCATCATCGGTGGCCTCCACCATTAGATGCAGCAGCCACAGCATCGTCACCTCCTGTCCACCGCGTGGGTTCGGGTGGTTCGTGGTCGTGCTGTGGTGGCTCTCCGTTGTTATCGTTTCGCCCCACGTGCAGCTCTCCAAACCTCTTCGGAAACTGATTTTTAGTTTTCTATGCAAAGGCTCCCAACGCAATTCGTAGAATACAAAATGATAGCACTCCGAAACGCTTTTGGGTTCTATCGCAGAGCGAAACGTCGGACATCGTGCTGACTAATGGGCTATCATCCCCTCACCATCATCTCGTATTGTCGGCCTTCCACTCTATCTCCATCGCTGACCGCGCCGGCCAAGCATTTGTACAAATGTCGGCGATGCCACAAACAGTTGACACGGGCAATAAAACGCGGCGCTGTGCGCCATGTAAATGAGACGCATCGATCAAGCGCCACGTGGCGGGGAGCGCCTCGCTGGGTAACAAATCGTAGCGACTTGCCCCCCCCTCTCCCCCCGAGAGGTCTCACCACACGCGGCCGATAGAGGGTCCCCCATCCCATGGGAGGGGGGAAGAGGCGGGGGTTTAAGCCTTTGCAAGGACCTCCACAGAATCTCGTTCATCTTGTTTCGCTTGATTCTAATTATGCTCCCACCACTGTGGACTGCTGACGCCCTCCGTCTTGCCCGGCCCCAGTGGATTCGCTTCTCGCCGAGTTCGACACGACTCTCACGTGGCTTGAACGGTGACACGACTCAAACTTTTCACGATACCCTCCTGTGCCGGGGCCATCTCGGGCTCTCCCTAGCGGCTAGCAGTGGCGTGAGCAGGGATTTGCAGCGCTGCCGATTGATTTCTCCCTTGTTCTTCTAAGTCACGTGAAGCACGTTTCATACTGGTAGGAACCACCTGGTTCCACCAGCCCACAGGCGATTATTATGTCCGTCCGTCCGTCGTGCATCCAAAAATGGGAGGGGCTGGGTGGAGAGGGGAGGGTGGGGTGGGGCTGCGTGGGAGGGGTGGGGCTGGGTGGGGAGAGGCTGGTCACCTCGTGGTGCCCTTATAAAACTCAACGTTTAACCTACTCACGCCGGCCTGTGCCCGCCCTCAGTCGGACATATTTGCGGAATACACCACGCCGCCGTTGACCCTGGCCATTGACCGAGCAACCCAACGTTCCTACCAGCTCCCTCTGCAGGAATGTGTTTAATTGACTATATTTAGTAATTTTCTGTATTTTGTTCTGCCTTACATTTGCGTGTTCGTTACACTTGAACGATGATGTCACAATGTTGACCATTTACTGTTCCCGCACCATTCGGGGTCTGGTTTGTGAGTCGTCCGCACCCTGCAGCTTGGTTGTGGTGCAATGCACCGAGACGCAGTCAAGAGATGGACACAGCACCACTCGCGTCTCTCACGAAAATTCGTTTATTTATCATCACCCGCGTTGAAAGCCCGAGTCTCAAAATACTTTTTCAGGAGGGTCCTGCTAAGTTTTTTCAGGACGCAATGCTGCTGCTGTTGCTGCTGCGTGTAATCCCAATGGAGGAATTCCCTATGAATGTCAGCACTGGGAAGCTTGGCGCAACACCTGTTCCTACGAATATGTTCGCTGCTACGCCCGCGTTAGAGAAGGACCCATGACCACATCAGCCGTGTCTCGCTGGTTGTTGGGAGCTTCTTCAGAAAGTGAACTAACGATAACCCCAATGATGATAATGACGATGACCTTTCCCAGAACTCGCAGGGTCTTCTTCGTCCCTCTTCAAGCGATGCCGCCTGTGCACCCCCCTTCTCTGGCTCCTGATCCCCGCCGCCTCTCGTGGAAGGGAGACGAGGGGCGCCGCGGGGAGAGAGCCGAGCAGCAGTGAGGGAGCCGTGGGGAGAGTTAGGAGTCGTGTTTGTGGTAATTTTAGTGAAAGAACGGATTTAATCGACGCCAGACGTTTCCAGACACGGGGTTCCGCGCGACGCGACGTCGAAACGTGCTCGCAAGGTCGCCATCGCACGACGCCCCCCCCCCCCCGCCGGTAATTACACCCCCAACACGGTCTACTCACCAAGACCCCGCAGCTACCCGTGCCGCCCCCCCCCCCAAGGAGCCGCGTCTCGTCGGCTCGTGAGGGCACCCATTCCGCTGCGTGCGGCGCCCGCGCGCTTCGTTAGGCGCCAAGCGAGAGGCGTGCTTACGTTGATTTTCCCCGACGCTGTTCGGCCAGGAGCCCGTTACGGGCGAACCGCCCGATAACCCCCCATGCAGGCCAGGTGTGGCTCCAAGCGCGTTGTGGTGGACGTCGCTTCCTCACGCCACAGGAGCCCCGTACCCAATACTGGACGTGGCATCGACCGGCAGCCTCCATCAGTGATGAGATGACACGAGAGTTTCTTGCCACGTCCATGTCACCACCCGCAACTCATTCAACTGCCATCTCATTCGCTTCCTGCACCCACCAATCCCCCACATCACGGTCGCCAGCACCAACAACGCCGTTGGCTCGGAGTCCCAGGCACCGACGTGGGCACATTACCAGGAACCAATTCCTCCCCCTCCTCAGCGCCAAATCGAAGCTGCCGAATTTACTGCCGCACAATCGATACTGAGGATATTAAATTATTCACGCATTCTTTGGCGGAAAATACATTGCAGTTTTAATTTACTGATTATTCACGCTCGCTAGTTGGAAAAAGATTCCACAGTGGGACCAGGGCAGAGTCCAGAGAGAATGTTGAATGGACCTGAAGGACTCTGGGTAAAATCAGACAAACGGTGAATGACAGGTGGCAAGAAGCTTTGCTACTCGCTCCACTCATCGTCACACAAACGACGCGGCATGGGACATCTTGTGCCGGGCCAAAGGGGGCACACGCAAGGGCCTCGCGCATCTCACGGAGGTATCGACACAACGACAGCCCCCGTCTCCCATGATGCGTCCTACGCCGAAGGACGGAGCAGACAGACAAGCGGAGGCCGCGGCAGTGCGGCAAAACACGCACAAGCTCATCGAGGGACGCACGGTTTAAACGGACGCACGGCTCGCTGGGCACACATCAGCGATGTAGACATTTATTGGCAGCCCGTGTCCGCAAGCAGGAAAACACCGCGGACGCTCAGAGCCGACCGCCAAGTCGAGATTCACCTCACACGAGCACGGGCGTGCGGCGCCAACCGTCACGCGCGTGCATTCGGGGGGGCTGGGACGACGCGACTCTGTGGCGTTTCGTTTCGGCAGAGGAAGTGGACCGGCCCCCCGACCAGACGCGTTGTGAGAGAACGGCCCTCTACACCATGCGCACTCACGGCCGGGAGCGACGGGGCCAACCGCCATCGCGCAGCAGCAGCAGCTCGGAGTCACGACCGAGCCAATCTCAACACACGAGGTGCTGCTGCTGTTGCCGCCACCACTCCCCGGGTGAACCCGCGGTTTTAAACTCCCACGTTCCCCCTCCCATCTGGAATGTGGGGTCTGTGCTCCCGCCCCCCAGAAATAAAAAAGCAGATTACCCCTCCCTTTGTGCCCCCCTCCCCTATCGAGAAGCAGCTCCACGGAGTGGCTGGGGAGGCACTCGGGGTCAAGCCGAAAAGGTCGCCGACCTTGCCATCACTTTCTGCCTTTTGCCAGACTCCACAGTCACTTGTTGCACGGTCGAACCCTCGCAATATCAAATCTCTGCTCCCACTCGGGCAGTTTTACACGGAGGGTGCATGGGTGCATAGGTGCATGGGTGCCCCCCCCCCACCCCACCGCCCCAAATTTTGTGATGCCCCTCGATACGCTCGTATTTACTCAACCTCAGAATCAACGTCGACGGCAGCTCGTGGCGTTCACATCGCCAATCCGAGCCCCCCCTCCCGCCCCCGTGCCCACCCACTCCCCTCCCTTCCGTAGAGGTCTCACTGGTGCTGGGGGGACAAGGTGAACGCCTCGAGGCGTCGGGGGCTGTAGAGCAGCACGTAGGCGATGTGCCAGTCCCCGCCGCCCGACAGCTTGAGGATCTCCTCCGAGTGCACCACGCTCACCCTGTCATCGTCACACTTCACCCACTCATCTGCCGGGTGGCACAGAGAGCACAGAACAAGTCAAAAGGTCAACATCTTTAATTTCAACCTCATTGTCACGTAATCTACACATCGTAAACTTTCAAATGACGTCTTATCCAGTGAAGTTGGTAGAGCGGCCAAGAAGTTCTGTGATCAAACGGTGCTCGTGCAGATTATCCGTTTATGATGCGGATAATTAGGTAATGATTTCAGCCCCTCTGTCAAGTCACTGCTAGATGAAGGCTGCCCCTTGCTGTGTGAGGTGTAGTCAGCCCCCCATGACTGACACGGCACAGAGAGGCCCCAACCAACAGTGCATTGACAACGGGTTGCCAGATGTGGGTGTATACACCGTACGTGTGCATATGCAGTAGGGGGTGGTAGCTTGGTGGTTAGCACATTGCACTACTAACCAAAACAGAATATTTATCCTGGAGGAATCCGATTAGCTCCAATGCTTTTTTTCACAGATGTCCAGTACCATGCATGCCCACACAGTAGTGATGCGTGTGCATGTGCGTGTGCATGTGCGTGTGTCGAGTGCGGGAGCGGTGGTGCAGTCATTCGCGCACTGAGCTGCAAACTCGTCGAGCCGAATTCAATTCCCGCTTATGGCTAGCGCCAGTGCTATTATCTAAACTGATCCAATGCCTCCCTAGGTCGATTCAGCCGTAAATGAGTACCCAGTGCAGTGTAAAAACATCAACAATGGGGAGATAAATGCGGCCAGGCATGGTGCTGGCCACACCACCCCCGGCGCATGCCACGTTGGCCTTCGTAGGTGCTCGGTAACAGCACTTGGCCCAACAGTGCGAGGGATCTTTGTCATTGTGTGTATACAATGGTGCGTGTGTCTGCACAGAGTTCATGTATGTGTACATGCGTGTGCAAATGTGTACCCTCTTTCCGGCGGACCCAGGCCACGTAGTGCCCCGAGGAGCTCGAGCGACCCTGGTGGGTGAGCACGGCCGATAGCTCGTAGTACCCAGAGTTGTTGGAGCCCACGTCTGTTTGGGCAGGGAAAGGGTAAGATGGCAGCGGGCGAGAGGGGTGGGGGTGAACATGAAAAGGTCATCAGCTCCCAGTGGTACCGGGTGTCTGAACCAATTTTAATTACAACTTACCAACGAGACGGATCAGCGGTGAAAGTGAACTCATTAATGTCTGCGTGGGCCGGCAATTAGCTGGGTCAACAGTCACGATTCGAAGGTGCTTTCGCCCGGGCCGCGGGGAACATGTGACAGGGACAGCGATAGGATTGCTGCTGCTGCTGCCTTCACTGCGCTCAAAGGGTGGGCTACATCAGGCGTCAGTCTATCAGCAGCCCGAGCGGGAAATGTCACCGGGCACCTGAGTAGACTCTCAATGATTGATCCTGCCTCCCACGAATCAATGAGTCGGCACAATTCAGGGTCATGATTTGATTTCACATTCAAATCTTTTTTTAGCCGTTGTGGCGCACAGACTCTTTCGTGGATGTGGGGTTTTCGTGAAACTGCAGAGTTTAAATTGCAAAGCAATCAAACAATTTGTTGATTAAAATTGATTCATAAGCTCTATGATGCAAGTGTAAAAGCATACGTGGAGGTGAATTCATTACAGCGTATGCAACAAAACATTATACATTACATGCAAATGTTATCTTCCAGCTACTTGAGAAAACCAAGACGGATGAAACTGGGCCAAAGGAAGCACGCCAGGCATACCAGACAAAGGATATTCTCGTAGAGAATTGTGACCCCCAAATCACCATCACTCTCACAAATGTGTTGGGAGGATGAATAATTTGCAATCTCATTTACATACAACCCACACAAATTAATACGCAAAATACTGTTTAGCGCACAATTCAGAGCATGCCGTGTGAGCATAAACATCCACTGTAATTAATATAAACACGTTTATTTGTGGTAATGGTGAATAAGCACAAATAGCAATAACTCAACACATTCATCAATAACAGTGCCTTTACAGGAAATGGATGACAGGCGACATGTCGAGCAATGGTCCTTCTGCACGCTATGCCTCACTGTAATCAATGCAGCGTTACTCCCCTGGTGCTAAGCCTCCCTTGTGGCGTAACCAACCAATGGCATGAATGAAGAGCCGAGTGATCTCTCACCGTCAGGGAATGAGTAGGGCTCCAGTTTCACTTTGTTGTCCGTTTCCTTGGACACGGCGCCCTTGGCCTGCCCGGGAGAGGTCACACAAAAGGTCATTTACCACCCATCGGTGGTTGGAGCATCCATCGGTGAGATATTGTTTTGAACCCCGGGGTCAGAAAACTTGATATTATTTGGACTCCAGGATATAAATAGGAGGGTTATGTTTACGGTTAGGTCCAGGGGTTCTCAAATATTGTTTGGGGAGTTCAAGTAAGATAGAGTACTCTGAATCCCAGTGCTCACCTGCTGCTGTTGCTGCTGCTCTACCTTGCGGTCCTCCATCTCCTTGAAGAGGACCCGCACAGGCATCATCTTCTCCTGCAGCGACGCCGTGCAGAGCTCAAATACGTCCAAAATCAGCGGGAACTTCACGTCCTGCACATGCACGTATGCTCACACACTTACGTATGCGCGCGCGCACACACATATACGCGCAGGCAGACGCATGCACAACACAGGCAGACGTGCACACACCACAGACATACACACTTGAGCGTGGACACAGATGCGCAAGATTTATTTCGGTTGTGACCAGGTATGCCCAGGTATGATCAGGTGTGAACAAGACTTGCCTTCAGGATTTTGGCATTGACGGACTCCTTCTCCTTGTAGAAAAAGCGGACCATCTGCACGGTGAGGTAGGCTGGAAGGCGGTTGACTTTTGACTGCGACGTCGCACACACGCACACACATGGTCTGACTGCGAGAAGTTGTGCCAACAGGCCATGAGAAAGTGACAGAAACAGTTTTAATCCCAAGTCACGTGTGCGCCACTGCATTCAAGCGCCTGTCGGCAAATTGTGCGATGGTACCCACAGATTTAATGTACAGTGCGTCTCTGTTCAGCGTGGCCGACCGCTTCGTAATTTCTTCTTGGAGACGCTAAAACAAAGACAAAAGCATAAGTCAAGCAGGCGGCTCTAAGCAGCGTGGGCAAGTGCTCCTGATGGAGGACTCTCCCCACACCACCTAACAGTGGCTGTCATATTCTTTGGTTCTTTCGGTAAAGAAAAACAATAATTAAAAAGTTAATTAAAAATTCTACAAAAATAAAAATAATAAAAACACTAATGTAGACTGTAGTCTGGTTCTTAATCGGAGTGAGTGTACTGGCAATCTATAATGTAGACTGTAGCCTGGTTCTTAATCGAAGTGAGTGTACTGGCAGTCTATAATGTAGACTGTAGTCTGGTTCTTAATCAGATTGTACTGGCAGTCTATAATGTAGACGGTAGCCTGGTTATTAATCGGAGTTGAGTGTACTGGCAGTCTATAATGTAGACTATAGCCTGATTATTAATCTATGTGACCGTACTGGCAGTCTATAATGTAGACTTATTGTTGGTTCTTTCATTTAAAAAAACACGACTTTTCGATCACAACACAAGCGGTCGTCATCAGGAAAATATTATAGACTATATAGATGACTAGTACACTCACCAAACTTAATAGCCAGGCTACAATCTACATTATAGATTTCCAGTACACTCACTCCAATTAAGAACCAAGCTACAGTCGTACATTAGTGTATTTTTTAAATATTTGTTTTATTTTTAATCACTTTCTTTATTATTATTCTATCTACATGACTTTACCGAAAGAACCAAAGAATATGACTTCGTTCAGTCAGGCAAGTTTAAAGTCAAAAGTGGCTGTCATGATGGCAGATATTGTTTGTTGTTTTTATTTGTTGACGCAGGCCAGAAACATTCAGGTGTGAGCTGTTCACAAGAACGACCCGCGGAGGAGCTTGGCGAGGGGAAAAAAGGAAATTTCAGAAAATGATGTCACGGAACTGCTCTCAAGTCACATGAATGGCTGTTATTCACATTTGGTGCTGACCTTGGGAAGAGCATTCATCGCATGGCAATAGAGCGGTGAAATCATGACGTGCACAGAGCTAGAACGATTGTGGCACCGCGACACCGCGAGAGATGCCGACCGATTGGGGAGTCCCTTCATCCAGCAGTGGGTAGATCACTGCAACGATGTCTGCACACTGTTGAGATCATAAACTCAATTTAAAGCTTTCGTGACTGCAGGGATTCATATTCTTGGTTCTTTCGGTAAAGTAACGTAGAAGGGAAATAATAAAATAATACAAATAAAACAATATTGCTTTTTTTTTTCCTTCTACTGTGACTTTCCCGAAATATTTCGATTTAAAGCTTTCGTGACTGCAGGGATTCATCTTTCCGAAAGAACCAAGAATATCATAAACTCACTTAACTTTAGAACGTGGTCTAATAATAGGCGGCTGGATCCCGGACTTGGATCTTAGCGGGTGCTGGCAAGGGTGTCTGACAGGGTATCAGTCCCCTCAGCAGTCTGTCTCGGCTCGTGTCTGCACGCTTACACATGCGCGCCGGTGCGTGTGCAAGACGTACCCCCCGGAGCCCTGTGCTCAGGTATTTCACGTCCTGGTTGATGAAGCAGCTGAGCTGCATCTGCGTCTCCCGTCCCTTGGTGACCTCCTCCTCCTCCGACTCGGCGCACTTCATCCTGGTCGGCGCGGCGCGTGTTAAGGAGTACACCGCTGGTATCTGGCGTTTCCGCTCGTACACATCCATCCCCAAGAGCCTCCACCACCAGCATGCTAATCAGAAAGTGCTGCACAGTCAACATGACCCAAACCAAAACCACACCTGGTTTTCCGAAGGGCACGATGTTTTAAATAAGCATGCAAGCCGATCTATTCAGAGAAGCTCCACTAAAAAGCCGTGCCCATGTAAACACGCTGGCGCACTAGCGCAGACAGACATGCGCATCAGCCATGCCTATGCACTTGCGAGTTCAAGCGTGAATCACGCTCTTACACAACGTTACGTTTCATGGTGTACACTCACGCTTTTTTTCCCAATATTTGGTGCTGGTCCTACCTGAAAAAAAATGTACAAAGATCTGGGGAACCAGTATCGGTGAGTTCCAAAGCGATTGGTTGAGGAGATATGTAGTAACATGTGACCTACTCGCTACTCATTTATATGCCTGGGACATCCCAAACATAAGTCAAACTTCCTGTCCTCTATTCCAAAGGGCCAAAGTCCCAAACATGCCCCCACTATGCATAGTGTTCATTGAAGGCTTAAGCACGGTATTGTTTTCACTTCGTGCTTGTGCGCCACTGCTAACGCAGGCTCCTTGTATTTGTCTCACGGGGTCCTGGGAACCCCCCGGCGAGGCGAAAGACGCTCACAGGGAGCCCCCTCTGTGAGTGCGACGCCTCCGCTCGGTCAGGATACTCGGTCTCAAACTCGATTCCGAAGTACTCGTCGATGAAGTTCTTCCTGGAGGCCGCGCCCTCCGCTCCTTCCTCCTGCAACACAGAGCGGCGTGCACGCAAGGTCTACGAGACGCCCCGCATCCACGGCTTCCCCACTCCACATGCAGTCCACTGTAAACTCGTGAACATACAAGCGGGCACAGCCCCGTCCTTTGGTCTGTCCAGTTGATACGTTCATCTGATAGTCGGACTGGAATCTGGTCCATCCCCATCCCGTCTGTCAAAAAGTCAGTCTGTCCATCAATCCACTGGAAAGTCCCATCCATCTGTCAGTCTGTCGCTCCGTCCGTCGTTCTGTCGCTCCATCCGTCAGCACACGCGAGAGCGGTGGAGATGGAGGTGCTGCGCTGTACATACCTCAGCACTCGGCGAGTTCTGCAGCGGCGGTAGCTTTTGCTGCAGCATGCGCATGATCTGCACCCAGCACTCGTTGGCGTCCTGCCCAGGAACATGCGATGGGGCACGATGACGGGAGACGCGGGCGCACAAGCGCTTCGGGGTATGTGAATTTATGGAACGACCCCACCTTCCTGCTAGTGATTCGATTGTCAGCACCGATTCAGATTCCGCACCTCCGATTAGTACAGCTGGCTACGTACTGTACGAAATAAGTTTAATATACATATAAGTCAGGTGGATGTGTTCACAGCGCAGTGTGGGAACCACTGCACCACCGCTCCCCTGTGACTTAACAAAAAAATAAGTTACTGCCTTCAACTAAAAACATAGGTAGTAGGCTAATATTTCAATATTTCATGCCATGGCCCTTGAGAATTGACACGTAGTGACGGCCCAAGTGCGTCGTGGCTGCCAGCCCGCACCTGCTGTAGGTACTGCCCGTGTTCTCCTTTCTCGGCGAACTGTGGGAAGGCCATGTGCAGCAGCTGCAGCAAGATGACAGGGGGGATGCTCGCGGAAGTGCGGTCCATCGCCACAAACAGGTCGCGGATTCCTGCAAGCCAGCAGCACTCCGTCAGGTCACAAGCAAGTGCCTTCTGAACAAGAGTCTTGAGACTCGGTGGGGCTTTGCCGGACTCACAAGTGACATCGCAGCAGCATCGCCGCACCGCTGTGTCTCGTCACGAAAGATGCTGGAATTGATAATCGATTACAAAAGTCATGGAATTGATCAAACAAATCCGGTCTGATTTTAGTAACGAGTGGACCGATTAGTGCATCTGTCAAGTCATCTCAGGCAGTTAACCCATATAACACCTGAGTATGTCCTGTGACCTCCTGTCAGCGAGCCTGAGCCACTTCATGTGACTCCGCACACAGCGACTCCGCACACAGCGACTCCGCACACAGCGACTCCGCACACAGCGTCTCCGCACTCAGCGTCTCTACAACTCCAGCGCTGCCCTCACCTACGCTCCCTCAGATCCGCTCAGCCGTCTGTCCCGGGCGGGGAGATCAGCCACCACCCACCCGGCGACGGCGTGAGGGTTGAGGTTGCGTTGACGGCTGGAGCGGCAGCGGCAAGATGTCTTCACACTCGGCCCCCGGCAACAACTCCCCCTCCGCTCCCGCACACGCCTTTATATCGCTCCGCTAATTATCCGAGACCTCTCGTGCGTCTCTAAGCTCTCGCCAGGCCGGGGCCTGTTGGCCCATCAATCAACCCTCATCTCCCATCTCCCTGGCAACACCTCCGTTCTCAACGTGCACAACCGGTCGACCCCGTTTGCACCTGCTTCAAGCCCCTTAACTGGCGGTTTGTCCGTGCAACCCTCGTGTTGCATACGCGCACCGGTTTGTCCTCAGTTGTCCTCGGTTAACTGTACGTACTGCGTATTTCACTCCCCTACACATGCGCTGTGATAACATCGCCGTCACTTAGTGGCAAATGGCGACTGCTGTTGCTGTTGTTGCATTGTGTGGGAGTATGTAAGAGCATGTGTGAGCATGTGTAAGTGTGAGAACACTTTCCTACACACGCACAGGGCTGGACTATTCTTAGGCCTCTTGATAAGTGTGGTAAACCGACAACAGATTTCTTATAGATTGTTTTGCATATGATTATGCATGACACGCAATTATAGACAACAATTAAAAACCTTAACGGCAGGTGACGCGGGTACATGATGTTGCATGGGGCATGGGGCGGGGGGCTGTGGCGGGTACCTGCTGTGATGGACTGAGCTAGCATGACAATGCCCCCTGAGTGCATGTTGTCCGAGTACCTGTAGGGCACACGACATCGTCAGTCAGCCCTCCACTCGCAAACCGGCAGCGACAAACCCCTACCATCCTACTCGTCTCATCGCTTGTCTCTATGCATCCTATTTATTAAGTCCATGGATCCTATCTAAGTCTACGAATGCTGTTTTGAATTGCAGACTTCAAACCAGACACACAAGCGCACGTCCAGACTTGTAATGGGAGATTAGACATTGGAGCAAATTTGAGAAAAGCTCAGCGGTGTCCAACACTCTGACATCTCACGAGAGTCAGAATGAATGCATGCACACTCACACCTCATGCGTTAATGCCGCTACAACCATCACTGTTTGGTTAGAGAGATAAGAATATAAGCCTTACATCATGCCACAGCAACTTTTACAAAATGTTCTGTTCATAAGGTATTTGAGCGCGTGTAGTGTTGGTGTTTGGATGTGTCATTATATTTATATGTGCGTATATGTTGTGTGTCATATCTGCGTGCAAGGACAGAGTATTGGTTGTGTATATGGGTCATGTTTATGTGTAAAGTGTTCATGTCCGTACATGCATACAAATAATTTGTATGTGTGTGTATGCGGTTAATATCAGTGATGAATATCTGAACCAGTCTTTGACATTGACTAGGTTAACTCAGCATTAACACGGGTACCTGGAGTGGTGTGTATACATCAATGCTGGGGAGATAGAAGCAGCCAGACTTGGGACTAGGCACGCCACCCACTCCAGTGCCATTCTGAACTTAATAGTCGCTTGCTAATAGCACTTGCCCCAAGGGTCCTGTGGAGGCTATATAGAGGATCTTGATCTGAGTGTATGATGTGTGTATGTGTGTATAATGGGATGTGGTGGTGTAGTGGTAAGCATACTGTGCTATGAACCCAGTGACCCGAGTTCAATTCTTGCTCACAGCTAACAATGGTGACGAATATTTGAACCAGTCCTGGGCCTCCCCTAGGTCATCTCAGCCTGAAATGAATACCTGGGGTGATGTATAAACATGGCCCAGGGAGAAAAAAGTGGCCGAGCGTGGTGCTGGCCACCCACCCCCTCGTGTGCCATGTTGGCGTTCACAGGTGCTCTCTAACAGCACTTGTCCTCACAGTCTGTTAAAGCTATACAAGGGATCTTTCTCATTGTACGTGTGTATGTGTGTATCTGTATCAATGCATATGTGCAGGTATATTGTGACTGGTGGGCAGGTGGCATTTGTGTGTGGAGAATGAGTACATGTATAACTGTATTTATATGTGTGTGTGTGGGTGTGTGTGTGCATGTATGTGTGTGGGTGGGTGTGTGTATGTGTGTGTATGTGTGTGTATGTGTGTGTGTATTGAGACAAGTTGGCCCAGCAAGAGCAGCTGGCGGTGGCGCTACCGTAGCAGGGCGTCACGCAGCTCTGGGACGCTGCGCAAGCACTGCACCGTGGCGTTCATGTAGCACGTGTTCCCCAGGTTCGTGAGGCCAGGTGGCAGCTCCAGCTGCAATCGCACACGCCGATATGCACCACACGCACGCGTGACCAAACTGGGGTTGGTAATTGAATTTTATCAGAGCGTTGTCCATAATGGCGTTCAGAAAAAAAATATTACCAAAAAATACATTGACAATTTGTTTATCAACCTTCACCAACCTCCAACTTTCAATGTGGTGAAATATGGTACAACGAGCCAAGCTATAAGCCATCTGTGGTGAGGCCTTCATTCCAAATTTGACTGACAAGAGGACTGTGCATTTCAACACGTATTCCATATCTTCACTGGAACGCACCATGCGGTTTGAACGGCAACGCATGCCAATCGGTTCAAATAGCTACCAAACTTCAACCTGATTCCATCATTGTTTCCATGACTTTCGGAGTCAATTATTAATTCCATAAACAATTATCCAAAACTCTATTATCATTTCACAACAATGCTCGGTGTACCGTGCAGTTTATATTGATACGGTGTTGAAACGTTGTTTAAAACGCATTCGTTTATTGCAGCGCCTATTGGAAACCATGGGCGTGTGCATCACAGGGAGAAATAGGCATGTAGTGTACCATGAACACATGTACAGATGTATCTACTGTGGTTGGACGTGCTTGACATGTCTCTACGTGCTCTGCTGCATAACCATACAAACGGAAGCACCAAATACACGCCGTCTTACCCACCACAACCCCCACACAACCCAATGCAACGCTACCAATTTAGTGCAATTTTGAGAATAAAAAATAAACTTTATATCACCAAAAAGTACATTCATAGAGAAATCAACTGACACCACTTCTCTCGGTACAACAGATTACGCATTACATGAGTAACAAGCATGTTAGTATTCATAAGTTAATGTTTCAAGAACTGTAAGACCTAAGGCACTCAGATTGTGTTTGTGTACTAAAATACCCTGCAAAATCTGCTATTTTATTTTCTACCAACACCATAAGAGGTTGGGTAAATGGCTGCGTAGATTCCATAAGCAATGACCCAAGTTGCACTGGTTTAAGGAAAATATATATTCTGCTCCATTATAAATTGATTGCGTGTGCGAAGAAATGACATGTTATACTACACTCTGACCTGGGTTCAAATCTTCCACGGAACACCCTGGTGCACAGAAAATAATCCCAGCAGCTACCTTCCCACCTGACTCAAGCCCAGGCTGCTATGGCCCAGCCACGTCTGGACACGACTACGATAATACAGCCTGCCCCGACAAGGCGACCAAAATGTTTCAAATGTCACGCGCGCATATGTGTCAATGCATACGGCTCGGGAGTGTGTGGAATCCCGTGGAGTGTTCCGAGGGAACGGTGTCACGCGAGTGGACAAGGAAGAAGAACCACGCATTTGCACAAAGTCTGCAGCGATTTCCAACATGCGTTTGTCCTCGGAAAAATAATTATCAATAATAACGATATGATCCAAGCCACGTAATTAAATGTCACATGTCATCGGGAGGGACGATGAAGGCATGATGTATGACATCATTACCTAGATCAACAAGGCTTAACCTTGTAGCACTGGCTTTAATCATGAAAGTTTATGCAACGCTTTCATCAATCTGGCTGGTTTTATATGAGGTAAATCACTAATAGCAACAACACTTTACACTAAAAACGTATAAAAAAATTGGACCATATTTACCCTAACCACCCCCACCCCCCAATCCTGCATGTATCTGCAATATAAACAGGGCCAAGTCGATGACACGTCTGTAGCCTGGGAGATCCACTCAAGGGATGCTTCGTACAAAGTTAGACCTTATATTGTGTGGACCAGAGTTAGTCTGAAAGAAATTAAGTAGCTCTGTGATATCCTCTTCTGGGGGTCATTCTCTAACACGGCGAGATGCATTGCTCTGCGACATCTGGATAGATTATTTGTCCCATGACATTACACCAATCACACAATCGGGATACAATTGTTGGCATATATTAAAAATATATATACATCTATAATTCCACACGTCAACATTTTTGGCAACTCAAGGTAGGGGGAAGGGCAGCAGCCGCCCTGGACACTCACAGCTGAGGCAAGCTGTTCCTCGGACATGTCCTCCATGAACACGGGCTTTTCAATCGGCTCTGTGGGCAGCGCCTCGGCTGTGCCCATCAGCAGCAGTGTGATGCCCTGCCAGGCGCGGCGCGTGCAATACACATGGCAAACACGGCACAGGCACAATTACACGTGCAAAAGAGCCCCCTTGTAGCCTTTAAAATACAGAACAAGAACATATTTAGGCTGGCACGGGGATGGTGTGGCCAGAACCACACCCATCCTAGTGCTCATGTTTATGCACAGGCTGAGTTTACCTAGGGGAGGTCCAGAAATGGTTCAGTTATTCGCTACTGATGTTGTCCACTGCCAGGAATCGAACTCAGATTACAGGGTTCTTAGCAGTGTACTAACCATTGTAACATAGCTCCACACGTACAACACACACACGAAACACATAAGTGACCCTCTGTTGTATTCAACCCTGACATACGAAGAATTCCTGCAGGACAATGATGATCAGAGATGGCAATGTGCTATTGCACATACTGTGAACAGCAAGAAAATATTTTGAGTGTCACAACGAGAGATTGATGAAATAGCTACACAATACATGGTAACATTAAGATGGAAACTAGCATATTGGACATGTTGCTATCAGTGTGATATAAAACATTTGGAGAAACGTTTCTTGTTTTGTAAAGTGGAAGGAAAATGGAAGAGGTAGAGACTAGGATGGATGGAGGGTATCGTGATTGTAACCAAGAGGACAGCACAGCAGTGTTCTAGCAAAGTTCAAAATCACGCAGTGGAGTTTCTTTCGTCACTAGGGTTACAGAAACTGTAATGAGTAGAGCGACAAATAGTAATAAAAACCAACATACAACAAGGTGTGCATACTCACATCTTTTAATTTGAAGTTTCCCCAGTCGTCATCCTACAATAGAGACCGTGCAGTGGAATTAGACCGTTAAAATTCACATGTGCCAACACAGATGTATCCAGCATGTGCACCAGGTTGGTGTTATGTGAAAGCGCTGTACTGTGGAGAAACGTAGTTTTATTTTATCTGTTGACTTTTATGATTGTTTTTATGAACAGACCGAGATATTCAGCACCATGCTTTGTGTCCATTTCAGGTGTCTATTGCAATATACCGTCTTCATGGTCTCTTGCCTGTGCAGTGTTGGCTTTTTTAGCAGTAAGCCATTTGCTACTGCCCATGTAATGATTCAGTTTCATCGAGGTGCTTATATAAAATGTAAAAAATAAGGGACATGATTCTATTCAAGTCCATTTTATTTGTTTCTACAGTCTCAAACACGTTATTATTTTTTTGTGTCAATTGTACAGTTGTATCCAATCCATCAGCATATTATTTACATGGAATTGCAGAAATCCTAAGGACTTGATTCTCATACGGATGATCCGATATATGCATCATGACCAACATAATCGATTTTAATGGATGAATTAACAGATCATTACATCCACTGGCAGAGCCAGTGGGCGGGGGAGGGGGGGTTGGCACGTTTCTGGAGGGGTTATCCCCCCTACCTGAAAATCTTGGCTCCACCATTGATTCCATCTTTCTTTTACACACATCCAGTGCTTTCTCTTCCCAGTGCCACCGAGCTACCACCCCAAGCTGCTCCTGGCTACCCTCTCACCTTCAGTGTGGCGCCCTTGAGCATCACCTTCTGGCGATCTGGGTGCACACCCGTTAGCGCAAAGAGCTGCGCCTTAAAGACGATGGGAACCTCGTCCGTGTTCAACTCCACATCGTCGTACTTCTCCTTGCCCCACTTCACCTTCACTACTCGTGTCGCAACCAAACAACCACACGTCACATACCGCGCACCACACGTACGAGCACGTTACGTCGCCGCACGTCATGAACCGCAAATCATGAAGCACACAATCACACAACACTTCACACGTAAAAATCTCGAAAACTCTGAGCCAGATTCTCTTTATAGGAAACCTCTGACTCTCGCAAATTATCCCTTTGTTAGTGACAGAGACAATGGCTTATTGGCCAAAAAAAGCTTTTAAAACTTGCTAACAGCATGTCAACCAAGTTCTCTCCAGTCTGATGTTATCAAGAAAGTGGCGACGACGGTCGCCGCAGATTTGTTTAAATCCAAACTCAAACCAATTTAGTTACACAGACCATCCTTGGGTGCCAGCTGATGGAACATTAAGGCATGGCGCTCTCCAAGTTACAGGTTATGGTTTGGAGTTTGAGTTTAGGTTAATACCTAAACTCAGGGGTTAAGGGTTCTGGGTTAGGGTTGGGGTTTAGGGATTAGACAGGGATCATGGTTTAAGATTAGGTGCCTCAGCGGTGGAGACTGATTCACAATCAGGAGACGAAGACTGCGAGGTCAAATCCAAGTTGTGGATGACTCAGCTCATCATCCCCCAGGGCTCAATACGAGTACCACTTGTTTGTCCTATAGCTGTACTCGCTCCCGCCACAGCAATGCATGATTTCCACCACTGGCTCAGCGGTGTAGACAGAAGAGGAGCACCTCCTCAATGACCATTTGCGCAGGGAATCACACTGACGATGATGGCCTACGGTGTGGGACAGCAGCACATGGCACTGCTCTCACCACGGCCTCTCTCCCACAGCCGCAGCGCGACCCCTCCCGGCCGGTGACTCAGCAAACGGCGCCGCGAGGCCGCGCGCCCACCGCTTACGGCGGCAGAGAACTTCTCTCTCACTTGGACATCTCCCCCTGAATTATCACATCTTCCGCAACAACTATATCCCACTTTAGTAACCAACTCATGCATATCTCTCTCCCGGAACATTTCCAATTTCAAGCTCTCTTGCTTTGAACTTGTTCGCATCTCCCACCTAACTATTTCTCATCCCCAATATCTCACGCATCAACATCTCCCCGTCTGCAAAGATTTCCCAAAACTCGTACCTCCCGTGTAACTCACACATCAACCATCTCCCACCTCTAACATCTCCAACGTCCCATGTTTAACCATTCATACGGTGAGCATGTCCCACATCAAACATCTCCCCCATGGAACATCCCTCGTCCACAACGTCCTCGCACAAACCTCCCCACATCGAGATTCTCATAAAACGTCTCGAAATGACCGCCCTGTCCTCTGACTCAAGAGCCCAGTGGCTCACAGCGCTTCACCAAATACATGAAACTGAAACTTGTTCGGAGGCAACCGCCACAAATCCAAACGTGGAGCCATTACAATTTTTACTCAGTCATTCGTAAACAGAGTGCAATTATAACTTTAATAATGCTGCTGCAAATGTAATTACAATCGACCACTGGTTTAGCCAAATATACAACTTGTTCATATGAGCACATTTAATAAAATTGCAGACAATTCACGGCAATAATTTTAATGTTAAAAGCCCAACGGCCTAGTGCCGCCGACCCCGGCCTTGCCTAAAACGGTTGCCTGTAACGCAGCCCAGATCCCGGCGGGGTTTCTAGTCAAGACCGGACTCCCTCTAAGACCCCGCTGCTCCGAGGCTCTGGAACCACGGGCCACCCCGGGTCGTCTCTATGAATATCGTCTCGCCACGTGGGACCCTAGAGGGGTCTCGGAGACCCCGCAAACGCCCCGGGGACCCCGTCTGAGAGCCCCGCGGGGCGCGCACCTGAATAAGACGGCATCGCCACGCGAGACGGAGATCGACGCTCGCCGCGAATCGGCGCTCGGCAGCGAGGGCTGATTGGCAGGTCCGTGTCGACGCCTCGGAGATCGACTACTCAGCCTGGATTAGCGGGCTCAGAGGAGGCGTGGCCGGAGAATGGCTCACAGGGGAGACGTGGGACAGAAAATGGCTCACAGAGGAGACGTGGGACAGAGAATGGCTCACAGGGGAGACGTGGGGCAGAGAATGGCTCACAGAGGAGACGTGGGACAGAGAATGGCTCACAGGGGAGACGTGGGGCAGAGAATGGCTCACAGAGGAGACGTGGGGCAGAGAATGGCTCACAGAGGAGACGTGGGGCAGAGAATGGCTCACAGGGGAGACGTGGGACAGAAAATGGCTCACAGAGGAGACGTGGGACAGAGAATGGCTCACAGGGGAGACGTGGGGCAGAGAATGGCTCACAGAGGAGACGTGGGGCAGAGAATGGCTCACAGAGGAGACGTGGGGCAGAGAATGGCTCACAGGGGAGACGTGGGACAGAAAATGGCTCACAGAGGAGACGTGGGACAGAGAATGGCTCACAGGGGAGACGTGGGGCAGAGAATGGCTCACAGAGGAGACGTGGGGCAGAGAATGGCTCACAGAGGAGACGTGGGGCAGAGAATGGCTCACAGGGGAGACGTGGGACAGAGAATGGCTCACAGAGGAGACGTGGGGCAGAGAATGGCTCACAGAGGAGACGTGGGGCAGAGAATGGCTCACAGAGGAGACGTGGGACAGAAAATGGCTCACAGAGGAGACGTGGGACAGAGAATGGCTCACAGGGGAGACGTGGGGCAGAGAATGGCTCACAGAGGAGACGTGGGGCAGAGAATGGCTCACAGAGGAGACGTGGGGCAGAGAATGGCTCACAGGGGAGACGTGGGGCAGAGAATGGCTCACAGGGGAGACGTGGGGCAGAGAATGGCTCACAGGGGAGACGTGGGGCAGAGAATGGCTCACAGAGGAGACGTGGGGCAGAGAATGGCTCACAGAGGAGACGTGGGGCAGAGAATGGCTCACAGGGGAGACGTGGGGCAGAGAATGGCTCACAGAGGAGACGTGGACAGAGAATGGCTCACAGAGGAGACGTGGGGCAGAGAATGGCTCACAGAGGAGACGTGGGGCAGAGAATGGCTCACAGGGGAGACGTGGGCAGAGAATGGCTCAGAGGAGACGTGGGGCAGAGAATGGCTCAGAGGAGACGTGGGGCAGAGAATGGCTCAGAGGAGACGTGGACAGAGAATGGCTCACAGGGGAGACATGGGGCAGAGAATGGCTCACAGGGGAGACGTGGGCAGAGAATGGCTCACAGGGGAGACGTGGGCAGAGAATGGCTCACAGGGGAGACGTGGGCAGAGAATGGCTCACAGAGGAGACGTGGGACAGAGAATGGCTCACAGGGGAGACGTGGACAGAGAATGGCTCACAGGGGAGACGTGGACAGAGAATGGCTCACAAGGGAGACGTGGGCAGAGAATGGCTCACAGAGGAGACGTGGGACAGAATGGCTCACAGGGGAGACGTGGACAGAGAATGGCTCACAGGGGAGACGTGGGGCAGAGAATGGCTCACAGGGGAGACGTGGGCAAAGAATGGCTCACAGGGGAGACGTGGACAGAGAATGGCTCACAGGGGAGACGTGGACAGAGAATGGCTCACAGAGGAGACGTGGACAGAGAATGGCTCACAGAGGAGACGTGGGACAGAGAATGGCTCACAGGGAGACGTGGACAGAGAATGGCTCACAGGGGAGACGTGGACAGAGAATGGCTCACAGGGGAGACGTGGGGCAGAGAATGGCTCACAGAGGAGACGTGGACAGAGAATGGCTCACAGAGGAGACGTGGACAGAGAATGGCTCACAGGGGAGACGTGGGGCAGAGAATGGCTCACAGAGGAGACGTGGACAGAGAATGGCTCACAGGGGAGACGTGGACAGAGAATGGCTCACAGGGGAGACGTGGGACAGAGAATGGCTCACAGGGGAGACGTGGACAGAGAATGGCTCACAGAGGAGACGTGGACAGAGAATGGCTCACAGGGGAGACGTGGACAGAGAATGGCTCACAGAGGAGACGTGGACAGAGAATGGCTCACAGGGGAGACGTGGGGCAGAGAATGGCTCACAGAGGAGACGTGGACAGAGAATGGCTCACAGGGGAGACGTGGGACAGAGAATGGCTCACAGGGGAGACGTGGACAGAGAATGGCTCACAGAGGAGACGTGGGACAGAGAATGGCTCACAGGGGAGACGTGGGACAGAGAATGGCTCACAGGGGAGACGTGGACAGAGAATGGCTCACAGGGGAGACGTGGGACAGAGAATGGCTCACAGAGGAGATGTGGGACAGAGAATGGCTCACAGGGGAGACGTGGACAGAGAATGGCTCACAGGGGAGACGTGGGGCAGAGAATGGCTCACAGAGGAGACGTGGGGCAGAGAATGGCTCACAGGGGAGACGTGGGACAGAGAATGGCTCACAGGGGAGACGTGGGACAGAGAATGGCTCACAGGGGAGACGTGGGGCAGAGAATGGCTCACAGAGGAGACGTGGGGCAGAGAATGGCTCACAGAGGAGACGTGGGGCAGAGAATGGCTCACAGGGGAGACGTGGGGCAGAGAATGGCTCACAGGGGAGACGTGGGGCAGAGAATGGCTCACAGGGGAGACGTGGGGCAGAGAATGGCTCACAGAGGAGACGTGGGACAGAGAATGGCTCACAGGGGAGACGTGGGGCAGAGAATGGCTCACAGGGGAGACGTGGGGCAGAGAATGGCTCACAGAGGAGACGTGGGGCAGAGAATGGCTCACAGAGGAGACGTGGGGCAGAGAATGGCTCACAGGGGAGACGTGGGGCAGAGAATGGCTCACAGGGGAGACGTGGGGCAGAGAATGGCTCACAGAGGAGACGTGGGGCAGAGAATGGCTCACAGGGGAGACGTGGGGCAGAGAATGGCTCACAGAGGAGACGTGGGGCAGAGAATGGCTCACAGAGGAGACGTGGGGCAGAGAATGGCTCACAGGGGAGACGTGGGGCAGAGAATGGCTCACAGAGGAGACGTGGACAGAGAATGGCTCACAGAGGAGACGTGGGGCAGAGAATGGCTCACAGAGGAGACGTGGGGCAGAGAATGGCTCACAGGGGAGACGTGGGCAGAGAATGGCTCAGAGGAGACGTGGGGCAGAGAATGGCTCAGAGGAGACGTGGGGCAGAGAATGGCTCAGAGGAAACGTGGACAGAGAATGGCTCACAGGGGAGACGTGGGGCAGAGAATGGCTCACAGGGGAGACGTGGGCAGAGAATGGCTCACAGGGGAGACGTGGGCAGAGAATGGCTCACAGGGGAGACGTGGGCAGAGAATGGCTCACAGAGGAGACGTGGGACAGAGAATGGCTCACAGGGGAGACGTGGACAGAGAATGGCTCACAGGGGAGACGTGGGACAGAGAATGGCTCACAGGGGAGACGTGGGGCAGAGAATGGCTCACAGAGGAGACGTGGGGCAGAGAATGGCTCACAGAGGAGACGTGGGGCAGAGAATGGCTCACAGGGGAGACGTGGGGCAGAGAATGGCTCACAGGGGAGACGTGGGGCAGAGAATGGCTCACAGGGGAGACGTGGGGCAGAGAATGGCTCACAGAGGAGACGTGGGACAGAGAATGGCTCACAGGGGAGACGTGGGGCAGAGAATGGCTCACAGGGGAGACGTGGGGCAGAGAATGGCTCACAGAGGAGACGTGGGGCAGAGAATGGCTCACAGAGGAGACGTGGGGCAGAGAATGGCTCACAGGGGAGACGTGGGGCAGAGAATGGCTCACAGGGGAGACGTGGGGCAGAGAATGGCTCACAGAGGAGACGTGGGGCAGAGAATGGCTCACAGGGGAGACGTGGGGCAGAGAATGGCTCACAGAGGAGACGTGGGGCAGAGAATGGCTCACAGAGGAGACGTGGGGCAGAGAATGGCTCACAGGGGAGACGTGGGGCAGAGAATGGCTCACAGAGGAGACGTGGACAGAGAATGGCTCACAGAGGAGACGTGGGGCAGAGAATGGCTCACAGAGGAGACGTGGGGCAGAGAATGGCTCACAGGGGAGACGTGGGCAGAGAATGGCTCAGAGGAGACGTGGGGCAGAGAATGGCTCAGAGGAGACGTGGGGCAGAGAATGGCTCAGAGGAAACGTGGACAGAGAATGGCTCACAGGGGAGACGTGGGGCAGAGAATGGCTCACAGGGGAGACGTGGGCAGAGAATGGCTCACAGGGGAGACGTGGGCAGAGAATGGCTCACAGGGGAGACGTGGGCAGAGAATGGCTCACAGAGGAGACGTGGGACAGAGAATGGCTCACAGGGGAGACGTGGACAGAGAATGGCTCACAGGGGAGACGTGGACAGAGAATGGCTCACAAGGGAGACGTGGGCAGAGAATGGCTCACAGAGGAGACGTGGGACAGAATGGCTCACAGGGGAGACGTGGACAGAGAATGGCTCACAGGGGAGACGTGGGGCAGAGAATGGCTCACAGGGGAGACGTGGGCATAGAATGGCTCACAGGGGAGACGTGGACAGAGAATGGCTCACAGGGGAGACGTGGACAGAGAATGGCTCACAGAGGAGACGTGGACAGAGAATGGCTCACAGAGGAGACGTGGGACAGAGAATGGCTCACAGGGGAGACGTGGACAGAGAATGGCTCACAGGGGAGACGTGGACAGAGAATGGCTCACAGGGGAGACGTGGGGCAGAGAATGGCTCACAGAGGAGACGTGGACAGAGAATGGCTCACAGAGGAGACGTGGACAGAGAATGGCTCACAGGGGAGACGTGGGGCAGAGAATGGCTCACAGAGGAGACGTGGACAGAGAATGGCTCACAGGGGAGACGTGGACAGAGAATGGCTCACAGGGGAGACGTGGGACAGAGAATGGCTCACAGGGGAGACGTGGACAGAGAATGGCTCACAGAGGAGACGTGGACAGAGAATGGCTCACAGGGGAGACGTGGACAGAGAATGGCTCACAGAGGAGACGTGGACAGAGAATGGCTCACAGGGGAGACGTGGGGCAGAGAATGGCTCACAGAGGAGACGTGGACAGAGAATGGCTCACAGGGGAGACGTGGGACAGAGAATGGCTCACAGGGGAGACGTGGACAGAGAATGGCTCACAGAGGAGACGTGGGACAGAGAATGGCTCACAGGGGAGACGTGGACAGAGAATGGCTCACAGGGGAGACGTGGGACAGAGAATGGCTATCAGAGGAGATGTGGGACAGAGAATGGCTCACAGGGGAGACGTGGACAGAGAATGGCTCACAGGGGAGACGTGGACAGAGAATGGCTCACAGAGGAGACGTGGACAGAGAATGGCTCACAGGGGAGACGTGGACAGAGAATGGCTCACAAAGGAGACGTGGACAGAGAATGGCTCACAGAGGAGACGTGGGACAGAGAATGGCTCACAGGGGAGACGTGGGACAGAGAATGGCTCACAGAGGAGACGTGGGGCAGAGAATGGCTCACAGAGGAGACGTGGGACAGATAATGGCTCACAGGGGAGACGTGGGACAGAGAATGACAGAGGAGACGTGGACAGAGAATGGCTCACAGAGGAGACGTGGACAGAGAATGGCTCACAGGGGAGACGTGGGGCAGAGAATGGCTCACAGAGGATACGTGGGGCAGAGAATGGCTCACAGAGGAGACGTGGGGCAGAGAATGGCTCAGAGGAGACGTGGGGCAGAGAATGGCTCACAGAGGAGACGTGGGGCAGAGAATGGCTCACAGGGGAGAGGTGGGGCAGAGAATGGCTCACAGGGGAGACGTGGACAGAGAATGGCTCACAGGGGAGACGTGGGGCAGAGAATGGCTCACAGAGGAGACGTGGGGCAGAGAATGGCTCACAGAGGAGACGTGGTCAGAGAATGGCTCACAGGGGAGACGTGGGGCAGAGAATGGCTCACAGGGGAGACGTGGGGCAGAGAATGGCTCACAGAGGAGACGTGGGGCAGAGAATGGCTCAGAGGAGACGTGGGACAGAGAATGGCTCACAGAGGAGACGTGGGGCAGAGAATGGCTCACAGAGGAGACGTGGGCAGAGAATGGCTCACAGAGGAGGCGTGGGGCAGAGATTGGCTGAGGCGTCGGGCCTAGGAGCCAGGCGTTCGACTGCCACGATTGCTGTGTAATCCCAATTGTGTACTTTATGGTGTTTTTTTATTCTTACCAAATTTGGAACATGACGCCGGCACTCAATGGCCTACTCGTTTAGAATATCAGAGGATCATTAGCATTCACTGTGAAGCACACGGCGTGTATTTCCACGATTAATTAAAACACACTCGAGTAATCAGCGCAGCCTGCCAGATTCGAACCACAAACTTCTGTAACAAGTGGAGAACACCATACCGCCTGCACTGTGCCTCAGACAACACAAGGCAGCTGATGATCCATGGAGAAACCACAAGGGGAATAACACTCCCAGGCACCACAGGGCAATAAACCAAATCCACAAATTGCAACAATCAATATATTTTAATCAAAACCAGGTCAGAGTGCAAAAATACATCTTTTTTCAAACGAGACCTAAACGAAAATTACCAACTCAAGCGAATGACCACAGGTTCCTGTCCAATTCGGTGGTATAGGCCACAAAGTGGCAGCTACTTGCCAGATAGTGACCGTCAATTCAGAACGGCATCCATCCATTAATCACCGGGTGCAGTGATTGTCACCGTCGGTGGAGTGGAGCGGAGCGGCGTTTTGCGCGCCTACTCTGCTCGATAAATGCCACGTCCGGGAGCCATTGTGGCGGCGTAATGAGAAAGTGCGGCCCCCACTCAGCGCATTTATTCAAGAGGAATCGCGTAAATTAATAAACCTTAGGAGGGGGACGTGGAACATTGCAACCCCAGCTACGGCTGGAAAATTGAATTATTCATCTTCTACAATTTATATTTTCATTGTTCTTCATGCGATCTAAAAATAATATCATCATTGCTTCCCAGGGCCAGAGTCCCCAAGGACAGCAGAACCCTCTCGTCTTGCCTAAACCTCATTCCCAACCCAGCGATCTGCTCTCCTCTCTATGCCTCGCGGTGGGCGGTATTCTCATGCCCCTCGGAAACGGCGTCAACTCAACGATGCTCTCCCATCACAAGCGGCTCTCCAGCACACCTCATCGCTCTAAGTTTAACTCTGACCAGTAGCATGGCTGCGATGCACAGGAATAAACTCGATAATGATTTGATGACAGTGATGATAATGACGAAGTTAGATCCTAGACTACTTCATAACGGGACCATCCTGCTCCCTGCACTCAACCCACCATAACTCGTCCTTCCCTCCTCAGTCTCTAGAACCTGGCAACTCTAACACAAACCACCCATGGTCGTTATACACAAAGTGAATTGGTCAGTCAATTCACAGAGGCCGAATAGCGGAGACAGAATTCCAAATACCGCAAACTGAATATTGTGAGCATAGATTAAATCATCATGATCGTCATCAGCAGCAAACATGATCTGTCCACGGCTAGATGAAGGTCTCCCCAAACGTCAGATACCAAATAAGACCACAGACCAAATATCAAAACTGGGATTGAAAACCAGAGACCGAATACCGGCTCCGAAGCAGACTCGTGCTGGGCTACCCAATGACACCGCTGATTAAATGGTTAGAATCACTGATCCATTTTTCCTGAACATTTTTGTGGGTTGCTGTCATATTGGAGCAGGCACATGATTAGAAGCCACAGCCATAGTGAGTGGTACACTGGGTGTGGAGTGCCGGTAGCAGAAATATTTGTTTGCAGAAGCGCCACACAGAAGGGGTAGTCGCTTCGGTTTGGCTCTGCGATGTTGGTGATGTCCGCGATGTCGTCTCTACGAGCCTCCCTCCGTCACCGCCACTGCCACCGCATGTTTCCCTGAGCTGGCGAGCTCCCGCCACACGCGTCCGCCCGGGAACTCAAAATCTTGAAGAGAGTCTTTCCGCATCTCCGTCGAGTAGCCTGGCTCCTGCAAACACGCGGACACACGCGGACACGCGCGGACACGCGCGGACACGCGCGGACACATGCGGACACACGCGGACACACGCACACAAATTGGATACACAGGCACAAGAACATGGAGATAGGCTGACACACGGACATATGGATACAGGGCTGTGATGAAACAGCAAACATGATCTATCTACTGATGCATAAAGGTCTCCCCAACAACAAGTGCGACACAGATACACGTGGACTAAGAGACACATGGGCGCATGGGCACAAAGACACACACTAATACAAGAGCGTACAGACAAATGGGCACACGAGCGCACACACACTGACGCACGAGCATGCGGTCGCACACAACGAACACACAGGCCGAGACATGCAGACCAACACACCCACACACCGCCGCACACACAGCCAACACACGTTTCACAAGCATTGTGTTCATTATCCCCCCCCGCCCCACCCGCCGTGCCCTCTCTGCGCACCTCTGAATAATAAATGACATTTTGTTTTACAAAAGCTCATCTCGCACCGCAACCTTAATTGGTTCCATTTGGACACCGACTGTCAGAGATCAGGTCATTAATTCAGCGCAGGACCCGGGATCAAAGGGCTGAGAGCGAGGCCGTCTAAAATAGCGCCGTCGCCTGCATCTCTCCACGCATCTCATTACGGCTTAAACAAGCGGAGAGCGTCTCCTCACACAGGAATTAAAATATAACTCGATATTTTCCAAGGCACTGGTGGATTGGAGTAGGTGGCACGTGGCTAGCAGCCACTGCCATAGCGAGGAAGCATGCTCTATTTGGTGTGCCAGTTGTGTAATTTCTGGGTCGGCTGATATTAAACCCTATGTAAACCCATGCTATCCATGGATGTGAATGGGAGTCTTAGTCTCTATGCATGTCTATGAATCTCGATATAAATCTATGGGCGTTTATAGGAGTCTTTGCATCTCAATGTAAGCGATTGGTGTCTATACGAGGCATTCAGTATCTACGTGAAACTATGTGTTTAATCTCTTGGTCAACATTTTCAGGTTGCTGGTCGACTGGCGTAGGTGTCATGTGATGAGTAGCCATGGCTAGAGCCATGAGAATGATTATCGTGACGAGGGTGGATCTCCGCCTCGGGGCTCCACAAGCCAGTGGGTACTTGAGCCAGCTCCAAGCCGGGATAAAGGAGGAGGGTCGGGCAAATGGGTGCTGATACTTCGGCCCATAACGAACAAATACAGAAGAATTCCTATGCAATGACAAACATAGGTCTGCGTTTTCAATTGCGCAACCAGGATTGGGTCACAAAATGTACTACCGGTAACCAGCACAACTAGCACAAGCTCAAAATAACAACAGAAGAAATCACAGTAGGGACATGGGATGTTAGAACGTTACATGCAACAGTTCAGTTAGAGTTACTTAAGAAAGAAATGGAAAGGTATAACATTTTAGTACTATCAGAATTGAGATGGACAGGTGCAGGGGAGATAGGCGGAGGTGAAGTAATTTGGTGCGGAGAAGAAAAGGAGCAGATTAGAGGAGTAGAATTCACAATAAGTGCCAGTGCAAAAGCAGCTCCATTAGGATACAAACCAGGAGACTGAAACATTATTGTTGCAAGATTCAAGGGACAACCTTTAAATATTTATGTTATCCAGGTGTATGTACCGTATATGTACCAACATCGGACAGCACAGAGGAGGCTCTTGAAGAGTTCCCTGATTAAATAGAGGACACCTTGAAGGAAGTATCCATAAAAGATATTAAAATAATTGTAGGAGACTGGAATGTGAAGATTGGAAAGGATAACTCCGAATGGGAGCATATTATGCGAAGGCATGGGTATGGAGAAAGAAATGTAAGAGCAGATAAATTACTAAAATTTGCTGCAAAATATGATATGTTGATTTGTAATACTAAGTTCCAACAAAAAGACTTTTAAAAATATAAATGCAAGACACCAGATTAAAAACATACAAATATGATAGACTTGGTAACGATTGACAGGCGATGGAGAGCATCAGTGAAACTGTGCAGGACATTTCAAGGAGCCGACATAGCATCTGACCATAGCTGAGTATTATGTAACTTACAATTGAAGTTAGAATGCATGCCCAGGACGCTTTATGAGCAGAATATCGAGGCACGTGACAATAAGGAAACAGGAAACTCGAAGAGGAAATAAGAAAAAGGATGATGGAGGCAGAAACAGAAAAAAGTATATTGACATGAAGGCAACCACCCTAAACAAGATAGTGGAGCAGACAGTAGAAGCAACAATACCCTGAGCAGAAACACCTAAAGAAATTTGATAACAGATAGAACCTTACAACTGGCACAGGAATGGAGAAAAGCAAGCCTAAAAATAAAATATTCAGAAGAGATGCAGAAAAAGTACAAAAAACCGTGCAATGAAGTAAGAAGATCAGCAAGAAGAGACAAGCAGGAATGGCTTGAAAAACGATGTAGTGACGTGGGACAGTACGCAGGAGAGTATAAAACCAGGGAGGTTGACAAACTTGTCAAGAGTACAAATAGAAGTGGCAACCAAGACAAGTAGCTATAATAGACAAGGATGGTAATATTTTAATGGACAAAGAATAATATAACAATAGATGGACAGAGTATTGTAGTGAATTATATAGGGAAACGGATCGGGACGAGGAAAATGATACAATCTTATACAAAGAGGTAGAGAATGCAAAACAATTTTCAAGAAAAATAAGAGCCCAGATATGGATGGATTAAGAGGGAAAATTATAAAAAAATATCTGGAGGAAAATAACTCATGAGCTATGCATGGCCATATGGAGATAATGAAAAATACCAGATGAATGGACAACATCTGTGATGGTTACGATACCTAAGAAAGGAGATTTGACAGACTGCAATAATAGGACCATAGCATTGATGAGTCACATGGGAACGGTGTTAATGATAGTGTAGAGGTGATACGCGCTGGGATTAGAGATCGTATGCCACCGCGTAATGATTGGCTGTGTAGGTGGTGACGTGCGCTGACGGTGGAGGATCAGGGGTCAGCGCGGGGTCGTGGGTTACGGGGTACTGATTGGCTGTGGACGGGTGACGTGCTGAGAGGGAGTGATCGGGTGGCAGCGCGGTGTGATTGGTGGAGGAGTGTTAACACGCGCTGGGGAAAACGGATCGTAGAGAGAGTGCGTCGTGATTGGTTCATTAAGGAGCGATGCTCACGTTGAAGTACGCATCAGCTCCGCCTCTCGTGAGCAGGGGCTATAAAAGGGGATGCACACAGGCGTGAGGGCAGTGTGTAACCAGCGAAGAATGAAGACGGGGATGAAGACCTAGGGCCCTGCGGTACCTAGTCCCGCTGTCCTAACGGGACCGGGACTCTGTGTAACCCAGAGGCGAGTGTAGTGTGTGTAGCCAGAGGCGTAAGGTCTACACGAGCCGAATGCAGTGTATTGTGTAGCCAGGGACATAGGGTCTACACGAGTCGAGTGTATTGTGTAGCCAGAGGCGTAGGGTCTACACGAGTGAAGGGTATCGTGTGTAGCCAGAGGCCTAGAGTTTACACGAGAGTAGTGGAGTGTGAAGTCGGAAGAAAGGAGACTACACGTTGTATTTTGATACGTAAAGATTTAATAAAAGTGTGTTCCCGTCAAGAAGTTCCTGCCGTCAATTCCCATACTTCAACTGGCGTCAGAAGTGAAACGGTCTTCCAAGCATGGATACAAGGAGGAACCGTCGGACCCACGGGATTGACCACGGGGACAACCTCGACGACGCGGGTCAACTGGCATCGGGGGGTGAGGAAGAGGAGTTGCCCACGGGGCAGGATCCGCCGACGGCGCCGGACGAGCCACGGGGGACTGACGCCGTGCTTCGCGAAGCGCACTCCCGTCTGGCGGAGCTGCTGCTCGCCGCCGCGTCCATCTTGGCGGAGATCAGCTCGTCGGGAGGAGCGGGAACGGCGGCCGACGTTCTGCAGGGTCGCCCTGCAGATTCCCGCCAAAACGATTTGGCGATGGCCGCCATTTCATCTGCACCGACTTTTGGCGGGAACGGCCATCACCACGTGGCAGGGGTTCTCCATGCGCGCCCGCTGACGTCACCGACGCGCGCGGCGGACCGCCATCACACACCCGCCGATGGGGCCGCCATCTTACACACCGGCGGGGCGGCAGAGAGGAAGCACGAGGAGGAGGACGACTTCATTTTTCAGCAGCGCCTTCCCACGTTGTCAGCCTTCAAGGCGGAAGGCGGGGATTGGAGCCAATTTCAGCGCAGATTTTTGGCGCATCAGGAGATGTCCGCTTGGTCCGACGCTACGGCACTGCGGGCACTGCCTGCCATGCTGGATGACAACGCGCTCGCGGCCTTCACGTCCGCACGCAGGTCGGACCGCTCCACGCTCAAAGATGCGCTGGCTCTCATGGCCAAGGTCTATGGTCCTCCCTCCGCGTGCCGCCATCATTTTTATGCAAGACGGAAGGCGGACACGGAGACCGTGCTCGCCTACCGCACGGCGTTGCTTGCTCTCGCCGACGCCGCGTTCCCTCGTATGGACGAGGAGGGCCAAGATGCCATGGTTTTGGAGCAGCTGCTCAAGTTGGCGCAGGACCTGGGGGTCCCCATCAACACGGCCGATGAGACCGATATTTCATCCTTACGGGTCGCCACAAGCATACAAGCGCACGAGGTCCTTCAACGTAAACAGGGAGTCGTCTGCAACGCTGCCGTGGCCTCAACTCCGGGCCCAGTTGTCACCGTGCCCCAAGTCGTCAGCCCACGAGAGGAGGCGTTCATCGCGGGACGACCGGGGGACTGGAGATCGGGGGGTCGTTCGCCTCTGCGAGCGGCCCGCAAGCTGGAGCAACCGAGATCTCCGACGACTGTCATCACCTGCTATAACTGCGGCCTCCGGGGCCACGTGGCCTCCGGTTGCCGCGCCCCACGTCAGCGCGCCATGGGACCTCGGCTGGACGACGACCAAGGCCCCAAGTCGTCCCTGCAAACCCCGGCAAGTCGCGGCACCTCACATGCTCGGCCCGCATACTCGGCACATATGGGTCGTCGCGTTGCGGCGGGGGAGAGCCGAGTAGAGTTCGGGGATTCGGTTCAGAGAGGGCGATTCGGCCGGGACCGGGGAGACATTAAATGGTCGGAGTTGGGGCACAGAATAGTGGCTGCCTCAGCGGGTTCATCCGTAGTTACCGGATCTATTGATGGGGTCGAGGTCAGGGTGTTAGTGGACACGGTGGCATCGGCGACTATTATATCGGATCTCATTTATAATATTCTCCCTGTACAATGTCGTCCGCTTCTTCCGGTGGATGTGCCATTTTACGCCGCTAACGGGGGATCGTTGGGCATTATCGGTCAGATTAGGGCATCCATTTGCATTGGTGATATCAAATTGTCGGGACCCGTTTTTGTTTCGTCCTCCCTGGCGGTCCCTTGTCTATTGGGCACTGATTTTTTGGCAAAAATGCCCATCAAAATTCTCATTGATCAGCGTTGCATTGAACTACCATCGGGTCGCCGTATTTCATTTTTGACGAGCCCTAATGAAATTCGGACGGCGTGCGCTACCATACAGGCGTTAGCGACACAGACCGTGCACGTGCCCCCGGGTTCACAAATGTTAATTCCCCTCCGGTTGCGGAAGCCATGGGTGAAGGAGGCCTCGGAACAGGGCATGCTTTTGGGTCCTTCTAATAGGGCTGTTGGAGGTCTCGATTTGTCGGTGGCTCACACTTTGGTGAGGGTTGACAGGGATCCGTTTGTGATGGTTTTAAACGCTGGGGCGCGGCCGGCCGTCATTCAGCAGGGCACCGTGCTAGCTCACGCGGCGCGGGTCCCTGCGGAGGAGAGGCTGGTTGCGCAGGCGGATCCGAGTCCCACGAAAAACGTTACATTGAAGGAGGACCTCGATTGGGTTGATTCGCTGTGCGCGGACTCTGACGATTTATCAGCGGTACAGTTGGGTGCGCTGCGCGGGTTGCTCATTGAATTTTCAGATGTCTTCAGTAAACATAAGTATGACATTGGGTGCACGGACCTGCTACGCCACCACATTGAAACGGGCGATGCGGCACCGGTCAGGCAAAATCCCTTCCGACTGAGTCCTGCTGAGAAGGAACATGTTCAGTCGGCAGTTAACGATATGCTAGAAGCCGACATTATTTCGCCTTCCTCCAGTCCTTGGGGAGCGCCTATTGTGCTCGTTAAAAAGCAGGACGGGTCCCTGCGATTTTGCGTCGATTTCCGTCGCCTGAATAAGATCTCTGTGGCCGACGCGTATCCGCTCCCCAGGATGGACGAGTCTCTCGACGCATTGTCTGGTGCGCGATACTTTTCGACTCTTGATTTATTATCCGGATTCTGGCAGTTGCCACTCGACGAAGAGTCTAAGCCTAAGACCGCATTTCGGACTCCAGGGGGCCTGTTTCAGTTTAACCGGTTACCCATGGGACTTCACTCCTCTCCGGCGACGTTTCAGCGTCTTATGGAATTGGTTTTGTCGGGCTTGCAGTGGGATACGTGCCTCATTTACCTTGACGATGTCATTGTTTTCGGTAAAACGTTTGAAGAACACCTCCAGCGATTGAGGGGGGTGTTCTTGCGAATGCGATCGGCTAAATTAAAGTTTAAACCGGCCAAATGCCACCTTTTTCGTAAATCCGTGAGGTACTTGGGTCACATTGTGGCCAACGTCCACGTCAGTGTCAGACGTACGCAGTTTCATCGGTTTTGCTTCGTATTATCGCCGATTCGTTGAGCACTTTGCCACCATTGCAAAACCCTTGCACGCTCTAACGGCGAAAGGAGTGAAGTTCCGATGGGGACCGGAGGAGGAGGCTGCATTCTGCTCCCTCCGGGACGCCTTGGTTAGGGCCCCACCCTTGCGCTATCCGGACTTCGCGAGTCCCTTCTTGCTAGACACGGACGCTAGCAACACGGGCATTGGGGGAGTGCTGTCCCAAGTCGTTGGAGGGGTCGAACGAGTGGTCGCCTATGGTAGCAGGGTGTTGTCGCCGGCAGAGCAGCGCTACTGCGTCACCCGTCGCGAACTGCTTGCCATTGTTTTTTTTGTACAACAATTCAGGCCATATCTCTATGGTCGTCATTTCACGGTCCGGACGGACCACGCGGCGCTCCAGTATTCATTGCGGGTCGCCCAGCCCTCGGGCCAATTGTCGCGGTGGTTGGAAGTCCTCCAGGACTATCAGTTCACGACTACGTACCGTAAAGGCTTGCGACACACAAATGCCGATGCCTTGTCGCGGTTGTTGCCTTGTCACAAATGTGCGTGCTTATCGGGATCGGCGCGCTGTAAACCGCCGGTTACGGAAGGTAGGGAGGCGTTGGTTGCGGCCGCGAGCACACCAATTGGGGATGGTCCCGCTACCCCTGGGGGTCAGGACTCGCTGCTCTCAATGTCATTGATTGAGTGGGGCCGTCTCCAAATGGCGGACAGCTCCCTGCTGGCATTGCGCCGCAAGACGGGGGGTTCCGAAGGTAACCACGACCGAACTGGCTCCTACGAGCTTAAGCAAGGCCTATTGATGAGATGGGACAGTTTGTCCCGGCGGCATGCGATTGTGGTGCCTGCTGCTGTGAGGGGGAAGGTTGTCTTGGCCGCACACGAACGCCTCTTGCATTTGGGAGTTAACAAAACGCTTGCCCTGCTTCAGCGTGACTATTATTGGCCGGGAATGGGGGGTGACGTGGTGAACATTCTGAAGGGTTGTGTTGAGTGCGCCAGACGGAAACCACCGCCTGTGCCAGCTAATCCACCGCTGCAATCCATCCAGGTCTCGCGCACTAACGAGCTCGTTGCACTCGACATTCTGAGGCCTTTTCCGGTCACGCCTAGGGGTAATAAGTACCTGTTGGTGGGGGTCGAATATTTTACCCGGTGGCCTATGGCGTGGCCACTCACCAACCAGTCGGCGGCGGCTGTGACGGACGCCTTTGTCCAGGGCTACGTCCTGGACAAGGGGGCTCCCGAACGCTTGCTGACTGACCAAGGGAAGAATTTTTCGAGTAAATTACTGCAAGAGGTGTGCGACCTGTTGGGTACCAAGAAGGTGCGTACCTCCCCGTACCACCCGCAGACGGACGGGATGGTGGAGAGGCTTAACAGGACATTGACTTCTATGTTGTGCCAGCAGGTGTGTGAGGCGCATGTTGATTGGGACCTGCAGGTCCCTGGGGTCCTCGCCGCGTATAGAATGGCCCCCCATGCAGCTACGGGATTTTCCCCGTTTTATCTGATGTACGGTCGGGAAGCCGACCCGCCCATGGAAACGCAGCTGGGTCTGTCCGCACCACGAGCAAATTCGAAATTGGCAGAGCATATTAAATTTAATATTCATAAGCTGACAGAGGCAAGGGAGGCCGCACGGCTTAATTCACGGGCTCGCCAAATTGCAAACGAGCGGTTGCGGGCACGGAAGGTGTCCGTGCACAATTGGGAACCAGGTGACAGGGCCTGGCTGCATTGCCCGCAGGCACCTTTGGCTACGTCGCCTAAATTGTTGAAGCCGTGGCGGGGACCCGTGGAGGTCGTGCGGGTTGCACGCCCCCAGTGCGTTCAGATAAAATGGGGAAAACGCCGTTGGTACGTCCACCCCTCCCGACTGAAACCGTTCTCGCCTCCGTATGGCCTCCCCTTGTGTCATGAGGGCCGAGCATGTGACGTGACCAGCGACCCTGAGGGGGAATTGTCTTTGCCTGCTCCTCACATGTCTCCGCCTGATCCGCTCCCAGGTGTCTCGGAACTGACAGCTGCCGACCACCGGCGGCCGGATCTTGAGCAGCCGGAGCCACCGGACGGTCGCCAACGTCCCGTCCCATACGACGGACCGGCCAGACGGACTCGCGCTAGGTCGCGCTACTTTGTGTGACCTGCCACGTGAGGAGTCGAGGCAGCCGGAGCGCCTCGGCACTGCGTTTAGTCACAGAGACACTTGGCGCGTTCGTTTTCCGGTGTTCGCTTTTATTGTGTTCGTTTTCCGGTGTTCGCTTTTATTGTGTTGTTCGTCGGGCTGTATATTGCTTCATATTTAAGTGTTGTGTTGTGTTGTTGTTGTTGCGTTATGGGGCACACTGAGAGGTGGAGTTTCTTTGTTACTGCATTGACGTTAGGTTGTGTTGTTGGTTAACAGCCGGGCCGGCTGCAAGCTATGTGGGAGGGGGTGATGTAGAGGTGATACGCGCTGGGATTAGAGATCGTATGCCACCGCGTAATGATTGGCTGTGTAGGTGGTGACGTGCGCTGACGGTGGAGGATCAGGGGTCAGCGCGGGGTCGTGGGTTACGGGGTACTGATTGGCTGTGGACGGGTGACGTGCTGAGAGGGAGTGATCGGGTGGCAGCGCGGTGTGATTGGTGGAGGAGTGTTAACACGCGCTGGGGAAAACGGATCGTAGAGAGAGTGCGTCGTGATTGGTTCATTAAGGAGCGATGCTCACGTTGAAGTACGCATCAGCTCCGCCTCTCGTGAGCAGGGGCTATAAAAGGGGATGCACACAGGCGTGAGGGCAGTGTGTAACCAGCGAAGAATGAAGACGGGGATGAAGACCTAGGGCCCTGCGGTACCTAGTCCCGCTGTCCTAACGGGACCGGGACTCTGTGTAACCCAGAGGCGAGTGTAGTGTGTGTAGCCAGAGGCGTAAGGTCTACACGAGCCGAATGCAGTGTATTGTGTAGCCAGGGACATAGGGTCTACACGAGTCGAGTGTATTGTGTAGCCAGAGGCGTAGGGTCTACACGAGTGAAGGGTATCGTGTGTAGCCAGAGGCCTAGAGTTTACACGAGAGTAGTGGAGTGTGAAGTCGGAAGAAAGGAGACTACACGTTGTATTTTGATACGTAAAGATTTAATAAAAGTGTGTTCCCGTCAAGAAGTTCCTGCCGTCAATTCCCATACTTCAATAGTACCTTTGAATAGGCTTAAACAGCAGATAGAAGAATATCTTGCTGATTAAAAGGCAGGTTTTTGGAGGGACACAAGCGCCGTACAGCTCTCTTTTATGTTAAAGCTGAGAGCACAGAGAGCAAGTAGAAAACATAGAACTCTATACAACTGATTTGTGGATTTTCAAAGTGTTGCAAGAAAGTGTTCATACACCGAATAATTCAGCAAAGAATGCAGGACTGAGGGTCAATGTGGAAACGACAAACACGATGGTGTTTGGAAGTGAGAATGATAGGAAACCGAAAGATAGAGCATGTACAAGAAAATGGTCTACTTGGGAAGCATGTCGACCTGGGACAATGACTCTACGAAGGACATAATAAGAGCAACGGTCGAGAAGGCAAAAGGAGTAACGGCAGGATTTAACAACATATACAGAAGCAGGCAAAATAGCTACAAAATCAAGCTGAGCATCCTAAAGAAATGCGTTTCCAGCACAGCTCTGCATGCCTGCGAAACTTAGACAATAAGAAAGACTGACAGGGACAAAATAGTTGCATTTGACATGGTACTGCTGTAGGACACTACATCTTAGTTGGACGCAGAGAGTGACAAACGTAGAAGTGAGAAAAGGCTGAACATAACAGAAGACTTGATGCAAGTGGCACTGAGAAGGACACGAAGCTTGTTTGGGCACATATGCAGGATGGAGAACAACAGGAAGATATAAACTGTAATGATAGGAATAATGGGGGGAGCTGGAAGAAGAGCAAGACCCTGTAGGGAATGGCTGGATAAATAAGAGATTGGTGCCAGAGAGATGCACATCGCCTCAGCATGTTGGCACAGGGTAGAGAGCAGTGGAAACAAGTGACACAAATTGCATTAGACACCTTCAGGCTTTCAGCCCAGATGATGATGATGAGTGTGGTGACAATGATAGCGATGATGATGAGAGCTATGATGATGATGATGAGAGCTATGACGATGATGATAGCTATGATGATGCTGATGAAAGCTATGATGATGATGAGAGCTATGATGATGATAGCTATGATGACACTGATGATAGCTATGATGATGATGATAGCTATGATGATGATAGCTATGATGACGCTGATGAGTGAGTGCTTCCTCACCATGGGGGGCATGTAGGCGGCCTTGTGGATGCGCACAGGAAACACAAAGTGCTCGTGCAGGTGATCCACGTACTCGCACACCCTGCGGGACACCACGGCACACCTATTAACACCACACACCACCGCATCCCACGGCACACCACCACACACCACCGCAAACCACCACACACCTATTAACACCACACACCACCGCATCCCACGGCACACCACCACACACCACCGCAAACCACCACACAACTATTAACACCCCACAGCACACCACCACTTAACACAACACCAGAGTGCGAAACCACACACCACCATACACAACCACACAACCACCGCAACACCACGGCATCAAGTACCAACAACCATTTACCAACGTGCCGCCAAACACAACCACAAAGAACAATCATACTCAAACCCCGCACACCCCAAACACACGCAATAAAAGTCACACCTGCCACACGCAAAAACAAAACTCGCACAACACAGATCCCCTGTATAGCCTCAATAGACTATTGGGGCAAGTGCTGCGAGCAAGCACCTATGAAAGCCATCACGTTAAACGAGGGGGTGGGTAGCCAGAACCATGCTCGACCGCCTTTGTCTCCCCAGTGGCAACATTTACACGTTTGCACCAGGTACTCATTTTAGGCCAAGTCGACCTAGAGGAAGCCTAGGACCGATTCAGATAATCATCACTGGCGTTGATTGCTGCAAGCGGAAACAGAACACAACCAGCACACACACGCACACTCGGTACACACAACACAACGGACACCCAACTCCACTGTCAAATGCACACACACACCAATAAACACAACCGCCAAACAATCAACACAACCGCCAAACAATCAACACAACCGGCCAGAGCCGGATGTGGGTGTTCCTGATCCCGGGTCACCAGGCAAGAACCATCGCTCCACTTCTCCTCCTCTTTAACATTCAGAGCAACGCAACGACACGAATAAACAATCTGACTTTTCTCACTAAATCCGTCACGTCAATGTTTGTCTGAGTCTGTCGAGAGTCGCGGGCCCGGGACACGCATCTCGATCGTCCCCCACCTGCCTCTTCCCTCCCCAAATCTGACCACGCTGCCATGCGACATGCGTGACGTTAAGCGTGATGTCACCTGTTCTCCAGCGACGTGGACACGGAGAGGAAGTCGAACATGCTGATGTGCTGCGCAAGCTCACACAGCCCCACGCCTCCCGCATGCGGACACACGGGCACTGCAAAGACATAGATCCCCCGTATAGCTTTTACGTGCCTGTTGGGAAAAGTGCTGTTAGCGAGCAGCTATGCAGGCCGACACATAAGGGGTGGCCGTCTTTGTATCCCCAATGCTGATATTTAGACACCGTTATAGGTTCTCATTTAAGGCTCAGTCAATCTAGGGGAAGCCCAACACTGGTTCAGATACCTGTCACGAGTGTTGGCCGGGAATTGAGCGATAACCTAACTTGGGTCCAAGGGTTCATAACGCAGTGCGCCAATCACTACACTACCGCTCCCTACATGGGAACTCCACACACACAATGTAAGTACTCATTCACAGGTGCATACACACATGGACGCACACACACACGCACATAAACATTCACATAAAGACACAAACACGCATGCACACACAATTCATTAACACACGAGCGTAGGCACACACAGAAGTCAGGCCCACAACCCATCACAACTCGGCTAGGCCACAGCTCTGATTAGCACGGTTGGCTACATACGGTGCGAAAGTTCAACAACATGCATAAATACACGTGGTGTGCTCAAAGTTGATGCCGTCCATACACAGGGCCACCCATAGCCACCATCAATTCCTGTCCCATTGCCCCCGAGCTTCTGGACCTGTGCTCCCCCGTGCCCACCAATGGCTGCGTCTGGCCTCCACGGCTACCCCTGGCCACCCCCGACCACCCCCGGCCGCACCTTGGAACTTGCGGGCCATGAGCAGCACGGCGAGGATCTCCGGAATGCCGCCCAGGCGACACGTATCCACCTGGCAGAACTGTAGCGCCTTCGCCTGCAGAAGCTGCTTGAAGACGACGCGGTTCTGGCACTGGGGGCGCAGGTCACGCCACCGCGACGGTGCCGCTCATTAGATCGATGCCAGCTGGCTCCGTTGTGACTGTTTGAACGTCCGTGTGTCCGTTGGGGGGGCGAGTGGGTTAGCTTGCTCAGTCGTTCGTCGTTAGGGAGTTGGTTGGGTCAGTTGCTCACTCATTCGGTGGTTGGTTGGTGTTGTGATTGTAAACAGCGCGGGCGTGTTGTACAGTTAATTAAAAAACCCAAGTGAAATCGACGCTGATAAACCAATTAACACCGATACTAAAATTAAATGAGCCATGAGGAAATTAAATAACAAAAATAAACCAAACATAATTGGCCATAAACTATCACGACTGCAACTCAGACACCTCACACCAGGGACACAACAGAGCAACACAACGCACACCCACGCCCGAGCCCACCCATCAGCATTTGTACTCCCTGCATGTAACCATTTCCCTACGAAATCAACAAACTTCGCAGTAGAAAAAGGAATATTAAAAAAATCGGCCAAAATCATTGAATTCAAACCTCAGCACCGGTATCAGGAACTCACCTGCTCACCCGTCGCCACACCAATCCCCAGCGCAGACAGCGCCTGAGACAGCGGGAGACAGCGGGAGACAGCGGGAGACAGCGTCACACCAAGACAGCCAAGGAGCCCCCCGGCTACAGCGTCTCCTCGCCAAGAGACGTGGTGTTTAAGGTGAGAGAGATGCGTGACTTTGCTATACACTCCCCCCACCCCCCGCACCACCCAGTTGTAGAATGGTGGTGCCGCCTACAGCTCCATCTGTCACGTTACTCCGCGTGTCACATGACCCCATTTAATAACGTGTCCCCGTGTACCGAAGAGTAATTCCTGTAGTCACGAAAGCTTCAAATCAAGTTTGTGTTCCCACATGTCACGTGACCCCGCGGGGTGGCACCTGCGAGATGTGTTTGTGACCCAGCACGTCGTCGGGAGATGTGGGCTCCTCGATCCAGAGGGGCCGGAACCTCGCGAGCTTCTGCATCCACTCCACGGCCTCCAGCACGTCCCAGCGCTGGTTCGCGTCCAGCATCTATGCCCCCCCCAAAACCAAAATGCATTTTAAGTGGAGGGCACTGGGTGATCATCACCACTTGGCCAGCATGGAGATATTGGGACAGCGCGGGAGGGCAGTGCGTGGGTAGTGCGCGGGCAGCGTGTGGACGGCGTGTGGCTCGTGTGTGGGTAGTGCGTGGGCTGCTGCATGCCACTCGTACCAGGGTACGGTCGGGCCCAATGACGTCACGGATGATGCGGCAACGCCGCTCGTCGTCCTCCAACGAGCTCCCCACCTTCACCTTGAACCTGCGCCAGCGCTCGGCAAACACGGAGCGCGGCGCGATCAGCGTAAACACGACCCCCGCGCCGCCTCTCATGCAAATCAGCGTCGAGCCGCGCGCTAGCAAAACAACTCCTCAGATAATCGCGCTAATTGTGTTTGCGCTCGGCACAACGCAGGTAATCAACGGCATTAATGAGGAGGAGGCAGCGTGCGTGGCATCCACGTGCTCACGGGCAGGGATTTCGTTGCAGTCGCACGCACGTCTGCGCTCGATAGCCTCTGCTCGTCGGACTGCCTGTCGGCCTATGCTGACTTGGGTTGTTCGCATCCCACGGGGGCCAGGTGGTAGGCAGCAGAGAACAGTGCACAAAATCCATCGTTGTACTGCTCTTCTATGCTCCCGCGTCTATACTTACTCCTCACCACTCACCCCTCAATCCTGACCCCTCAATCCTCACTGCTCACTCCTCTCCCCTCACTGCTCGCCATTCACTACCAACCCCTCATCCGCAAACCGTTGTCTCACCTTGTCCAGCCATCCTGCAGGGCCTCGGTGCACCGCTGGGAAAAGGGTGGGGAGAAGTGTGAGACAGTGGGAGATGGGAGGGGAAGTCAAGGAGTGACAGAGGTACACACGTGACCATCGTCAGGATCCTTACAGGACAAGCGTTCCATTACAGGTGTGAGGTTCAGGTGACACAGGTGTGAGGTCCAGGTGACACAGGTGAGTGAACGAGGCACAGGTGAATTGGGGCCGCACCTGTCTGAGTTCGGCGTCTGGGTAGCCAAGCCACGCACAGGACGTGGTGTATGCCGGGAATCCTGATTCCATCAGCTGGCTTTCTGGAGGTCACAGTGAGATGGGGTGAGGGGACGGGGGGGGGGGGGGGGAGAAGTAGGGAGGATAAAGACGCTCAGAGGTGGTGTGTTGAACTTCTTTCGCACCGTACGTAGCCAACCGTGCTAATAGGAAGTGCGGGAGGATAACAAAGTAAACACAAAAAGCGGTTCTAAAGATAGAGTTTTCAATTTAGATTAAAATGCAAATTGTTCCAGTGGCTTCATAATTAATTATTCTCCATCCGCCCACCTGAGTGCAATTTACACCAAGTACAGTGCAGACCGCTCACCACCGCAAGTCGCTCGGTCTTGCGGACGGAGATTAATTTTGCGCTGGGTTGCGACCTTTCCCCTACGGCTTTCAATTAAAATGGCACGCAACAGGCGTCTCAGCAGGCGCATGGGATGGAGTCGGAGCCAGAACCAGATTCCCATCCTCCACACGGACGCAGGGCACCCCCCGTTAGTGCCCCACGGGGGCTGCATGGTGGGCAGCAAAGAGGGCAGCCCAACAAAATCCACGATTGTATTGCTGTGTTCCCGCATCTATGCTCACCCCTCACCGCTCCAGGTCACTCATGCTAATGAGACTCTATCCTGGTCTCCAGTTCCCACCAGGTTCAACAAAATCAACTTGAGCTCTGCCGGAGCAGCTGAATCGGGACAGTGAGGGCCCCGTGGGCTATATCAGGTGTGAGGAACCTTTCTTTTTACCACCGAGCGGAGAATACGAGTTTAAAATAAGTCCGGCGAGCAAACACACGTTAACGCACACTTAGCATTACCCAGCGATAACGCAAAAAACACACACGAGGGTGTGCATTTACCGCATTCATGGGATGCCTGCTCACCACTCCAACACATTCATGATGGATACTCGCAGTACAGCAAGTAGGCGTCGCACCGGCGTGTACGGTGATCAAGTGTTCTCTCCTCCACAGAGTCGGGTTTCTCCAGACTCTACAGTTATCCCTCTCAAATCCACCACAAACTCCCGTAGGGAATCGGACAAACGTCCAAACAGGACACGTGCGGGACAAGAACTTCTGGCTTCCTGAGTTTACTAAAGAGATGAAGCTGTAGAAAGGTGTCCGTGGGGGGTGTGAAACTCCCAATGAGAATATAAAGGGGGGGGGGGTGTGAGGGGAAGGGAGGGGGCCTTGCACACTCACCCCGCGCCTCCCTGCCGACACTTCCCTTGCGCAGGATTTCTGTAAAACACCAGAGAGCTTGTTTCAGAAAGGAGAGAGATTTATTTTCATCCAAATAAGATTCTACTCTTGCTGCTGATGACACTGTAAGAATGCATATTAATTTGGGATTAGCTTGCACCACCAAGTGTTAGTGAACAGCCCGTGCTAGGAATATGTCACAATTGCAAACATTTTCTCCAATTTTACGCCAATTGTGTTATTAACGAAAACAGACTAGGAACCCATGTGGAGCCCTCACACAGCAGTACACCACCCCGTGTAAGGGAAAGGTTCACAGACGTTCCTACCACAGAACTACTTCTGAAATACTTGGAGGTAACATTTCCCCACCCACACTGCTGCAGACAATAGCATCCATCGCATGACACTCCGATATTTTTCATTCTCAGAGGTGGAATTTATCCCCAAATTAATAAAAAAAAACAAATGTGTTACGATGGTTTCTTGTGCTGTCATTGGCGATTGGTTTGAGAGCATCAATTCAATCAACTTGACAACCCAGCTCAGTCAAGAATGGCTGGATCCCAGATACAAACCTCAGCATCTCACTGGCGCGAGCTCAGTTCTCGGACATGCCAATGACGAACCCTATGAGCCGAGATGGTCCATTTAGCGCTGGACTTTGTCTCCACGTTTTGGGAAATCCCACTGACTAATAGCATCACGATGTTATACTAAAGTTGTGTTCGTGTTGGATCATCTTCATGAAAGTTATCCACCATCTGGTATGGACGGATGGACAGGCTGACAGAGCTAACGCATTAAAGCTTTTAAGCGGGGCGCGTCACCTAGCGCCTCGGCGCGTGTCAGCGCGTCCGTGATGTAGCTAAAGTCGATGCAGGACACCAGCTGTTCGGGCTCCTGGGGGGCACGGAAGGTGATGGGGGGGGGCAGGGGAAAAACAAGGATAAATCTTTCACTGAATATTCTAAATGTTTGTAGTCGAAGGCACATGATTCGCAGCCACAGCCAGAGGTGTACTGGAGGTGGTGTGCCGGATGCAGAGAGAGACGAACCCCCTGCCACTCGATCACCCCCACCACCGCCCCGCCACTCAATTAACCCTCCCAGCTGGGGGCTGCCGTCCAATTCATTTTTGTTTGATTTTATCACAACCTCTTTTGTGCCGACCCCCAATTTCCTGTTTGTTTAGCCTCATCCATACAATTAGCATACGTTTAACATGTTAATTTTAAGTACCTTCTACGCATTTTCCCATGAATATGCTAAATTCCTCTTGATATGCACATTCTTTTGTTAAGGCTCTCTTCTTCTTCCACCTCCAACTCAGCTTATACATAAGCTCCTAGCTTGGCAGTGTCTCATTCTTCACCTGAAGACGGCTGCTTGCGTTGTAGCCGAAACGTCGTGAGAATTATTTGATTTTATTATGTTTTATTTTTATTATTTTATTACTTCCCTTCTACGTGACTTTACCGAAAGAACCAAGAAGATGAATCCCTGCAGTCACGAAAGCTTTAAATCGAAATTTAACATATCATTTGCGAACATCGCCGGTTCTTGAAAGTCACGTACGGGATTTGATGCGTGTATCGCGATCATAAAACTGTCTTTCTAACAATGCACTAAAGCATCACTGCTTTCCCAGAACAGATTTTTGACATTATTTTATTTTGGCTGTGGTGGGAGGGGGCAGGGCCCCCCACTTACCATGTCACTCAGCAGCTTCCACAGCGGCTGCAAGAGGGGGGAGGGGACAGAGGCAGTCAGCCAGGCGCGACACCACAGCTCCAACTCCCCCAGGTCCCTCTTGGGGAGCTAAAGCACTCACCCATCAGCAGCTGGCCATTGTAACACCGTCAAACATTAACGCACGATTGCCCAAGAGCGGATTATACCCCCCCCAAGAGAGGCTATGGGGGATGGAGCGCGTGACTTGTCATTCAACAACAACAACCGCCGTTCACTCTGAAGTCACCATGACGCTTTGTGCCATGCTAGGTGAACTGTGAGGCCACATGAAGTGTCAAAGACCCGCTGGCAGGAGGTCATGGAACAGACCCAGGTGCCATGGGTTGACCGACTGAGATGACTGGCAGATGCACCAACTGTACTCCGCTCGTTGTTGTGAGCATCGTTCCTCTAACCTCCATTGTTGCTGGAAGGCAACTGCCTCCAACTCCCCAGCAGCCTCCTTTATAAACCTCCTCCACAGAGGTCTATCTTACACTGCTGGCACCAGTCATTAGAACATCAGATTAGCTGCACATCCTTCTGTACCACATCAGTCCATCTATTCTCTAGCCCGTGCCGCGCCCATTCAGCCCGATCTATCCAGCCGAATAGAAGCTGCTTGAGCATGCGGTGGTTGGGCATGTGGGCTACATGACCCAAACACACACAGACAAAGATCCCCCCCCCCCCCCCCCGTACAGCCTACACAGACTGTTGAAGCCGGTTCGGCGCATGATGGGGTGCAACCCGGAATCACCAGCATGCATCACCTGTGCTACCTCTACCACTCACCCATCGAGCAAAACCTGTGCAACATTCCCCACCTGTACCACTCACCCCACCTGTGTCACTCAACTCACCTATGCCGCTCATCCCACCTGTACCACACACCCCAAGAGCATCACTCACCCCACCACCTCCTCCAGCACACGTGCACCACCCACACCCATCTCGCTGTGGCCCCGTGGCCGCCCCCGGTCCTACCTTGCCCTCGAGCCGGGCCCACAGGTCCCAGAGCGCGTTGAGCACGGCCGCCATCGCCAGGTGGATGACGCCTTTCTCCGGGCCCACCTGATCGCGCCCATTTGTACACACACGTACACACACGTACACACAGTCGAACAGAGATACGTGCACACACAGATGCACACATATACACGACACACGCACGGACAGACACCTTCATCGATTGCCCTAGATATACACGTTCTCCCATTTTCCGGCTGTATCCTTCTTCGATAAGTTCTTCAGTCACATTCTGGAATTAATTTCACGTTATCGGCAAGTATCAGAAAATGTATACTTTGATCTCTCCTCTTCTCTTGGTCCCGTGTAATCTCACCCCAACAGACCCCCTCAAGCCCCCCCTCCCCCTCACCTTTCCCGTGTCCCCTCAGCTCCCTCACCTCCCTCCCTGCTCACCCAGCGCAGCTGCCCGTCGTTGGCGAGGCGATGGTAGAAGGAGCCAAAGTCTTCGAAGATTCGCTCAAGTTGCTCGCCCACGACGAGGTCTGATATGGCATGCACGGCGCACACGACTGCCATGCACGCATACAAAGACAAAGATCACCCGTACAGCCTTCATGAATTGTTTGGGAAAGTGCTGTTAGTGAGGACCTATGAAGGCCGGCATGGCACACAAGGGGTGGGTGGCAAGCTGCCCAGCCGACTTCTTTTGTCTCCCACGTGGCAATGTTTACACAATCGCTCTAGGTACTCATTTGAGGCCGAGTTAACCTAGGGGAGGCCCAGGACCGGTTCGGATAATCACCACCGGCGTTGGTGACCATGAGCGGAAATAGAGCCCGGGTCACTGGGCTCGTACGGCAGTGTGCTAACCCCTAACATACAGGCCCCCACAGAGGCACGCAAATACACTTATGTATGTTGAACTTCTTTCACGCCGTACGTAGCCAACCGTGTTTATCGGAAGTGCGGGGGAAGGACAACAAACTAAACACAAAAAGCAGTTCTGCATGTAAACCATGTGCATGTCAAGCAAGCCTCAGGTGTGCCTGTGTCTGGGCCCAGTGTGGCCCCCCTAGGTTTGGTGTTGGTGGCGTGCCCCCCCCCCCCACCCTATTCCCGTACCGATCTCGTTGCCCCTGCCCAGGGTGAAGGTGAGGCCAAACCCGGAGAGGCCTCCGCATGCGTCCGTGCGGACCTCCACGTAAGCAGCCGAATAGTCGGGGTCACGGTGCTGCACACACAGAGACAAAGCTCCTCCGTGTAGCCGATTCAGAGCAGTGCAGTGCATCCAGCATGCACCTATGAGTGCATCCAGCATGCACCTATGAGTGCATCCAGCATGCACTTATGAGTGCATCCAGCATGCACTTATGAGTGCATCCAGCATGCACCTATGAGGCCGTCACGGCGCACGAGAGGGTGGTGTGGCTAGCATCACCGCGTTTGTCTCCATAGTGCTGATGTATTTATTAAAGGCCGAGTCAGATAATTGTCACTAACATACCAGTCCCCACATACAACACGCAAATACACTTACAAGCACGTATGTATAAACTGGCCACACATCTCAAATACTCATTGCAGCAATGTTTGTGAACATTACGCGCAGTTATCACCACACTGTAACTTCGCACTGCAAAACCTTTTACTTGTCTTTACATCCTCAGCAGAAAACATCAATGTGTCACTGAACTTTTCATGTGCATTTGCGCAAGGGCGCCACCATATTTGATCGCATGATAACATCCACCACCTCGAGCCAAAATCTGGAGAGATCATGTCTCCGAAATCTCAATGAAGTTAACGTAACGATGCTAATCATAATGAACAGCCGACTACTTAGATGAAGAAGGCCCATCCCAGGCCGGGCCTGTGGCGTTACTCGCTGAGAAAAGGGCGTCCCAGGAGCGATGCTAAGAACGCTACAGCCATTGCCGGGAATCCAACTCGGGCGACAAGGTTGATGGTATTCATATTCTTGGTTGATGGTAATCATATTCTTGGTTGATGGTATGGTGCGCGATCACTGTGCCACTGCTCCCACCCAGGTCTCCGAGTGAAACGCCTTGCAAAAGCACACACGCAAACAAGCATCCACCGTTATCCACAATCCAGGTGTATACAAACCAATGCCCACGCTGCACACATATTCTGCTACGTGTACATGCCATTCGTGAAACCACTGCTGGATGAGGGCTTCTCCACGCCGTGATAGGTCGTGTGGGTTATTTGACCATACTTCACCATGCTGGTTAGTGCCGGTTGGTGAAGACGAGCAGCATGGTGTGGAAACATATCGTCGCATGCAATGCAGAAGGGCTATTGTCCCAAACGGTGCCAATTGTTTTCTTTTAAGACCACAATGTTATGATTGTATTGCATCTGTGTGCCACTGCCAACACAGCAGCAGTAGCAGCAGGAGCGGCAGCGTGTAATATAATACATATGAAGTATTTTCTGCACTGCTCTCAGCTGCACACACACACAGTTAACAGACTCTATCTACTGCACACTGAATTCACACTCACTCCATCTAAACCAACGATGGGGGAAGTTCCCTTACCGTCACCTAAACATGACTTACACCCACATTGTCACGCACCTTGGCGTGATGCAATGCAAATACAAGAATCGCGCGAAAACGAGGTCTCGACTTTCTTGAGCTCGCAACAACAACGACGACGGCGGCGAGCGGCGGCTGCGTGGCCCTGCAGACAGCGGCGCCCTCGAGCACCCGACTCGTGCCGCTAGAACGCACGCGGGGGTCGTGGTGTCACCAAGTGGGGGGGGGGGGGGTCGTGGTGTCACCAAGTGGGGGGGGGGGGGGGTCGTGGTGTCACCAAGTGGGGGGGGGGGGTCGTGGTGTCACCAAGTGGGGGGGGGGGGGTCGTGGTGTCACCAAGTGGGGGGGGGGGGGTCGTGGTGTCACCAAGTGGGGGGGGGGGGGGTCGTGATGTCACCAAGTGGGGGGGGGGGTCGTGATGTCACCAAGTGGGGGGGGGGGGGGGTCGTGGTGTCACCAAGTGGGGGGGGGGGTCGTGATGTCACCAAGTGGGGGGGGGGGTCGTGGTGTCACCAAGTGGGGGGGGGGGGGGGGTCGTGGTGTCACCAAGTGGGGGGGGGGGGGTCGTGGTGTCACCAAGTGGGGGGGGGGGGTCGTGATGTCACCAAGTGGGGGGGGGAGGTCGTGATGTCACCAAGTGGGGGGGGGGGTTGTGGTGTCACCAAGTGGGGGGGGGGGGGTCGTGGTGTCACCAAGTGGGGGGGGGGGGTCGTGATGTCACCAAGTGGGGGGGGGGGTCGTGATGTCACCAAGTGGGGGGGGGGGGTTGTGGTGTCACCAAGTGGGGGGGGGGGGGTCGTGGTGTCACCAAGACGCGGGGTTTGTGGTTTGTGGTGTCACGTGTCTCTCACGTACCATGGCGTCAGAGCCGTGCTGCTCCAGGGACGTGGGGAACCTCACGTCTCGCACAGTGATCCCCGTCACCCGGCCCTGGGGTCCCATCGCCAATCGGGGGGGTGCAGGGGTCCCAGGAGAGGTCCCAGGAGGTACCAGGAGGGGTCCCGGCAAGTCGAGAACAACGGTCCCAGGGGTCCCAGGAGCAGGCAGGGTTCTGGGGACAGGGGTCCCAGGAGCAGGGGGCACAGCGACAGCGACCCTCAGCCCCCCCTCTCTCTGCTGCTGCTGCTGCCCTGAGCGATGCCGAGCACACGGAGGCAGCGCGGGCGGCTACGAAGGGAGGGGTTCGTGGGGGTCAGAGGGAGGAGACGGGGTCGGGGGTCCCGTATCAGATCCGGGCCGAGCGCGAAGCCTGCGGCTTGAAGCGGAACTCACGGAGACACAAACACGGGGAGACAGACACGGGGGACACTGAGACACGGGGAGACAGACACGAAGAGACAGACACGGGGAGACAGACACGGGGGGCGCTGAGAGCTACTGAGACACGGGGATACGCCGAGACGCGGGCTCTCTCTGTGTGTGTTTGTGTTCTCTCCCCTGCTGCACCACAATGGGGTTCCTCCGGTTTCCGCCCAATGCAACTGGTGTGGGGCAAGCATCACCCCCCCCCCCCCCCCCCCGTGTGTTGAGAATGTAGCAACATCGCCGCCTAGCGGCAGCAGCAGCTACAACAGCAGCTACAGCAGCAGCTACTACAGTAGCAGCAGCAGCTGCTGCAGTAGCAGCTGCAGCAGCAGCTACAGCAGCAGCTGCTACAGTAGCAGCTACAGCAGCTACTACAGTAGCAGCTACAGCAGCAGCTACAGCAGCAGCTACTACAGTAGCAGCTACTGCAGCAGCTACTACAGTAGCAGCTGCAGCAGCAGCTACAGCAGCAGCTACTACAGTAGCAGCTACTGCAGCAGCTACTACAGTAGCAGCTGCAGCAGCAGCTACTGCAGCAGCTACTACAGTAGCAGCTGCAGCAGCAGCTACAGCAGCAGCTACTACAGTAGCAGCTACAGCAGCTGCTGCTGCATCGCCGCCTAGCGGCAGCACTAGCACTGTGGCCTCCCGTGGGCATTGCGAGCGCGATACGCGGATTCTCGGGTCTTTCGGTAAAGTCACGGAGATAGGTTCAAAGATAACAACAAAAATAACAACGTGGTTTTTAGTCGTTTTTTGTCATTTTTCTTCGAACCTATCTACGTCACTTCACCGAAAGACCCGAGAATGTGAATTCCTGCAGTCACGGAAGCTTTAGCGTGAGAAGCCCTCCCTGGGTGAATTCTCCAAATGAAACTGAAACGTGTGGCTATGGGTGCGATGCTACGTCTCGTCTATGGGTCTTATGTGAATCTCAGGGTCTCCCAGGGTCTTATGTGCGATGAAGATGGGCCATTGCCCGAAACGTCGCGTGCTGTATGGTTTCGGACAGCGCGAGCGGAGTGAGCCGGGGCTGCCCTCTCGTGGACTCGGGCCGCTGTCGTGAAGAGAGTCCCGCTCGCAGGCGACGGCCCCAAGTCACGGATGATGTCGACTCGAGCGATGTTGCAGAAGGGCGAGGAAGCTGGAACGCCACGGCGACGGCCAATCCACTGCTGGATGAACGCCTGGCCACGCCGCGTCGCTCATGTTGGCAATTTTGCCAAATTTCATCACCGGAAGACCACACGAACTCTCTCTGCTCAACCCTCTCGTTGCGAGCTCACCTCGACATTGGCATTTGCCTCCCGAGCATCATGTACTGCCATGCGCAAGAACAGAAAATACTCAATCCGCCCGCTCACAACACAACCCGCTGTGCGGACAGAGCGCGTGTGGGTTTACCACGTCTCTCCCACATTAAAACCCACGGTGGCCTGGGCTCAGCCAACTGAGGATAGATAATCATTGTATCTGTTGGTGGCGAAACAGTCCCTTGGCTGATGTATTATTATCATTATCATAATGACCATCCACACTTCCCCAACACATCATCTTGCACACCCAGCGGCGGTAGGGGTCCGTGAGAGTCTTCACTTCTGATCAAACTGCGGCACCGCCCCAAACGTCATCCGACTGATTGAGCAGCGGTGAATACATGTGCGGCATTAATTCTAGATTTGAAAATGTACGGCAGCCGAGTGCGGGCAGGTGCACGTGAGTGGCGTGTCCAGTGGACCTGGATGTCGATACGTGCGTTGGACTTGTTTCGCACCGAGCGCAGCCAACCGTGCTAATCACAGGTGCTCACTGTAGGTGAGAGAGGCACCAGCGCAGTCGGCTACAGGTGAATGCAGTCGAGTTCAAGCCCGGGCGTGACCACCTGGAGGGATGCGGGGGCGGGGGGAGGTCAGGCGGGGGCCGGGGAGGAAGGGTCACGGTGCCGCTCGCCGCAGTCGTCGCTCAGAGTCGCGAGCGGCGCACGAGGAGACGCCGCGCGATGTCCGGGAGGAGGCGCGGGGAGCGAGCGACGGAGACGGGGGGCCGGGAGGAGTCGGGAGACGAGGAGGACCCGGGAGACTCTGGGTGCCGAGATGATATTCCGGTCATTGAGCCCATAACAAACGGTGAGGTCATCCCCGTCGCGTCACTCATTCGCTTCATCATCCAATTATCATTGCTATCATCCGATCGTCATCATGATCCAATCATCATCATCTCAGTCATCCCCTGTTTGACCTCTGTCCTTGTCATCCACCGGGGCAGGATTATTTCTATTTGCAGGGCTGGGGGCAGCTCCAGGGCTGGGGGCACGGCTGCTCGTGCTGCCCCCCCCCTCACCGCACGACGTCTGTGGGAGACGGCGCGCACATCAGCAGGGGGAGAGTTTGGCGAGAGTTTGGCGAGAGGACGTTCTAGGAAAGGGGGGGACGAGGGGGCAGAATTGCAGAGGGGGGATGTGGTAGGGAAAGAGAGGTTTGGACTGTGAGTGATAGAGGAGAGAGGGAAGCAAAGCGAGAGCGCAGACTTGGACAGTAGAGGGAGGGGGCGCGGAGGGTCAGTGTGTTGACAGCGTCCCGTGAGAGGCTGTGGCGATCGCTGAGCGCGGCTCTTCTCGCTGTGTTTACGGCCTCGTAATCGCAGTTTACGGTCGCGGACTCGAGCGCCACCCCGAAGCGCGTGATCTCCCACGGGACCCCTGGTCTCTCACGGAACCCGTGATCTCCCACGGGACTCGGCACCAGCAGCATCGGCGCCTTCAGGCACCCGCTCGCTGACGCCGAGTTCCCCGTGACCCCTGCGTCTCTCCCCTGCGTCTCTTCGAGCCAGGGGGTTTGAGCATCACAGCGTGGGGTCTTGGTGGAGCTGCGGTGATGGAGCAGCGAGTTCGCCGCGGAAATGAGAAGTGAAACCGCGGAACACGAACTGAGACACGGAGACTCGTGACGGGGTTTCCGCTGTTTGCCACCGCGATGCGATGTCAAGATACCCGCTCCGCGATGAGCGTGGGGGAGTTTTTGAGTCTCAAGGGTGAGGGTATGATGTTGCTAATGTTGATGATAATAATCATGTACATTTGATAATTGCATCATTATAATAAAAAAAGCTACTTATTTACCCAGGAAAGCTACAATGAGCCCAAAGGGTATGTTTCAGGAAGGTCTTGCATTGGATGTTTGGGCAATACCAATTATATGGGGGGTTTATAGCTGTGGTCATGCCTTTTAAACTTTATAGATCGTTTCCGTCTTGTCTCCTGCAAAACTGTATGACAGTGACATCTCGGACAGTGGGCGGCTGCGTGTTCCACCTAAATGGATGGGTCAGACGCCCGAGAAGTGTGCGAGTGGGTTGATGATTTAGTGGGTGAGTGAGTGGGTGGGTGGGTGAGTGAGTGGGTAGGTGAGTGAGTGAGTGGGTGAGTGGGTGGGTGATTGGGTGGGTGAGTGGGTGAGTGAGTGGATGAGTGATTGGGTGGATGAGTGAGTGGGTGAGTGATTGGGTGGGTGAGTGAGTGGGTGAGTGATTGGGTGAGTGAGTGGGTGAGTGAGTGATTGGGTGGGTGAGTGAGTGGGTGAGTGATTGGGTGGATGAGTGAGTGGGTGGGTGAGTGAGTGGGTGAGTGATTGGGTGGGTGAGTGAGTGGGTGGGTGAGTGACTGGGTGAATGGGTGGGTAGATGAGTGAGTTATAGAGTGGGTGAGTGAGTGGGTTGGTGGGTGGGTGAGTTATTGAGTGAGTGGATTGGTGGGTGCGTATACGAGTGGTTAGGTGGGTGGATGCGTGATTTATTGAGTGAGTGAGTGATTATGTTGAGTGGGTGAGTTAGTGGGAAGGTGAGTCGATGGTTGGACGCCGTAAAACTGTGGGAGGCGTCACCCCGATGTTGCCCTGGTGCGGTGAGTTGATCGCGCGTTGCCAACCGCAACTGCTGACAACTGGGATCGGTGGAGCCTGGTACTGTACCGCCACGTACCGGCCAGATGCGGCAGTGCCAGTTGTTGTGGACACTTGTAGACGGGCACGCGCAGCTCGTGGTCGTCACTTTGGTGTCTGCGCTTTGAGGTCTCCTCGCTGCAGCCTCCCTCGAAATCCTGTCCCGCGGGTGCCTCCTCCTCCCGACTGACTCGGTGTCATTCCAAGCGTGGACTTCCCCACGCTGCTTTGCGCTCCTCCACGCAGCTTTGCATTCTTCGTGTGCATGCTTTGATCCGTGTCTGATCCACGTCTGATCCACGTCATGGCGATGTTGCTTTTGTGGGGGTCGACGTCCACCCCACCGCCCTCGCGAGGCAGGTCGGGCGCGACGTCCACCCGTTCCGCTCCCTCCTCCACCTCGTCGGTCAGGTCCCGCCGTCGGGCCCCCACCGACCGAGTGATCGGGCCCCCCGCGCCACACGGAGTTAAACCACTCACCCGCGCACACCACAGCTAACCTGGGGGGGGGGGGGGTACGAAGGCGCTCGCACCTGCGGGCGATCGTCTCTGAAAGCGCGCACGCTGCGGCCCCGCGTTCACCCTCGCCGCGCATTCCCCCACGCAGCTGCTCCGCACAGGACTCACAGACACCACACCGATGTTCTGTGCTAACACCACACCGATGCCCTGTGCCAACTTTTATTCGTGGTGCAAATCCCGCACGCACTGCCCGGAGGGAATATTTGGCGAGAAGAGCCTCGCCTACTGTTCCCCAAATCCCCCGATACTCAGACGCTCTTTCACGTACCTCGCAGCTGGACTCACGGCGTCGCACGACCGCTGTGAGATTCGGAGGGAGGAGAACGAGAGAAAACTTTATCTATCACTCCATCGTAGCAGCACTCGCTGGCATCACACGGATGCTGCGAGCGGCTCGAGAAGGCAAGACGGCGGGGAGTCGGTCTTGGCGGCCAAGAGGTTGAAGACAAGAGACCTGAATGGTCCCGGACTCCACTTTTTACTCCCCTAACTCAAAAGGCCCGGGGTGACGTCGTGCCGCGCGACCAATTGTGCGCCTGCCTCTCAGTATCGCGCACTTGGACCTCGTGCCACGCGGAGTACTGCTGCTCCGCGTCCCCATTGCTCCCCCGTGCTCACTCATTCTAACCTCAGGGTCTGCTCTTCATGCCTAACATTCCACCCTCAGCCCCTCCCGATGTCGTGAATGACTCATTGCGGCTGGCCCAGTGAACCTTTTTGCACCCAGACAACTTTAATCCAACTCAGTGGCACCGCAGTGTGACCTGTCCTGCGAGGATCGGCCAGTCTCCTGGCACCGGGAAATCGCGGGGGACTCTCCTCCTAGGGACCCTTCGGGTGAAAACCCGTCGTGCCAGGCAATCCCCCGCCAGGACACTCCGTGTGTGCGCTGCGTGTGTGCGCTGCGTGTGTGTGCTCAGTGTGTGTGCTCAGTGTGTGAGCTGCGTGTGCAGTGGTGAGTGCTGGGTGAGCGGTGAGTGCTGGGTGAGCGGCGAGTGCTGGGTGGAAGATCGGTGATTCTCCTCTGCTTCCCCCTGACTTTGGAACTCCCCCCCAAGACGTCCCTGGCCCTGTTCAAGTCCAGTCTCAAGACGTCCCTCTCGGCCGCCTCCCTCCCCCCTCTCTCTCGGATGAACACGTCCACTGTGTCCGCGCGGGCTCGAGACACACGTGGTCGCTCCGGACGCCGCACGAGTGCACACTGCATAGCGCTGTCTGCTGCTGAATGCGGACTGTCTGTGGGCGACAACTGCGGACTGGTTGCCGGGTGCGGGATGAGTTGTAGAGTGCTGGGTGTGTGGCGAGAGTGCGATGGGTGTGACGAGTCCAAGGTGAATGCTGAGTGAGTGGTGAGTGCTGGGTGCGGGGTGCTATGTGTAGGATGCGGGGTGCTATGGGTTGGATGCGTGCTATGCGCGTGTTCCTGGCCCCAGGCCGCAGGTTCAGCTGCCGGTCTCGTCACGTGCTCGCCGCGCTGGGCTTCGTGGGGCTGGCCCTGGTGTACGCGCTGCGCGTGAACCTCAGCGTGGCCATGGTGGCCATGGTGAACAGCACCGGGGCTGCGCACCGGGACAACAACAGCGCCTACTGCCCACTGCCCGTGCCCAGCAACGGCAGCCGCCCCGCACAGCCGCCCTCTGTGCGTCACAGACACGCGCACTGCACTCAGCGCCACGAGCCTAACCCTGAGCCCGACCCTCACTTTACGCATCCCACCCTGAGCTTGACTACACCTCATATACACCACATTATCTCTGACCTTCACCTCTGCCCAACCATTCCTGCATCTGACTCCCCCTTTCCCCGCCCAGGTCAACGTTTACAACTGGGATTCGCGAATCCAGGGGTGGATCCTCAGCTCCTTCTTCTACGGCTACATCATCACCCAGGTGCGCTCCGCTCGCTCCTGCCACTCCACCTGCTCCATTTGGTCCACCTCCACCCCACCTCACCGCTGCACTCCACCTCACCGCTAAACCCCATCTCTCCAGCAGCGTCTGTTTTGTATGTTTGCCCCGTGCCTCAAATCGGGTGCGTGCTTCAACATACTGTGCGGGCATCATCTGGCATATTGATTCGGGCCTCCAATAACCTTTCGAAGGCCTTGCCTTTTCCACCCCACTTAACTCCGCTCGCCCCTTCCCACTCCTCCCCACAGGTTCCTGGGGGTTACCTGGCAGGCAGGTACGGGGGCAAGCTGCTGTTCGGGGTCGGCGTCACCTGCACCACGGTGCTTACGCTGCTCACGCCGATTGCCGCACACTTCGGGGTCCCGTGGCTCCTGGTCGTGCGCGTCCTGGAAGGGCTTGGAGAAGTGAGGACTCTTGCGACGGTGGTGGTCGGTGAAATGGTAGTTGAGATGGAGGTGGCTGAGATGGTGGTTGAGATGATTATGGATGTAGGGTCGAACTGTGGGGTTGAGATGTAGAGTTGAGCTATCGGATTGAGTTGTTGGTAGAACTGCGGGGACCTCGTGTCGTCCGCAGGGCGTCACCTACCCCACCATGCACGCCATGTGGGCGCTCTGGGCGCCTCCGTATGAGAGGAGCACCCTCATGAGCATCTGTTACTCCGGTAAGAACACACAGCCGCCTCCACCACCACCATCTGCATCGCCGCCACCACCACCATCAGCACCAGCACCACCGCCATCAGCACCACCACTACCGCGCTCCACCCTCACAGCTGCTCCTCGCCACTCCCCTCGTGTGCCACGTCCAGGTGGACACTTCGGCACCGTGGTGGCCATGCCGCTGTCAGGGATCATCGCAGACAAACTCGGGTGGCCTTGGATCTTCTACATCTTCGGTACGAGGAGTCGCAGGGCACGGGGGCACGGGGGCACTTGGCATCGTGGTGCCTCCCACGGACAGATTTCACCTGAGATTAGATTTGAGCTCAAGTGAGACTTGACCCTTTTCTAACGTTCAAACCTCACCCAGAACGCAACCGATCTCATCCGATCTGAGAAGCTAAGCAGACTTGAGCCTGGCAACGTACTTGAATGGGCGAATAACCCACATGGCAGGCGTTGTTAAATACAAACTGCGGGGAAGTATGCTGAACAGCAGAGAGCAGAACAATTGTTTTACTGTACCGTACTTCCATGCTCTGCGCCAACACCAACCATGAGCCGTATGGCATGGGGAGGCCCTCTTCCATCGGTCGATTGACCAGGGTTGCACCTGAAAGTTGACCTGGAGCGAGGTTTCGCCTCGAGTGAGGTTTGACCTGGAGCGAGGTTTGGCCTCGAGTGAGGTTTCGCCTGGAGCAAGGTTTGGCCTGGAGCGAGGTTTGACCTGGAGCGAGGTTTGACCTGGAGTGAGGTTTGACCTGGAGCGAGGTTTGATCTCGAGTGAGGTTTGGCCTGGAGTGTGGCCCGAGGCTCGGCCCCTGCTGGTGTCGTCTGCCCTGCAGGAGGTACCGGGCTGCTGTGGTCCATCGTCTGGTTTCTCTTCGCGTTCGATTCCCCGGAGAGGCACCCGCGCATCTCTGCCGCCGAGCGGGAGTTCATCCTCAAGTCGCTGCAGGCGGAGCGGCAGGTCGTGATGATCGCCATCGTCACCATCGCCATCATTATCATCATCAGTAGCAGCAGCAGAACCAGCATTATCAAGATAATAATCATTGATATTGATTTCGTCATCATCAACATTATCTTGCTTATCACTATCATAATATTCATCATCATCAATAACAAAATCAAATTATCCTCATTCTCATATAAATAGTTTTATTCACCATCAGCATGAACATCATCATAATCATCACCGCCGTCATCTCGCATATCATCATCAGGATAATCAACATATTTATCAATACCATCATAATCATCATCACTATCTTCATTAACTTGACCATCATCATGATCGCCACCATCACCATCGTCGTCTCGTGCTGCACCCGAACCTCCGTCCCTGCTTCCATCGGCGTGGTCGCATCACCAGGATGATTGTTACTCACCTGAGCGACGCTCCTCACTCCCGCGTGGTGGTGATGGAGGTGTGCAATAATGCTATTGTATTTTTTTTTCATTCCAATATTGAGTGTGTCTATAAGCAGCGTCATTTATGCAACTATATCGCACATCGGCAAACACGGAGGAGCGCATGAATCACGATGTTTGTCGCCACTTAATGATCGTTTACACACGTAGGATGAAACCGGAGCACCCGGCGCAACCCCACGTATGCGAGGGAGCAACACTCTATCCCACAGAGATAGGTCGGATGATATGAGTCAACTTTTTTGCTAGAGTGCATTCTCCTGGCGAGCCAAGGTACGCCACGTCCTCGACGCCCACAGGAAGGGGGTTTCTCAACTCCCGAGTGTGATCCATCGACCCTCGCTGTTGTCTCCACGTAGAGCTGGATTACGGCGGTGGTGGGTGGTGAGTGCGCGCTCACCGGGTGAGTGAGTAAACGTTGCCCCTCTCCCCCCTCACCGACCCCCGGGCCCCCGTGGCAGGCGAATCACGGCGCGTCCATACCGTGGCGCCACGTGTGGACCTGCATGCCTCTCTGGGCCATCAACGTGGCCATGTTTTGCGGAGGCTGGGGCTTCTACGTGCTGCTCACCTCGCTGCCCACCTACATGAGCACCGTGCTGCACTATGACATGCAACAGGTGACGTGAGGCCAGGGTCGTGTTGCAGGGTCGTGGGGCACGGGGCAGGGTCGTGGGGCACGGGGCACAGGGCAGGGTCGTGGGGCACGGGGCAGGGTCGTGGGGCACGGGGCAGGGTCGTGGGGCAGGGTCGTGGGGCGTGGGGCACAGGGCAGGGTCGTGGGGCACGGTCGTGGGGCACGGGGCAGGGTCGTGGGGCACGCGGTTGGTGCACTGCGCCACGAACCCGGCAATCCAAGATGCATTTCTGTTCATGGCAAACATCAGTTGCAATTACCTGGACCGCTCCTGGACCTCACCTAGGTCGACTCAGCCTCAAATGAGTACCTGGTGCGATGTGTAAATATCGCCACGAGGGAGACAAAGGAGGCCGGGCGTGATGCTGGCCACCCACTCGCTCGTGTGCCGTACCGGCCTTCATCGGTGCTGGCTAACGGCACTTGTCGCAACAGTCTGATAAAGCTATGAGGTGGATCTTTGTGTGCGAGTGTGTGGTGTGTAGGTCGAGTCAGCCTCAAATGAGTACCCGGTGCGATGTATAAACATCACCACTGAGGAGACAAAGGCGGCCGGGCGTGGTGTTGGCCACCCACCCCCTCGTGTGCCGTGCCGGACTTGCTAGGTGCTCGCTAACAGCGCTCGCCCGAACAGCCTGTCAAGACGATACTTGTCTATGGTGTGTGGCAGCAGGGTGTGTTGTACGAATCCCCGCGTGTCTAACCCTCGGCGTGTCCGCGTGGCGCGCCTGACGCCGGCAGAACGGCCTCCTGTCGGCGCTGCCCTACCTGGCGGGCTGGCTCTGCACTGTCGCCGGGGGATTCGCCGCCGACGCGCTCCGCATCCGCGGCCTCCTCTCCATCACCGCCATCCGCAAAGTGGCGACCACGCTCGGTGCCAGCCTCCTCCCTCCCTTCACTACGAACCATCAGCATCCACCAGTCACCAATCATCATTACAATTAATTACAATCGCCATCATCATCCACCAAATATCAGCAGCAGCAGCAACATATTTATATCATCATCCATCAATTATCATCGTCATCATCATTCACAAATTACCATCAAAACATCATGAACCAATTACCATCAGCGTCAGCAATTAAATCATCAATCAGTTGTCATCAATCAATCACGATCATCAATCATCGCCATCCTCGCGGCGTTATGTAAAGTCGTTTCCTGTCGCAATAATGAGTCATGTCCTTTGTGTTGAGCGTTGTTGTTGTTGTGTTGTTGTTGTGTCACGGACTCCTCCAGGCCTCGCGGTCCCCTCCCTGTGCCTCGTGGCATCGGGCTTTGTGGGCTGCAACCACCTCCTCGCCGTGTCCTTCCTCACCTTGTCCGTGGCCTTCGGGGCCTTCACCACAGCGGGCTGTGGCATCAACCAGCTGGACATCGCGCCCCAGTGAGATATAGCCACAGCCTCCACCGCCACGGCCTCCACCGCCACGGCCTCAACGGCAGCCACGTCAAATGCAGAGTGGTGACCACGCACGGTTGGCTGCGTACGGTGCAAAAGAAGTTCAACTTGTATACTTGGACTTGCGACTCGCAGAGAGAGGACGACTCAGAGACGCGAGATGGAACCACGCACATGGGGTGGGCTTTGGGCCTTGCCAGCCTCTCATGAGTTCAGGGCGGTCTCCTGCACACATTGACATTGAGTTGGCACTCGTCGCCCGTTTACATCCCTGAGCCAGTGGTGGAAACTCGACATTCCGATGGCGGGGGTGAGTCTCGTAGGACAACCACTGCTATTGACTTCTCCACAAAGTTACATACATTTTATTTACGCCAGAGGAAGGGATGATGGGCTGAGTTAAACCCCAACCAGGATTCGAACTCGCAACATTCTGATAGCGAGCTGCTCGCTCTACTGCTGAGCCCCAAGGCCGGCTTCTGATCAATGATTTACCACGCGGGCTCGGTTATTATGTGCTAGCAACTCAATAACACACAAGCCACAAGATTACATCACTCAGCGGACGGAATTATGTAACGCCTGTAGAGCACACACAGGTACACACATTAGACAAGAAGCTAATGTAACACTTAATACCGTGGCTCATTTTAATTGTTGGATTCGGCCACTAAGTCGGCTTAACCCACGAAACAAATTGTGACGTTAGCGGCGTTGGTCCTCACTCTTGGCGGCGATTGTGGCGCGTGCCTGCTCAGGTACGCCGGCGTGCTGCTGGGCATCTCCAACACCTTCAACAACCTGCCGGGCTTCCTGGCGCCCACGCTCACCGGCTACCTGACCGAACACGTGAGAACCACAACCCGAGCCGCCACGGTAACGCCGCGCGGAGCGCTGAAGATCCCTCAAAGGGCGCAGGTGCCACACGGGCTTCGACAAGTCCCTACAAGTGTCTAGACAGAAAGATGTGACCAAACGATTTACCGAGTATTCCGCTTTCGTAAACTGATGCAGGACGGTGAAAACACACCTTGAGTCTCTATTTCTGCTCAATGTCCCAATCCCACGTGCTCCCTTTGTGTGCAGCGGCTCGTTAAGTTGCCTCCTCGACTCCAGCTACTGCAGCCGGTTCAAGTCTCCTGCCGTGCAATTTGCTCGAGGCATCGCTCGCCACTTGGGCAACATTCTCTTGCGCGTAAAACCCAAATTCCTCTCGATCTAGCAAGAACATTACTCATCTTAACGTGCCCGCATGCTTGCATGCCCGTGCAGGATACGCTGAAGGAGTGGCATATGGTGTTCTTCATCTCGGCTGGCATCAACATGTTCGGGGCTCTCTTCTACCTGGTGTTTGGATCGGGGAAGCAGCAGAGCTGGGCTCGGGAAGGGGGTCTCGAGGAGGGAGCCTCTCCGGAAGTCTCCTCCGTCGAAGAGGCCGACGGGACGGACGGGTCTGCGACGGAGCAGCGTTGGACACGGCTCAAGTAGAGGTCGGGGATTGACACTAGTCCTAACTCTCGACCCTACGGGACACAGCCCCCAATACTGACCCACGCCATGTCAGACACGCCTCGAACCACGGCCCTGCCAGGCATAGCCATGACAATTGAACGGCACCCTGACAGGTGTCTGCTTCAATAAACCTAAATGTGTCTCTAACTCAAATTTGGACCCTCGCCTTCGGCCTGACCCTTCCCCTACCTATACTAACCCTAATGGGTCTAATCTATCACGCTGTCACATTCCTCTATCATAACCATAATCCTGATCAAAAGCCTTACCCCTAACCCTACCAAACATTCACATCAATAGCCACAATCATTACCTCGAACCCTGACCGTGGCACGCACTCCGTGAGACGTGTGCAGTCGAGCCGCGCCCGGCAGTGGGTTTGCCAGCGCGATGGATCAAGGTCAGAGTCAAGGTCAGGGTCACGGCCTCACATCTCGCGCATAAATGCGCCACTCCCGCCTCCATGGAACCCGAGTCCCCTTAACCCCGCGCGACTCTAGCTCCGCGATCGCCGCGTGACGCCGCTCAGAGCCGCGCGCACGGCACACGGGGACGCCGCGATGTCTGGGACGAGGCGTGCGGAGCGAGCGGGGACGTTGGACCGAGAGGACTTGGCGGGCACATGGCACGTGGAGAAAGAGCTCTCGTGGAGACACGAGTGGGCGGGTGAGCTCTGGCTATGCGCGATCATTTCGACCATCATCGTGGCGCAATTGTTTTGCTGATAATTATGCTGCGATAGTCATGTGATAAGTGTGCTGCGTGCGGATATGAATGGGTCTTTGGATATGAGTGTGTGTATGTATGAGTGGGTGTATGTATGAGTGTGTTTGTCTTTGTAGTGTGCGAGTAAGTTTGTGTGAGTGGAGAAGCGGTGGCACATTGGATGGCACGCTGTGCTTCGAACCCGGCTCCCTGAGTTTGATTCCCGGTCACGGCTAACATCAGTCGCGAGTTATATGTGAACGGTGCTGCGCCTCCCCTAAATTGACTCATCCTTAAATAAATACATGATGTGGTTTGTAAGCTTCAACAGCGGGGAGACAGGCAGCCGGGCGTGGTACTGACAACACCACCCCCTTGTGGGCCATACGAGCCTGAATAGATCTCGCAAACAGTAGTTGCCCCTGCGTTCGGGGTATCCTTGATGTTGTGTGTGTGAGAGTACCGTGCGAACACCAATAGTCTTGCCACTGTCGTGTGGGCGGTGTGTGCGAGTGGGTGAGTTGCACTGGTTAACACACTGAGCTAACGAACCCGTTAACCCGATTTGGATTCCTCGCCGCAGATGTCATCAATGACGAGTAGTTCTAGATACACCCACTCGGAGCCTCTCCTCGTCGGCTCATTCCTAAATAAATACCCGGCACGGCGGATAAAGCACGAAGTGGATCGTGCGCCTGTGAGGGGGGTCTGTGCGCGCCAACTCTGCCTCGCTGAACGACTCCGCGCGCGCGGGTTACAGAACCATTGGCGTGTCATCGCTTCTGCCTCACCTGCACAGGTGATTCATTCACTCCCTTCAGCGCCTGTCCCTCCATCCCCGTCCTCCTCCGTGCGATCACTGGCTGTGCGCGGCCTCATCGGTCGAGTCAAGGCCACGGCCTCTCCGCGTGACGTCGAAGGTCAAGGCTGGGGCAGGTCGCGAGCAAGCGGCGATGGCTGATGAGCGCAGAGTCACTGCTTAGCGACAGGAGAGAGCGTCCGCCGTGGCGGGGATGGGACGGTGAGATCGGATCGGGTGCAGGTGCTGGGTGGATCGTTGCATTACGAGACCGTGAATGATGGTGACGACTTTAGGAGACCTTCATCCGGATTGACGATGACGACGGTCAGGGCCAGTTATGAGCCCAGATTCGAGTGAGGGTTTTAATAAGCATTGAGGTCAGGTCGGGCCTACGGCTACTCCGTTCCGCTCTCGGCCCCTGGGTTTCCTGGGACGCAGTGTCCAGGGCTGGGTGTTCAGAGCACAATGGGGGTCGTTCAGATCCCCGACTGTCAACTGCTCACCCTCAACCCCTCCCCATCACGGCCGCTGCGGTCTTCGATGAACCCCACCTCTCTGTTGGGTTAAGTGCGAGTGAGTTGATTGAGTGGTGTGTGACGTCGCGGGCGACTGTGGATGATGATGATGATGTGTGTACGTCCTTACGAAATAAATCCTCGCCCTACTACAACTGCACAACCGATCATGGTGGGAATGCGCTCGCCGTGTTTATGCAAAGCATCGTCAACTCGGCTCCACCGTGTAAACACAAACCAGGCACACGCGCTGCTGCTGCTGCTCATGGTGGCTAGGTGGTTGCCCACGACAACCACCTACCCACCATGGGCCCACGACAACCACCTACCCACCATGAACCAGCGACAACCACCTACCCACCATGGGCCCACGACAACCACCTACCCACCATGGACCCACGACAACCACCTACCCACCATGGACCCACGACAACCACCTGCCCACCATGAACCAGCGACAACCACCTACCCACTACCCACCATGAACCAGCGACAACCACCTACCCACCATGAACCCACGCCAACCACCTACCCACCATGGACCCACGACAACCACCTACCCACCATGGACCCACGACAACCACCTACCCACCATGAACCCACGACAACCACCTACCCACCATGAACCCACGACAACCACCTACCCACCATGAACCCACGACAACCACCTACCCACCATGAACCCACGACAACCACCTACCCACCATGGAACCCACGACAACCACCTACCCACCATGAACCCACGACAACCACCTACCCACCATGACCAGCGACAACCACCTACCCACCATGGACCCACGACAACCACCTACCCACCATGGACCCACGACAACCACCTACCCCACCATGGACCCACGACAACCACCTACCCACCATGGAACCCACGACAACCACCTACCCACCATGAACCCACGACAACCACCTACCCACCATGAACCCACGACAACCACCTACCCACCATGAACCCACGACAACCACCTACCCACCATGGACCCACGACAACCACCTACCCACCATGGACCCACGACAACCACCTACCCACCATGGAACCCACGACAACCACCTACCCACCATGAACCCACGACAACCACCTACCCACCATGGACCACGACAACCACCTACCCACCATGGACCCACGACAACCACCTACCCACCATGAACCCACGACAACCACCTACCCACCATGAACCCACGACAACCACCTACCCACCATGAACCCACGACAACCACCTACCCACCATGAACCCACGACAACCACCTACCCACCATGGACCCACGACAACCACCTACCCACCATGAACCCACGACAACCACCTACCCACCATGAACCCACGACAACCACCTACCCACCATGAACCCACGACAACCACCTACCCACCATGAACCCACGACAACCACCTACCCACCATGAACCCACGACAACCACCTACCCACCATGAACCCACGACAACCACCTACCCACCATGGACCCACGACAACCACCTACCCACCATGAACCCACGACAACCACCTACCCACCATGAACCCACGACAACCACCTACCCACCATGAACCAGCGACAACCACCTACCCACCATGAATCCACGACAACCACCTACCCACCATGGACCCACGACAACCACCTACCCACCATGAACCAGCGACAACCACCTACCCACCATCAACCCACGACAAACACCTACCCACCATGCACCCACGACAACCACCTACCCACCATGAACCCACGACAACCACCTACCCACCATGAAGCCACGACAAACCTACCCACCATGAACCCGCGACCACCACCTACCCACCATGCACCCACGACAACCACCTACCCACCATGAACCCACGACAACCACCTACCCACCATGAACCAGCGACAACCACCTACCCACCATGAACCAGCGACAACCACCTACCCACCATGAACCCACGACAACCACCTACCCACCATGGACCCACGACAACCACCTACCCACCATGAACCCACGACAACCACCTACCCACCATGAACCCACGACAACCACCTACCCACCATGAACCCACGACAACCACCTACCCACCATGAACCAGCGACAACCACCTACCCACCATGGACCCACGACAACCACCTACCCACCATGAACCCACGACAACCACCTACCCACCATGAACCCACGACAACCACCTACCCACCATGAACCCACGACAACCACCTACCCACCATGAACCCACGACAACCACCTACCCACCATGAACCAGCGACAACCACCTACCCACCATGGACCCACGACAACCACCTACCCACCATGGACCCACGACAACCACCTACCCACCATGGACCCACGACAACCACCTACCCACCATGAACCCACGACAACCACCTACCCACCATGAACCCACGACAACCACCTACCCACCATGAACCCACGACAACCACCTACCCACCATGAACCAGCGACAACCACCTACCCACCATGGACCCACGACAACCACCTACCCACCATGGACCCACGACAACCACCTACCCACCATGAACCCACGACAACCACCTACCCACCATGAACCAGCGACAACCACCTACCCACCATGAACCCACGACAACCACCTACCCACCATGAACCCACGACAACCACCTACCCACCATGAACCCACGATAACCACCTACCCACCATGGACCCACGACAACCACCTACCCACCATGAACCAGCGACAACCACCTACCCACCATGAACCCACGACAACCACCTACCCACCATGAACCCACGACAACCACCTACCCACCATGAACCCACGACAACCACCTACCCACCATGGACCCAGACCTAAACAATGTCACCTCGCCACCGAATCCCCTTCTCGGATCGCGCCGCTGTCGCCGTCGAGTCTCACCCCGATCCGGAAGAATTCTCGCGCTGGCGAGTAGAGTGCAACAACGTGCACGTCCAGAACGAACTCCGCAATCGAGACCCCCCAAACATCGCACCTCCTGGCTTTGACATTCCTCCGCGGGCACGCCGCTCATTTCTCGTTCATAAATGGAACATTTAAGATCAGTAACAGCGGCGCGATTGTGGCCACGCAACCCAAACGATGGACCACAACGGAGACACAGAGACACAGAGACAGAGACACAGAGACACACAGACACAGAGACACAGAGACACAGAGACACAGACACAGAGAGAGAGACACAGAGAGACAGAGACACAGAGACACGGAGACACAGCGAGACGAACTCCGAGCGATGCAAAGCGACCCATCGACACTGAGATATACGTACACGCAGAGATCCCGACATCGGCATCGAGCTCACCAACACATCCATGTTGCCATCACGCGCGAGAAGAGAATGAGAAGAGAATGAGAAGAGAATGAGAAGAGAATGAGAAGAGAACGAGTAGAGAATGAGAAGAGAATGAGAAGAGAATGAGAAGAGAATGAGCTTCTCGTTATCCATTGATGCGTCCCGTGCCTGCATATGCGCGTGTGGGGGGGGGGGGGGGTAACTGTGTGAGGGGGGTTACGTGAGGGGGGGAGGGTTACGTGAGGGGGGGGGTTGTGTGTGAGGGGGGGGTACGTGTGAGGGGGGGAGTGTGAGGGGGGGGATAACTGTGTGTGAGGAGGGTGGGGTTACGTGTGAGTTGGGGGGGGTGTGTGAGGGGGGGGTGAGGGGGGGGTTGTGTGTGAGGGGGGGGGGGGCTACGCGTGAGGGGGGGGGGTGAGGGGGGGTTGTGTGTGAGGGGGGTTACGTGAGGGGGGGGAGGGTTACGTGAGGGGGGGGGGGTTGTGTGTGAGGGGGGGGGTACGTGTGAGGGGGGGGAGTGTGAGGGGGGGGATAACTGTGTGTGAGGAGGGTGGGGTTACGTGTGAGTTGGGGGGGGTGTGTGAGGGGGGGGTGAGGGGGGGGTTGTGTGTGAGGGGGGGGGGCTACGCGTGAGGGGGGGGGGGGTGAGGGGGGGTTGTGTGTGAGGGGGGGTTGTGTGTGAGGGGGGTTACGTGAGGGGGGGGAGGGTTACGTGAGGGGGGGGGTTGTGTGTGAGGGGGGGGGGTACGTGTGAGGGGGGGGAGTGTGAGGGGGGGGTAACTGTGTGTGAGGAGGGTGGGGTTACGTGTGAGTTGGGGGGGGTGTGTGAGGGGGGGGTGAGGGGGGGGTTGTGTGTGAGGGGGGGGGGGCTACGCGTGCTGCTGTCGGCCGAGTCGGGTTGCTGCTGCGTGAGAGGAGAAAGTGCCGAGAGTGCGATGAGTGCAGGTGAGTGGTGGGTGAGTGGTGGGTGAGTGGTGAGTGAGTGGTGTGCTGAGTGGTGAGTGAGCGGTGAGTGGTGAGTGAGCGGTGAGTGGTGAGTGAGTGGTGAGTGAGTGGTGAGTGAATGCTGAGTGGTGAGTGAGCGGTGAGTGGTGAGTGAGCGGTGAGCTGAGTGGTGAGTGAGTGGTGAGTGAGTGGTGAGTGAGTAGTGAGTACTGGATGGGTGCTATGCGCGTGTTCCTGGCCCCAGGCCGCAGGTGCAGCTGCCGGTCTCGTCACGTGCTCGCCGCGCTGGGCTTCGTGGGGCTGGCGCTGGTGTACGCGCTGCGCGTGAACCTCAGCGTGGCCATGGTGGCCATGGTGAACAGCACCGGGGCTGCGCACCGGGACAGCAACAGCAGCGCCTACTGCCCGCTGCCCGTGCCCAGCAACGGCAGCCGCCCCGCACAGCTGCCCTCTGTGCGTCACGGACACGCGCACTCAGCGCCACTACCACGAGCCTCACCCTGAGCCCGACCAGGAGCCCCAACCAGGAGTCAGACCCTGACCCTTCCTCTCACCCATCACTGAGCCCAACCCTGAGCCCGACCGCGTCTCACGAAGAGCAGCACAGCCTCACAGCGCCAGTCAAATGTGGCTATCTCAAGATGCTACACAAACACGGCGGGCATACTTCCTTTACAGAGATAAGGATGTCTTAGATCAGCGGGGAACCCCAAAGGTATTGAACCTGGCACGGGTGGAAGGGTGTTCCACAGTGTGAGGGCGGCAGAGCAAAATGACCGACCAATGACCGAACGGAGGTCGACTGTTTGCTGAAGTGGAGAGTGAGCTGAGAGGGGAGAGGTACACAGAGGCGATTCAATGGAGAGTCTTGGAGACACTGAGTGCGATACAACAGTAAAAAACAATTCCAGATGGGATTGGGAGCCAGTGGAGTGATTGACGGGGTGAGTGAGGAGTCAGCGGCATGTTGGTAGACGTTGAATGTTGAGGTGAGGGATGTGTGGAGACTCTAAAGGAGAAAGTTGCAAGTCGGGATGTGATGACCTTGACCCATGACCCCACCACATACCCCGCCCCGCCCCCCTCAGGTCGCCGTTTACAACTGGGATTCGAAAATCCAGGGGTGGATCCTCAGCTCCTTCTTCTACGGCTACATCATCACCCAGGTGCGCTCCGCTCGCTCCACCCGCTCCACCCGCTCCATCTGTTCCCCCACCCCCCGCCCCACTCCACCTCGCCGCTCCACCCCATCTCAGGATCCCAGAAGGGGGTTGGGCCTCCAAAAATCTCCCCCCCCCCCGCCTCCGCACACCTCCCCACAGGTGCCCGGGGGTTACCTGGCTGCCAGGTACGGAGGCAAGCTGCTGTTCGGGGTGGGCGTGATGGTCACCACGCTGCTCACGCTGCTCACGCCGCTGGCCGCCGACCTCGGGGTGCCCTGGATCATCGTCGTGCGCGTGCTGGAGGGCATCGGAGAGGTGCGCTCCCACACGGCTCCAGGCGGTCCACCAGCTCCCCGGGGGGGGGGGGGGTCGATCACCCTCACCAGACTCCACTCTATAGCCAGACCCCCTAGCGAGACCCCCTAGCGAGACCCCCTAGCCAGACCCCCTAGCGAGACCCCCTAGCGAGACCTCTAGCGAGAACTTCGAGCCACATCCTCTCGTATCCAGGCCGCACTTTCTGTAGCAGCAGCAGCAGCGCGTCCCTTTGGCAATCCACTTCTGGATGAAGGTCACCAAAGTGACTTGACCATACTTCACCACTCTGGCCAGTGCAGACGACTGTCGTTGCACCCTCCATGCCGATAATCTGGACGTCTCCACTCCCCGGCTCATGATGACGGATCCGAGTTTCATCGGCAGCGATGACGCAACATATAAAAAAAGCGTCGCCTTCCTGGGCAAAGAGGCGCAGTCATGGCGATGATAGCGCAGCCGTCTCGCCGGCAACGCTCCGTGCGGCGTCTTCTCGCTCTACGCTCGTCCATCACGCGTGCCACACACGGGGCGCTCGGGGCCTGCCAGGGTCGGCCCTGCACCACCAAACGCCCCTCATTCATTAACTTGTACTCGCCTATCGACGCCCCCTCGTGTGGAACAACGAGTCGCTCCAGGGAATGATCGTTTGAAATAGCGGCCAAATAGTCAACTTGTCATCCATGGGGTCTGAGCTGCCATTGATCCACTCCGTGGTGCGCGGTGTCAGTGGAGGCGCGCGACCCACGCCGCCCCTCTCGAGTCCCCGGGGCGCTGCTCCGCGTTGAGGCTGCAGCAGCTCAGCCAGGGGGGTCCCCCCACCTCGTCCCGACGACCGCCAGGGAGCGACGGGGTCCGGCCTGGAGCCGCGTGGGGGGGCCACCCGTCCGTGCCTCCCCAGAGACGGCGACTCCGGCGTCAGTGGTGGAGCGTGACGGGTGCATGCTGGTGGTGACTGGTGGTGCATGCTGGTGGTGACTGGTGGTGCATGCTGGTGGTGACTGGTGGTGCATGCTGGTGGTTGAGGTGGTGCATGCTGGTGGTTGAGGTGGTGCATGCTGGTGGTTGAGGTGGTGCATGCTGGTGGTTGAGGTGGTGCATGTTGGTGGTGACTGGTGGTGCATGCTGGTGGTTGAGGTGGTGCATGCTGGTGGTGACTGGTGGTGCATGCTGGTGGTTGAGGTGGTGCATGCTGGTGGTTGAGGTGGTGCATGCTGGTGGTGACTGGTGGTGCATGCTGGTGGTTGAGGTGGTGCATGCTGGTGGTTGAGGTGGTGCATGCTGGTGGTTGAGGTGGTGCATGCTGGTGGTGACTGGTGGTGCATGCTGGTGGTTGAGGTGGTGCATGCTGGTGGTTGAGGTGGTGCATGCTGGTGGTGACTGGTGGTGCATGCTGGTGGTTGAGGTGATGCATGTTGGTGGTTGAGGTGGTGCATGCTGGTGGTTGAGGTGGTGCATGCTGGTGGTTGAGGTGGTGCATGCTGGTGGTGACTGGTGGTGCATGCTGGTGGTTGAGGTGGTGCATGCTGGTGGTGACTGGTGGTGCATGCTGGTGGTTGAGGTGGTGCATGCTGGTGGTTGAGGTGGTGCATGCTGGTGGTTGAGGTGGTGCATGCTGATGGTTGAGGTGGTGCATGCTGGTGGTGACTGGTGGTGCATGCTGGTGGGGACTAGTGGTGCATGCTGGTGGTTGAGGTGGTGCATGCTGGTGGTGCATGCTGGTGGTGCATGCTGGCAGGGACTGGTGGTTCACTTTCGTGGTTGAGGTGGTTCTCGTAGTGACTTGGGAGTCGTGGTTAACGTGGTCGTGACATTCTGCTGCGGATGAGTGCGTGGTAAGGGCAAAGTGTGGGTGTGGTTCAGGCACTTGTACCATCGGTAGGGTCTGGTGTCCTGTTTTGGTGGTGAAGGTGGTGGGGTGTTGGGGTGTTGTTGTCACGGTGGGGGTCTGACGTGGTTGAGCTGGTAATGGTGGTGGTGGTGAGCACTCGTGTGGTCCGCAGGGCGTCACCTACCCCACCATGCACGCCATGTGGGCGCTCTGGGCGCCTCCGTATGAGAGAAGCACCCTCATCAGCATCTGTTACTCCGGTAAGAACACACAGCCACCACCACCACCACCACCATTAGCACCACTACCACCACTCCACCCCCCCCCCCTTCCCCCGTGTGCCGCGTCCAGGTGGACACTTCGGCACCGTGGTGACCATGCCGCTGTCGGGGATGATCGCTGAGACGCTCGGGTGGCCTGCAATCTTCTACATCTTCTGTACGAGGAGTCGCGGGGCACGCGGGGCACGGGGGGCACGGGGGGCACGGGGGGCACGGGGGGCACGGGGGGCACGGGGGGCACGCGGGGCACGCGGGGCACGGGGGGCACGGGGGGCACGCGGGGCACGGGGGGCACGCGGGGCACGGGGGGCACGGGGGGCACGGGGGGAAACATCGCGGTTGTTCGGTGGGGAGGCAGTGGCACTCAAAGTGCGGCTGCAGGAAGAGCCACTCAAATATCTCCGTTCAGGTGTGATAGCCGGCCAATGACTTCAGCCGAGGCTGAATGAGCGGCTGCTGCGCTTCCGTTGAAGCACCGACGCTCGCAATGGTTTGCAGCGCGATCTCCGGTGTTGAGAGAGCGGTGAGGGGTGCAATGGGACACAGGGCAGAGGGGGGCACAGGGCAGAGGGGGCACAGGGCAGAGGGGGGCACACAGACACAGGGGACTCACACCGGCCAAACCGATGTGGCCCCTTTTACAAAAATCCATCCCGTGGTACTTTGCATTCTAAAAAGTACAAACATCACCACACTGACAGCAGATGGGAAGTTTTAAAGAGGATAAAACATTTTAACACGTATGCTTTCGCGACCAATATCATCCATAAGAGGTGTTTTGGGTTAGATCGCGTAAATATATAAATGTGTCGTCAAAACCCGCCACCACCCGACACAGCCAACTCGTCAGGGTTGTCACGTAAACAGCACGTGCTCAGTTCGTCACGAGCACAGCAAGTGACCTGGGGTAGTCGTCTGCCTGTAGGGGGGCGATGATTGGTGCTGTGATCTCAGTTCAGTAATTTGCGGTGTCATTTGGCAAATGTGGACCCTGACGCCAGCACACAACGGCCAACTCTTGCCAGTGACGTCACAGTGTCCTTGACTGCCCCCGTGAAGCCGACGGGCGCGGAGCGCGGCCACGCTCGATACGCGCCGCGGGGCTCGCGGGGCCCCTGGGACGCGTCACGGCCCCCCCAGGTCGAGACGGCAGTACAGCCAGCAGAGGGGTGTTGACTCACAAGTGGGAACTCCCCAGGAAATTCACCGGCCACGTCAGCCTCAGAGGAGCGGACTTCTCAAAAGTTCATGAACGAACGGCGACTTGATAAACATGACCCCACGTGGGAGACGGAGGCCCGGGGGGAGGCACGGGGGGAGACACGAGCGCGGGGACCCGGCCCGTGTCTCGGCGTGGGCCTAACGCGATCCTTCTCGTGGCGGCAGGGGGCATGGGCCTGCTGTGGTCCTTCTTTTGGTACTACTTCGCCTTCAGCTCCCCGGACAGCCACCCGCGAATCTCCCTGGCCGAGCGAGAGTACATCCAGACCACGCTGCGGGCGGAGCGCCAGGCCGTGAGTGATGGAGGACGCGGCTCGGTCTCAACGGGGCTGGATTTCAACCTTTGCCCGACTCCCATTCTGACTCCTGTATTCGCACCTCCTCACTGTGAGTCGAGCACCTTCGGTTGTAAATGGTTGCCGAGCACAGGCTGCTCAAGGCTCCAAAATGCCGTGCAAACAACAACCAACAGCAACGTTAAGATTGCGATGCGTTAACACGAGTCTTGAAGTGGGCGAGGTTATTTTTGCAAGAACTCGGGGAAGGAGATGATGGGAGGGAATTCCAAGGTGGACAAGTGCGAGGGAAACAGCAGAGAGAGATGTTGTGTGACCGAGTGGGTGGGGGGTGGGGTGGTGTGACCGAGTGGGTGGGGGGGTGGGGGTGGTGTGACCGAGTGGGTGGGGGGGTGGTGTGACCGAGTGGGTGGGTGGTGGTGTGACCGAGTGGGTGGGTGGGGGTGTTGTGACGCCAGTGGGTGGGTGGGTGGGGGTGTTGTGACGCCAGTGGGTGGGTGGGGGGGTGGGGGTGTTGTGACCCGAGATGTGGCGGTTGAACAGTGTGGAGGAAACGAAAGTGTCTGATAGACCGAGTCCTCAACACTGGTGGAGGAATCAACGAGCGAAGTTCACGGCAACAACGATCATGGACGTAGCGATAGAAGAGTGACGATAAGGCGACTGATCGCCGGTGAGCGGGTGGCTCGAGTGAGTCGTTGAGTGGGTGAGGTAGTGAACGGGTGGGTGAGTCGTTGAGTGGGTGAGGTAGTGAACGGGTGGGTGAGTCGTTGAGTGGGTGAGGTAGTGAACGGGTGGGTGAGTCGTTGAGTGGGTAAGGGAGTGAACGGGTGGGTGAGTCGTTGAGTGGGTGAGGTAGTGAACGGGTGGGTGAGTCGTTGAGTGGGTAAGGGAGTGAACGGGTGGGTGAGTCGTTGAGTGGGTGAGGTAGTGAACGGGTGGGTGAGTCGTTGAGTGGGTAAGGGAGTGAACAGGTGGGTGAGTCGTTGAGTGGGTGAGGCAGTGAACGGGTGGGTGAGTCGTTGAGTGGGTCAGGGAGTGAACGGGTGGGTAAGTTGTTGAGTGGGTAATGGAGTGACTAGAAATGAGGGCTGGATCAGCGTAAGTTCTGCAGTGCGAGTGAACCTGTGCGCACATTAAGAAAATACCAAAATCAGTACGATGACGATCTTTCAGTCCCCTGGACTTTCGTCCCTTTAAGTCTGCTCTGCCTACGATCTGCTTCTCTAAAACCACATCCCCTTCCTCGCCTACCCCGTCACTACCGATATTTCGCCCTCCGTGTCCGCGGGGCTCAGGTTGAGAAGAGCTTTTCGTCCGTGCCCTGGCTGCGCATCGCTCTGAGTGCCCCCGTGTGGGCGCTCAGCGTGGCCATGTTCTGCAGCAGCTGGGCCTTCTACACCATCTTTACCTCCATGCCCACCTTCATGAGCACCGTGCTGCACTTCGATCTCCAGGAGGTGAGGCGGCAGGGTCGGAAGGCGTGGACAGGCCCCCCCGGGGGCACGGCTAGGGTGGCTGGGTTAGGGGACCACCCGGCAGACTGCCGCGGTGTGCGTGTCGCCTGCGTGTCCTTGCCACTTGTCCGAAAGTCACCATCCGTGTTCTCGTGGCAGGAATCGATGTAGACAGAGATTTGACACTGGTCTTGCGGTGAACTTTATTGCGGTAAACTGCTCGGTTGTACTAGACCCAGGTCGACTCAGAAATATGTCCTGCTGACCCTGGAGTGTGTGGTGCGCGTGGCCGCAGAACGGCCAGCTGAGCGCGCTGCCCTACCTCGCGGGCTGGCTGTGCACGCTGCTCGGCGGGTGGGCCGCGGACGCCATCCTGCGGCGGAAGCTGCTCTCCACCACGGCCACTCGAAAGTCCCTGACTTTCCTAGGTGCGACCCACGTTCACTCAATTCGCTCCTTCATCCATTCGTCCACCAAACTCGCTGCTCTTCATTGGCCACATGAAACCATCGACATGCTGCGTCGCGACGTGGCGTTGCATGTCGCGGTGACGTTTGCGTCCAGGTCTCGCAGCCCCCGGCGCCTTCCTGGTGGGCGCCGCGTTCGTGGGCTGTGACCACGTCCTCGCTGTGTGCTTCCTCACGTTCGCCGTGGGCACCAGCTCCTTCGCCACGGCTGGCTGCTGGGTCAACCAGCTGGACATCGCGCCCCAGTGAGACACAGCCACGACCTCCAACAGCAGCATTGTCAACACACAGTGTGGGATGAAAGAGCGGCGACTCAGAGGCGCGAGGAGGAACCACAGGCGAGCGGGAAGGCAGCCACGCAGTGAGCCGGCGCCAGCAATTTGCCCTCCATATACAGTGCGGTATTAAGGGGGTTTCGGTCAATTAATTAACGTTTATTTATCGGAAGAAAACGGAGAATCTAGAAAAAACCCACGTGTGCGAGAGGGAAACACTGCATCCCGTGCAGACGGGAGAGGTGGAGTCCACATTTGCTGTACTGCCGTTTCTTGGCGAACCAGCGAACGGCTCCTCAACACGCACGGGAAGGGAGTGTGGCGACATTGACGCGATCCACCGACCCTCGCCTCCACAGTGGCTGGCTGCAGGCCTGCACCACAACCAAGCCAACACTTCAATTAAAGCTACCACGACAATCCCAACCACACAGCCACAACTGTGGCTGATCTGGAGGGGGGAACGTGGTGATAAATTGCCCCCCACATTGGTACCTAGAATGTGTTTATCTTATTAATATTACCAGAGGAAATGCATTGAAAGCTTGCATTATTATTAAAGTAGGGCCCTGTTCAAAAGCCTCTACATTTTGGGATTGCTTCCTCCACCTTGGCAAGTTTATCTATCCTCATCGGACCACAACTACCGATAGATACCACGTCCACCACCACAGCCGGCTTGGGTGTGGTGCTGGCCAACGAGTGTAGCTCCGCCCTTCATAGGTGCTCGCTAAGAGGACTTGCCTCAAAAGTCTGCGCAGGCTACACGGGGGATCTTTGTGATGAATCGCCAAGAGATATATGTCGGATGCCATCGCAGGTCCGCCGCGGTGCTGCTGGGAATCTCCAACACCATCAGCAACCTCCCGGGCTTCCTGGCGCCCGTGGCCACCGGCTACCTGACCGAACACGTAGGAACCACAGACCAGCACAGCCCCGTCACGGTAACGTTCTTCCGTTACGGACACACGGTAACGTCGCGTGCTCGTGGTGTGCAGAACACGCTGATGGAGTGGCAGGTGGTGTTCTACCTCTCGGCCGCAATCAGCTTGTTCGGAGCGCTCTTCTACGTGGCATTTGGATCGGGGGAGCAGCAGAGCTGGGCTTGGGAAGCGGAGCCCGAGGTGGGGGCCTCCCCAGGGCTCTCCTTTCTCACCGAGACCAGTCTGACCATCAAGGGGCTGGACCCTCCAGTCACGTCGTAATGGGCCCGGGGGCTGCCGGAGAGACCCCCCCCTCCCCCCCGGGTTCCACCGGTCTCCCCGGGATGGACGGCAGAGTTACTCTCACCCGCTTGCGGGATATTACTTCCCCACTGCACACGCGCGGTTCGGCCCCAACCACCATCCACAGCCAGTATCCACAACATGCACAACCACCATCAACCAGCAACCACAGTCACCAGACAACACCCACTATCAATCAGAATCAAGCAGCTTCTGTGGCCATCAACCATTACATACATCCACCAAAACCACGACCAACCAGCATCAATCCATCATCGCCCACGGCCATCTCTCAGCGGTGGACAGTGCTGCCGCTAACCTGATGGCCTCCGCATTGGCAGCAAACGTGCGAGTTTAAATCACGAGCAGCTGTCCCCGAGGCTTCTCCAGCCTCGTCTGATGTGGGATTCGTGCGACACGGGGCCCCGTGCGAGCTGCTGCTCGCCAGGGGCTCAGCGAGCAGCCTCGAGCAGAAACTCACATTATTGATTTATTATCCACTCAGAATTCACTCGATCCCTCCTTAACTGCACTGTTCACAACCCTCCCAGGACTTTCATGTGGTAGAGTTGGGGCTCGGGCCACGGGCCAGGACTGGGGTTAGTGGTATTGTCAAAGGATAGGGCTCGACGAAGGGATATTGGTAGGGTTGTAAGTCGGGGAAGATGGGGACTATGATTAGACTGAGCATATGAAATTACAGCAAGAACGATGGTCAGTGTTAAGGGTTTTAGGTGATTGTATTATGGTTTGATCACCGTCTAGTTGATGGCTGTGTATGGGTAACGTTCATTGTTCAGATCTATGCTATGGATGCAGTCATGACAAGGACTGGGGTAGTGTTCAGGTTAAACAAGTGCATCAGGATTTGGGTCCGCGGTCAGTAGAGTCTACTGACCGCGGACCCAAATCCTGATGCACTACTTTTTTAACCTTAAGTCCTTGTCATGACTGCATCCATAGCATAGATCTGAACAAGACAAAGCATACGAATGAACATACACAGAAAGCTCAACAAACTCGAATGGCAATACGCACTGTGTACTCCCCGTGTATACTGTGTGCGTGCGTGTACTCCCCGTGTATACTGTGTATAATGCGTGTACTCCCCGTGTATACTGTGTGCGTGCGTGTACTCCGTGTATACTGTGTGCGTGCGTGTACTCCCCGTGTATACTGTGTATAATGCGTGTACTCCCCGTGTATACTGTGTGCGTGCGTGTACTCCCCGTGTATACGGTGTGCGTGCGTGTACTCCCCGTGTATACGGTGTGCGTGCGTGTACTCCCCGTGTATACGGTGTGCGTGCGTGTACTCCCCGTGTATACGGTGTGCGTGCGTGTACTCCCCGTGTATACGGTGTGCGTGCGTGTACTCCCCGCGTATACAGTGTGTGTGCGTGTACTCCCCGTGTATACAGTGTGTGTGCGTGTACTCCCCGTGTATACGGTGTGCGTTGTGTACCCATGGAGATCAATTATCCTGGTCTCCTTCTCGGCCAGCAGGGTTTGCAAGGCTAAAACAAAAATGTCTTGAGCTGTGAACACGTTCCGAATCCAACCGAGTCAGAATCGCGAATGCAGAAATTAAACCCCCGTTCTCGCAAACGCCGTGCCTCGTTTCTCTTTCTTTGCTGCACAACACGAGACGGAAAACTCCTGCGGATTTTGGCTGCCCTCCGAGGACTTTCATGCCGCAAACGGAGGCAGTTTATTTTGCTTCGTTGTAGTTTTTATTATTTACAGGAGCGCGCCTTCCTGATCCAGGATGAGACCCACCAGACTTCCCCCATCTCCCCACGGAACCTGAAGCCGTGTCCAGGTGCCTGTATCGTAATGTCTCTGTCGTATCATGTCTGTGTGGTGTGGTGTCTGTGTGTGGTGTCGTGTCTGTGTGTGGTGTCGTGTCTGTGTGTAGTGTTGTGTCTGTGTGTAGTGTAGTGTTGTGTCTGTGTGTAGTGTTGTGTCTGTGTGTAGTCTCATGTCTGTGTGTAGTCTCGTGCCTGAGTGTCGTCTCGTGTCTGTGCGTTTGAAACGTTGATAGGACACTATTAAAATTAGACCACATTCAAGACTTAATTAATTAATTTTTCGCATGGAGTAACTGCTGCTTTTAATTGTCAACCCAGTGATGATGTGTATGCCACTGTCTTTGCGTGATCTGCATCACGGTATCTGTCGCTGTGTCTGGTCTGTCGTGGTGTCTACAGATGGCTGTGTCTGCGAGTCAAGCCGTGTCAGCGTAAGTCGCTGTGTCCCAGTGTCTGTTGCTCGGTGTGCGTGAGTGGGGTGGGGCACAGAGCCACCTGGCCCAGACACACAGAGACAGCCTCTCACAGCCTCGCCAAAATATACAACCATGTGTGAAGCGAGATAAAGGTATTTACGATGATGAGGACGATGATGATGATGACGACCGGGATATAATGAGCAGCTTCAAGCTTGCGACGAAGGCGGGCGCAGCAGTCGGGCAGGAGGTCCTGCCGTCACTCCAAGGCCAGCCGCCTCGCCGCCGGCCACACCGACACCCCGGCAGGGCCAGACGCTGGCATAGCGTACCGTTGAGGACGCCCGTGCGCATACTGACACGGGTCACGTTGGCGGCATATCGGCGCCGGCCAGCACTGGTGCACTGGTGCCGATCAGAAACCGACACGTGGTTACCACCGACGCCCCCAACGTCCCAGCAGTGCGATTTCACGCCGGGAGTCCGGCAGTCCTGGCCACCGTACGGATCGGCCGACACGGAGACTCGGGAATAAAAGCAACGCGACGAGGAGGGGCACGGTCAGGCCCTGATTCGACTCATTATGCAGGGGGGGTGGGTGATGAGGCAGACGATGGGGTGGGCGGGATGGAGTGGGCAAGGCGTGGGGGTCGGAGGGCAGGTGGGGGACAGCGACACCGAGCGGCCTCCCTCTTCACCCCTCGTCTCGTTTCGCAGCCGCTGTAGCGGCGGACACGGCGGCTCGTGGCTTCCTCGTGCCAGGCCGGCCCGGCGCTTGCTGAAGCCCTCCCCCCGACCCCCACGTTGTCCGCGTCACCCTCGGTGCTCAAGGACGCCGGCGAGGGTCGCTGGGTCCTGGCGCGGTCTCGGTGTCGTAGACGAGACGTAACCGCGGCGACGCCGCCTGCCGGCGTCAACCCGCCGGCCGGGCGGCGGGGCGTGAGATTCAGGGCAGGGAGCACGGCACGGTGGCGCTGACGTGCACTCGCGGGGGGCAGAGCCACGCTGGCGGCAGGGTGCTGCCCCCGCTCTCTTGGAGTTTGATTTCAAGGAAATAGTCTCCGGGGAAGAGGAAGAGCGGCGAGCAGGAGAAGGAGTAGCTCCCACCGGGGCTCACCTGCGGGTGCGAGACGATGCTGAAATAAACGCCCCGTGACACGCAGCGCGAAAGGTAGCAGATCTGCGAGTGGTACAGACTTGAGCGAGCGACAAAGCGAGTGGGTGAGCGAGTCGGGAGCATATGGGTGAAGGAGCGAAAGAGTGAACGAGGGATTTAGCAGCTCTGAGTGAATGAGAGAGCGAGCGAGCAGGGCAGCAAGTCTAAGGGAGAACTGGCGAACGAGTGCGTGGATACATGGGTGGGCGAGGAAGCGAGTGATCCAGCGAGCGATCCAGCGAGTGATCTCACCGTGCCAACGAGGGTCGAGGTGGAGCCCACGAAGACGACCTCGTGAGCTATGCCGGCCGTCTCCGTCTCGCCATTGTGAAGGTCCCGGCACGGCTCCACGCTCATGGTGAAGAGGCCCACGTCGCGGCACGAGTGGTTGGTGAGCATCACGGTGAACGGAGCCGGCTCTCCCACGAGGCAGTGCACAATCTCTCCGCCCACGCACACTTGCTCGCACATCTCCACCACTGCCATCATCGCACCACCACCACAACACCCATTTCCATCACAACTACCGTAAACGCACCACCTCCCCGCCAGCGCATGCTCACACATTTCCACCACCGCTATCATCGCAGCGTATACGCTCACTTTTGTGTGTTTCTATACACCTGTTTGTGTGCCTCTGTGTCTATGCGTACACCCGTGTGCGTGTGTACCATGTCTAGTCCTGTGCGTTTGTATCCACCTGCATGTGTGCGTGCGCATACACCTGTGCATGTTCACCAAAGTTGATGTCTTAACCTGTGTGTGTGTCCACCTGTGTATAGACCCATGTGTGTACTGGTGCCACCCACCCCACTGCAGTGGAGCAAGGCGCAGGTGCTCCAGCACGGCCGTGCTCAGCACCGTCTCCACGCTTGCCTCGCCCTCGCGCCCGCTTGACAGGTGAGCGCCGCTGGGTCAAGGAGGAAACTCCGCGCTCAAGGAGGCCACGGCCGTGCGTACAGTACAATGCGCGTGTACACACAATGCGCGTGTACTGTCGGCCGGACCTGGTGCTGGCCTCCCACCCCCTTGTGTCTCGTGCCAGCCTTCATAGGTGCTCGCTAAAAGCAATTGCCCCAACAGTCTGTTAATAGGCTTTGTCTTTGTGTGTGCAAATGTACAATCGGCCTCTGCAGATAAGGCTCGTGAAGTGCGCTATTGGGGAGCAACAACGAACGGTGGAGGATGACGATGTGGGGAGCATAGATGGTGCAAGTCAGCTATTCAACCCTGTGACCTACTCCCAAGCCTTCCACATTTCATTCAACGACTTTAAAGTGCATCTAATCTGGCACAGGGGCTGTCGTGACGTAGTGTGGGAATGAATAAATGTCAGTAAATGTCTGTGCATTGTTATGAATGAATATGATGGAATAAAAGAGTGAATTTAAGTGAATAAGCAAGTTAATTTGTTAGCCCGAAAATATTTCTGCAGCCTGCACACCAAATCGAGTATACTTCTCACAAAAACTGTGGCTAATGGTGAACTGCCACCGACTCAGTCTACTGGCAACCCGTTAAATATTCGGTGAGAAATTAAGCCCTAACCCAGCGCTTAATGCCACACGAGCCAAGCCGGCCTGGCCTCACCCGGCCTGGCCTAGCCTCACCCGGCCCCACCCTGCCGGTGAAAGGGAAGGATATGAGTTTCCACCGGATGTCAAGTTTTTGGTTGATCTCTTGGCACTCAACCGGGGACTGTGCCGGTCGCTCAGGACCCAGGATGCAGACCGGGGAGTCCCTCGGGTCTGGAGGCTCCTCCCACTGAAGCTTATCCACCTGCACGGCCACGCTGCAATATACACACGGCAACGATACAGATCCCCCTTGGAACCCGTACACGCACTGCCCAGGCACTGCACCCGCGGCCTCCGTCGCTCCAGTGCCGATGTTTATACGGAGCTCCTGCTCACGGGCAAGCGTGGGCGTCGGAGTGCACGCGGGGTTCGGAGCTACCCCACAATGAAAATAACTGACATGATTCAGGATCACAATTCAAGAACTGTTCCTCTGTTTTTCCCTTGTAGAGTATGAGAATCTGTAGTACCTGCAGGGTTTCCATGAATCAATTGCATGCTGAATAATAATCGATTCCCACATGCAGAATTTTATGCACGCATCTGGAGCATAAGAATTGATAATAAGCTACGAATCAGAAAAGCGTGACCTCGCGTAAATGTGCGGCACAGAGCAGGCAGGGTGTGGGGTGGAGCGTGCCATATGGAGCACACATTACACGCAGGGTGGAGCACGGAGCACACACGACCCAACACGGGGTGTACCGCTTCAGTTCGTGCGAGTGCAGCGCCAGGTCTTGGTTGCCGCGGGAACTGAGGAGCATCTCCATGTCCGTGGTGTTGAGCACGTCCAGCAGGAGGTGGCACCGCCGCGAGCTGCAGCAACAGTCGTGTGTCAGGGCCGCCGCCACCGCATGCACCACCGTCATCAAAATAACGCCACCAAGGCCGCCGCGCCGTGACCAATCGCTTACCTGGTGGCGGGCAGGGAGCCGATCCTTGCAAACACCACCGAGGGCTCCACCTCCACGCGCACACCCAGCGTCACCCGGCGGTAGTACCCGGCCACGCCGCCTGCCCCGCCGGTGTAGCGCACTGCCAGCGTCCCCTCCAGCGTCTGCGGGTCAAGCGCACCGCCACCCGCGTCACTCCTCTACCCGGCACGGCGCTGCTCACTTTCTGCTGGAAGGACCGGCAGCGCGGCGTCGCTCCGATCGACTACTTTGCATGCGGTCCATGACTCGGGCTCTTTTTAATATCAGGAGCCACATGACATGTTGCCTCCCGAACGTGGGAAAACCCCATAGAAGCCCCACCCAGCGTGATGCGGCTGATGATGCTGACGACGTCTGGCAACGATTGTCATGCGATCCAATCAGCGAGTATTGAAGCTCCGGTTTTGCAAACTTTGCAACTTTTTTGGTTTCATTGGTGACAACATCTTGTCAAGGGACAAATCTAGCCACTTTGAAAAGAAGACATGATGCAGACTGAAGAGCGATTTTCTAGGTGTGTATTAAAACTCCTCGATCAGGTCTCTATGTGTAACACTAAGTAAATTGTCAAATTACGTTTTCGATGACCTTCCAAAGTCTATTGAGCAAACTTATGAGTGATGCTGTATAAAAGTTTCAGGGACTTTCTGTTTTAAGCAGGTGGCAACACTGCAGCAGTGCATGCGGGGATGCACAGGCACACGCACACGGACGCACACGCACACACACAAACATGCACACATCCGCACGAACCCTGAGCCTGCCGGCACCGCTGTGCTTGTGGTCGGGCGGTGTCCCTCCTGGCGTTCGCATTTCCAGACGCGATTTGATCAGCTGCCGCGCGGGGCTAGCGAATGGGGTCCCCGTCACCGTCACCGTGTCTACACATGCGCAGCCGGCACGGGAAAACACGTTCACACGGGCAAACGCAGACGCAGCGACACGCAACGGTATGTTGACGTGGGGAGGCGTGATGGACTCGAGCGAGCGCACGTAGCTTCCCTGCCCTGCGCCTCGCACCCACTCCCATGTTCCGACAGACGGAACTCCAAAAGGGTGCTCGCTCACCGTCGTGGAGCTCCATCAGGAAGCCCTCGGAGGGGAAGTCGAGCTGGGAGTGCAGGTGCAGGGTGAGCGTTGCCACAGCGCCAGGGGCGAGAGGTAACTGGGAGAGCACCTCCTGAGGCTCCCAGGTGAGCAGGTCGCAGACACTGTCACCTGTACACGCACAATCACAGCGCCACAGTATCAAACCAAAGCACTGGACACACAAACACAGCATATAACTAGAGCATGCGCACGCAACCACAGAACAATAAACACATGCTCACACAAACAACTGCAGCAAGCACACACACAAAAACAACCACAGGACTACACACAACCGCAACACAACGCCCACCACAAGCAGAGCACACAACAGCGACCAGGCACAAATACACGCGACTACGGGTCTCTCGTGTTTCCCCATCAATCCCTGCATTGGTGGCCAGGGATCGGGGGGGGCATTGTGGATCGGTGGGGATCGTGTGCCGGACATGCCTCTGCTTTGCGCCGGCGTGAGCTGCAGCTCCAGGGTCTCGGCAGCGACCTTGCCGATGTTGCGAATGCGCACGTTGACGGAGAGCGGCTCACCGTTGTACGCGCGCACGCACACGCTGCCCGCGGCCGCCTCCTCCCCTGCCGTCGGGCTCAGGGAGCTGGCCGACCTGTAGCGCGCGGCCACGAAAATCGCAACGGCAAAATCACAGTCACGAAATCACACGCAAAGATTCACAAAGCCACACTCGCGAAGACAACCACACGCGTGGCTATCACAATCACTCGTACGTACACAAACGGCACCACACACACAGCCAAACTCATAAACTGAACTACTTAGTCTTAAATTTCGATTTAAAGCTTTCGTGACTGCAGGGATTCATATTCTTGGTTCTTTCCTGGCATTACCGTCACTCATGTGGGCTCTGCCTTCCTGGTCCTCCTTTCTCGACGAAAGTGTGTCCTAGGCTATCATCTCCACATTCACTCCATTTCTTTATATCCCAGGTCACCTCTTCAATCCACCTCTTTCTATGCCGGTTTCTCAGGTCTCCGCCCTGGCGCTCCCAAGTTCATCACCTTTATTCTTCCCGTGTGGTTCTCCTCTCTTGTAACCACAAGTCCAAAGCATTCAGCTCGACTTTCAACCATACACACAATCACACACGGCCACACAGAAAAGACCATGCTCACTCTCACACACCGTCCTGACCGTTTCCTGTTCAAGTATCTGTGATCATATAAACATGCAACACGACTGGATCGAGCACACCACATCCAATATACTTGTCGCTAAAGCTGTGCTTACTAATTCCGTTCCACCTACTCCAGTCTACCAATGACTCAGAAAATAATCAGTGAGAAATGAAGCCCAACACGGTGGGACTGTGCTGTCTCTACGAAGTCTGAAAGGAGAGAACCCCAAAGGTGGGTGTGGGGTCACCGCGGGGTCACGAGCGGCTTCGTACCGTGACAGCGACGTGGAGATCTGTAGGAGCGGCAGAGCTGGCACCACCACAACCTCGTAGGCGCCCGCGATGGAGTGCCCCTTCGTCGGCGGCTCCTCTGCCCCGACGCCATCTCCTGGCGAGGCGGCGGCGCCCAGCGCCAGGTCAGCCACCTCGCAGCGTGACCGCACCCCGAACACCGTAGTCTCGTAGCCTGCGCAGGACCACGCAGCAACGACGAGGCAGAGGACCGCGCTTCACCGGAGTTCACTCCGCACGGCGTTTTACTCCACGATTTTTCTGGGTGATACCTCCTCCATCTGGAGCTGCATCTCCTCGAGGGAAATGGACAACGCCGCCTGTTCGCCCAACATCACGCCAGCCCTTCTGGATCGCAGCAGCAGCCTCACTCCGCACCACAGATGCAGATGAAGGCGAGAGATGGAAGCGAGTCTGGACTGCGGCCGACGTCAAAAACAAACATCTCGTACAGGACCCTACTACAGTCCACCCTCCCGCAGGTTTCAACCTTTCACGCCGCCAACGGTCGACCATCAACCGAATCGGGACCGGGCATGGCCGATGCGGCGGCCACCTGATGCGCAAATGTCGCATCGAAGATTCGGCGGTCTGCGAGTGCGGCCACGAATTCCAAACGATCGACCACATTCTAAGCAGCTGCTGCTGTCTTCACACCTTTAAAGGAGGAACGGGCGAGATCCACTCTGCATCTGAACAGACAATTGAGTGGCTAACAAATCTAAAATCACAACTTAAAATCTGCTGCTATGAATCCATAGCAGCATGTGTGTTAAGGAATGCATATTATGCTGTAAGTGTTGTTGTGCACGTTGCGCTTTGTGTACTGCAGTGTATTGTGGTGAGCATGTGTTGCTATGTTGTGCATTGAGGTGTGTGTAGTGGAGTGTGTTGTGGTAAGCATGCGATGTGTGTGTATTACGGTAAGCATGTGCGTTGAGCGTGTACTGAGGAGCGTTGAGTTAAGCGTGTGTTGTGGTTGGGTCACCCTGGATGGTGATCTGGCCGGTTGCCTTCGGCACCCCGACCAGGGTGACGGGGTAGAGGCCGGACTCTGCTGGCAGAGACAGAGCTGCAGGGAGGGACTCGAACTCAACTCCAGACGTTAGCAGGGCCTACAGCAAACACACACACACACGCGCTTGTATACATACACACACTCCTTTACAAAGATCCCCTGTTTAGACTGTGTGTGGGCTTATGTTGCACACGCACTCTCGTGTGTGTGCACGAGGGGGTGGGTGGCCAGCAGCACACTTGGCCACCTTGGTCTCTCCAATGCTACACACTGCACTAGGTACTCATTAAAGACCGAGTGGACCTAGAGGAGGCCCAGGATCAGTTCAGATATTCGTCACCATCATTGGTATAGAGCAGGAATCGAACTCTGCTAGCCAAGTTCTTAGCGCAATACACTGCCCACACACACACACGTGTACAAGTCAACGCCGTGCTTCTTCGTATCAACGCTACGAAGCTCAGCGGAGAACTGTACACGCCAGTACTCCTGTGGGTGGCTGTGGAGGGATGGGATTGAATGGAGGTGGTTGGGAGTGCAGGAGCACGGTGGGAGGGCTGTGGAGGAGTACGAGTCCGGGGCTGGTGGGTGCTGGCTGTGGGGTGGGGAGCCGAGCCACGGTAGAGGCTGGGGGTGCTTGGGAGGCTTCCGCACCACATTCTCCACGCGCAGCTCGAATGGCATGGGGTTGTAGACCTTGAGCTGCACCTCGCACACGTCCCCCTGCACCCACTGGAAATCTGTCGCGCACAACATGCAACAAGTGGGGCGTGAAGGTAGCCGTCAGCATCCAATTGTCTACAACTGATTCTCCATACGATGTGCGTGTGTACGTATTCTTGCATCTTTGTGTGCGTCCGAGTGTGTGTATATGTACGTGCGTGTATAATGGGGAGTGGAATTGCAGCGGTTAACGTACTGTGCTATGAACCCAGCTCAGCAAGTTCCCTTCCCACTCACGGCCAACACCAGTGGTGATTGTCTGAACTGGTCCTGGGCCTCTCCCAGGTCTACTCAGCATTAAATGAGTACCTAGTGCGGTGTGTAAACATTGGCACTCGGGGAAAAAAGGCGGACAGGAGTGGTGCTACCGACCCACCCCCTCTCATGTTTCGTGCCGACCTTCATAGGTGCTCGCTAACAGCACTTGCCTCAAAAATCTGGTAAGGCTATAATTGGATCAATGTCTTGTATGTGCATATTTATGCAGGTGTGTATGTATGTAGATGTGTGTGTATACATGTGTGTGTGTGTGCCTGTACCAATCTTGTTGGGGTTGTCGTTGGGGTCGCGCCGCGTGTGGCTCACGATGGGGGAGTAGATGAAGGGGCTGCTCTTGACGGGGGTGCCGTGCCCCTCGCGCCCCTTCAGCCTCTCTGGGCGCAGGGTCAGAGGCAGGTTCAGGGGCTTCAGGGATCTGTACGGACACGTACACACACGTACACACACACGTACACACACACGTACACACACACATACACACACGTACACACACGCGTACACACACATTCCCTGTAGCCATCACAGCTTGGAAGTCTAAGTGCTGTTTGCAAGTCTCCATATGACAGCCAGTGCGTGCGTGTGTCTTAGTCTTTGTGCGCGTGTCCGTGTGTGGCGCATTTGGACGCTACCGGACAATGGGCAGCCGTGTGAACGGCACGGCGGGGATGGCGAGACCCTCCCACACATCGATGGTGGCGGTGTGGCCAGGGCAGCGCGCTGTATACGTCTCCAGCACCTGGCTCACCTCCTTTTTCTCTACACTCGCACGCACGGGCAGAGCAGCGCAGTCACAGATGAGGGGAAACTTTCACGCATGGGGACGAGGTGGGGTTAGGGGTGCATGTCGTCCGCGTGTGCGAGGGGTAGATTCGTAATTAATGCTCGAGTGCGTGTGTGTGTGTGAGAGAGAGGCAGAGTAAGGTGTGTGAGGTGGGATTAGTGTTCGCACTGAACGTTGACACCCGAATGTGAGGGAGGAGAAGTGTTGGTTTTCGGGTAAGGGCTACACTGGGTGAGGTGTTAAGACATGGATGTTGTGGGGTATAGGGAGGGTACAATGATGGCAAGGTATTGGAGGGGTGTGTGGAGGTTGGGATGAGGGTTCAGTGTTGGCAGGGTGTGTGGATGTACCCTGCTCAGACAAGAAGTCCAGCATGGTGTGCAGCAGGAAGGACATGTGCCGCACGCCCAGCGCTGGGTTTCCCATGCGGCGGGACGCGTACACCAACTCGTGCAGGACACGCAGCTGCACGGCTGGCCACCCCTGGTGGAGACCTACGACAAGCGTAGCAATGCGCGTAAACATTGGTACAGACACGCACTCCAATACACAGACACGTAGGAACGCACCTAAACGCTGGTATACATTTTAACACGTGCACAATCATGTACGCGAGAACAATTACGAAACCGAACGTACAAACGCACACCAAAATTGGTGCATGTGCACACTGGAACAAAGACAAAGATTCCCCATAATGTCTTAAACAAACTGTTGAAGCAAGTGCCGTTAGTGAGCGCGGCTACCCCTGCGTGCTCGCTGACCCTGGTTGTAGTGGCTGGGGTCGAGCGAGAGGCTGTATCCAGGCAGAGTGTCCAGCAGTAGGCGGTAGCACGCCTTCCAGCCCGGCTCGGCCACGTGCGGCCCAACGCACTGCATGGCCGCCACGCGTTTGAAGAACGACGCCTTACGGCGGAAGCCGATGAGGTCGTAGAGGTCAGCGAGCGCCGCAAACCGCTGGATCCGCTCCTCCTCCGACTGCTCAGTGTGAGACAGAGTATTTTCAGAATTAGAATATTTATTCATTCTGGAGGAATCCGATGAGCTATAAAGCTCTTTTTTTTTACAGATGTCCAGTAGGGGGGCGGGTAAGAACGTTACAACAGCAAACAGTACAACAACTTGATGATAGAGCAAAGTACAAGAAAGGTAAACAAATCACTCAAAAACTTACAAATATAAAACGAAACCATCCCCATTCTACCAGGCAAAGCCGACTGAGGTATTAACTTGTTTTTCAGAAGCGACCTGGCCACTAATGATAGCTCAACAAAGTGGCCCATCGCTTCGACATTTAGAACACCAAAATTATCTAAATACTTTAAACCTTTATAAACAGTTTGCCTTTAGAGGCTATAACCCCCTTTTCCTGATGACGACCGTTTGTGTTGCGATCGAAACGTCGTGATTTAAAATTTATTATTTTTATTCACTCTATTATTATTTTTCTATCTACGTGACTTTATCGAAAGAACCAAAGAATATTAATTCCTGCAGTCACGAAAGTTTTACGTCAAAATATCATAAGAAGTTATCAGCCAATTAGTGTTTACATGAGAGACGAAATCGGGAGCATCTGGAAAAACCCACGCATGCCAGGGGGCAATACTCTCCCCTCCACAAGTAGACTAGGTAGAGTCCAAGTCTTGACTTTATTTCTATTTTATGGTTTTTATTTGTATCCACTTTATTATAATTTTTCTGTCTATGTGACTTTACTGAAAAAACCAAAGAATATGAACTTCTTACTACATAGAGGCACCTGCCCAAGGATTTTACAATGTTGTTTGCCATTGGCTTTTGGCAACATTAAATCACAAGACTCATTTGTTGACTCCCAATATAATTCAGGGTATAAAAAAATATGATCCAAACTGGCTGGGAGTTAAACTATTCATAGAGGGGTTTAAATAATATGTAGTATACAGACCCCAGAATAAATTTCAGGGGTTAAAGTGTTATAATTCGGTCCGTCAGAAAACATAGCTGAAGAACTCTGCATTCGCCTATCATTTGCATGTAACACAAACACAATTGGACGCGCGTATGATGTGCAAGAGAGAGTGCGGGTACGGCCGAGGCCGCACTCCAGCTGTCGCTGCTGCGCTGGGGTTGTGGGTGCACCGAGTTCTTGGCCGGCGCGAGCGGCAAGGCTCACCACCCCGGTGTGGATGTACACCGCGTTCTGCAGGAAGTCCGAGGCCTCGATGCGCTTCTTTTGCAGTGCAAGGACACGCACCACCTTGATGCACGCCTCCAGCTCCACCACGCTCGCCAACTTGAACTGCACACGAGCACACGAGAGGCGACTTGGCGGTTCGCAGGGCTGGCGGTGGAGCAGCAGGGCCGGGATGTGCATATGCTTGACAACACAACTATACTATCGGCTTAATTAGGTTATCAATTTACTGTTTATCGGTTAATTACTCGGCTAATCGAGTGACAGGCAAAAGGTCAAATAAAGCTTCGTCTCTGCTCTCAAGTGTGCCATTGGACAAGAAGTGATGGGCGGGGCTGGGAAACGTCATCGGCATCATTAAACGCGTCACACTGGACCCGACTTGTAGGGGGTTCCCGCCTTCCGGAGGCAGGATGTTCTGGGTGGTCATCATTCTTAAAGAGGTCCGAGTAATCAACTACTTAAGGAAGTAGTTGATTACAAACTTTTCTTGATGAATAAACTTCATCGACAAATGGTGCAAGCTCTGGTCCTCACAAGTGACCGCACAACTCAGTGCTGATGTCCACACCCACACGGTGTTCGCAACGCGCCCTTGCGTGGTACGGCGCTCGCACCTTCCCGTAGAAGCCGATGGCCTCGCGGTATCGCTCCACAATCTCGTCCGGGCTCAGGCAGTTCTTTGTTCGGCCAATCTCCGTGCTGGGATCAGCGCTCAACCCATTACTCGTCAGTGTTCCTGTTCCACAGCAACAAACAAGCGTGAGTTACGCGAAGGAGGTGCGGCCGGTGGGGGAAGTTACAGTGGTGAGTGGTGGGGGTAAGGGAGGGAGTGGTGGGGGTAAGGGGGGGAGTGGTGGGGGTAAAGGGGGGAGTGGTGGGGGTAAGGGGGGGAGTGGTGGGGGTAAGGGGGGGAGTGGTGGGGGTAAGAATGGACGGGCCAGCAGTCGTGCTAGGCCAAGCGGGGTTGTGCAGGCAGGTGGGTTACATGGCATTGGTTGCAAGCACGCACGGCCATGCGCACGTACACACAGCACAAATCCACAGGCACATACATGCAGGGAGGATGCAGGCCGTGGTGAGTTAAACATGGAGAAACTGGAGCGGGGAGACACGGGGAAACAGTGGCACCAGCGAAGCCGGAGGAAAACATCTAGAACAACACGTGCAGCGGGAACCTCGCGTGAAAATCAACAAACGGTTTCCAGCTCGGTGCAATACAGCGCTGACGGTGCTCACCTGGGTCAATGAGCAGCTCTTGAGCACCTATGACACACGCAGAGCAGTGGCGGCATTAATGGAAAGGGAAAGAGGCAGTGGAGACGCAAGGGGGAGCAGACACAGCATTGAGAAACGGCACACACACAACAAATAGATAGCATTGACACAGACAGTGATATAGTACAGACAAAAGACAGCATAGATACACAGGCCATACTGACAAAGTACAGCACAAAGACGCATCACACACACACATACGTAGCACACACACAGCACAACCATAATACAGCCACAGCGCACACACACACCTGCAACCTCCACATGACAGAAATACACAGACACCCATAGCTCGAGCTGAACCAAGTCCAAACACTAAAGACACAGCTGGTGTCCAGATCAAATCGGCCAACAACTCCTGGACATTGACAACCCTCAGAAACCGCATCTGACCAACGGCCCATGTGACCCTTGGGCTCTCACAGCTTAGCACATACCTGACCGCTGCTTGCGGTCTCCGTCTGGTGGAGCCAGAGCCCCCGAGGTTTTGCGAGGGGCCGGCTTGGGCCCCGTGCCGTTGGGGTAGTGGTAGATGACAGAGGCGGCGCACAGGCCCTCCAGGGCCGCTGCGTGCGGCGCAAACGGGGGCAGAACGGAATGCAGACGGCACATTAATTACCGAGCGCGCGCAGCGCGATTACATGCAGGACACTCGTGGGCTACATATTACACACATTGTTAGTGATACAGCCCATAGATGGCACACCATACATGTGATACAGAACACAGGCTGCACATGATACAGGATGGAAATGGTAAATGTCAATCACCAGGGTTCAATTCTATTTTCCAAGTCACGTAATGAAAGTAGCGTGTGGTGGCAGGCCACCTGACATTGCTACACCTGTATATGTGAACACTAATCTGTCTTCTCTCCAACTCTCTCATCTCTACCTGTCTTTATGTTTTGGCTAGCCAAATCTTTCCAAGAGGCTTCATAGGCCACAGATGGTCCACACACCGCCAACTTTTAAACCCTGCCACACGCAACGTGGCCACACGCGGTATATGCCAGCCACGCGTATTGCAAGCCGCACGCTGTGAGGCACGGGAGAGGGTGCGGTGTGGCCAGGGTGCGGCGGGTGCTGTGCCCGTGGCGGGGAGCAGTCTCACCCCCGAGCCAGAGGAAGTCGTTGATGGAGCGCAGCGTCTCCACGGCGATGTGGTAGTTGACGAGGGCGTCCTGCAGCATACCGGCTTGCAAGCTCAGGTCACCCACATGCTTGCGCATGCGGCCCTGACAGCGCTTGCGGTAATTCCTGAAAGCGAGCACCACGCAGTGAAATGGTACAACCAAAACGCTCTTACCGCCAACGCGTTGGAGATGCTCCTGCGTTTTGCTGGCCGGCACGAAGGTCGTGCCATACACTGTGCCGCGTCATGAAACCAGACCCTTTGCTCAGACGGGCAAAGATTGCGATGAATGTTACTCGGTCTACATATCCCTATGACTGAAAGCTTAACAGAAGACACATTGGCTTCAAAATCATTCCCTTCAGTTCTTCAAAAAAGTATTAATCTAGCCACAAACTAATTATTTAATAATTACATGAACGAGTGTTTGGTTTGTGGAAGAAAACAAGGATAATTGGAAAAACGCCACTCGAGGATAAAACCAAAAACTCTGCACAAATAGATTAAATAATACTTAACTTGTATTGTCATCTTCCTGGCATTTTGCAGCTCAAGATAGTCTCCCATCCAAAAACCAACCAGGCTCAAAGCCTGCTAGGCTATCGAGATCTGACACATTTGGTGTCTTCAGGGAAGTTAGGTCGTAAGCTTCACGACCAGTGGCGGCTCCTGCAAAATGTCTCAGGGGGGGCAAATGTCTGGATGATTGATAAGGATAAGGTCCACCCATGCAATGGATAAATTAACAGCTTAAGCATGTAAAGGCAACTTCACTTCTTTAATATTAATGAAAAATAAAGTGACTCTTACAATACATCTTGTTTGTTTATATACTCACTATTATTACAATCCACTCAGTTTCTTTTATTAAAGATTCCACTAGGTAGCGACAAATATTGTTGACTGAAACGTGCTTACGTATGATGACGTAAGCACGTTAGTGCGAACCCTCCCGGAAGCCATAGAGAATGCATTGGAGCGCCCGCCGTTCGAAAAAAAACATCTTTGAATGTAAGTCTATGGGGCCACTCTGGGCGATTCTCAGCCAGAGTGAAATCGCCCAAAAAGAGGCGGTACTCCACAGAACGTGACATGACGCTGATTGGACTATATCCAGAGGCACAGTAACGGCTGAGATTGGTGGTGTGTCGCCCAATCGCCCTAATGAAGAAACCGCCCCTGTTCACGACAAACCTTCCACAGCAGCTGCTCATTGACCCAGGTGAGCACCGTGAGCTTCACGCCAAAGACAAAGATCCCCCGTGTAGCCTTAACAGACTGTTGGAGCAAGTGCTGTTATTATTGAGCGCCTATGAAGGCTGGCACGGCACACGAAGAAGTGGGTGGCCAGCAACACGTCCGGCCGTCTTTGTCTCCCTACTAGCGATGTTTACACACTGAACCAGGTATTCATTTGAGGCTGAGTCGATCTAGTGGAGGTCCAGGGATGATTCAAATAATCGTCACTGGTGTTGGCCGTGAGCGGGAATCAAACCCAAGTCGTCAAGTTTGTAGCGCAGTGCACTGATCACTGAGCCACCGCTCCCGATACCGGGGACATATAAACACACACTATTTACACTCCAACACGTTTATAAACACAGGGGCATTGTGCACAGCCATAACAGGGAACTGTTGTCAAAGAATGCGAATGAGGCCACCGCATGGAACCAATAACCTCTAGAAGCTACCCAACCTTACTTGTGAAGACGCGTGGTCAAGTCTGTGCCAAAGTACACCTTCATGGCCCGATGCACGACGTCGCGCGGCAATCAGTCACCAGTTACTGGCAAAGCCGCTCACGCGGACGGAGCCGATTAAGATGTAATCGGGTGGCTGATGAGTGCACCCTTTAACCCACGCCATTGACAGTGACGCTCGCACACGCGAGTGCTTGCTGATGAGCGGGGTGGGGGGGACAGGCGATGTGGTCACTGATTGCTATCGAGCTTTGTGGTTAAATAAGTGTTGCCATCTTAGCAATTTTTTCAAGAGATCTCCTGACTTTTTGGATATCCTTAGTAGCAAAAAATTGTCAAAGCGACGTGCAACAAACAGCGACTTTCCGACATGAGGACAAGAAACAAATTTAAAAGCGATTCCAGGTGGTATTTGAAATCCTGTATCAGTTAACGTATGATTCATACTTGTTTAGTTTTCTATAAAAAAAATATTATTACCTTAGAGATCTATCTAGCGACTTATGAGGTTTGTTTGGCGACTTTCCAATTGAAGGAATTGGCAACACTGCTCTGGAAATGTCAATAGTCACTGCATCCCTTGGCTCAAATAGTTAGTGCCCAACCAAGAGCAGAGCATAACAGATACGCCGTGATCCTGGCTAACAGCGCGACCTCACCTACCCATCAGTCACACGAGACTTAATGTTGGAACCCAAAGCGGGTTCAAAAGTTAACATATGCCAGACCAGCCACGAGACGCACAGCCAGTACCAATATACGTGCAATCTAATGCTCTATAAACACACGGAGGTGAATAATTAAACAAGAGACTTGAACAAGTTTTTCAATAATGACTCGCAATTAGTGGCCAGTAACTTGACATGACTCCACACGCAGAGTTCAGTGGGCTGTGCTTGGGCTACAATTTTAATTAAACGCTCTCATGACAACTTTTTTACGCAGTACACAATCTGTATTTATCCAGGCCGGCTGTAGTGAACTTGCAATCTGACTGAGAAGAGCCACGATAGTCAACAATCAACATGCCAGAGCTGGCTGATGCACTGGTTCAACAAGACCTCCCTCGTTACCAAAGTTGGATAGTAATGGGGCAAGTCTGCCCACAAGCATTCCAAAGAGCCCAGTTGACCGACACACCCAAGAGCAGCCAGGGCTGCGCCGCACAATGCGCCCGAGTCGTGGCCACTCTCGCATCACCGCCCACCTGCTCTCCGTGTCCAGCCCCACGAAGTCCTTCTTCTCAAAGGGCACGCACAGCAGCGGGGTCTTGTCACCGGACTTCTCGCTGGCGCGGTCGAGCCGCTTGGACTCGAGCACGATGAAGAGGGACCCCACGAACTCCTCCACGCGGGCCTCCAGGCCGTCGCACGAGTCCGCGTCACGGTAGACCACCACGTCGGAGCGCGGCTGCTCGGCCGCATCTCCGCTGATGCCGAGCACCAGCAGGCGCGAGTCGAAGAGCGAGTGCGCGTGCACGGCGCGCAGCTGCTGGAAGCTCTCGAAGGTGTGCGGCCATCGCTGCGCGGACGCGCACTCCGCCACCCCGATGAGCCCCACCACCTTGCGGTGCGTCTGGAAGTCCCCCCAGTGGTTGTTGTCGGGCGGGTAGTGCCGGCGGTAGCGCACGCACACCGCGCGGCTCGAGTCGCGCGCGCCCACCTGGGTGAGCGCGGCCACGCGGTCGAAGACGCGCTGGAACGCGTCCTCGGACATCACCCCCACGGGCTGCACCAGCACCAGCAGGCTCTGGTGCTCCTCGGCCGCCTGCGTGTAGTCGGGCACGCTCATGCCTGCCGCCCGCGCGCCGCGCCGCACCATCCTTGCAACCACACAGGGCGACGGGAACAGGGCGGGGGGGTTACACAGGGAGAGGGCGCAGAGACGGGAACGCGGCTTAAAGCCCCGTGGCCTGACGGGCTCCATTGCTCGAGGCTGGCAAGCCGGGCCTTGGTGGGGGGGTGGGGGGGTAACGGAGACACTCCGCGCCGCAGAGGCGGAGCCCCAACGACGGCAAAGAGCCTCCAAACCCAAAGGCGACTCGCGACCTCCTCACAGCCACTGGGTCATGTCGCCCGGCTCCTCGGTCTCCCCACCGCCCCAGTCCATTCCCGCTCTTCCCAACCTGCCCTGCCCGTTATCCTCAACCCCGACGCCTCTCCCCTCCCTCCTCCTCCTCGCTCCCCCTGCTCACTCCTCGCATCGCGCTCGCCGTTACCCCCACGCCCGGCTCGGCCACCCCCCTTGGCGTGCTCGCCTCCCCGGGTTAGGCGCCGCCTCCCCGGGCAACAACACTAGCACCACGGCGGTGACGTGCGCGGGGCCTCGCGAGCCGCTCTCGCACCGAGGAGAGAAGCGCGGGGCGGCGGCGTTGCGCCGAGGAGGCGACTGCGGCCGCCGAGGGCTGCGAGGGCTGCGAGAGGTGGAGGCGCTCTCGCTCGGCTCGCGGTCCCCCCCGGCTCGGCTCCCGCGGCGTCTCCGAGCGTCGCTCCTCGCTCAGGCCGCCATGGCAAGTGACGTCACCGACGACGCCGCCCCACGGTCCCGCAGCCCGCGCGCGCCGCTACCATTGGTCCTCCGCGCCGCACGTGACTCGCGCTCGCGCGGTTCCGATTGGCTGCTGCGGGAGCGGTGGGCGTGGCCTAGCGGATGCAGGAAACGCGACGAGCTCCACGTGCACGTCACGTGCCGGTCATCACCAGCTGTCGTGCTCTGTCCACTGCTAGAGGGTCTCCTCCACCCTGCACTCTCATGCGCTGCTGTCACGATATACAGAGCTGGAGTCGTCGCTCGAACTCTGCAAAGAAAGGACCTCCGGGGCGCGTTTCGTTCTATGGCGACAACGACGTTTTAGTTTAACACGTTCGCTTTCGCGACCAATTTCATCCATGTTTTTTGGGTTAGATCGCGTAAATATATAAATGTGTCGTTAAAACCCGCCACCACCCGACACAGCCAACTAGTAAGGGTTGTCACGTAAACAGCACGTGACCAATTCGTCACGAGTACAGCACCACCGGTGTTGGAGAGCCAGCCACACCATTTACAGAGTACGACGTTTCGCCAGTAATTACAACTAGCTTCATCAGGCGACAGCATAATGCACATGCATATTGCACGTTGCCTCAGTAACCCCCCCCCCCCATCATTGTGCAAGAGCGCAGAAGGGTGATCAACACATCTACGCCTCTAAGGAACGAAACAGTAAGACTTCTTCACAAATCTGTCTGTCGCCTGATGAAACTAGTTGTAATTACTGGTGAAACGTCGTACTCAGATTGTAAATTTTGTGGCTTGGCTCTCCAACACACCGCTGTGCTGTACTAGTGACGAATTGGCCACGTTGTTTACGTGACAACCCTTACTAGTTGGCTGTGTCGGGTGGTGGCGGGTTTTAACAACACATTTACGCGATCTCACCCAAAAACCTCGATTATGAACGTTTTAGTTCCGTCACCGGCTATCCTCATCCCTTCTAGTAATGTGCTGGCCAAGGCCACTTCACTCTTCTTTACGTCATTCTCCCCATACTCAGAGAACGTCTCCGCTCGCACTCTCAGCGGCGTTCAGAGACCCCAGGACTCCGGTGGCTCCTACTGCGCTCTTCACCCTCGACCTGTCTTGGAAATCCAAACACTCCCCTCAATTTGCTTTTAATACTGAGCAACTTCATCAAAGATGCCCTCCTGGGAAAAATGTTCGCACTCAGTACGCACGCTACGCTCTCTCCACGCTCCGTGCCAGTTCACAAACCCCCGTTTACCAGGAGCCAAGCACGCAGGGTCAGGGGTCAACGATGAACAAACACCGCGTGTGCCGGGTCGGCAATTCCACGTTTATTACCAAAACACGCGAGCACACAACTCGGCATTGACGTAGAAGGCGCGTCTACAGATCAGACGCTTCTGCATACATCCTTTGTGTATGACAACAGCAATCTTCAGGACCAAGAGTGTCCAGCTTTAGTGTTTAGAATCATTCCCCTCCACCGCCGATACGTGAAAGGGCTTTTTCGATCACTTTCACATCGCCCTGACATTAATACGGGCAGTTTGATACGAGTTACGAGTCCGCACACATTCTTAAGTCAAAGATAAATTAAGGGTGATTTACAAAGATATTTAAATATACTTATTGATGGAAGCCAAGTGCGCTAAAATGTTCAATTATAATTACAAAATAGGTTAAATAGAATTGTACCGAGTCGATGGCTGTCAGCTCAGTGGCTGGGGTGCAGCAGCATGTGTCGCAGGACAGCTGCACAGCCCTTTGCACTCAGTCACACAATGGGCATGTGCTCTCTCTCTCTCGAGGTTGTGCTATCAGGACTCACTTTGAAGTACCCTTGCACCACACAAGGCCGCAACCATCAGCCACCAATTGCTACATCACAACATACACGAAAATAGCAGCCAACACACCACTGCCAAAAATTACAGCTGAAAAGTGCCTTAGTTTGGCGAGTTGATTGGGTTCATCACAGGCGTAGGGAGGTAAAGGATACAAAAAATATCAACCCCAGACAATCTTGAGTTGTGCGTTTCAGCGATAATTTCCACCTTGCTCGACTAGCCTCAAAAGGCATTGCGCCCTACAGCGAGCGTCCCCCACCAGCAGCACAAGCTAGAAGTAGGCAGCGCCGCTCAACTCTCTGTTCACGTCGGTCTCGTGCCGGTCTTGTGGCTGCCACACATTCCCGAGACCTCGTGTGGCACCCACTCTGGCCAGTGACGACGCTGCAGTCTCGTGGGCGGTCCAGTACCAGCCGCCCACGGCTCAAAGGCCCCGAGGCCGGTGGTGAGGTCTCAGTGCCGCATTGTCGACAGGAAGCTGGAGACGTTTTCGAAGACAACAAAGGTGATGCAGCACGCGGGGGTGACACGCAGGAGGTTGGGCACAATCCCTTTGTAGAATCCCAGCATCCCCTCGTTTCTATAAAGCACCACACCACACCATATGTACCACAGAGCATACAATACCAATTTTAAACACCCACCATTGCACACATTTTACACCAAGTTACAAAGTAACACAAAACAACCAAAACGAGACCATCCCACAACATACCAAACCACGCCACGCAGTCCAATGCCACAAGCCATAATACACAGCATGATACAACGCTTTAAAAAATACCCCAACATACAAAGAAGTTCAACATACATACAATACCATACATACGACACTGTGGACACATTACCACAATGCACACCATGCCTTCCCACAACACTGTTAAGTGTCTCTGGAGGTGGCTGTGCCCACCCGTTTTTCGTGTTGCGTGGCCCACGCACCTGTACGCCCGACTCACAACATCCCACACGCCACGGTAGTGCGTGTGCTGGTCCTGCAGGCGTGCCCGGACCACCTGGTATGGGTACGTGGCCGATACGGCAAACAGCTTGGAGAGTGCCGCCATGCCTAGGTACTCCATCGTCTCCTAGCGGTAGGGGCGGGGGGGGGATGAGGGAGAGGGGGACACCCGTTCAGGTTCAGGAAGCGACCCCTGACACGGACTATCCCTGTGCGCAAAGGGGAAGATGGAGCTATGGCCCAATGTTGCGGGGTTTCACTTAAGCGGTGTCGAGACACACGGATAAATTCTCTTCACTTCATAATTAACCCTGCCTTATAACAAAACACATGTTTGTTGGCTAACACTTCAGTCAATGGCCCAAATTAAGAAGACAACCACGCACTTTTCAAAGGCAAAATTTTTATGTATTTGTGCACCACTTCATGTTCTTTTTTAATACATACTGTATTGTTTTTTTTTATCAAATAGACCAAATTACGATTACAACTACATGGTAGGTCGATATATTGCACACACAAGTTTGGAGTGTCGGTGATGTGGGAGAAGAGAATGTGTGCGTGCAGAATAGTGTTGCTAGCCAGCGTCACCAGCTTGGCGGCGGGAGGCCGTCCCCGGCGAACGTTGTAGCCAGACTTGAGCTCTTCATACGCCATGAACTGCAGCGCTCCGTGAGACGTGCCAATTAGGCCCGGCACAAATCCCTGCTCCACGTGACAACCGACACGAGACAGCCATGGCCGCACATTTACAATGGTCTGAGCTGGTGTTAATTGACCTCTAAATATTGGAGTCCAGCAATAACGTGCCTGCTAACATAACCACAGCAGTGTCGTCTACTCCTTAAAGCAGTCACCAAAACTAACCTCAAAATGTCACTAGTTAACCGAGACAGGAACTTTATTTTAAAATTGGAATCACTCCTACATATGCATCATTTTGTGTGCAGTGAATGTCGCTATATTTGTCGTGAATCGTTTTGACAACGCTTTGCCACACGGGAATCCTAAAAAAGTGTATCTCTAGCGACAAAATCGTTGAGTTGGCAATACTGGTCGCCCTACAGCCCTGTAATTCCTGGTTGAGCCCCCTCAAAGATCATCCTGCTCTAGTGGTTTAATTCCGAAGTTTCATCTCGTTCTCCATGCACTCAACAGCTTCCACTGATACTCATCAACTTAGTCGTGGCTACTATCACTCAAATCACTTGGTAATGCCCTCTGGTAGATGACCCTGTAATGGTGGCACCCCCTTCACTCGGTAGTGTCTGCCAGCGCTCCCCTCACCCGGTAGAGGCCTCGCACTCCCTCCTCACGTGCGATGAGCACAAGCGCATGCACCATGCCGCGATAGCGCCGGGGCACCGTGCCACCGCCCGCTTCGTACTGCAGCACCAGTCGCGTCTTCACCACCCACACGGGGTTCGTTACGCACAGCGTCATGGCACCTACCCACACCGCACAAGCGCACGAGAACACAGACATCGAGACACCAGACGCTCACACGCCTCAGATCAGACCTAGCTCAGGTCAATTATAATTAGATCTAAAACTGTACGGTATTGTCAGTTGAAACTACCTTTACACTGCGATTGCAACTGATTACAAATTAGACTATTATAATTGTAAATGACCCTAGGTCTAGGTTCAATCTCCGACAGGATGACTGCATTCGGCAGGTACAGTGGAACATGCAGTGGGATGGTACCTGCTGGTACAGTGGGATGGTACCTGCTGGTACAGTGGGATGGTACCTGCTTGTGCAGCAGAGACGAGGTGCTGCCCGGCGCTGAGCGGCCCCTCCGTGCCCTCCTGCTTGTGCGCCTTAATGGCGTTGTAGCTGCGGATAAAGCAATGCGGCAGTCACACAAATAGATATGGCGAACACCACTACCGTCTGGAAGGCTTCTTCCAGTTACCCGACTGCACATTCGCAACATCGACTACAGCCGAGGGCACGACGCATTCACCACGTCTCAGTGTGCCAGTTCTGTGGTTGATTATCTTGGCAGAGGCCCTAACACTTCGAAGTGAGTTTAAGACGTAGGCTTTTGCAACCAATATCATCCATAATAGGTTTTTTTGGGTTAGATCGCGTAAATGTTAAAACCCGCCACCACCCGAAGTGGTCACGAGAGTGGATTTAATCCAGCGTTTTGGAGCATTGAGCGTTACCCTCTCACGTGCGTGGGGGATTGTATGTGGAACTTATTTCGCACAGTACGTAGTCAACGGTGCTAATCAGTGGGGCGGGGTTTTCTCTCACATGTAAAACTACTTGTAAATTCATGACAAACCCCAATGCAAGATTCTCTCCAAAAAGATTCCTTGTTTTTCGCGAGGTTTTCCTGGGTAATGTCATCATCATTATAATTACTACTACTACCCCTGACTATAATGTCGAAACTCTCTAGGCCCTGGCTTGCACTGGCGTGGGGCAGCCGAGCCAGGGGCGCGCTGCCTGCCGCTCACAAGAAGAAGTAGAGACCCCACGAGGCGCCGGCGCCCCACATGTTGGGGGTGACCCCCTGGTAGAGGCCTCGGACCCCCTCCCGCGTCCACACGCTGCGCAGGCAGTGCGCCAGCCCCGTGTAGCGAGGCCGCCCCGCCAGCCCATCGCTCACTGGGGGGGGGGGGGGGGGCACAGATACACGGGGACATCAAACGCGCCGGGGAAGAGAGCGAGGTCGCGAGCTCCGGACCCGCGACCTCAAAGAAGCTTCCACCACCGCGGACGGCGCAGCGTGTGCGGGCACCCCCAGTCCGACCCCGTCCCTGACGCGCTCCCGGCCCGTGCCCCCCCCCCCCCGCGCACCAGCGAGGCGAATCTTGGCGAGGTCGAGAGGGTGCAGGGCCACGGTGGAGAGGACCCCGCCGCTCACCCCGGCCACCAGGTTCTCCAGGCGGACGAGCTCCAGCACGCGGCGCAGCGCGCCCGGGGCCCCCAGGAGCCCCTCGGGGCCCGCGCCCCGCGGCTGCGCCTGGGCCACGGGAGCCACGGGAGCCATGGGATCTTCTGGAGAGCGAAGTACGAGCGGAGCGCTGCGAGGGCGTCAGCTCAGAGAACGCCGAGAGGAGACCAGGGCCAGCCCGGAGGACAGCGCAGCGGCTGAGCGAGTGGGGACATAGGCGACGATGGGAGAGGCGGGGGGGAAGACGCGCAAAGCAGCGCCCGAGATGCGGGATTCGGCAGCTGATCTGAGAGAGAGTCGCAGGAGCCGAATCTCGACCCGCGCTGTCGCTGCTGTCACGAGGAATCTCGACCACGCGTTCTTCCCGGACCCGGATCCCTCGGACCGCGGCCCCAGGAAACGCGCAGCAGAGAAAGAGTTCCGGGGCTCCAATGACCCCCTCCTCCCCCCAAGTGATCAATAATTAATCGAATGGCAACATTTGAATACCGTACGGTACAAGAGGAAACCTTGAGCTATGAGCGGTAGCAATCGTCAATGTATCGCTATACATTATTAACGAAATCTATAACTTTTCATGAACACAGTGAATACGGGGTTTTTGTTAATAATAGGAACGTTTACATTTCTTCTCAAAGTAAATATTTAACGGGTTTAGTCAAACAAAAAGTGTTTCCTGACAGGGAATCGAACACGGGGCGCAGCGGTGAGAGCGCCGATCGAGAGTCAGCCCGACGTGGAGATGGAGCAGTGGCATCATCTCGAGGCAGAGACTGCGGAATCATCGCGGGGGGGCCCAGAGAGATGGCGACAGCCCGTGGAGCCTTCACCCAGCAGTGGGTGGCGAAGTGTGGTGGTGATGCGGGTCGGCCGGACGCGTGGAGGGGACCACCCCCTACCCACCACCCCCACCCCCACCACCCACCACCCCCACCCCCACCACCCACCACCCCCACCACCCACCACCCCCACCACCCCCACCCCCACCACCCACCACCCCCCACCCCCACCACCCACCACCCCCACCCCCACCACCCACCACCCCCACCACCACCATCACCACCATCACCACCATCACCACCATCACCACCCCACCCCCACCACCACCACCCACCACCCCCACCACCACCACCCCCACCACCACCACCCCCACCACCACCACCCACCACCCCCACCACCACCACCCACCACCCCCACCCCCACCACCCACCACCACCACCCCCACCACCCCCACCATCACCACCCCCACCCCCACCACCCACCACCACCACCACCACCACCCCCACCCCCACCACCACCACCCCCACCACCACCACCCCCACCCACCACCACCCCCCACCACCACCACCCCCACCCACCACCCCCACCACCACCATCACCACCCCCACCACCCCCCCCCCCCACCACCACCACCCACTACCACCCACCACCACCACCCACCACCACCACCCACCACCACCACCCACCACCACCACCCACCACCACCCACCACCACCACCACCACCCCCACCACCACCCCCACCACCACCACCCCCACCACCACCACCCCCACCACCCCCACCCCCACCACCCCCACCCCCACCCACCCACCCCCACCCCCCACCCCCACCCCCACCACCCACCCCCACCCACCCCCACCACCCCCACCCCCACCACCCCCACCACCCCCACCACCACCCCCACCACCACCACCCACCCACCCCCACCACCACCACCCACCCCCACCCACCACCACCACGCTGCCTGCTGCTGCTGCCGGCCTCGTGGGGAGGATTCGGCGCTCTCACCGCCACGTCCCGGGTTCAATCCCCGGTCAGGGCACGAGTCTTTTGGTTTATAATTTCAAAAGCCGTGACACTTTGGTATCACGTAGCACACTAAAGATAAAGAGTAAAAAAAAAGTGTTCCCTTACCGGGAACAGCACCCAGGACGCGGCGGTGAGAGCGCCGAATCTTCCGCCCGTTGCCCCTCTGTGAGGCCCTCTGTGTGCCCCTCTGCGTGCCCCTCTGCGTGGCCCTCTGCGTGGCCCTCTGTGCGCCCCTCTGTGCCCCTCTGTGCCACTGCCACCCGCGCCCTCTGCCGGGCACTCGGGGACCTGCGCGACCGCACGCCGCTACCCCCATGACGGAGTCCGCGTCTCATCCGAAGGGCAGCGCAATTTGCCAAGTGACCGTGGCAACAAACGACGCATATTACTTGATACAAATCGCCACGAATGATGCGATAATTCACTATGCATTTCAGATATGAAATAGCCATTCATCTTGCAATGAAACTTAAAAGAATAATAATAAATAAAAACATGTTCCCTGACCGGGAATCGAACCCGGGCCGCGGCGGTGAGAGCGCCGAATCCTAACCACTAGACCACCAGGGAGCGCGATGTGAACGCCACTGCATGAACTATTGACATATCATAAGAGGGTAAAACAATGAAAATTGTGGCGATTAAGCAAATTTTGGAACAAAGAACGTCATACATTTGCCAATAACGCTGATTTAAAATGAGATACATTTTGCAAAAGGTCCCTGTTTATAGCACAACGGTTTCTGATGTGGGTGATTGACTCAAGCCATGTGAGCTCCGAGCTGGGTTTGACTTTAGACAGCTGCTTAGCATGACACATGGTCTCAGCCTGGTCAGGAGGACTGGCTTCAGACTCTCTCGGATTCAGGGACGGCAGTCAAGTTGTTCTGCGATCCACCGCCTTGGAGAACACACTTTGGTGGGGCGTAGGGGCATTTGGTGTTGCAAGGCCCATCCCAGCACCAATCATTGTGTTGTGTTAAGTGAACGTGGGGAAAGAGAGGACCTCACTCTCGTAGCAGTGCACTGCTACCCAGAGCAGACGCTTGTTCCAAAGCATGGAGGCGAGAGCGCACACAACCAGGTCCCCCCCCCCGCGTCGTGCCAAGCATCAGTAGACTCGACACAACTTTGATTCTCATTTTTATTGATGATTGCGTTTATCTACATGACTCCGTGACGCACATCGAGGAACATCTCTACCCGCGCCGCCACCCATGTCCTGGCACCCTCGCGCCAGCGCTAAGACTCAGACTTCTCTCCGCATCCGGGATTCCACGAAATTCCATTCCGTTGAAAATTTTTCTGCAAAAACCTCAGCTTCCACATCACCAAACTCTGTGACCCTTACCACTGCTCTCCACTGAAAATCGGCTACAAATCGGCTGACATTGTGTTTCATGAAAAGTGAAAAACACATGCATCCCTACATTAATAATAAAAAAACGAACAATGACGACGTGCGCTGCTCTAATTGCCTACAGGGAGGGAGTGGCGCTCGCTGCGCAGGGCCCCGCGTCCACGGCACCACCGTGTTCCCCTGCCATCCCCAGCAGCGTTCCCGAGCAGAGGGGCTGTGGCACCGCTGGGTCCTCGCGGCCTCGTCGATTTCGAGTGGACCCGCTGTCGCGTGTGCTAAAGTGCTCACCGACCGCAGTGGCTGCCCGCACACCTCCCCGCTCGGAGCGAGCAAAGAGTGGCGAGCAGCAGTCACCTCACCCTGACCCTCAACCCCCTCGCAGCCCTGTGGGAGTCACACAGCCCAGGGACACGAGACGCACAGCTCAGCTTTTCAAAACGGTGTAATATTGCGATACAAGGCTAACATGATTTATTTTAGACTTTTTTTCTTACGTTTTATCTTAAACACTATTTACAACTCATGTACAGCGTCAAAAGTGGATCGGTGCAAGCCCACGGGGTTTTCTCCTCGTTTGACAGAGGCAATGCTACCGGACCCACTCTGCTTAAGTCATCACATAAACACTTGGGTGGAAAAAGTGACTCTCTACACACTCTAAGCGGTCAAAACAGACTACTTGCTGCGTGAAGTACAGAGCAGCGATTTAGTAGAGGCTAGATGTTGCCCTAAAACCCTACAAGCGGTCCGGTGCTCCACAAGCAACACCGAGGAAGAGTGGAGCCCAGGCCTGCGGCGCGAGGGAGGAGGGGGTCGCTCCCTGGAGGAAGCCGAGGGTCCCGGCAGCAGCAGCAGCAGACTCAGACGCTCGTCTCGAGGGGCATTTTTAAGAATTCCCTGAGCGCGTGTCCTGTGACAAGCGCCAAGCGCCGTGCGGGGCCGGCAGTTCGGTGAAATGTTATCTTCGCGGTCGTCAAATCGAGAGCGCTTTGCGACGCTTCACGCCTCCTCCTTCAGGAGGCCGTCACTTATCACGGAAGTAGAGCAGGAACGCCTTGAGGGCCTCGGGCAGGGGCAGCGCCAGCACGCGCTCGCGCAGGAAGTTGCGCTCGGGCTCCTCCCCCGCCGGCCGCCCACCCGCAGCGCCGCTAGCGCTGCTGCAGCTGCTGGAGCTGGTGCTGTGCGCGCCACCCACGCAGTTGGTGCCCGTGCTGTTGCCGCCGCCGCATCCCTTGGGCGTGGCCACCACGGCCGACGCGGCGGCGCCGTCTTCCCCGAGCGCCGGGACCGCGTCGCGGTCAACGGCATCGGGATCCGCGTCGTCCGCGTCGGGGTCGGCGCCCTCGCACGCATCCCTGGCGCCGTCGCCGGTGCCCCCGCCGCCCCCCCCCTCCTCCGCACGGGCTTCGTCGCTCTCATAGTCCGAGTCGAAGTGGTGCGGCAGCAGCTGGTTCCCCACGAACACAAACGTGTTGATGCGACGGCCACGGGGACGACGGCGTTTACGTCTGTACACGACAGCGCACGCACGCAGGACGCACGCACCACAGAGCAGAGATACAGGTCCCCTGCACACTCTGGGAGGCTGCAGGGGCACGTGCTGCCAAGCCCTGGGAGATACGAGCGATCACACGTCGTCGTGACGTTGTCCAAGGTCGAGAATTGAACCTAGATCATCAGATGCGTTGCGGCCGAGCAAATGCATCATCTGAACCCCTTGAACAAAGCAAAGGCAAAGATCCCCCGCATAGCCGTAAGTGGACTGTTGAGGCAAGTGCTATTAGTGAGCACTTATGACAGCCATCACGGCACATGAGGGGTGGGTGGCCAGCATCATGCCTGGCCGATTTTGTCTCCCTAGCAGCAATGTTTACACATCACACCAGGTATTTGAGGCCGAGTCGACCTAATAGAGGCCCAGGACTGCTTCAGATAAGCATCACTGGTGTTGGCCAAACGTGTCTGTGCATGTGAGTGAGCGAGGGCACCTTGGCTTGGGGGGCCGAGGGCTCGAGTAGAAGCCCTGACCTCCCGTCTCGGCATTAATGAGCTCTCGCAGCGTGTGCCGGATAGCGAGACGGGCCAGATCTTGCAGAGAGCGCACCTCCAGGAGAGCTGCACACAAGACAACAACAAGATCCCCCATATAGCCTTAACAGCCCATTTGGGCAAGTGCTGTTAGCGACGAGGGGGTGGGTGGCCAGCACCACATCCGGCCGCATTGTCTCTCCAGTGCGATGTTTACACACCACGCCAGGTACTCATTTAAGCCTGAGTCGACCTAGGGGAGGCCTAGGACCAGTTTAGATAATCGTCAATGGTAAGAGTGTACACACAGGTGTGAACACACAAGTCAAAGTGATTTCCTGCTCAAATTAGCAATGAGGGGGTTCTCATCTTCTGTTTCCAGCCACCAGTGGTGTAAATTCCACATTGCTATGGCAGGGGCAAGTATATCGATTGGAGAACCACTGTTGACTTCCACTCGGTGGTGCTTTTTTATCGACCCCGGAGAGCTGAGGGGTCAACACCCCAACCGTCCTGTTGCGATCCGCGCACTCTCCCGCGGAGCCACCTGGGCGGATTAGGTGTATGCATACACATCCTCACGCAGGCAGATGCCGCCGTCCGTGCGCGTGGTTCCGGGCAGCACCAGCGAAGCGAAGGACACGGCCAGAATGTTCTTCACGTCCCACGCGTTCTGTCCTGTCCGTGTGATCTGTGTCAGCTGCATGCGCAGGTGGGTACGCAGGTGCCATGCACAGCTTGAGTACAACGGAATGCAAGTGCGTGCAGTCGCTTGTCAGTGAGTTTGTGATAGTTGGCATAAGTGGGGCGGCACAGGTAGTACACTGGCCAATCATCTCAGTCAGTCAACCCATAACACCTGGACCAGTCCAGTGACACATCGTGTAGCCTTAATGTACACCTGGGCTGGAACTTAGTGACAAATGGCAGCTGTTGTTATTTGTGTGTAGAGCTGGGGTACAGTGGTTAACATACTCTGTTGCGAACTTTGAAAACTGGGTTCAATTACTTACCACGATAAACATCAGTGGTGATTGATACCGGTCATGGGCCTCCCCTACATCGATTCGGCATAAACGAGTACCTGGTGCAGTGTGCTAACTTCAGTACTGGGGAGACAAAGGCAGCCAGACGTGGTGGTGGCCACACCACCCTCTTATGCGCCGTGCCGGCTTTCTAAGGTGCTTGCTAACAGCACTTGTCCCAAGGGCCTGTGTGTGCTATCCGGGGGATATGCGTCTTTGCTAGAGTTAGCGTGGCACCTGGTCCTCCATGGGCATGACGAGGATGCCCCCAACGCGCACCAGGTTCTTCATGAAGTTTTCGTGGTCCTTCTGCACGCCAGCGCCGCAATACACACGGTCGTACTGCACGCTCTCCACGCGCATCTCCAGGCAGTTCCCGACCACGAAGCGTGGCTCACACAGCTCAAACCTACACATGCACAGAAACATGCACGCGCAGACACGAACACATCGACAGGCCCAGGTGTTATATAAGTTGACTGACTGAGATGATTGGCAGATGCACAACCTGCGCCCCCCACTGTGCCATCTTGCTGTGTTTTAGTCGCCTGGTGCTGCACTCCTTGCCCTCCATTGTGGTTGGAGAGCGACTGCCTCCAACTGCCGAGTAGCATCCTTCACGTGCCTCCTTCACAGAGGCCAATGTTGACTGCACTGTTACTGGTCATAGGCAAATTCACTCAGCTCCACATCCTCCTGTACCACATCAGACCATCTGTTGTCTAGCACATGCTGTGTCCGTTGGTGCTCTCCATTAGACCCAACAGAAGCTGCTTGAGCACACGGTGGCTGAGCAAGCGGGATACATAACCCTCGCCTACCGGAGGAGCTCACCGATGAGGACTTTGTCAAGATCTTTCAAGGATCTGTGAGCTCCTCACACAATCCAAAGCTGGCATAACACAAAACACAACACTCACACGAACACACATACACACGCATAAACAATTACACATAAATGCACGAATACTCGCACAAACAGTTATGGACACACACGTGTAGACAGGACACCGCTGCTAACTGTCCCCATCTAATGTTGTTAGAAACAAGTTTTTGACATTACAATATCAATTTTACGAGAATAGCAATATAAGTTTGCCATAACTTAGCCATTTGATTTGGCATTTTTATTGTAATTTTTTGTGGATTGATGTACTTCTACGATTAAAGATATTTTCAATTTCTTTGACTGCAATTGACTCGGCATGAGATATCGCCACCTTCCAGCACCCCCGCCCCCCAATGCCGTGTCCCCAAGTGAGAGTGGGAGCTGCCCTATGCCCCATGTGTCAGAGGCGGGAAAGGAGACCCTCGCCTGTCAAAGGCGTCGCTTGTCTTGATGAAGGCATCGAGTTTCTCACGTGCGTACTCCACCACGTCCCCGTGCAGCTCCACGCCGTGGTTCACACCAAATGGACCTGCCCAGACGCAGATGCAGACATACCCAACAATACACACAATCAATGATTAAATTACACTGGAAATGAAAAATATAGTGTTTGTGAAGCAACGTGTATACGCATACATACACGTATGCAAGAACATATACCCTCGGCTTAATTTCTCGTTGTCGCCAGGAGACTGGAATAGGTGGCACATGATGAGTAGTAGCTGAAGCCATAGTGAGATGTATACTGGATGTGGCGTGATAGGTGCATAATTTTCTGGGCCACAGACCTGCACAGAACCGCCTGAAATGAATCTCTGGTTTGGTGTGTCTGCATACGGGTGTAAGAAATGGCAGAGGGGACACGCACCCAACATGAGCCCAACCATGGTGCTCAGGTAGCCTGTGCCGCTGCCCAGGTTAAGGAAGGATAGCCCACGCCGCAGCTTCAGTGCCTCCATGACCTCAGAATAGATGCATGGGGCCGACAGGTGGATGTTGCCGTGCTTCCAGGCGAGGTCACGATATGCACTGTCGCGGAACTCCTCCAGGTAGTACTGGGCGCGGTCCACGGCACGGAAGGCCCTCTCCACCTCCTCGGAGCGGATGTACGATGCCTCCTTCAGGTTGTCGATCAGGTCGTCGTTGTCCTCGCCCGCGCTCACCGCTCCGCCCATCGCGACCGCTCTGATGTTTTCAAGATTAGCGGAGCCGACCCGAATTCGTTGGCTTAAACTTGAGGCTGGCGCGAGCTGTGCGTGGCGACTGGTGAGGGGGCCCTCAACGACGCAGCCGCAGACACCAGCTGCACCTCTTAACCGGCGCTCATGTCCAACCGGGCTGCCCCAACGATGACGATGATGGCTGGCGCGGGGGTCCGCCGACCTGGTAATGGAATTGATCTTAACCGGACGTTGATCTGAGAAAAGAGGATTAGGCGGTGGGTTAGTCCGAGCCGGTTTCAGCAGCACCCATGGGGAACAGCACTCAGCGAGGTCCGCTGCCGGCAGTGACAGCACAGAGACGCAAAATTGCAACGCGGGTGTGGCGGCAGATAGAGCCGGACGGCAGAGGCGCACAGCTGTTCACACGGAAGCTCCATGGTCCACGTGTCGCCACACGGCACCGCAGTTCAGAGACTGCCAGCCAGAGCCCGAGATGGAGCCCGAGATGGAGCCAGACTCCAGGCGAATCCATTTTCTAAAACCCGGCCGGCCAAGTGTGCACACACAGGAGTGGCTGCTACCCGTTGTGACGATGGTATCTGATGTGAGGGATGAGGTTAACACCACACCGCGAGCAGCGCCGGTCACTACCACTTGCCCCACTTCCCAGTGCCGACATGGAGCTGCTGCTGCTGCTGCATCTATATTTAGCCCGCGACAGCGCGGCCCAGACAATAACAAATACAGCACAGCCTCCATCGAGGCCCCCCACCCTCTCCACCCCCCGCGGGGAGCCTAACCCTGCACAGGGACGCCACCTCTGGGTGGGGGGTGGGCAGAAAAGGCCACGAAAAGGTCCCTTCATAGGTAATGCCCATTGGGGCATGGTAAGGCTCCAAAATAAATTTTATGTTCCGAGCAATGCCCCAAAATTGCAATGCCCTGGATGTGTGGTGCTGCTCTCTCATTCGAAATGCGCCCTTGTTAGTAATGCCCCACGGTTAGTAATGCCCCTTCATAAGTAATACACTTTGACTAGCAATGCCCCTTCATTAGTGATGCCCCAAGGCTAACAATGCCCCTTCATTCGTAATGCCCTCTGGCTTGCAAATACCCTTAATTAGTAATCCCCGCTAGCTTGCAATGCCCCTTCATTGGTATTGCCCCCTGGCTAGCAATGCCCTTTAGGAATGCCCCTCGTTAAACTGCCCCCTTGGGGGGCAGGGAATGATGCAGCGCGCGCACCGATCAGCTGGCAACTGGTGACGTCATCATCGACGTTGGGGGGCACGCAGCCAATAGGAGCGCGAGGCAGCAATGAGCCCAACATCCCCTCCCCCACAACAACAACAACACCGCCACCACCACCACCACAGAAACAATGCGGCCGGAGCGCCTCCTGCAACATAACAATGGCACTACTGGAATAAACTAGGTAGATATAACAACAATAATAATTACAGCAGCGTCGCAGCTGGTGGTGAGACGCAGGCCGAGCCCGTCGAACTGGCTACCCCCAAGCGACACCACAATGGAGCCCGAACAACAACTCCCAGCCATGTCGCCCTGGTGGAGCTCTGACCGTCCGAGACATCAACACGACAACCCTCACCTCCGTACACGAACACTGTGGCCGAAGCATAACCCCGTCCCACTCCTAGCCCTTCCCTCGCCCAGTCCTAGCGATATCCACAATTCCCGAACCCTCAGAGCTGAGCCACAACCCTCGTCCCCGTCTCCCACGAACCCCGCAAGAACATCCCAGCTGAGACATCACGAGCTGGCCCCGTGTTGCTATTGTCATCGTTGCGAATGCATCGCTTTCTAAAGCGATGTCCGTGTGCTTGTTGTGCGTGGTTGTTTGCGTTACGCTTTCGCCAGGTGTATAAAGCTGCAGTTGTAGTAACGTCACAACCTGCTATTGTTGCAAGGGTGTCGTTACAGCAGGTACTCTGCACAGTAGTGTTGTTGATCTTATAGTTGTAAGCTCTTAATCACAGGCATCGTGAGTTGCTGCAGTTTGTCTAAACTCAAGCAGAGGCTGCGACCCCGAGCTCGCTGGAATCGCCAGGGTCCCCGTGTCCCCCTGGGCAGGGTCCCCGTCCTGGGCTCACGGGGTCCCCGTGTCCCTCTCGCAAAGGGCGCAAATCTCGGGCCGCTCCGCCATTTCGTCCATCACCCGCATCTGCAACCCCCTCGCTTCTTGTACCCTCGCCCATAACTCCCCCTCACCACCCACCAGTCCCTCACTTTCATCTCATTAACCCAGATCCCTCACATTCGCCATCTCTATTCCCCCCCAGTGCTCATGTCACCCCGATGCAAGCACTCACCAGCACTCCTCACCACCGATACCTCGCCACCAGCACTCCTCACCACCGATACCTCGCCACCAGCACTCCTCACCACCAGCACTCCTCACCACCAGCGCCCTCACCACCAGCACTCCTCACCACCAGCGCCCTCACCACCAGCACTCCTCACCACCAGCGCCCTCACCACCAGCACCCCTCACCACCAGCACTCCTCGCCCCCCACTCACCGCGGGTGTCGCACGCGGCGGAGGCGGCGAGGAAGGACGCGCAGCTCGGGCCCGGCTCTCGTGTCAACACGAACACGGGACGCCGTGACGTCACCACCACGTCACGGCGTGTCACCACCATCAACAACACCACCACTCATTCACACCACCACCATCAACAACACCACCACTCATTCACATCACCACCATCAACAACACCACCACTCTCACCACCACCACTCATTCACACCACCACCATCAACACCACCACCACTCTCACTACCACTCACAACACCACCAACAACAACACCACCACTCTCACCACCACCACACTCACCAACACCACCACCATCACTTACAACACCACCACCACTCACTCACACCACCACCACTCTCACCACCACCAACACCACTCACTTACAACACCACCACCACTCACTTACAACACCACCAGCACTATCAACACCACCACTCACCCACACCACCACCATCACTCACAACACCACCACTCTCACCACAACTCACACCACCACCACTCTCACCACCACTCTCACCACCACCACTCGCAACCACTTTCATCATCACTCACATGACCATTATCAGCACCACCACCACTCACATATCCTTAATCACTATAATCAATAACACCATCACTTTCATAATCACAGACATCACTAACATCAGTCACGCCACCAACACAACTCATACCAACATCAACGCTCAGAATCACTTCTAGTATCACACGACATCACCGCTCGCATTACTGTCATCACTAACACCATTATTCACACCACCACATCACTATTAGCACCAACACTCAGACAATCACCACCAGCATCACCCACAACATCACCACTTACCGATACCACCACCAACATCACCAGCATCACCCACAACATCACCACTTACCGATACCACCTCCAGCATCACCCACAACATCACCACTTACCGATACCACCACCAACATCACCACTTACCGATACCACCACCAACATCACCACTTACCGATACCACCACCCACATCACCAGTTACCGATACCACCACCCACGACATCGTTCACATCACTGTCATTTACATCATTGCCTCCACCACTTTCATCACCACCAACACCAATCACTAACATCACCAACATCACCACTCGCACCATTACCAACACCATCACTAACATCACTACTCACACTATTACCAACACCATCACTAACATCACCACTCACACTATTACCAACACCATCACTAACATCACTACTCACACTATTACCAACACCATCACTAACACCACTAACATCACCACTCGCACTATTACCAACACCATCACTAACATCACAACTCACACTATTACCAACACCATCACTAACATCACTAACATCACCACTCGCACTATTACCAACACCATCACTAACATCACCACTCACACTATTACCAACACCATCACTAGCACCACTAACATCACCACTCGCACTATTACCAACACCATCACTAACATCACTACTCACACTATTACCAACACCATCACTAACATCACTAACATCACTACTCACACTATTACCAACACCATCACTAACATCACTAACATCACCACTCACACTATTACCAACACCATCACTAACATCACCACTCACACTATTACCAACACCATCACTAACATCACTACCCACACTATTACCAACACCATCACTAACACCACTAACATCACCACTCGCACCATTACCAACACCATCACTAACATCACCACTCACACTATTACCAACACCATCACTAACATCACCACTCACACTATTACCAACACCATCACTAACATCACCACTCGCACTATTACCAACACCATCACTAACATCACTACTCACACTATTACCAACACCATCACTAACATCACCACTCACACTATTACCAACACCATAACTAACATCACTACTCACACTATTACCAACACCATCACTAACATCACTAACATCACCACTCGCACTATTACCAACACCATCACTAACATCACTAACATCACCACTCGCACTATTACCAACACCATCACTAACATCACTACTCACACTATTACCAACACCATCACTAACATCACCACTCGCACTATTACCAACACCATCACTAACATCACTACTCACACTATTACCAACACCATCACTAACATCACTAACATCACCACTCGCACTATTACCAACACCATCACTAACATCACTACTCACACTATTACCAACACCATCACTAACATCACTACTCACACTATTACCAACACCATCACTAACATCACTAACATCACCACTCGCACTATTACCAACACCATCACTAACATCACTACTCACACTATTACCAACACCATCACTAACATCACTACTCACACTATTACCAACACCATCACTAACATCACTAACATCACCACTCACACTATTACCAACACCATCACTAACATCACTAACATCACCACTCGCACTATTACCAACACCATCACTAACATCACTACTCACACTATTACCAACACCATCATTAACATCCCCACGTTTTTTACCAACAGAAGATAATCACATTGCAAGTCTAGTATTCCTACTACACCATGACTATCATATCACCTCTACAAAACATGTGGATTTATAAAACACATATATGTGACTACAGCTCGAAACACTGAATACAAACGTCTTGAACTTGGAATTGAACAGGGGCAGGAAGTCGACTGCCCGCAGAGCTGGGGGAAGTGAGTTCTGTCAGACTCTGGGGGCAACAGAGAATGATGGTTTGAACACATCAGACCACCACGGTATTTACCTTCAGCAGCATTACAGGACGTATTGCTTTAATATAGACTCGCGTAATAAAGACCCCTTTTACTCTTCCAGACAAGGGTGAGTGATATACCGAAGATAATCACCCAGGAATGTCTGTCGATAACGCTCGTGACGTCACTCCACATCGAACAGCCCCCCTCATGAATAATAATAATCATAAAATGACGTCCTCCAAATGGACCCCCCCCCCCCCCATTCATAATAATTAGTGGCTGACGTCACTCCACATGGGGGGCGAGGCGCCTCCTCCCCCCTCCTCGGCGTCAACTCACAGCCCTCACGACAAAGGCAGTACCCTCACGTCACACGGTCTCCGTGACGCTGTTGAGACATCAAAGTAAAAGGACGTCTTGATGAACAAGGGATATTAACCTTAAAATGAAATAGGTCTGTGTCACCGCGCCCTTACAAATTGCACACGCATTGATACAATGAATATCACGTCGCAGTCTGCTTTTCGCTTGCAAGTTTCAGATTTACTGCAATACACCCATCCTTGGACGGGCAAAAGGCGAGTTGAAAAGAAACAGGAATCAGAGATGTGCTTTACCAGCCAAAGCACGGAAACTGACAACACGATATGAAATGCGTTTGCATTTTTAATAAGCCGTTCCACGGCATCCGTGATAGCCGAGGAATTGCTTGTTCCACCATAGTACAGGTGTTGAATTGGGCAGTCGTCAGTGATATATATACACCCGATGGTTTGCACCTTACCACATTCGCAGTTTGGCGAGTCCTTGATCTTTCAATTATGGAGGAAATATCCCCACACCTTCTTCCATATGTTGTTGTTAAGGCGTGTCGAAAATAGGTGTTTCAATTTCAAATGGGACAGTGGTGGGGATCAAATGTCAACATATAGAGGGAGATCTGGATGTTACAATATCTAATGCTAAGTGTTAAATCATCATGTCAGACGTTTGTTGGTAGGATGATCGCAAGTACTGGCAGCCACTGCAGCAGTGTAGCTTTAGAGAGCCGCTCACCACACGCAGTGCAGCGTTGATGCGCGTCAACAAACGCGGCGTGAGAGATGGGCGTAGCGCAATATTCTACGGTAGAATGGACCTGGGCTTGCGTTGATATCCGAAGGGTCCCAGCGTCACATCCCCAGGAACTTTCTGCAAGCTTTTTGATTAATAATAAAGGTTTTTGGTTAATAATAAAGGTTTTTGGTTATATCGCGTCATTTATGTGTCGCAACCCTCCACCACCAGACACGGCCAATGAGTAAAAAATGTGTCACGTTGACAAAAGACAAATCGTTCACGACTATAGCCCACCGGTGTGTTGAAGAGTGAATCCACAACTTTACAATTTTTGAGTACGACGTTTCACTGCTAATTACAACCAGCATCATCGGGCAATTTGCCAGAATAGTGAAGCAGCAGTGTGACGTCATTATTTAACCCAATCATGAGCAGGTGAACTATTTGCCATTTGTCAACGTGACTACTTTTTTACTGATTGGCAATGTCGGGTGGTGGAGGGTTGCGACACATTTATAAATAACACGATCTAACCCAAAAACCATTATTATGAATAATAATGGTCGCAAAAGCCTACGCGTTAAGCTTTTTGATGTTTACCATGAACATAATTTAGTATGTGCAACTTGAGAAAATGTGCAGTAAAAGAGTAATACTCTCCTTTACCACAACAACAAAATAACACGCGACAACACCAGCCTATAGTATTTGTGGACCAGTGTTTTCCAGCAGCATTTGTTCAAGCAGATGGTAACAGTTTAGACTTTTTAAGTGTCATCAACAGAATGTGGCCTGTTAAACAAAGATGATGGGTTGGCTCATGGTATAGGCAAGACTTCTCCACAAAGCATATAAATTTCAGTACAATTATACATAACTATGCTTTGTCATCGCAAGAACAATTGTCCGCTTTGACAATCCACCAAAGTACACAATTCGTCAAATATAACAATAGCTCCCAATTAACCTGAAAAGTGTCAATACTTTTCCAGGAGGGTCATGCTTTGAGACGTTTGGTAATTTTTTTTTAAATGTCTTGCATGTGGGAGAAAACCAGCGTACCTGACAAAACTCCTCGCTGATGAGGGGATAATGATCAAATGTCCACCAAGATGGGTTCACAAACCCATTTGCTGTACTGCGTTTTACTTGCCACCTCCCAGCCTGGTAGGTTTGGGAAGTTAAATAAATTAAATCACGACGTTTCGGGTGCAACACAAGTGTCCTTCTTCAGGTGGGGACAACTTAGTGAAAGCACACCGCTTAAGCGGTGTGCTTTCGCTAAGTTATTTATTTTAATTTTTCACCTACGTGACTTTACCGAAAAAACCAAAGAGTATGAATCCTTGCAGTCACGAAAACTTCAAATCTAGAATTAATTTTAATAAATCTGTGCCACAATAGCCCTTGGCTGCATAGTGTTGCACAACAGGTGTGGGGTGCAGCGTAAAAAACCTGCTCCTCTCTAAGGCAAAGCCCTTGCTCTGAACTCTTGCTCACATACATGAATATGGCATGTCAATTATCACACCAATTACCACACCCCTTAAAGTAAGAGCTTACTTTATGCTGGGTCTGTACAGGTCAGTGGCCTAGAAAATATTCTGTTCGCAATGGCACACCACATGCAATATACCCCTTGCTGTGGTTGTTGGAGCATTCCAGGTCAGCATTAAACATCCTGGATACATTTATTATACACAAGAATTGGTACAATTTCAAGTGACGTTTTTTATGATTTTATAAGGTCCAGCTGGCAACATCTATTGACTTTTTGAGGTTCGTTTGGCGAATTTCCTCTGGCTCTGAAGAGTCCACCTTGGCAGCCAGGTCTGCTTGTGAGGCACAGTCCACATCTTCTGGGTCGACCCTCTGACCCACGGCGCTGGGCTGGCCCAGGTCTGGAGGCTCCACGGCGGTCGCGACCGGATCTGGGGGTGGCTTGGCTCCGGGGAGGGGGACCTTGTCTGCTCCCTCCTTGGCCAGTTGGTCTGCGTGCTCATTTCCCAGGTTTCCAGAGTGGCCCTGCACATGCACCTGCAGGCGCAGAAGTAACACATCACATCAGCCCGTATCAGTGTCACCTCGCTGAACGGGGAATTCCGGACTGACTCTTGGTTTTGCGGAAGCATAGTGGTGTGGGGGAGAAGCGCGTGGCGGCCTCACCCAGGTGATGTCCATGTCTCTGCACAAGTCGTCGAGCAGGGCGAAGTCGGCCCTGTTAACCACCAGCGAGCCCGAGCCTTGGCGCCAGCCACTGCGCTTCCACGTGTGCACCCAGGAGCCCATCCCTGTGCACAGACACATGGAGGAGGCAGCGTCACGACAGAGAAGCGGCAGAATACAGCCGCTCCGAAAAATAGTGCTGCAGTCAATCATACCCCTTTGCCACTGCTAAATCCGAGCCAGTTCAGAAACTCCACAGTATGGGCTGGTTTCCACCGGATATTTGCTGTGCCAAGCTGGAACCGAACCACAATATGCTGGTCTCACAAGATATCCGAGCTAAGCAAGGCCAGGGGTATGGCTAATGACACGTCCATTGCGTGTGACACCAGAACCGACTTTTATTTTGCAATTTCTGAGCTCAGGCCGAAAACCACAAAATGTCCAATAGCCAACACCAAATAGCATTATTAAAGTTGTAAAAGATAAGAGTTAACACGTTTCTTGAATTGAGCAACATTATACGAGCTTGGGGAAGAGACGATGGGAAGGAATTCCAAAGTGCAGCAGTATTGTGACTCGCAGTGCGGTGGCTGAACGTGGCGTGGATGAGACGAAACGGACAGCATGTTGCCCTGTACACTCGTGTCCACATCTGTCCGCTCATGTCTATTGCTGTTCAATCACCGTTGACGATGAACATGCTGTCCGTGCACACAATCAGCTTTCGGAGCCCCTGCTCGCTCGCCTGCTGCACTGCACGGCACGCCGCCTATGGTCACCAATCAGCACAGGTAACATGAACATTAAAGAACGTAAGCCAAAAAACAATCAACTTGATAAAATCAACCTCAGCTCCGTTTCTCTGGATGTTCCGTGCATACAAGAATACGTTGCGGCTCAATTTGCGTGTATCAATGGAAAATATCGTTTAAAAAACTGCTCTATAGTAAAATATCGAGTCATGACAGAGAGAGAAGTCATGTCAGGTATTTACCATATTCTGTTTTTTATTTACCATGATCTCGGCGCGCTGGTTTGTTTGTCGGCCAACCAGTCGCTCACTCAAGTTTCTACACACACAGATACCAAACACACACAGAGACGCACCTGTGAAAACATGTCCACTTGAATAAAAGTGTAGTGGTATTGTCGAACGGACCGTACATGTTAATGCGCAAGCTCAATGCAACCACAATGGGGTTTCCTCATCACACTCGTGTTGTAACAGGGCGGTGTAAAATTGGGGAAATGCGATGAAAAGCAACTTCCTCAACAGGCAGAGGGGACGGGTTTCAGACATAGGGAAGGGGTCTCATGAATTGGGGTCTTCAGGATAGAGAATGGTCTCAGGGAGGGGGGGTCTCTGAGACAGCGAACTCACAGGGAGTTGTTGGTGCCCCAAAAGACTCCCAGTCCCGCGCGCGCCGCCTGGCGCCCATTGGAGATGCAGCATCCATCGGTGAAGACGACCGGGACGCCGCCTGCGGGCGAGCACACAAACCCCGCGCTGTCAGCTCCGTCGCTGTGCGCTCATCCTCGTCGCTGTCAACACCCGTTCGTCGCTGTCGTCTTCATCGCCCTAATGGCAGCATGAAGGACGCACCCACGTAAGTGTAGCGCGGTGGTTGACCCCCGCGCCCCGCGGGCTGCTCCTCGTCTTCCCACCGCCGCCGTCGCGGCCGCCTCTCGGTGGCTGCGCCGTCGTCCCCGCGCCCCTGGGCGAGGTAGGCGTGGGCGGTTGCCTCGCACAGACACTTGCGGAAGTCGGCTCCCGGGAACCCCTCCACTTGGGTCCTGCATTCGTCCCTGACAGGACACGAGAGGGTCCTTAGCGGGTGTGGCACAGGTCCCAGTGGCCAGCGTCCGCGGTGCGATGAGGGGCCTCACCACGTCGCGTAGAGCCCGGGGCTCCTGCCGATGCGTACCGCGTAGTAGCCGCGCCTCTCCGCTCTCACGAGCAGCAGCAGCAGCAGGCCGCGTGGCGTCCGCAGCATGGTCCGGGACGGGGTCAGGACCCACGGCTCAGGACTCCCTGCCCGGGTGACCCGAGTTGTTCGGGAGGTCCCAAATTCCCCGAGTGTCCCGGGTGACCCCTGTGCCCTCCGCCCTGGGCTTCCCACGACTCCCAGCCCCCTCACTGCGCGGGCCCAGGACGCCCGAGGAGGTTTCTATCTTCCCGGGTGCCGCCGGGGATGCCCCACGCGGTCGCCTCCACGCGCAGCGCCAGACGACGACCCCCGACCCTCCTCCTCCACGCGCTGCAGTCTGGGAAGGGGTTGAAGGGTCACGCACTTCCGGCTCTCCGTCACTTCCGCCACGTCCGCCTCCCCCGGGCGCGGGGACCACGGATCCGCGGGAGTCGCGGGCACCGCGGGGCCCACGGGGACCCGTGACCTCGTCCCGCCTCGGCCGCCTCCGCAGCAGCAGCAGCAGCCCTGAGCCCTGAGTGAGTGGCGCCGCCTCTCGCCGTCGTAGCGCGGGCGCCGTTAGCGGGCGGGGGGGGGGGGGCGCCGGGAAGACGCCCCCCGTGTGAGGGTTCCCCTTCCCGGCGGGGCCGCTAGGCGAGACCCAGGCGTAGTCCGGGCCTCCTCGAGGTTCCCCCGGCGTCACGGGGCTCGGCGTGTCGGGGTTACATTTCGGCATGAGGGGGGTTGAGAAGGGCATGGGGTTATGGGGGGTTATGGGGTGTCTGGTAGCCGCTCCGCTCTCCGAGCTCCTCCAGGAGGCGACAGCCACTTGGTCTTCAGCCGGTGTCCGCCCCGGTCCCGGCCGCTTCCCTCTTCACCCCCCTTCGCCGCGCGGGGCGAGGACACCGCGGCCCTGAGCTGCCGCACGAGGGACGCGGGGCGGGGGGGGGGACCAGGGCCCCGTGTCGCTCACCGCCACGCGAGAAGAACGCGGCGGGCGGCTGCAGTGCGATCACGGCCGCGACATTCGGTGGCATCGGGGCGTGAGCGAGCTGGGGGGGGGGGGGTTCCCAGTGTCACGGTGAGGGCCCCAGTGTCACGGTGAGGGCCCCAGTGTCACGGTGAGGGCCGTGTCGGTTGTCAAGGGCGGCGGGGGTTGGGGTGTGGGTTCGTCCCGGTAGGCAGGGTTGGGCGGTGTCAGGGATGGACAGTCGCGGGGATATTGTTGGAGCGACTTGTTTGTTGTTTCGTGCGACATGATGCCCGCGAACCCGAGCGCCCCGGCCGTGTTGTGGTGCAGGCGTCGGCCCGCCGTGTTACATACAGCTCTGCCTCGATCGCGTATCTTTATCTCGCTCTTCTCTTGAGTTCTCTCCCGCCCATCCTCTCTGTCTCTTTAGCTCCCTCTTGCTATGGTCTGTGGAGTTGAGCTGTTTCACTCGGTGTTCCGCCAGGTGCAGCTCTCGATTTTCGGGAAACAATGGAATCCCCGTCCCCCCCACCTCAGGCGACGCGGCAGGACTCGGTGACTCGGTATGCGTCAGCGTCTCTCTCATTTCCCTCCTCCCTCCCAGGTGTAGAGGGCGGGCCCAGTTAGATAACTACCGCCAGGGAGCTCGGGGTCGCCAGACTCGGTGAGGCGGGGCTTCCGTCACGCTGTGACGGAAGCGCCGGCTCACGACCAAAACAACAACATGGGGCAGCCAAGACTCGTGACGCGTGAGCGGCAGCAGCGCATTCGCCAAGGGCAAAGCGGTGCAGCACCTCAAACAAGTGCGTGTCACCCTTTCCCTGGCAGGGGGTGTCTGTTCGGTGGTCGATGGTGAGTGGCGGCCACGGTGAGTGGTGAGCGGCTCGAGGAACCCAGAGCCATGAAGCTGTACGTGTTCCTGGTGAACACGGGCACCACGCTCACATTCGACACGGAGCTCGCCGTGCAGAGGTAAGGAGAAGGCGGAACTGCGACACATCACTACTGCCGCCCGGCAACGCCCTCACTGCTTTAAATTGATGGGGTTTTTATTCTCACGTTTGCCGAGAAAAGGGCCAAAACGTTAAGCTTCTTCACTATGGGGACCTCATTTGCCAGTAAAAATATGATAATTGGTTCTTTACCCTTCTATCTGGCAACAAAACTGACACCTTTTTGCAAGGAGTCATGTTTGCATAGACCGCAATACCTGCAGTCATAATACAAACAAAAGAACATAACTCTGATAATGTGCACTGTCCTTGAAGTTGATTGGTCCACACCCGAGACAGCTTTCCTTAGAGCCTAGTCTCATATGGGTTGGTCCAACCCATATGGTCCAACCCATATGAGACTAGGCTCTAAGGAAAGCTGTCTCGGGTGTGGACCAATCAACTTCAAGGACAGTGCACATTATCAGAGTTATGTTATTTTGTTTGTATTATGACTGCAGGTATTGCGGTCTATGCAAACATGACTCCTTGCAAAAAGGTGTCAGTTTTGTTGCCAGATAGAAGGGTAAAGAACCAATTATCACGTTAAGCTTCTTGTTGACCAAGGTTACTATAACCGCTTGGATGGGGGGAGGCAATTTCAAATTCGAGCAGTGCGAGGGAAGAAGCAGAAAGATAAGGGAGTATGGTAGTTGAACACAGCATGGATGAAACAAAACAGTCAGTCTGGGAGACAGTCTCCAACATGGGTGTAGGAATTAACGGGTGAAGTTCACGGAAACAGTAACTATGATAGTAGCGATAGAAGGGTGATGAGGAGGCGACTGACCGCCAGTGAGCGAGTGCTGGAATTTCAATCACTGTGACTGCCTTATGTTGAATACTAAGAAGTGCAATGAGGTAGGAACTGGGTGCTCCACCACAGATATTGCAGCAGGATTACGACTTAGACTGAAGTTGTGCATTGTATAGTGTAAATAATTGTTCAGAGTTAAAGAAGAAGGCGTTTGCACAGTTTGGGATTGAGCAGCATTGTGGTGCGTGGTTTTCGTGGTGGAGGATGTTTACCAGGGCACGTGTTTTCCCGGCAGCGTTGCCGAGCTGAAGAGTGCCATTGCTGCAAAGCACCGCATTGGGGTGCAGCACCAGGTGCTCGTGGTGAATGGCGGCGAGTGTATGGCCTTGGAGCGCCGCGTCTGCAGCTATTGCGCCGGAACGGTGAGTGGGGCCACGTCTCCTCCTGCACCGGTCATGGTGGGGGAAGAGATCCTATCCCTTTAGTATTTGGATTCTCAATGCTTTGCCGGAATCGCTCCCAAAGCCGCAGAATGTGCTTCCCTAGAACATTGTTGCCAAGGACACCGAAAAGGTCATCAGATCTAGCGACAAAATCGCCAAGTTGAATTGGCGTCTCGTCGTGTCCCCGTGTGTACAGGACACAAACCCCATCTTCCTGTTCAGCAAGGAGATGATCGTACGGGACAAGGCGCCGGCAGTGCCACGCTGCGTGTTCCCGGCAGAGACGGAGATGGCACTGCGTGTGGAAGAGTCGCTCATGATGCCACCTGTGCTCAACACCGTGGCCTCGCGCTCACAGCTTGCGGCGGTGAGAGCCCTCTGCGAATGCGCACTCATCTACACAGACTGTTGGGGCAAGTGCTGTTAGCCAGCACCTCTGAAGGCCGGAACGACACATGATGTGGTGGGTGACCAACACCACGCCCGACTGCCTAGCGATGTTTACACATTGCACTAGGTACTCCTTGGAGGCTGGATCAACCTAGGGGAGGGCCCGAAACCGGTTCAGATATTTGCCACTCTTATTGATCATGAGCGGAAATTGAACTCTGGTCTCCGGGTTCATAGCGCAGTGCGCTCACTGCTCCATTACTGCTGCCCACCCATCAACACACGCATGAACACATCCGGAAACATTTATGCTCACCGACACGCTTCTCCACACGCACGTGCACACGCCCGCACAGGAGATGCAAGAGTTTGCGGAGCGGCTGAGTGAGTACTGCCGCACGCTGGTGCACGACGAGCATCTGCAGCACCAGGGCTGGGCGGCCATCATGGCCAACCTGGACGACTGCATGAGCGGATACGCCGCGCTGCTGCACGGATTTTCCAGCGCCTACGCCACCTTCTCCACCGCCCGCGACTCCATCACAGAGCAGCTCAACGCGTGAGGCCCCAACTCCCCCCAAACTCCCAACTCCTTCTGCCCACATCCTTCCAGATCCATTGCCTTCCAGCTGTCCCTGCTATCCTGATCAAACCCCCCCCCCCCCCCCCCCTCTGTTTTGGCTCCTCTTTCTCCCAGTTCTCACGCCTCTCTCAGATCCCACTCTTCCAGCTTCCCTGACTCTCAACCCCCCAACCTGCTCCCTTTCTCCGTACTCCCCCCTTCCAGTCGCTGGGCCTGCCATGTCATTAAACACAAATGTGTTGGATGTAATGGGGAGGTGTAGCCCATACAACAACACAGACAATGTAAAAAATATGGATATTGAACCTTCTTTATTGCAGATGTAGAATGGGAATCAAGACAGGCGGAATGTCATCTGATGTTATTTTTTATTAAATAATTTGACTGCCATTTTTTGAGTCACCCATGAGAAGCAGCTAATAAACCAACGTGTACATAAAAAAACACAAATAATTCAGCCACGGCTTTTCGATGATGAACTGGAGCAAGTTCGCGAATTGTGCGTCAGAATTGACATCACCTGTAGTGGTGTGCCTTGGCCTGCCCTGACGGAGTGATGTGGCACAGGCTGGGCAGCGCTGTGTCAGTGATGGCGCAGATCCCGCTGCTGCAGTCACTTACAGTGAGCATGTCCCGCGATGGGTCCCAGCGGGGAGCCACCGCTGCCGACGACAGCTCCCAGCTCGCTTCCTTCAGCTCCCTCGGCTCGGATTCGGCTCCCGCGGCGCCAGCGCTGATGCCAGGGAAAGCAACGCCTATTCAACGCCGGCAGAAGCAGCTCGGAGCAGAGCAGACCGGCTGGGACAACGGCGCCCATGGGGAGGCAGGGGGGTATCCGGCCGGCGCCGGGTTGAGTGGTGCCACCGAGGGCGAGACCTTTCCTCGCGCCCGTGATGGAGCGTCGACGGACATCGCGATCGAGTCGCCCGCCGGTGCTGACGGCAGGGCGGGGCCCGATGCGGCGAGCGAGGACAGTGCGGCGGGGCCCACCACCAGCACCCAGGAGCCGTTCAACGTGACCCTGCTGGACTGGGTGAACGTGCAGGACCGGCCCAACGACGTGGAGACGCTGGTGAAGAAGTGCCTTGACTCGGTGCACAGGGTGAGCCACACAGCCTCCTCTGTAGACACGGACACAGAGGCACAGGCAGAGACGAAGGCACTGACACAGAGATGGATACTGACACATATACAGTTATGGCCATCAATTGAATTGCATGCACGCACACATACACAAACAGGCTGAACTAGCAATATTTTGGGTGCTCACTGGGCTTTGAATGGCCGCTTCAGTGCACTTGAGCCGGCATCCCTGAGATCCTGGGTTGGCATGCAGGTTTCAGCCACCCCTGACTAAGCCGGATTGTCAAGTAAAGCGAGTTCATGGTCTCAACACAGTACCCAATGACTGCAAAGAAACCTGTCATAATTAAAATGTGTGTGTCAAGTAATTCTGTAGCAAGGCTCTTAAGAAGGTCCACTGAGAAGGGCTGGGATGCTTAGGCGGGTCTATTTTAGCACTGGTTTTTGTCACTAGGTTTTGAGCAATCCTTCGATCAATGTAAGCGTTTTTCTCTCTCAAGTAAGTTCCACATAGCAACACAACTCGATTAACGTGTCATTGATATTGCATCATCCTTATTAGAGTTATTGTGCTGTCCCCCATTTGCAGATGAAAAGAAGCAGAGAGAGCTAATGCATAAACACTTTGATTCTTACTTGATTTGAAGCTTTCGTGACTGCAGGAATTACTCTTTGGTTCTTTCGGTAAAGTCACGAAGAAAGAAAATAAATTGAAAAACAAAAGCAGAGGCATAGTGCACACTGTATACTTTCACACGTGCACCCCGTGCGTGTGCGCGTACACACGCGAGCGGTTTGGCTAAGCGATCATCGAGCGTGTGTGGGCCCCAGCAGCTGGAGCCGGCGGTGGTTGAGCCATTCCTGCAGGAGTGCCGCGAGGTGCCTGGCCAAGGCTGACAACCCCCCGATGCGTGCCATCAAGGGGCTGGAGGAGCGGCTCTATGCGCTGGACCAGGTGCTGGCGACCTGCCGCACCCTCGTGTCGGAGCAGGGCGAGCTCGCTCAGGTGATGCATCCGAGCACTCGCGAGCGCTCACGAGTATACCGAGACACTCCAGAACACACCTTCGTGTTCCAGAGCACTCATAATCACAGGGCACACATCTGGATATGGATTGGTGGAGTGGTTGCCCAACCTTTCTGGACCCGTGGACGACTGCTATGCTTAAAACATTTTCACAGCCAAATATCCAGAAAAAAAATCTGGTTTTGTCAATAAAATCGTAACATCGGCAACAGTTCCGTGAGATGACTCCCCCACTTGCTTGGAGACAACAGGTTGGGAACCAGTGGGTTAGGGGATCTTAGCAAAGTAGCCCCCAACATCTAATATAGCCGAGTGACCATGCGCCATTCCCTACTGACAATGTGGAGCCTTGCGGAGCCTCGTGCCACCACGGCGCATCGCGTGGGTGAATAAGATCCGGCGGTGCAAGAACAGAGAGTGTCGTGTCATGGAGCGGTGTGGCTGGTGTGGTGCGGTGGGCAGGGCTTCCTGGCAAACCAGAAGCGGGCGGAGAACCTGAACGACCCGTCGGTTCTGCCAGACCTGTGTGTGAGCCATGCCAACCAGCTGCTCATCATGCTGGGCAACCACAAGAAGCTGCTCGACACCAGGCAGACGTGCGTGCTGGCCAAGCAGCAGCTGACCGACAACCTGCACGTGCGCTTCCGGTGAGCACCCAGCAGCAGGGCCAGGGTTAAATAAAATGAGCAAAAATAATCGCAGTGTGCAATATTACCTTCAACGGAGTACTGCCGTGCGGGGCGAAGATGCTTGAGTGCCGTGTACTTCAGAGTAGCCGCACCGGATAGAAGCACCCATAGCAGTCGGATACGCGATGAGAGGTGAGACAAATACGTGGTCCTTTCACCAACCCGCACTGACAGGCGTGGTGAAGTATGGTCAACCCGCCCCCTCGTCATGACCGACGCACGTAAACCATGGCCCCCAGTCCCCAGCAGCTTTGTCTGGGTCAGGACCATAGGAGGTATTATTAGCTTGGGGAGGCATTCATCCAAAAGTAGATTGATCATGGATGATGATTAATTGTTATCTAAAGATTTGTTGCGATGTTTCTTGATGCCACGTTACACCATTTTAGCGAGCGTGTTTGCTGTGTTTCCGTACGACGTATTGTGGAATTGGCGCGACGACCTTGGCGGCCAGCGCTCTGGGCCGTGGTGTCGGCAGTCGGCTGGGCCTCTCGTTATAAAATTGTGATGTCGTGCTTCATGGGTGAAGCCAGTGAAAGAGCCGAGCCAGGTGCGTGGTTTCATTCACCCCTGTCTCCACCCAGGTGGTGCTACCTGATGATGCACCACCTGGACCAGCACAGCGAGCGTCTGGCCGTGCTGTGGCACGTCCTGCGGGGGCTGGAGGGGCGCATGCGTGTGGTGGCCCAGCTCTCGGCGGCGCCGCGCCTCTACTGCCTGGCCATCTCCGAAGTGGTGCGCAGGCGCACCTTCGCCGCTCACTACTCCCAGGTAAGAAGGAGCTTTCCACCGAGCAGAATAGCTCGCTCCCGCACACAGCCGATGGATGAGGGCAGTGGGCTGGCTTTCTTGTGTGCTCACCTGCGCCTCTCCCCCTCCCACCCCCTTCGTATACTGTGTGCCTCCGGGCAGTGGGCCAGCGCGCTGGTGGCAGAGGGCAGGCAGGTGTACGAGGTCCGAGCGAGCCAAGCGGGAGAGCTTTGGACGCGTGTTTGGTAAGAGTGTCACCGCGTACCACCATGTGCCACTCTTCCACGCGACGGCTCCACGTCGCACTCTGATTGTCATGTTTGTTGCTTGATTGCGTGGATCCGTGCCTCTGTCCTCAGGGAGCTCCTTCCTGCGTGACCGCCTCTTCCGTGGCCTCCAGTCATGGCCTCCATCCTCCTTCTGTGTAAGTGCGGCAGCCTACCGCTCTTAGGGGAGACCCAGGGCCGGTTTAGATATTCGTCACTGGTTTTGGACGTGATCGAGAAACGAACCCGGGTCGCCGGGTTTGTAGCGCAGTACGCTAACCGTTGAACTCCCACTCCCCACGCTATACACATGGACACGCACTACACTCATTAGGAAGCCCCTGGAGCTATGCACTTCCCTCGCACCTCTGATTAGCACATTTGGCTACGTACTGTACGAAAGAAGTTCAACATACATACCTACCACAATGTGCATCACTTGACTCATGTCATGCTTGCAAATGAGACCCATCCTGGTCTCTTCGTTAAACAAGTCAACTTATACCAATAAACTTAACCGCGCACTAAACCTGCCATATTATAACGCTCCACCTCACAGGACCAGTCCCTACACTTGCACCACCCTCACCAGCCTCTATCCCTACACCGCAACCCGGCGCCGGCGTTGTAGTGCGTGGCTGTGCGCGGTTGTTTCAGACGAGCGACCCGCGTGCGTTCGATTCGGAGCTGCCGTCCATCTCGCTCGACGACCTGCGCCTCCTGCAGTCGCGGTGTCCCGACGAGGTGCAGCCCTACCTCAGGTACACACCGTGCACAGACAAAGGTCTCCCGGGTGGCATTCGTAATTTGTTGGGGCAGTTGCTGTTGGCGAGCACCTATGAAGGCCAGATTGAGTGGCGTGCATGTCTGTGCGAATACAGTCGTGTGTGCGCGGTTGTGTGCGAGTGTCCACGCCTGTGTCTGAGCATGTGAGCGCATGAATGTGCATTAATGCGGACACGCCCGTGTGTATGCTGTTGCGTATGTGTGCAGGCTGCCTGGAATGGAGTTAGCGGTGTCTTCGTCCCATCCCATCGCGCCTTGGGGTGGAGAAGAGGGACTCCTTCGCCCTTCACCTGCACAGTCGCTCGCCCAGGTGTCACTCCGGCGTCACTCACCCCGGCGTCACTCACCCCGGCGTCACTCACCCCGGCGTCATTCACCCCGGCGTCATTCACCCCGCGTCACTCACTCCGGCGTCACTCACCGCATGTCTTTTGCTGCCGCTGCTGCCGCTGCTGCAGGTGTCACCAGGTCCTGTGGAGGGGCTCGTCCTTCCAGGCTTGGCGAGCGACGATCGAGATCCGGCGCCCTCGGCGCGCAAGGCCGCACCGGCGTCGGACTCGTGGGCTCCGGTCGCGGAGGAGGCAGTGACGAGAGGATGTGCCGGCCCACCAGGGGCGCTGGCGACGGAGGAGGTGGGGGGGGGCCTCGGGGAGCCACCGTCCCCCGGCGCCCCCCCGCTGCTGCAGGAGGCAGAGGCCGCCTCCCTCGAGGATTACGGCTTCGAGTCGGTGCCGTCCGCCGCGGGCCTCCTCGTGTCGGACCCCGCCGTGACGGCCCCCCCCGAGCCCCCCGAGCCGCTGGGATCCCTGGGCAGCCTCCAGGCCGAGCCTCCCTGCCCGCTCAGCGAGCTGGGGCGACGCGAGATCGCGCCGGCGGCACCACCGGCGCCCGCCCTCGACTCGCTGCTCACGAGCGGGAGCGCCGATTTCGTGTCGGCCATGGGGGAGGTGGTAGAAGCGAGGGAATTGAGGGAGGTGAGAGGAGGAGAGGTCAGGGGCGTGGCAGAGGTGGGGGAGTTGACCGAAGCGGGTGAAGCTTTTGGAAGGGTCAGAGAGTTGGGGGGGGCCAGGGAGGTGGAGGCCGTGAGGGAGGTGGGGCAGTTGAGGGATGTGGTGGGGGAGGGCAGCGCCGCCATCTCCCCTGGGGCCCTGCTGAGCGACCCACAGAGCCCCGAGATGATGGAGTCGCTCTACGCCTCCGTCATCAACGCCATCGACAGCAAGCGCCTTCACGACTCGGCCTCGGAAGCGGCCGCACTACGCCGCACCGTCGAGGCCCACCGCCAGGGCCTGCTGGCCGCTCGTGCCGGCCTGGCCGCGCTCGCCGGCGACCTGGCCCGTCTGAGGGCCGCGGCGGCACGCGGGAGGGAAGATGCCGCGGCCGTGTTGGCCGCCCTGAGCCGCGACGTGGCCCGGCTGAGGGAGTGCGCAGAGGCCGAGGAGGAGGAGGCGCGCCGAGCCCGTGTCGACCGCGAGGAGGCTCGGCTCCGCGAGCTGGAGGAGCGGCGCCGTGCGGACGAGGAGGCCCAGGAGCGGCTCCGAGAATCGTCGGAGAGGGCCGACTCGCTGGAGCGGCGCCTACGCTCCTCGGCCGCCGAGCTGGAAGGCCTGCGACTGGAGAGGGACACGCTGGCCGAGGGGAAAGCGGCGTGGAGGTCCCGGGAGCAGGGCCTGACGGACGAGGCGGAGCGCCTGCGCGCCGACGTGGGGGAGCTACAGCACCAGCGCTGCTGCCTGCAGCTAGAGCTGGCGTCGCAGAGCGGCGAGGCGGAGGAGCAGCGGCGCGCCCTGGAGGCGTTGCGCGACGAGTACGATGAGAGGTGTCGCGAGCTGGCGCGCCGCGCCGACGCCGACCGCGCCCAGCTCTACGAGCAGCTGCGGCGCGAGGAGGAGCGGCGCGAGGCGCTGGTGGAGGAGACGCGGCGGCTCACGGAGATGCTCGCCGGCGCCCAGCGGGACACGGAGGCGACCCTCGGCCGACTCGAGCGGGAGGCCGAGACGCGACGTGAGCTGGAGGAGGAGGGGCAGCGGCGCCAGGAGGAGCTGGAGGCGGCGCTGGTGCAGGCCCGGGAAGAACGCGTGGAGACGGAACGGGCGTTGTGCGAGAAGTTGCGCGAAGCAAGCGCTCGCAGTTTGCGTGAGACGGAGACGCTGCAGAGGCAGATGGCAGAGAGGGCGCAGATCATGGAGGCGGAGCTGGAGCGCACGCAGCGCGCGCTGGCGGATGCCACCTTGCAGCTGGAGGCCGTGGAGCAGCAGCAGCAGCAGCAGCAGCAGCAGCGGCGGTCGCTGACGGATGCTCCAGAACCGAGCCCAGGGACAGGCAGCCCGGAAGAGTCGCCACCCTCTCTGGACGCCGCACCCGGGGCAGCTGGTACGGAACGAGAGTGCGAGACGGCCGAGGAGAGTGGGACACTTGAGGGGCAACGGGGAGGTGAGCAGGGAGACACCAAGTATGAGGTGGAGGGGGGTGAGGAAGGCAGCGAGGATGCAGGGCAAGAGGAGGATGGTGGCCCCGTGCCACCCCCTGCTCAGAGCCTCCCAGACGACCCGGAGATGTTGCCCAAGATGGCGACGGCTGAACTGCCCGTTCCCCGTGCTGGGTGAGCAACGCCCTCGGCCAGATGCTCTCCAACCCGGCCCCTCATTCGCCACCCCCTACGTGCTTGCGTATGTGTCTTTGAGTGCGTGCCCAATGGCATGTCCTTGGCTCCAACTCCCTCCGTCTTGCCCACCTTGAGCTTACTTGAATTGCATAAATACCAAATATACTTTCTTGCGTGTGCCCGGTTGGCAGGGACGTGGAGCTCACGAGTTCTTCTGGAGACCCTGCTGCTGGGACCCCTCCAGTGTCTGGTACCCCAGCTACGCTGGACCCCATGCGGGAAAGTCTGGAGCAGGAGATGAGGGAGGCGCTGGGCTTAATGAGGGCCCAGCTGGAGGCTCAGCACCAGGTGCTACTCGCACAATACTCTCTCTCCCCACTCACAAAGCGCTCGCTCTCCGTACTCTCCCCACTTCCACAGCGCTCCCTCTCTCCTCTCTCCACTCAGACCGGTGCCCATCACACCCTGGTGAATAGAGCTAGGAGGTGATGCACTTGGCTCGATGATCTCACCAGCATCATGAGCTGCTTTTCGCTGGGCATGACATGTAGGGGGTTTTCTGCCTTCAGGAAGCAGGTTGTTGGGGAAGGCACCATTTTTAAAGGGACCCGAGTAATCGACTAGAAAAAACGAAACATTCCAAAATTTAGTCGGTGAATCGACTTAATCGGCATGGTGGCACAGTGGTGACACTCGTGCCTCACAACAAGAATGCCTGGGTTCAAGTTCCGACTCCGGTGCCTTTCTGCGTAGAGTTTGTACACTCAACCCCTGTTCTGCACGAGTTTCCTCCAGGTACCCCGGTTTAAAACATCTCAATGCAAATCGCTCATTTGGGATTGTAGAGGCAAACATTGCCCACTACTGCGTACAGTTTCAAAGTCTTGAGACGCTAAGGTTTTCTTTGTAAACCATGTAATAATAATTAATAACAATCAACTAATCTTCTCGGCCCTCGCGGTCGTACTTGTGTGTCTGTGCAGACGAGCTTCAACAGTGTCCTGGCCCAGGAGAAGCGGCGCCACCACCACGCGCTCGCCGAGCTCCAGGGTCGGCTCGCAACGCTGGAGGCCCAGCAGAGGGATGACCGGGGTAACCGCGTGCACACGCCGCACGCGCCGCTCTGCGACGTACATAAATATTCTTTCACTATGTTGCTGGTTTTCCCAGGAAATTCTTGCTGAGTCTCGAGACCCTATTTCAAGCAGGTCCTGCTAAGTTTTTGCAGTTGTGGGTTTCTTGGGGGTGGGGCGGGCGACCATTGCTACATTTATAACATGACCCAATTAAGTAATTGCAAGTAGTTTCTCAACTTTGCCAAATTTGGACCATGACGCCGACACCGGGTTTGATCTACAGTTGACGTAACAGAACTTTAATGGCCACCGTAAAACAGGCTGCGCGTAGAATTTAATTGTTGATGCATACTGCAGTATTAATCAGAGCAGCCTGCCAGTTTCGAAACACAAACCTCTGCAACAAGCGGTGAACGTGCGACCGCTGGGGTTGCACGCATATGTTGATCTGTGCGTGCGTTGGCCGTGCGTGTCCCCAGACCTCATCCGGAGGCTGTCCTCCGACCGTGCCGCGTTGCTCGAGGAGAAGAAGTTGTTGGAGGAGACGCTGGCAAAGCTGCATGGCCCGGCCGAGCAGCCGGGGACCTCGTCTGAGACGACCGTGGTCCTTGCCCGCCCCCCGGCTCCGGAGGCAGCCACAGGCACGGCACCCCCCATCCCGGTGACCAGGGCCTTGGAGCCTTGCGAGCAGGGTGAGAGGGTGCAGTCCTTCGGCTCGGAGGAGGATAAAGTCGAGGTGCCGCCCGGAGTTCACGGCGAGAAGGTGACGACGTGGGGCAAATCGTGAACTGATTTTTGCGTCTCATTTTTTGTCCTTCCCCCGTATCTCTGATTAGCATGGTTGGCTACGTAAAGTCTGAAATAAGTTAAACATACGTATATACGGCCTTAATTTTTCCAGGCCATCATTTAATTGAGCGGTGCCTTAATAACAACCACTGCTGAGCTCGGTTAACGGTGCGTTCCCTCTTGCTTGCAGGAGGAGGATGGTGCCGCCCCGGAGAAAATGGTGAGTGTGCTGGCACTGAACAACCTCGGGCCGTGTGCTCTTCATGGAGTGAAATCGGGTGAATGTGCTCCACGGTGCTTCTTACTCTGGCACTGAGTTGCGTCTGTCTCTGTCGCCTATCATCCCCCCTTCCCGGCCCTCACAGATGTCTCAGAGTTTGTCAGCAGCTTCGCCTCGTCACTCGGACAAAATTTCAATCCGAGAGTGAGTATGGCTCCCAGGCGCTCTGCTCCACCGGGGCAAACGCCGCCGCACTGCTGCACCATGTTCGACGCGACCTCGCCACATGGCACGGGCACTGAGTTGGCGCGTGCTGTCCACATGCAGGTTCCAGGTTGGAGATGTGGTGCTGGTGGTATTGGACGAACGCTACGACAACTACGTGCTGTTCACTGTGGGGCCCACGCTGTGCTTCTTGCACGCCGACTGCCTGGACCTGCTTGGCCTCGCTGCAGGTGAATGCACCCACAAACAACCAGCTTCTCTTGGTCACTCGGGGGTCAGAGCATCAAGCCGGCACCGTTGAGATCCTGGATTCGGTCTCCATAGCCTGCGATTAATCCGCATTCTCAAGCATTGCGAGTCCATGGTCTCGGCACTAAGGACTGCATTAAAAAAACAATCGTGTTAAATGTTTTTCTCCATTTAATTTGTAGGCCTTCCCATCCATCGCTGTCTCATGTCTCTGCGACCTTAACCCCCGTCACTTCTCCTGCCTTAACTAAGAAAGCTAGCGAAAGTTCCACTTTGGGAAATGCATTCAAGTGGTCGATGACCATGTGGCCCAGTCCCCGCCAACTCCCGTGTACCCGAGCTTGCTCGAGCTGCTCTCGTGGCTAAGTAGTTCGGGAATCAAGTGGGAACGTTTGGCTCTCTGGACTGCGTCTCATTAATCTTGTGTTGTTCTTATTATGATGCCTGTTTACCCAGGAAACCCTCGCTGAGTCTCAAGACTCTTTTTCAGGAGGGTCCTGCCAAGTTGTCGCAGTAGGGGATGATGTTGCTACGTGTAATCCCAATTGAGTCATTTTGAAGGTAATTTTTTACGTGGAAATGTTTGGCAATTCCAGTTATCTTGGGTTGTTTTAGCGATAGAAGGAAACGAGCGATCCCTGAGGAAACCCACGCAAAACAGAGAACATACAACCTCCATACAGAAATCTGCCCAAATCGGGATTCGAATCCAGTTCCTTTTTGCTGTGAGGCACGAGTGTTACCACTGCGCCACCCTGGGCCATGGAGGTGTAACCTTGCCGTGACCTCAAACCACCCCCTGCCCTCATGGTGTGTGTGTATGTGCAGCTCCAGGCGAGGTAAGGAAGCCGTGGGTTCTGGGAAAGCTGGTGGAAAAGGAATACTGCCAGGCAAAGAAGGTGTGTGGTGGATGTCAACCCACATTCAGCCACTCCACACACGCCGTCAGACTAAGACATACCATCAATCATACACGCCATCACACAGCATTATGTCAACAGTCACAGCATGTGCAATTACACCATAACACACACCACCACAAAAACATAATCACGTGCGCACACTGTTATGCACACAGACACACCATCACACTGTCTATCAATAATACACACACCACCCCCTCTTGCGCCATGCCGGCTGTATACCCGACACAGGAGGTATTTGTGATTGCGTGCTTGTTTGTGTGCGTCTATGTGTGCGTGCGTGTGCTTGTGTGTTCACGTGTGGGGAGCAGTGGTGCAGTGTTTAGCATGCCGTGCTTCGAACCCCACTACCCAAGTTTGATACCTGCTCGCGGCCAACACCAGTGACAATAATCTAAGCCGGGTCCTGGGCCTTCCCTTTGTTGACCCACCCTCAAATGAGTACCTGGTGCGATGTGTAAACATTGCCACTCGGGAGACAAAATCGGCCCCGTGGTGCTGGCCACCCACCGCCTCGTGTGCTCACTAACAGCGCTTGCCCCAACATTCTCTTGAGGCTATATGGGGGGGAATTTGTCTTTTGTGTGTGCTCATAGGCCCACAACAGGTTCCGGGTCCCTCTGGGAACCAAGTTCTACCGCGTGAAGGCCGTGCCATGGGGAACAACCGTGTGACACAGCTTCCTGCGACTCCCAGGGCCATTGGGCCTCCGAGGCAGGCTCCTCCCTGGAGCCCCCCAACCCTCCAAGCTGTTGGGGCCCCCTCAAGCCTCCGAGCCTAGGCCTCCCATACCCTCGTGGCTCAATGTAGACGTTTGCACAGACTGTGTGGAGCTCGCACCCTCCACAGTGATGTTGAATATCACCATCGTACCGATAATACTAATATTGCTCATAGTGACCCTAGTACGAGCTGCTAAGGGCGCCCCGTTAGGATTTAAAGGCGTGCGCCCCCCCTCCTTTCCTTTCACCTGTAAATGCCCATTTTACCCGACCCCAATGTAAGTACATGAATTCCAATAAAGGAGCCTGTCGGCGATGTTCAAGCGCCACTCGGCAGCTGTGTGCGACTCCAACTGTGCGTGGCGTGCGGCGCTTCAACCTTCTGGGCAGGAGCTTCTGAGATGAGGTGGCTGGACGGCTCAGGAGTTAGAACACAGAGCCGGCACCGCTGAGAGCCTGGGTTTGAATCCAGGCGGCTGCCTGTGATGAAACCGGATCCTCAGATGCAGTGAATTGATAGTTGCAGTCTTGTCACCGATGACTGCTCAATACACCCATCGCATTACATGATTTGTGTCTGCACTTAATTTGGTTAAGTTCCAGTTCTGAGAATGAAATATCAGTATGACAATCTTGATATGAAGCTTTCGTGACTGCAGGAATCCATACTCTTTGGTTCTTTCGGTAAAGTCACGTGGGTAGATAAATCATAGATCACAACGTTTCGATCGCATCACGAGCGACCGTCATCAGTTGGGACAGATACAGCAGGAGACGGTGGGTTCCTGTTCCCCATGGCACGGAGTCAGCAGTTCTCCTCCTGTGTCTGTTCCACCTGATCACGGTCGCTTGTGTTGCGATCGAAATGTCGTGATCTATTATTTTTCTACCTACGTGGCTTTACCGAAACAACCAAAGAGTATCAGTAGGACAGCCATGTCATTCACACCCCACTCCTGCTTCAGTGCTGTGTTCTATTTTGGTGACCCAGGTCACTTGCGACTATCCCGGTCTCCCGGGTTCTCACCTGGTTAAACAATGAACCCGACTCGTACGCAGAGTGGGTTCTAAGTCTTGTCCACTATTCTGTGTAGACCGGAGGCCACTTGAATGGATCTCGAAGGTTGCTCTGTGATATCCGGTTCCGTGGGACATTCTCCAACATGAAGGGTTGCGCTGTGCTGCGAGAGTTCCAATAGGAATGTGACGACGCAAGGCCGATAGCGCGTTCAGGATGTGATAAAAATTAAGCCTCCGAGATGGAGCGCATGGGCTGGAGCTAATACGTGTGAAGTGTTGAATCTTCGAGGGTGCTCAACATCTCCAGACGCAACAGTGAAGCAACGCTCGTGTGGGTGAACCCTGGTGTCACGTGACGGCGAGATCAACACTGCCACGATGAACGAGGTGGCGATAGTGGTCACGAGAATGGTGACGAGGGTGATGATGGCAATAACGATAAAGGTCATGGTGATTGTGACATGGTGATATTGAAGGTGGAGATGACGGAGACTTGTTCAATTTTGAGAAGTGTGCAGTACCGTAGTGCAGTCTTGTCAAATTGGTGGCTACGTCTGTATCCCTTCCACTGCACCTGACCCCCTCCCCCATTTGCTCCACCGCATTTTACCCACACTCCTCACCCCCGGCCTCTCTCTTTGGTTGACACGAAACTGATGACGCTATAACCGTACGCTCATAATCACTTAAAGGGCGGCAGGTAACTGAGGTTCCACATCCTCCCCAGGTGGAAAATAGTCGCCTCTCGTGCCGAGCAAGTGCGGCTAAGATTTAGTGATGAATAGATTCCCTTTGCGGGTCCAAAGTGGCATGACGTCCTGTGGTCGTGGACCGTATGAAATTATTTTGCAGATAATATTTGACCCACGGTGCCGTAAGTCCCCAGCCCCTGATTTACCCGACTCCTGTAACTTCATGGTGGGGAGCTGAGCCCGCCTCCCCAGTTGAGTTTGTTATTGCCACCCCCGGCCCCCTGTCAGTAAGGTCACCCCACAGGGTGGCTTTGCCGCTTATAGGTCACGGACCAGAACATAAATCGGTACTGTGAGGAAGTGCAATATGAGCCATACCGATTTGTTCACACAGCCGATAAGAGGCAATTGCTCGATTACCCCACTCATGACAAGAGCTTATCGCACCTCCGATTAGCACAGTTAGCTAAATACAGTGCGAAAAAAGTTCAACATATATGAAGGTATAATTCACTGTTATTGGCCACATGAATAAATTGGAACCCATAAAGTGACGTCAAGTGGTGCCGGCAAGTTAAATATCTGGTCTCGGCTATTTTAATAGAAAAATATTTCACCTGGAAAATCCCTTTAGATGGATTCACATCTCGGTTGCGTTTCTGACACAGGCCTCGCAAACATGTGGAGTGACATCGCGGGTGTCATTGTGTAATGCCGGCCCGAGAGAGGCACCGGCGTGCGACGTAGCGAGATTGCGGGCACCACTCGGATGTAGGTGCAGTACCGGCCCTAGAGAGGCTCGGTGAGCGCTGACTCGGAGTGCTGCTGGAGGGCACCACGCTCTGTGTGCAGTGCCGACCCCTACAGGATCGGGTGTGAGAGTGCCGGCCATGGGAATGGGGTTACCAAGGGCCATGGCACTCTGGTTGACCCCGAAGGACACGTGACCGGTAAAGTCTACACAGGGCCCCCAGGTGGGGGCTAGGGGTGGTCACGTGTCAGGGCCAAGATCCTGCTCGAGGGCTCTCGAAGGTGGGCGTGGCTAAGGGCGGAGCCAGCCCTGCCGCGGAGGATATAAGCCGGGTCCCTGAGAGGGACCGGTTGCTGTAGTTATCCTGAAGACTCTACGCTCTACGTCCGAGAAAAGCTACTCCCAGTGTAATTAGTGTAGTTAGCTGGTGGTCCACTACCACTGTGTAGTCAGCCTGGTGGTCCACCACCATAGGTTGTTATCTGGTAAAGGGGCAGTTTCCCCTTTGTGTTGGTATCAATAAATGTGTTGCCTCGAAAGAGTACGTCTGCGACTCAGTTGAACTCACTGCACATGGAATGGCGCGCACTCAAACACGCCCCTCGCACCTTATGTCTCCTCCTCTGCTCTCGAATTTCACCCTCAGCGCGCGACCTCCATCTCACTCCCCCTACGCTCACTCCCGCCACCCCAACCCCCACTCCTCATCATCCCTCTACCGCCCCCCCCCCCCCCCCACAGCGTTAATCCCCCACGCGTCCCGAGCGCAGAGCGTGACGCGCGGGACTTGCCTGGTGCGCGCTGGGACCTTGACCTGGTGCACGCGGAGATCCCACTTGGTGCACGTCTGGACCTCACCTGGTGCGCATCAGGAACTCACCTGGTGATGTGAATGGGACTGTGGCTCCAATCCGTCGTGTCGTTGGCCGCAGCAGTTCCGACCCAGCGACTTAATGGCCCGGACTCTGGGTCGGGCGGTGACGTGCGGTGAGGGATTTGAGATATTTCAGGGCAGTGGGGGCAGGTGAGGGAGGTGGTGGTGGGTGTGGATAAGAATGGTTTGTGGGTGCGAGGTTGATGGTGGGTGTGCGTGCGGGAGATAGTGGTGATGGTAGCGAAGTTGGTGGTGGGTGTGTGGATGGCTGGGTGGTTGTCACTGTGGTTGTGATTGCCACTGTGTGGTGGCAATTGTGGTTGTGTGACTGTGGTTGTGTGCGGTTGTGAGCTCGCGGTGTCTCCCACAGGTCTCATGGAGGCTGTGTGCCTCCACCTCCTCGTGGGTCTCGCCTTCACCCTACAGGCGACACTGGGGGGGCCAGGGGGGGTGGGAGGAGTGGGGGGCCCGGCGAGAGTGGGGGTCCCTGGAGGGGTGGCTGTAGTTAGAGGTCTGGGGGAAGTGGGGGCCCCTGGGAAAATGGGGGGTTTGGGTATAAAGGGGAACCCGAGAAGAGCGACGGGAGTGGGGGACCGCTCCTGGGACCCCGCGTTGGGCTTTCGCACGCAGGCGGGGCACGGCGGAACCGCGTTGCTGGAGCTCATCCTGGACACGCTCCATCTCCACGGGGCAGATCACGACCGCCCGCGCTTTGGAGACGGGTCGCGAGGTACACACGCACGTCCACACGCGCACGTACACACACGCATGCGCGCACACGCGCACACACGCACACACAGCTTAAAAGTTGTGTTGTGACCCCTTGTAGAGCTGGTGGCACGTGACCCCGGCACGCGACGTGGAGCAAAGGTCAAATTTCTCAAACACCTGACAGGTGAGCACACCTCACCTTCCCTTGTTCCTTACAGGTGAGCACACCTGTCAGAGGGAGCACACTCTTCAATCGCACCTGTTAGGGTCATAACGTTGCCAATGAGTTAATTGTCCCCAAAATGCCCTCCCTCCCTCCCCCCATCCGCCCCGCCCACATCTCCACACTCAATCCCCTATACCCTCCTCTCCCGATCTCTCCCTCTATCTCCCCTGCTGCGCCCCCCCCCCCCATCCACAAGGTCCCCTTCGCTTCTCGCCCGAGTGCGCACGCTACTTCCAGAGGATTCTACACGGATCCCGGGAGTGCGGAGACCCCGCGTGTGAGTGACCCCTCTACAGGGACCCCTCAGGGACCCCACAGCGATCCCATGGGGACCCAACACCAATCTGATGCACCCAGTCGGGATTGGCATGCCCCTGGCAGGGTGGAGTTGAGAGGTGGAGCTGGGAGGGTGGAGCGGGTAGGTGGATTTGAAAGCGTATAGCTGTGAAGTGGAGTTGGGAGGGTGGCGCTGGGTGATGAAGCTGCGAGGAGTTGGGAGGGTGGAGCTGCGAGAGTGGAGCTGTGAGGTGGGGCTTGGAGGTGGGGCTGCGAGAGTGGAGCTGTGAGGTGAAGCTTGGAGGTGGAGCTGCGAGAGAGGAGCTGTGAGGTGGAGCTTGGAGGTGGAGCTTGGAGCTGGGAGAGTGGAGCTGTGAGGTAGAGCTTGGAGGTGGAGCTGGGAGGTGGAGCTGGGAGGTGGAGCTGGGAGGTGGAGCTTGGAGGTGTAGCTTGGAGGTGGAGCTGTGAGGTAGAGCTTTGAGGTGGAGCTGGGAGGTGGAGCTGGAAGTGTAGAGCTGGGAGGTGGAGGTGGAGCTGGAAGTGTGGAGCTGGGAGACTGGAGCTGCAGGGTGGAGCAGGGAGGTGGAGCTGGGAGTGTGGAGCTGGGAGGTGGAGCTGGGCGGTGGAGCTGCGTCGCGCTGATATGCGTGACCCCCACCCTGACCCCGGCCCGCAGACTACAGGCGCTGTGCGCGTCTTCTCACGCGCCTGGCCTCCAGCCCGCCCTGCGCGGTGCGGGGCTAGCGGAGCGCAACCCGGGACTGGGACCGGAACCAGGAACCAGGAGAAATCCCCGCACGGACCGTGTATCCGGACTTGAGCTGTTAGAATCTACCTCGGCTCCACGGGAGAGCAGGGGATACAGGGACACGAGGATGAGGAGATGTGGGACTTTGAGGAGTGAGGAGGAGGCGGCATCAGACCCGGGGGGTTCATCCCTCCCTGAGCGGAGATTATCGCGCTGGCGGCAGCTGCGGCGAGATTTTAATCCGTGACCCTGAATCTGTAACCCGGACCCCATGACCCACGGCATGACCTTCTGAACCGTGAGCAAAACGTAACCCCGCCTCTGACCCCGTGATCCCAAGCCTCACCATCATCTCACCTCCCCAATGATCTCCTCCACCTCCCCCGGACCCTCTCTCTCTCGCCCCGTCTCTTGCGCCCACTCTACCCCTCTTCCCCTGGCTCGCGCCTCGCCTCCTCCCCGCATCCCGCTAATCCTCTTAGCGCCACCGCCCCGCCCCCATCGCCCGCCCCCGCTACGCCTGTCTCGCGAGGAGGAGGAGGAGAGGCTTAACGATCCGGGAGCACGCAGCTTCCAGTGGGGAGCCAGCAGCAGGGCCCCCCGCACTGCGGAGACGTTCATGCCGCACGCTCTGCCCAGTGAAGGCGTCCGTGGTGGTGGTCATCGATGGTCTTCTTTGGATGAGCTCCCCCGCGGCTACAGCCGAAACGTGCGGCCAGGACGACTACTGTGCTGCCTTCGTCTCTCGCCCATCCCGGTTGGGCCAAGTCCCACGTGGAGCCACGAGCACCAAACACTAAAACCCCCGGGTCCCACTGTGTCTCTGGTTCGACTGGGGGGTCGCGGACCCACAAAACTGGACTCTGTTATGGGGTAGGGAGGGGGGGATACTTTAGTGGGAGATGGAGCGGCCTTGCTCGGCCACAGCTGCGTCGCGTAATCCGCGGATTTTGGGATCTCGGGACGCACTTCTCGGTTGAGGATCCTCGGTGCTGTCCTCGAGCTCCGGTTTCCCCGGGACTCCCGGAACAGCCCCCACCGCCAGCGGGTCCCCGCGTGGTTCGCACTCGGGGCACGTGAACCCCAGGCGACCCCTACCGCGCCACCGCCGCTTCGTCGAGGGGCGATCGAGCTGGGCGCGGTGCCCGCGGCTTCAATAAAGCGGCACGAGACCCATCACGGCGGATTGCACCGATCCGTGGCTGGCCCGCGTGACCCCTCCAACCCCCACAATCCCGACAATGGAGAGCAGCCCCCTCCACGACAGGCTCTCTCTCTCCGTGTAGCTCCTTTCCTTTGGAAGCTGCCTCGCCCCAAAGCCACGGCTCGTTCTGGTTCGAATCTCTACCGAGAAGGGAAAAGGAGTCACGAACTCAAACAGCCGGATGTGCAGTGTCACAGTGCGTGCTAGCTTGGGAACGGAGGGCGATTGGTAAACATGGAGCAGAACGCGCGCGCGCCACCCCCACGCGGCATGTTGGGAACATCAGCGCCGCTGCATCGCAGAGACTATTGAGATAAACAAAGCTGAGCGCCAGACGCGACCTCCATCGCCGCTTTACACGACCCAGCTGCTGCTGCCGCCTCCCCCCACTACTGCCATCACCAACGCGAATTCAGCACGGGCCCCGCGCCAGACCAGCCCGGACCCCCGGACTCGGCGGGGGAGGTCGAGGCAGTGCGGCCGCCGCCCACGCCGCCAGATCGTGACAAACGAGGCGCGCCCCGTGCTCGTGTAAACAGCGCAAAGAAGCGCGGCGCCCTCCCTGGGTGGCGAGAAGACGCGGGGAGAGACGCGGGGAGAGACACGTGGAGAGACAGGAGGAGAGACGCGGGGAGAGACACGTGGAGAGACAGGAGGAGAGACGCGGGGAGAGACGCGGGGAGACGCGGGGAGAGACACGAGGAGAGCCACGAGGAGAGACACGAAGAGATACGCGGGGAGAGACGCGAGGAGAGACGCGTGAAGACGCGGGGAGAGACACGAGGAGAGACGCGGGGAGAGACACGGGGAGAGACACGAGGAGAGACACGAAGAGATACGCGGGGAGAGACGCGGGGAGAGCCACAGGGAGAGACGCGGGGAGAGACACGAGGAGAGACACGAGGAGGAGAGACACGAGGAGAGACACGAAGAGATACGCGGGGAGAGACGCGGGGAGAGCCACGGGGAGAGACGCGGGGAGAGACACGAGAGACACGGGGAGAGAAACGTGGAGAGACACGAGGAGAGACACGGGGAGAGACACGGGGAGAGACACGTGAAGACGCGGGGAGAGACACGGGGAGAGACACGAGGAGAGACACGAGAGAGACACGAGGAGAGACACGGGGAGAGACACGAGAGAGACACGAGGAGAGACGCGGAGAGACACGGGGAGAGACACGAGAGAGACACGAGGAGAGACGCGGAGAGACACGTGAAGACGCGGGGAGAGACAGGAGGAGAGACGCGGGGAGACACAAGAAGAGAGACACGAGGAGAGACGCGGGGAGAGACACGAGGAGAGACACGGGAGAGACACGAGGAGAGACACGAGGAGGAGAGACACGAGGAGAGACACGGGAGAGACACGAGGAGAGACACGAGGAGGAGAGACACGAGCAGAGACACGAGGAGAGACACGAGGAGGAGAGACACGCGGAGAGACACGAGAGAGACACGAGGAGAGACACGAGGAGAGACACGAGAGAGACACGGGAAGAGACACGGGAGAGACACGAGGAGAGACACGAGGAGAGACACGAGAGAGAGACACGAGAGAGACACGGGAGAGACACGAGGAGGAGAGACACGAGGAGAGACACGAGGATCAGAAGCTGCAGTTCGCGTGTCGCCACCGCCAGGCGACACCGGTGCTGCTCTACTCGAGAGAAGAGCCACGTGAGGTGAGATCCGTGTGAGATGAAGTCCAGCTTGGATGAGGTTTACGCGAGTTGAGTCCGTGTACGATGACGGCTGTGTGAGATGAGCTCCATGTGCGATGATAAAGTTGAGAAGATCCGAATGGTGCGATGTCCACAGATGAGGTTCAAGTAAGATTCATGAAATCCATGCGAGGTGACATTCAGGTGAGCTGCAGAAGCGTATGGCGAGATGACTTCGAGTGAGATGAAGGTGGCTTAAGAGCCAAATGTAGTTGAGGTGACAGCATGGAGCCACGAGGAATGATGAGCTCTAGTTCAGACGAGCGCCGCGTGAGTCGCGAGAGAGCGGAGCAATGCGAGTTGACAAGTGGGATGCGCTGCAGTTGTGCCGAGGCCTGCTGCGCTGAGCAGGGCTTCACTTCGCGCTCGCAGTGAGACTGGAGTAAGCGGCACGTGGCTGATACTCGCCACGGCCGTAGCGAGATGTTTCCTGGACGTGGTGCGCTACGAGAAGCACCACGAGGTGGGGTCCCCGCAGCTTCCCGTCAGGCTGAGACGGTGCCGAGCGGCGGCGTGGGTTGGCACGACCCCGGGGGGTCAACATCCTCCACTCCGAGCTGTTGCCGCAGGTTGTCGAATTTGTAGGTTCCCCTCACGACGCGTGTTTTTGTATCAAATGGACGAGCGACGAATCTCGCGGCGTCTTGGCCGACGACACGAGACAGACTTAGCGACCCCAGCTGCGGTCAGGAGCCCGGTCAGTCCACGACTTTGTGAGTCGTCGAGTTCCACTTTTGACTCGAGAAGCGACTTTTGAGGTTCGCTCTCAGGTCCTGCCAGCTCCGCCTCGCCTCTCACGGCAACAACGAGGTGGCGGTGACGTCCCTAAGGCGCCTGTGCCAGGCTAGGTACACACGTGCACCCCACACATGTCCATCCTACACAAGGGCACGCAAATCCGTACTACACACGTGTGCACTACTACTACACGTGTTCACTACTACACGTGTGTGTACTACTACACACGTGTGTGCTACTACACGTGTGTGCACTACTACACACGTGTGTGTACTACTACACGTGTGTGTACTACTACACACACGTGTGTGCTACTACACACACGTGTGTGCACTACTACACACGTGTGCCCAAGTGTGCGCGCGCGTGACTGACGATCGCGTCTGGCTCGTGAGTGACAGGCGTCTGCCTCGTGATTGGTTGATGGCCGGCGGTGGTGGGCGTGTCCACGCGGAGACCCCCCCGCCCCCGCCCATCTCACCTGTCCCCCGCCCATCTCACCTGTCCCCCGCCCATCTCACCTGTCCCCCGCCCATCTCACCTGTCCCCCGCCCATCTCACCTGTCCCCCGCCCATCTCACCTGTCCCCCGCCCATCTCACCTGTCCCCCGCCCATCTCACCTGTCCCCCGCCCATCTCACCTGTCCCCCGCCCCACCAGCGCGTCCCTCACGTCACGTGCCATGGCCTGGAGCCTCCTTGCGCCGCTCCTCGTGTTGCTCTCGAGCACGTGCTGCACAGCAACACTTAATCGGCCAATCATGGAGGCGTGCGCCAGTCACGTGATCCTTCCCGGCGCGAAAGGTAAGGCCCTTGTGACGTGTGGGGCACGCGGCACCGACGAGCACCAAGTTAAACGTGAGAGACCCAAAGTGTCGCTTTAGCCAGTGGCATAGCGACGGAGTGTGCAGGCGGTGCACCTGCACCAAGGCCTGATGGGGCTTTGCGACGGGCTACAAGGAGGGGGGTGGCAGATGGACAAGGTGGCCTCATTCGTGGATTTGCATCAAGGCCCACGCCAAGCAGGCGATGCCACTGTCTTGGGCCATCACATCCCAAATTGTATTTCAAAGTGTTGGTGAAGTCGAGGGAAAGGTGCAGTAGCATCCTTCCTGTAGATGTTGAATGCTCCACAAATAGTGCTGAATCGTTCCAATTCTACCCCGGGCCTGACGGCTCGTGTCCATGCCATGATCGTGTAACAGCAAATGCATTGAATCAAGGCCGTAATTATAATATATATCAAATATGCTAAATAAATCCCCCAAAATATTGCTATAAAAAATGCTATGTTATGTAAATAAAAAAACAATTTGCTAAACATTGGCATAGATTTCTGTGTATATGATTGTGTTCTTAGGTTTTTTTTCGGTAAAGTCACGTAGGTAAAAAAAAAATTCTTTTATTTTACTTTTATTAATTTTAATTTTTTACCTACGTGACTTTACCGAAAAAAACCTAAGAATATGAATCCTTGCAGTCACGAAAGCTTCAAATCTAGAATTATATGATTGTGGTTATGGTTGTACTTTATTAATCCCTAATCTCTGCCATTACATACAATGAAACAAGAAATGGTAAAAAAGTAAAAACAGAGCAATGTAATACAATACACTATGAGACATTATTGTACAAAATAAATTAAAAGTCCATCCCATGTGTTAGTGACTTTTTTAATATTTTAGGCAGGAAATGAGTTTTCAAATGTAGAAATTTTTCTGGGTTGGGACCCCCAGACACCCTGGAAGATTTGGTCCCCCCCAATGTTGACTCCATGGCTACGGCCTTGCATTGAATGATGGTTGTTTAAGTAGCAAGGAGCACTGCGCGAGTGCTAGCCTCGTGCCCTGTCTTGTGCAGGTGAGGTCGGTGTGCAGGGAGACCGTGGTGAGCCCGGAAGGCCTGGAAAGCTGGGCCCACCTGGAGAGAAAGGTAGCCGATACATCACATCTCGGACACCACAGCTCATCACAGGGCGCCACATCAAGGAGTGATGGGCATTTCGTCCCATATCCCTCTTCAGTGTATTTTCTGTCTCTACTCACTCCCTGACCGCACTGTGCAGGCCTGCCAGGAGATAAGGGATGCAAGGGGGATCAGGGACGGCCAGGCAAGATTGGGCCCATAGGAACCAAAGGTATCACGTGCTCGCGCCATGCGCACCTACGCTGCACACTTGGGTCGCGCTGACGAGGCTCATCGCGCGGTGTGTGTGTGTGTCATGTGTCGTGCCAGGCGAGAGGGGCAGCAAGGGTGACAATGGACCCCCCGGGCCTAAAGGGCAGCAAGGTGAGGTGGTGGGTGGGATCAGGCCACCAACAACATTTAAATAATAAATAATATGCCTTATCGACCAAGTTGATGACGTCATATGTCATGCGCTCGCCTTCACGCCTCATTACACAACGTGTGACATCATCTAGTGATGTCACACTTCATGACGAGCCTTCACACTGGTCTCCACCTAAACAGCTGAGGGCTGAAGGCTTTTGACCTCGGCTTGGCTTCGTGGGTCCCTGCCTTTGACTCTAAGACTGCTTTTGCGTGCTTCTGTGTGTTTACCCGTGTCTGCAGGCTCACCTCCATGGCCATGTCTGTGTTCCCGGTGCTTGTTTGCGTGTGCTCATATATTTGTGAATTCCCTAGTCCGCGTTCTTGTTCAATTGTGCGCATGTCTGCATGCTGGTGTTGTGTACGTCCTCACATCCGTGCCGGTGTCTCCCTGCGCTGGTGTTGTTGCAGGCTTACCGTGTAACTGCAGCCGCATGCGTGTTCTCATCGGAGAGATGGACATCGTGGTGACTCGCCTACGCGAGGAGGTCTCCTTCCTCAAGACCGGTGAGGGCGCGACCCCATGCGACCCCGAGTCACGGACAGGAACTCTGTTCCTTTCTCCCCTCTGTCGTGTTCACAATTCCTACGCTGACGGTGCCAGATTTAGGTGGCTTTGTCCCCAGGGCACTACAGCTCTTGCGTGATGATTCCTCCATCCACGTTCAAGAATCGGTTTCCTAGATTGTTTAATCTCATTCACACTGTACACACTCACCCCGCTGCAGATTACAGCACTTCTCTTTCTGTGTCATCCCTCGCACTGCTGCACCATGAAATTCCCTCTCTTCACCTCTTTTCTCAAGCCTCTTTCTTATCATAACCTTGCTCAAGTCAGGAGATGAGTGAACTCATAGCAATCACACCTTCACGAGTGATGTGGCTACGTGCTTGACATTTCGGACCTCAGGACCTGCGCTCAGCAAAAATCCCAGCAGAAAATTACCCCTCCTCTTGGCCGATACATCTCCAAAAATAATTGCACCAGCCCAGCTCATGACAAGCGAGCGTCTGTGCGGCCACTTGTTGTGCTCCAGCAGTGGCGGGCGTGCGTGAGACGGAGCGCAAGGTGTACCTGCTGGTGCGTGAGGAGCGCGCCTATTCCGAGGCGGCACTGCACTGCCGCTCGAGGGGCGGCCTCCTCGCCATGCCGCGGGACGAGACCACCAATGCGCTCCTCGCGGCCTACGTCAGCCACGCCGGCCTGGCACGCGTCTTCATCGGCCTGCACGACGGAGCGCGGGAAGGGGCCTTCGCCTACGAGGACGGCGCGTCGCTGGGGCCCACGGCCTTCACCCGCTGGCGGCCCGGCGAGCCCAACAACGCGTTCGGTGGAGAGGACTGCGTGGAGATGGAGAGCGGCGGAGGTTGGAACGACGTCAGCTGCGCCAACACCATGTACTTCGTGTGCGAGTTCACCAAGGAGGAGCTGTGACTGCAGGAGGTGGTAGTTTTAAGGAGGAGGTTGAGGAGGTGAGACCGGCTTCACGAGTCGGTCAAGTGAGGAGGAGTGTGATTGGATGTGGCTGTGACTAGGGGAGTGTACCTGGAGAAGGATGTAGCAAGGAGGCGGGTGAGAGGAGTGTGACTCAAGGATGTGGGTTTAAGAAGCAGGAGTCATGATTGGAGGAGAGAGGATTTAATGGAGGGCCTGCTATTTTGGGGGTTTTTGAAAGGGCACGCAACCTAAGAAGTCGGGTTAACGCTGATGTAACTGGAAGAGATGCACTTAATGAAGAGAAAAGCGCGATAAGTGGGAAACAGGTTTATCGAAAACATGTAGGTGTATTTGAGAGGAGGTGTATGGATAGCTGGGTTTGTATGGTATATAGTGCAGAGTATACACACAAACCTATACTTGTCTTCACACTGCTCGCAATTCTAGCAGCAGCAGCAGTAGCACGCGCTGCAGTGCTTCATTCAGAGCCATAGAGGATGGGGTTCATGTGAAGTTGGAGCCTCGATGCCAAGCAGTGCATCAAAGGAGGGCTTCATTTCAGCCGGCACACCACATCCAGTATACATATCTCTATGGCTGTGACTGCGAGTCATGCGTCGCCTACTCCAGTCTACCAGTGATCTGCAAAATATTCATTGAGAAACTTAATCCCTGCTGGCAAGGACTAAATGACCTTGCTGTGGCACCGCAGTGGCGAGAAGTTAACTTCCTCGCCTGGTATGCAGGAGGACGTAGGTTCGATCTTGATCCTGATGCCTGTATATTTGGCGTTTGCATGTTCTCCCCGTGATTGCGTGGGTTTTTCTCCGCGTCCTCCTATTTCTTCCACCATATTTAGAAACATACGTTTAGAGTATTTTACAGATGTAGTGTGGAACTCACTCGAAGGAAAGGTAACATAACACCTGCTCATTCTTTATTAATCTCCATACACGCCAGTTGTGAGCGCACACTTTACGTCACGCATAACACCACGCGTGGTACACCTCAATCCCTACCAGCTACCCCTCCTCTCTCATACACTACTAGCTACCCCTCCTCTCTCATACACCGCCCACACCTGCTCAGGACAAAGAAGAACCTCGTGCAGTCCCGCACGCCGGCTTCTATTCCCCCAGCTAGACTCTGCTCACCTTCCAGGATCTGCCCGACAGCCAACCCGCAGCTCACACATAGACGCCTCTCCTCAGCTGCGCGTGAGCCACTCCATTACACACGTGCCTCTCATCAGCTGTGCGTGCTTTACTACACTACACAGATATACATTTCCATGCGATAAGCCACTTCGTTGAGCTATCATTTGTGGCCAGATCGCTTCTAAAAAAGAGCTACATAGCTCCGTGGTCCTTATCTGGTAAAATAAAAAAGAGTTTAAAACCACAGGGTGGCTCTTCCTGCTGCTGTGAGAGGCCAGGCCATGCATTGGTTATTGTTACTTTACGGGGGCATTATCCCATTTGCGCCCCCACCCTGCCCCTTTCTGTGTCAGCTCCTCGTGGATGCCTCCTCATCTAGCAGTCACTTCTGCCAGATTGCACAGGAGTTGCACAGTTGACACCAGACCTCCAAGGCCTGCCCTTATGGAGTTTTACATGGAGTCAATATGGATACCTCGCATATGAGGCAATGCCCCCCATAACACCCCCCCCCCCAGGCCCCATTACAGTTTCTTAGACTCAACTCTGAGACCCTCTGTAGATCCTAACCTCGGTGCTGGAACTCCAGGGCCGGCCAGAAAGCCACGAGAACCCAAAGCTCCCCTCGTGTCGTTGTTTGCCCAGCCGGGAGCTGACCTCCCCGTGCCGCCCTCCACGTCACGAGCGAGGCAGCTCGCGGGGTCCAGGTGGGGGCCGGCGTCCATGACGAGGTTCTTGCCTCGTCCCATGCGTGTCGGGCACGAGTGGCAAGAGGCGCATGTTTGCGTCTAGGTTTGAGTGCGAGTGGTTTTAGAGGGTCTCGTGTTTGCGATGGTTGACTTCATCTCCTTTTACAGGAAGGGAAATGAACAGATATAGTGCAATAGTCGACTGAACCGTCCATGTAAAAGCAGGTTAGGATTTACTTCTCAAAATGTGACGAATTATAACTCACCTGAAGGATGTCGTTTGTTTGTATGAATTGGTTGTACGCGTTTACATGACAGTGAGCCTCCGTCCCCACGCTTGTGTAACACACAGCAGCGTCCCCCACATGACGGAGCGCTGTATCAGAACCGTGCACAGTATTTGTCGGCCGGCAGGCATGGAAGTTCACATCCGAATGGAAGCTGAAGATCTGCACGCAGGGCTCATTGTCAGCCGGGCTGTCTGCACCCGGCACACCGAATCCAGAATGCCTCTTATCGTGGCTGTGGCTTTTGAGTCACCAACCTTCTCCAACTACCAGTGATATGGAATATATTACGTGAGAAATTTAGCCTTGGGTGCCTATTGAGTATCTACCCTGCGGTGGATGCCTGGCTATGTGGCAGCAGAAACGAGCAGGAGTTCCACGGCCTCAAATCCGCAGCTTGGTGGTTCCCAACCTCTGGTCCATGGGCCTCTGGCGGCCCACAAGGCCGTGGAAAGTAACACGCGGAACTTGCAGATACAGGACGATTTGGAGTCTTTTTATATTTGAAAAAAAATTCTGGTGCGCGGTGGTGAAAGCAAAATGTTTGTGTATGGTTGGGAACCACTGCTCTGTACCATCGTATTCCTTGTTCAAGGACTTGCCACTGCACTAACCCTAACCAACTGGCTAAGCAGGCACTAGTTAGAACCCCAGCCCTGATCAAATAGCCAATCAGCTTACACGGTTTTAACCCTAACCCTGCTCACCTTCTGCGCCCATATTCAGTTTCACGTCTCAGTTTTTCATGGCGCCATTTTGGCAAGACGGGAGTTTAAAGTGGATTTTGTTCAACCGGGTGGGAACTCACGGGGCCAGGACGAGTCTCGTTTTTCGAAAGCGATTTGGGTCACCAACATACCAAACGCGATCAATACAATGACGCTACAGAAATGGAGCAAATAGCAATCGGAGCAAGATCAACCACATTCCAGAAGGAATCAAAACGGTACACAAATATAAATGTATATTATATTTTAAAAAATAATCTTTGCATTGGAGTGTGGTGTGGGGAGATGAGTGCTGGCTCGGGGCTGTGCTGGGTGAGGCTGAGGTGGGTGAGGTCAGCGCGGGATGTGCCCAGTGGCGGTTCGGGAAAGAACGCTGCACCTGCTGGTGGATTACATTACACAGTTGATTACATTACCCTGTGGATTACATTAGACGGTGGATTACATTACACAGGGAATTACATCACACAGGGGATTACATCACACAGTGGATTACATCACGCAGTGAATTACACCACGCAGTGGATTACATCACACAGTGGATTACATTACACAGTGGATTACATTACACAGTGGATTACATTACACAGTGGATTACATTACACGGTGGATTACATTACACAGGGAATTACATCACACAGGGGATTACATCACACAGTGGATTACATCACGCAGTGAATTACACCACGCAGTGGATTACATCACACAGTGGATTACATTACACAGTGGATTACATTACACAGTGGATTACATTACACAGTGGATTACATCACACAGTGGATTACATTACACAGTGGATTACATTACACAGAGGATTACATAACACAGCTGATTACATAACACAGTGGATTACATTACACGGTGGATTACATTACACAGGGGATTACATTACACAGTGGATTACATTACACAGTGGATTACACAGTGGATTACATTACACAGTGGATTACATTACACAGGGGATTACATTACACAGTGGATTACACAGTGGATCACATTACACAGTGGATTACATTACACAGTGGATTACATTACACAGGGGATTACATCACACAGTGGATTACATTACACAGTGGATCACATTACACAGTGGATTACATTACACAGTGGATTACATTACACAGTGGATTACACAGTGGATTACATTACACAGTGGATTACATTACACAGGGGATTACATTACACAGTGGATCACATTACACAGTGGATTACACTACACAGTGGATCACATTACACAGTGGATTACATTACACCGTGGATTACATAACACAGTGGATTACATTACACAGGGGATTACATCACACAGCTGATTACATCACACAGGGGATTACATCACACCGTGGATTACATTACACCGTGGATTACATTACACGGTGGATCACATTACACAGTGGATTACATTACACAGTGGATTACATTACACAGTGGATTACACAGTGGATTACATTACACAGTGGATTACATTACACAGTGGATTACACAGTGGATCACATTACACAGTGGATTACATTACACAGTGGATTACATTACACAGTGGATTACATTACACAGGGGATTACATCACACAGTGGATTACATGACAGATGGATTACGTTACTCGACTGCGCTAATAGACACCGCCGCTCCGCGCTGCAAGGTCTCGTATTCAGTACCGGACGCTTCGTTTCTCAGCACAATGCCGAGAGGGCAACAAGAACAGCTGTCTGCCCCGGCTTTCACCTCTCTGCTGCTGCTGCTGCTGCGTTGAGCTCTGTGACGCTGCCTTGCCACTGGTACACAACATTGATATAAAACCCCAACACATCCGTCCATAACACTGGGGCCTGATATACATTACTTTGGCATTGTCCGAAACGTCGGTTATGTTCGTTTTGTGGCTGAGTTGACAAACGTGCGTCGCGTTTCTCGTGCTGGAGCACCCTCTGCTGGACAGCGCCCGGGCCTTGATTTCTCATGATCTATGGTTCTTGATTTCTCATGATCTATGGTTCTTGATTTATCATAATCTATGGTTCTTGATTTATCATAATCTATGGTTCTTGATTTATCATGATCTATGGTTCTTGATTTATCATAATCTATGGTTCTTGATTTATCATAATCTATGGTTCTTGATTTCTCAATCTATGGTTCTTGAATTCTCATAATCTATGGTTCTTTCGGAAAAGTCAGGTCGATAGAAAAAATAATAACAATAAAATAATAACAATGAAAATAAAGTGAATTAAAAAATAATAATAAATATCACGACGTTTTGATCGCAACACAAGCAAGCGTCATCAGGAGGATTTCTCGTTGGATATTCTCCAGAGCTGAACCCCGGACACCTCCGGATGAAGCTCTTCCTGCCTACGGGCACTGCCGCATGCGAGGCACAGCCATGCACAGCATACTTTAATGGGGGGGGGGGGGGGGGGCAACTGCCCCCTAATGCTTGCACAACATTACAAGGTAATGAGCTGTGTTTGCTCCTTAAACATTTGACTCCCACCGCACCCCTCAGAAGAACAACCCCCCCCCCCCCCCCCAGGACCCGCTACTCAGCCACTGGACTCCTATCGCTCCCGACACCATCTGTTCCTCCCCCACCACTCGCCCTGTCACTTCGAGTGAAGGCGGCGGGCACCAGAGAGACAGAGGGAGCTGTTGTCGCCTCACTTCTATTTGTGTGGGTGAGGCTGGTGGGCGACGCGCACCTCCCAGCTGCTGCTCCACGCGGGCCCCGTGGGCCCTGCTGTATGGGGCCGTGGCTCGTCCCCTCGGTGTGGGTCCTCCTACACGATCACTCTCCAGTGTGTACACCCATCTCAACGACTTTGCTTGTTGTCTTGCATTCTCTAATTGCTACACACACGTCGCTGTTTATAGGAGCCAACCACCCTTTCATGCTTCTCCATCACCTCAATCAACTTCACATTCTGGATTCATACACCTATTTGTGTATCCTCACGGATGCAGTTGCAAAACAAAGTGTATCTACAGTAAAGTCGCGGTATTGATACTAAGATCGAGCTTATAGCGTCTTATATGAGTCCGTTCCAAGGCGATTGACAAATTGAACAAGTAACCGAATAAAGAGTGTTCTTCATACCAGCAAAGTCTCGTTGTCCACGAGGGGGCTGCTGCGTTGTGAGTGCATGGCCAATGTCATGGGTGAGTGCGTGGCCAATGCCATGGGTGAGTGCATGGCCAATGCCATGGGTGAGTGCATGGCCAATGTCATGGGTGAGTGCGTGGCCAATGTCATGGGTGAGTGCGTGGCCAATGCCATGGGTGAGTGCGTGGCCAATGTCATGGGTGAGTGCGTGACCAATGTCATGGGTGAGTGCGTGGCCAATGCCATGGGTGAGTGCGTGGCCAATGCCATGGGTGAGTGCGTGGCCAATGCCATGGGTGAGTGCGTGGCCAATGCCATGGGTGAGTGCGTGGCCAATGCCATGGGTGAGTGCGTGGCCAATGCCATGGGTGAGTGCGTGGCCAATGTCATGGGTGAGTGCGTGGCCAATGCCATGGGTGAGTGTGTGGCTTCCTTTGAGGGTATAACGGTAACGCTTCGCACAGATAGATTTAATATTTTCCACAATATTGGTCACGAAAGCCGACGTGTTTAACAGATTAAAGAGTTGCTTGTACTGCCATCTCTGGCCGCCGAGCAATAAAAGGCGACACAAGACATCGTGGTATTTTGTCCACTTTCCAGGCAGTCACCGATGCCAGTTCTGTCGCGTGGTGATGCATTTATTCTCGCGCCAAACGAACATAGCTACAATTGACGGCTGATGAGAAAACTTTTAAAATGACATTTCCTTTGACAAACTACAAATTGATATACCAGGAGTGGTTCGTTGTGGCGCCGCCCCACCAAGCAGCTGGAGATGAGAAATATATATATTTTTTTATAAAACTACTTTTATCTACATTATTTTGTTGTATAATTTATTTTTTAATTATAATGATTATTTGAACGTGAATTGTCTAATGAAGATAACATTGTAAGTTCATATTAGAAACCACTGCAACGCCACAGTCTAATTTGTGCCTAGGGGAGGTCTCGGGCGGCGGTGAAGGCATCCGAGTGAGAGATTTCCCTTCATTCACTGCGTTGAGCAGCTTCCCATTGGAGCCACGCCGCTTGAGACAACGCGTTCAGGGCTGCAATGAGAGACCACGTCACAACGCGAGGTGGCACTGAAAATGGAGCAGCAGCAGCAGCAGCTCACGGCCGGCACTCTCTAGGAGGCAACAACAGCGACGGCAGGAGGTGCAGCAGGTGCAGCACACGAAGAATTAGCAACGGACGCCGTGGAGTCACTCCTCAATATTCAATTCGCAAGGATGACGATGTAGGAGGAGTTGAACATCAATCAACTGGGCTCTGATCAACCGACTTGAGCCTCATGGGGACAGCATTTCATTGCTTTGTTTTGTTTCGTATTCATCTTGATTTGAAGCTTTCGTGACTGCAGGAATCCATACTCTTGAGTTCTTTGGGTAAAGTCACGTGGGTAGAAAAATAAATAATCCAGCAGTTCCACTGCTAGATTATTTATTTTCCGCCTGAGGACGACCGCTTGTGTTGGTGATCGAAACGTCGTGATGTTTTTTTACCTACGTGATTTTACCGAAAGAACCAACGAGTATTGTTTTGTATTGTTTATAAATGCCTAGCATTGGTCGATAAGACAATTATACAACGTTTACGGGAAGGCCAATAACATGGCGAGGTTTTTCTTTCTACTTAAAACTTTCGTGACTGCAGGAAGTCATATTCTTTGGTTCTTTCGGTAAAGTCACGTAGATAACACAGTGCGTACAATTCGTGATCTGATCCCATCTGTGAAGGACAAGATTCCTGACATGCAATATCCCGGCGTCTACAAACTAAGCTGTGTCTGCGGCAGTAGTTACATTGAGGAAACTAAGCGACATGTCCCGGACCGTGGTCGTGAACATAAGGCAGATCTGAAACACGGCATAGACCAATACTTCTGCCGTGGCTGATCATTACTTTAATGCGGCTGGCTCAGATGAAATTGATTTCTCTAAGACGAAGGTACTTTTAAAGCCGACTGGCTATCAACAAAGATTCGTTCACGAAGCCATCCACATATACAGACAATTTCAACCGAGACGACGGTTTTAAACTCAGCAATCATTGGAAAGATGTCATCAACCACTTTGGGTCATGACTTGATTTGTGTTTTCTTGTCAACCTCCACCGTCAGCAGTGTGGATGTGTGCAGCGAGGTGCAATGCTCCCCCCCATCTCTACCCCCTCCCTCCCCCATCTCTACCCCCCTCCCCCCATCTCTACCCCCCCCCTTCCCCCCATCTCTACCCCCTCCCTCCTCCTACCCCCTCCCTCCCCCATCTCTACCCCCTCCCCCCCCATCTCTAACCCCTCCCCCCCATCTCTACCCTCCCTCCCCCATCTCTACCCTCCCTCCCCCATCTCTACCCTCCCTCCTCCTACCCCCTCCCTCCCCCATCTCTACCCCCTCCCCCCCCATCTCTAACCCCTCCCCCCCCATCTCTAACCCCTCCCCCCCATCTCTACCCCCCCCTTCCCCCCATCTCTACCCCCTCCCTCCTCCTACCCCCTCCCTCCCCCATCTCTAACCCCTCCCCCCCATCTCTACCCTCCCTCCGCCATCTCTACCCCCCCTCCCCCATCTCTACCCCCCTCCCCTCCCCCATCTCTACCCCCCCTCCCCCATCTCTACCCCCCCCCCCATCTCTACCCCCCATCTCTACCCCCCATCTCTACCCCCCATCTCTACCCCCCATCTCTACCCCCCCTCCCCCATCTCTACCTCCCCTCCCCCATCTCTACCCCCCTCCCCTCCCCCATCTCTACCCCCCCTCCCCCATCTCTACCCCCCCTCCCCCATCTCTACCCCCCTCCCCTCCCCCATCTCTACCCCCCCTCCCCCATCTCTACCCCCCCTCCCCCATCTCTACCCCCCCTCCCCCATCTCTACCCCCCCCATCTCTACCCCCCATCTCTACCCCCCCTCCCCCATCTCTACCCCCCCTCCCCCATCTCTACCCCCCTCCCCCATCTCTACCCCCCCCCCCATCTCTACCCCCCCTCCCCCATCTCTATCCCCCCCCATCTCTACCCCCCCTCCCCCATCTCTACCCCCCCTCCCCCATCTCTACCTCCCCTCCCCCATCTCTACCCCCTCCCATCTCTACCCTCCCTCCCATCTCTACCCCCCCCCCCATCTCTACCCCCCATCTCTACCCCCCATCTCTACCCCCCATCTCTACCCCCCATCTCTACCCCCCCTCCCCCATCTCTACCCCCCTCCCCTCCCCCATCTCTACCCCCCATCTCTACCCCCCCTCCCCCATCTCTACCCCCCCTCCCCCATCTCTACCCCCCCTCCCCCATCTCTACCCCCCCCCCATCTCTACCCCCCCCCATCTCTACTCCCACTCATCTCTACCCCCTCCCCCCCATCTCTACCCCCCCTCCCCCATCTCTACCCCCCCTCCCCCATCTCTACCCCCCCTCCCCCATCTCTACCCCCCCTCCCCCATCTCTACCCCCCATCTCTACCCCCCCTCCCCCATCTCTACCCCCCCTCCCCCATCTCTACCCCCCCTCCCCCATCTCTACCCCCCCCATCTCTACTCCCACTCATCTCTACCCCCCTCCCCCCCATCTCTACCCCCCCTCCCCCATCTCTACCCCCCCCTCCCCCATCTCTACCCCCCCTCCCCCATCTCTACCCCCCTCCCCTCCCCCATCTCTACCCCCCCTCCCCCATCTCTACCCCCCTCCCCTCCCCCATCTCTACCCCCCTCCCCTCCCCCATCTCTACCCCCCTCCCCTCCCCCATCTCTACCCCCCCGTTGTCTCTCTCACACTCGGACTGCGCCCCTCGTCCTCAGCCCGCCCGTGCTGGTGACACCGCACGGCTCCCGTCCCCCGTCCACTCACAACTTTGGAAGCCCTTATATTATTATATAATACTAGCTTTACTACCCGGCTTCGCCCGGGTACTTGGATTCACCACGCCCGGCCGCCTTTGTCTCCCCAGTGAGGATGTTCACACACGACACCAGTTAGTCGTTTGAGGCTGAGTCGACGTAGGGGAGGCCCAGGTCTGAACGTTGTTTATGAATAATGTTTGCTAAAGCGTACGTGTTACAAATTGACTAACTTTACTTAATAAGCAGGCTACAGTGTATATTATAGACTGGCAGTACGCTCACCCAGCTTAATGACTATTTGTACAGTCACCATTAAAAGAATAGATTCTTGGCGCGTAGGGTTTAAAAGTAATATTAATTGCCCACATTGTGTTGGGGAGGGAGTGAAGAGTACGTGAAAGTGTGATGAATTTACCTCAGAGTCGCGTGGTGGGTGTGGAGGCCTAGTAGCGTGCAGAGCCTCCGGCCTCGCCTAAATTGCCCACCCGGCAGAGGCAGGGTACAGGTGGCGTTTCCCCCCCCCCCCCCCCCCCCCAGCGCTAGAATAATACAGTCTAATCGCTATTATGTTATTATCTACGGAGCCTATAATAGTAATAGAACACATTGGGGTGGGAGGGGAGTGAAGAGGACGTGAAACTTTGAAGAATTTACGTGAGAGTCGCGTATTAATGCGTGCGCCTATTGTTAACGCTAATTCAAAATGGCGTCCACCCCGCGCCGAAGGCGTCGCTACCCGTTGGCAGGGGCAACCGCCGTTCAATGAAAGTGCGTATGGTCCGGCGACACACAGACAGATTCGCGATTTTATATATATAGAATATATTATATAATATATATATTATATAATATAATATATATATATATTATGTAATATATTATATATTATTGTAATATATAATATATTATAATATATATATTATATATGTTATATATAATATATATATTATATGTGCAGTTGCATTTGGAGGCTTGCTCCCTCTTTTCTCTCCGCCTGATGAAGACCGATTGTGTTGTGGTCGAAACGTCGTGGGTTTTTTACTTTTATTTTTTTATTTTCTATCTCCGTGACTTTACCGAAAGAACCAAAGAATATGACATTTTTCTTAATTAGAAACACCATACAGTGTATGTTCAGAGGCCACTCAAAACAGCAACAGCCCCGCCTCGTGGAACATCACGATCCGCCACTGTGAGATCCAGCGCCGTGGACCAATTAGAAAATGCAAGAAGACAACGAGCGAAGTCGTCGTCGTCGTTGCTATGGGTCCCACTCTGAACCCGCTCGTTGGGCTTGGAGAGTTTCCAGTGCAGGGCCATGCTGTGGCTGTGGGCGACAGAGCCCTGAGTCACTCCGGCAGCCATGTTGGGTGAGGAGCCTGACTCTCTCTCTCTCTCTAGCGGGGAGCCGCAGTTTGCTTTGCTGAGACGAATTCTGTTTGATGGCGTTTGGTCTGGACACGTTCGTTTAATTCAGTTGCTGAAATAAAAGCCACTAAACGTCAAGCGTAATGGATGCAAGTGCCAGGGGTGTACATGACGTCACAAGTGGCTGGACGGCCACCCCTTTCTGATGTGTGACGTCACCAGCGACTGTAAGACGACGCCCGCGCGCCTTATCGACACCGCCGTGACGTCACGCGCAGGTCGCCATTTGCGGGAGGACGAGCGCCGCCTTCGCAGTCGCCGTCTGCTCCGCCGCGTCTCGTCCCGGAGGCGATGTCCGGCGCCGAGAGGAGCGAGCGGGAGAGGGACAACCACGCCGCCACGCTCGTCGCAGGGGACGACGAGGAGAGCGAGGACGAGAGCGAGATCCTCGAGGAGAGCCCCTGCGGACGATGGCAGAAGCGGAGGGAGGAGGTGAGGCTCTTCCCGGCAGGGATTTTAGGCAAAGCGGCAGGCTTGGGTCAGCCTGCTAGGCCGCGATCTCGGTGAGATGCGGGGGAGGCACAGAGACATCGGGAGACGACGTACGGGGGGGGGACAGATGCGGGGAGACGGATACACGGGAAGAGACGGACACACGGGGATGCGTACGGAGGGCAGAGAGACGCGGGGAGATAGCGTGACACTGGGGGATTGAGACGGTGACACGGGAAGACAGAGAGCCGGGGGACAGGCAGATTTGCGGAGACGTGATTCGATGTCGTTCGACATTGGAAGTCAGGAGGAGACGCGGGCGCAAGACGTGGAGATGAGAGAGACTTGGAGTCAAACTGGTGCGATGTACTATTGGTGGGCTACGCAGGAATTACTGCATCTTGTACGACTCAAAATTCGCTGGGTTGCTATGTGGCCACTAGATGGCAATACATCGAGTGCATGTATCTCACATCAGTGCGGACCTTTAGGTTTTATTCACTCCTATGTATGGATATTTTCCACGTACCCAGGGTTACCTACATAACATTCCTTGAAATAAGTAATTGGATAAACATCCCAATGTAGAACCCTGGTGAAAACGTGGGACGCTCCGTCAGTCGAGGCTTTTAAGGCTCGTCTAAAAATACATGTATTTACTCTCTCCTATCCGTCTGTGTAGGGTTATTTGTCTCCGTTTTAATGTTTTTACTGGAAATCTGTTGTAAAGCGCTATGATGCCTTGTGTGAATGGCGTTTTACTTACTAAATAATGGACCATATAAATCTTGGAAAATAGTTGATATGTCGTCATTAAACGCATTAAACGCACTCTCAACGCGCCGGTGGGCAGTGAATTACAGCTTCGTGTCCTGGTAAAGCGAGACGAGGCAGGCCGCCTCTCTGCTGCAGACGTGTTTACACAATCTCACAGAACTCACAAACACCGCCTGTGTGTCTCCCTCTAAAAGAAACATCATTATGGTGGTAATTGCTCAACATTTCCAAAGTGCTCTGTGGATGTGATGCATCACGGGGTGTTTAGGGTTCGTGTGTGACGAAAAGCGCGAGTGTGCGTTCTGTTTACCAGATGGATAGCGACGTGGATGGTGAGGGTGGATTAGAATGTGCGATGATGATATAGGTAAATAGAAAGGGTCGATTGTGATGGTTCATGGTGGATGGTGAGGATGGTAATGTAGGTTAATATTCTATGGTTCGTTCGGTAAAGTCACGTAGATATATAAAAAAAAAAGAATAACAATAACGTAATAAAAATGAAAAGAAAGTGAATAAAAAATAGTTTTGTGAGTGGTGAGGATATTCATGCAGTTGGATGGTGAAAATGATAATATAGGTGAGTAAGGTTCTTACCCGCACCTATTGGACATCTGCGAAAAAAATATTTATAGCTCATTGGATTCCTCCAGTATAGAAAAATATTCTGATTCTGATAGATGTTAATTTAGGTGGATGGTGATGGTAATGGAGATGAATGGTGAGCATGGGTGGTGAGTGGATGATAAGGTTTGAGGCCTCCATTTTCATGGGGCATGTTCCTCGTGCCTGTCATGTGATGCGGGTAGCGGCCATTGAGGCGGCACGAGTGAGGAAAGAGTGGGTTACTCGAGGCCATGGCGAGCGTAAGCGGTGACACACAAGCGTAGCGCTGTTACACAAGAGTGTAACACGATGCTTAATGTGAGCGTGGGTTGCCAGCATGAACAGTAAACGCGTTTGTGCTGTGAAAGTGTTTGCTCTGACTTATGCGAGTGCAAGCTGTACATGCGCAAGATGAGATGGTGCATGCCAATGCGAGTGGCTGTATTTCTGTGATTAGCACTACGGCTCCGTGGAGCTTCATGTGCACATGAAGTATGCGGACAGGGAGTACTTGTGGGGTTGTCGCATACGAGTGTGTTCACTCGTGTGTGAATGTGCCTCTGTGCACTTATCTTGGCACAAGCACTGTGGTGGTGTCACTGTTCATTAGTGGCAAGTGGCACCTGTTGTGTGTGTTAATGGGAAGGTGAACCATGCGTGTGTGTTCACACATGTCTGTGTGTATCTGCGCCCGTGTGCATCTGAAGGTGAACCAGCGGAATGTGCCGGGTATCGACAGTGCTTATCTGGCTATGGACACGGAGGAGGGCGTGGAAGTTGTGTGGAATGAGGTTCAATTCTCTGAGCGGAAGAATTTCAAGGCCCAGGAGGTGAGTTTCCTGGACCCATCTCCTCAAAGCAGAGTGCACGTCATGGGGATGAGGGCGTCTCATTGTGTCCTACCTCCATTACCCCCTTGTGCAGGAAAAGATCAAGGCAGTATTTGACAACCTCATTCAGCTAGAGCATCCCAACATCGTCAAGTTCCACAAGTACTGGACGGACATCAAGGAAAACAAGGCGCGGGTGAGCACATACAAATGTGACATGCAAGTGTGTGCTTAGCTCCACTGTGTGACTTGCCGTAGCAAAGCTGAGAGCTTCATCTGGACAGCCGTGCAGCTCTACTGGGGATCAGTCAAACGTGCATCCATACGTGGCCTGTGCGACGCGAGATGCTGCAGCAGCAGCAGTGAGGGGAGTGCGCGGTTATGCTGGGTGCTGACAGGTGTGCTCCTTCCACAGGTGATTTTCATTACAGAGTACATGTCCTCAGGCAGCCTCAAGCAGTTCCTCAAGAAGACCAAGAAGAATCACAAGACCATGAATGAGAAGGTGGGTGCTGTGCCGTCCATGCCCAGTCTCATCGAGGAGCTCTGAATCAGTCATGTGCTCCGAGCGATCAAACACTGCAGGTGCTCGTCACTTTACATTGTAAGTGGTGCTATTTGTGTGTTTCGTCCTCTGTGCTTTGTACACAGAATCGTGCCATGGACAGTACGAATGCACACTAATAATACTGAGAATTCCACCACGCTTAGTGTATGAGTGGTATTGTATGTGTGCCACAGGCCTGGAAGCGCTGGTGCACGCAGATCCTGTCGGCTCTCAGGTGGGCATCGCGCACTGTCGTGTGGTTGGCAAGTGTTGGGGTGAAGGAAACCCACCCCCTTTTACGATGCTGCCGCTCCCCACGGAACAGGCTCAACCACAGGTTACCTGCATTTTTCAATGGAAATAGATCCCAATTAAAAATCAGCACTGCGGGTGTTTAGTGAGTCTCTGAAAGGTGAGAGAGGGAGGATAATTCCTAGCTTGGTAATTTAAATCTCCAGCATTAACTCATGCTCTGTCCCGGGGGAGAGGGGGGCGAGTGATGGCGCAGCAAGGGTGTGCCCGTGTCTCCATAGGTACCTCCACTCTTCCGTGCCGCCCATCATCCATGGCAACCTCACGTGCGACACCATCTTCATGCAACACAACGGCCTCATCAAGATTGGCTCTGGTGAGGCCACAGGCGGTCACACTGTTCTCGTAAATCTCACCGTGTACGCGTTGGGCTGGCGTATGCCTGCATTAGCCTCATATCTACGTCGCAGAGTCATCCGGTCGGCCGGGCTGGCCAGCGTGTCTCAGCATAGCTGTTGCACATGAGCTCAACGAGACTTGAAATACATAATGACTGGCACTGGGGTTGTGTTCGCCATGTTGGCGAGCGGGCGGCTGTGTTTGGTTTCTCAGGGTGGCACCGGCATGGCTGCCGGGTAAAAACCCATGTGTGCTTCCAGGCAGCCACGGATGAAATGGCCATCGCGCCCTTCCTTGCCGTCTGTGAGCCCATTGCCAAACATCGTGATGTTTGTAATGCATTCTCATGTTAATAACTTGCTTGCTCCCATTCTGTGTACAGTCTGGCATAGGATCTTTGCCAATGGTGAGAAACTTTCTTCTACCTCATTGTCTTCAATTGCTACAATCAGTAAACGGTACTCGTAGTCTGATTGGCGGGCGCCTCTGACTGCGACAGGGGAGGCAGCCTCGCGGCTGCTTCAACATCTGCTTGTTAACTTCGGCCAATGAAAATTGTGGCTGCTGGATTTTTTTTCTGTTGAAAAGATTTCCATAGCTTAAATGATCACAGTCGGAGTCGATCAATGTCAAAAGCCCTCCCCTGGGCGTAGTTGCAGATCCTCGTTGTATTCTTCATGTTTTATATGTTGTTGCCGTTTTTGCTGTCACCCCTGGCGAAACTCGACTGGCACCGCGGCTCAAATCCTCTAACATCTCACCCAACGTCGTAGCCTCACGTTCCGTCCCACTCACACCTCCTGCTTCCCCCCCCCCTCCCCATGGCCTCACGCACACCCGCCCTATCGGTTTTGGGGCAAGTGCTTGTGGAGCATGTGCACGCCAGCCCTGTGATTAACCCCGAGTTCCCTCGGCGTGAGTGATTAACCCAGGTGAGTCATCGCGATCCCTGTTTGAGTAAAGGTGACACCTGGGTGATCGCTCTGTGGCCAAGTGATGAGACTCGTGATGAGTTCATATCTGGTCTCGATTCGATGATACTGGAATGACAGTCCTGTGTGTGATTCATGCTGCAGCGATGGTCAATTCCCCCGCGTGTCAGGCTGAGGCTTTGTGCTTGTCCGAGTGTGTGTATGTGTGTGCATTTTGGAGTGTGCCAGTGTGTTTGTGTCACTATAAGAGTGCTTCGGAGTGAGTGTGCGTGAGCATATATGTCGGATTGAGTGTTCTTCTGTCAGGCTCTGGACGGTGACGTGGCCTAACAGTAGCACTTTCGCCGCTTGTTGTAGATTTTCGCAGTTCTAATCCAGTGGCCTCCATGATTATTACTGCCTGTCTAACCTTAATTATATGAACTGTGCTTCACAGTGGACATTAAATATCCCCTTATGTCATTTGCAAGAGTAGGCCATTGTGTACCGGCGTCATCCAAATTTCAAAATTATACCGCAAATTACTCCTTGGGGATTACACTTAGTAATTGTTGCCTCCTGTTGGCAGACTAATGCCCCAGGGTAACTCTTGCAAATGAGACTATCCTTGTCACGAGTTCTCACCTGTTAAACTAAATAAACTTGAAACTTCAACTAGACTGTGTGTGTCAGGTGAAGAGTGTGCTCATGGCAGCTTGAGTGTGCTCACAGTATGCTCTGCGCCCTCTAGTGGCACCAGACGCGATTCACAACCACGTGAAGACCTACCGGGAGGAGCAGAAAAACCTGCACTTCTTTGCGCCGGAGTACGGGGGTAAATAACCACAAACCCAATATTATCCACAGCGACCGCCACAGTAGATCGCACAGGCACTTTGATGTCACCAGCATCACAGCCTTCACCTCGTAATGTATTCTGTGTGTGTGTGCGCACAAATTCACTCCCATGCACACAGTGGGTGTAAACATCGGAACATTCGTTCTGTCATGTCGGTGGCTGACGGTTAGTTTACTCAAGAGTCTATGTTTGCTGTGCAGAACTGAAAACAGCGATGCTAAAAATAATACTTGAGCTTACATTACGCGTTTTGAAGTTGACCTTATGCACACTTGTAATCTATTACATGATGCCTATTTGGTATGTGGCCACGAGAAGGCCTGCTCTCATGCTGCTCTTGGGCTGTGCGCGAGTGCAGCTGTGGGAGAGGTGACAACCTCCGTGGACATCTACTCCTTCGGTATCTGTGCCCTCGAGGTGAGAATCCTCACCACGCACTTTATAGGCATGCCAGCTTTGCTGCTTGTGCTACCTGCATAGTTGTGCTATCTGTATGTCTGTGTGTTAATATCTGTACATGATGAGGAAATCCCTCACAACAGAAAGATTTATGCAGGCCAGAAAACAAACAGGATTCAACAACTCAGAAAGATTTGCATGTACAAAAACTTAGCCTTACGTATTATGTGAAACCAATTCGGAAGAACTGCACTGTAGTTATTTTGTATTTGGCCACCATCAATATATTGTGAAGATGAGGACAACCAACAGACAGCCGTGAGACGACCACTACTGTAGACCAGTTTCATTCTTATTCAAACTCATCAGCATGACACTTGCCTTCCACAGTCTGTTTAAGTCTATACAGGTAATATTTGTGTTTTGCTTCCTGTGTGTGTCACCCATGTTGATGGAAAACTGTGGTTGTGTGTTCAGATGGCAGTACTGGAGATCCAGGGAAATGGAGATTGCTCTACACTGGTGTCACACGAAGCCATCAGCAGTGCAATCAACTCGTTAGAGGATCCATTACAGAGGGTGAGTGGTGAAGATCGCAGCCGCAGCATACGGCTGCTCTGCGTATTGGTTACGCGGGCTCCATGGGGTTCTTTGTGTCTTGATGTGTTTGATGGTATGCTGGGTTGTTATGTGTCCTCCTGTGTTGTGGCGTTGGGTGGTGTCCTGCCATGCTGTGACATGGTGATCTGTCTTTCCGTGTTGTCTTGCGCTGTCACCATTGTGTGGTGTCCTGCTGTGTTATACTCTGCTCCATTGGGACGTTATGCGGGTGCTGCTGCATACCGCACCGCTCTGCTGCGTGTACCCAGGAGTTGATTCAGCGGTGTCTGTGTGCGGGAGCGGGTGTCCGCCCCACGGCGCGCTCACTGCTGTTCCACGCTGCGCTCTTCGAGGTTCACTCACTCAAGCTACTCGCCGCTCACTGCTTCCTCAACCACCAGCGTGAGCTCCTCACCACCACCACCGCACTCACCACATCACCTCCCTTATCTCCTCACTCGTCACCTCGCCCCCCTTCTCACCACATCACTTCATTCACCACCGCGCTCACCATCTCGCTTTCTTCACCACCACATCATCTCACCACCATATACTGCCGCTCGCTCCATCCCACCTCACGGTTAAATCCTGAGTGTAACTCCTCCCGTTATCGACCACTCAGATCTGATGGCGGAGAACGCGGTGGAGGAGATGACGAAGAAGATCGACCCCAACGGCGTCCTGGCTGAGATCCGGCGCGTACAGGGAGACGGGCGGCAGTGGAGGTGAGACACGGGCAGCAGGTACTCACACTTGGGCATGGACCGACAACACATACCACAGACGCTTCGTTGGGGTGGTGTATTGGTTAGCGCACTGCACTACAACCCTGGCGGCCCTAGTTCGTTTCTCACTCGTGACCAATAACAGTGGTGGACATTTGAACGAAGTGAGTATCTGGTGCCGTGCGTAAATATCAACACTGGGGGGACGAAGGCGGTCGGGGCATGGTGTTGGCAACTCGCCCCCTCATGTGCTGTGCTGGCCTTTAAAGGTGCCCGCTAATGGCAACAGAAGAGAAGGAATAATGTTGTACAGAAGGATGTGGAGCTGAGGTGACTTGTCAATGACTAATACCAGCGGTGTCAAGATCGGCCTGTATGGAGGAGACTTGCGAATGACTGTACTGGGCATTTTAAGGAGGGCAAAAGAGGAGCCACACCCACAACAAACGGAGTGCTGGGTGGAATGCAGAAAGTTAACACGGTGGGGGGCACAAGTGGTGCATCTTAAAATGATCTCAGTTGGCCAACCAATGGCACCTAGGTCTGTCCTGTGACCCATCAGCAAAACCTTCGACACTTCACATGACCTCAAAGTGCAACGAGCCTAGAGTACAGATGCTGTGGTGACGTCACTGCCACTTAGTGGAAAATATCGGTTGTGTTTGACGATTAATGTTTTGTTTCAGATTTTCTCAAGTGTCTGCCTTGGAGCTTGACAAGTTCTTGGAAGATGTGAAGTACGTAAACATCTCCTGCCATGCACACCTTTCATACTCGTCCACACACCTGCTCCACCTGTGCATGCATGCATGGATGGATGTGTGTGTGCGTGCTTGTACTGTATGGGGAGCGGTAGTGTAATGGTTAGCGACCTGCGCTATGAACCTGGCAACCCGAGTTCAATTCCCGCTCGCGGCCAACACCAGTGACGATTATCTGAACTGATCCTGGGCCTCCCCTAGGTCGACTCAGCCTCAAATGAGTACCTGATGCGGTGTATAAACATCGCCACTGGGGAGACAAAAGTGGGCGGGCGTGGTGCTGGCCACCCACTCTCTTGTGTGCCGTTCTGGCCTTCATAGGTGCTCGCTAACATCACTTGCCCCAATAGTCTGATCAGGCTATACGGGGGATCTTTGTATTTGCACTGTGGGAGTGTACCGAGTTCACACATCTGTATGTGTACTCTGCGCGCTCTGTTTCACGTGTGTGCGTCTGCGTGCACGTGTGCATGTCACCTCAATGAAGACCTGGTGTGGTGTGTAGACCTCAGCATTGGGCAGACGGCAACAGCCCGGCGCGGTACTTGCCACCCACTCCCTAATGTGCTGTCCCAGTCTTTAAAGGTGCTCGTGAACAAAACTTGTCTCTACGATCTGTAACGGGCTATACGGGGGATGTTTTGCTTTTGCGCGTGCGCTTGTGGGCGATCAGAAATGGGATCTACCCCCTGACCGCGTTTGGGCTGCCTCGGCCACACCACTCTCCGCGCGCCCAATCGCCTGCAGCCCCCGAGTCTGAACGCAGCCCCACGCCCGAGCCAACGGAGGTGGAGACACGCAAGGTATGAACACTGCCCTGCTTCACCCTTCACTGTGCTTCACCTTCCACCACACTCCGCACCTCCGATGAGCACCGTTGGCTACGTACGGTGCTAAAGAAGTTCAACGTACATGCACTCTATACCATCCTGCTGCACATTACACTATCCAGCTTCACCCTCAACCATACTCTAAAGCGTGGTGCTGTACCCTTCACCGCATTCTACACGGCCTCCACACCCCTTGCCGGGTATTGTCGAGCACTTCCCTGAGTGTGTGACGATGTGTGGAGGAAGGCTGTCACGAGCCCTTTTGTTGTTACACTCCCAGGTGGTACATGTGCAGTGCAACATCGAGGCGCTGGAGGAGGGGGCGCGGCGACACGTACGTATTGGCACGGAACACCCTAGCACCGCGCGCCGCTGATTGTTGGGGCCTTGGTAGCGGTGCCTCTACCCGGGCGGCACTCGGAGGGCACCGTGAGGAAGGGAAGTGTGCAGACCCGCTGACCGCTCGCTTTTGTGGTTGTGGACACAGCTGACGCTGCTGCTGAAGCTGGAAGACAAGCTGAACCGGCAGCTGAGCTGTGACCTCATGCCGGGTGAGACTGGCTTTGTTTTCGAGTCCTCGTGACTTCATGACCGTGTTTGTTACATATCGGGTTGTTAAATGATAACCGTTAAACCTGTAACCGTTTTTAGAATAGATTACCAGTTGCTAAAGTCAGAAAGTGGAAATCGTTTTCAGTGGAATTTTTGTAATATCTGCACTTATTGGCACCCTCGGACGTAAATAAAGCATGGCGGCTGAAGTCGCTGCTTGGTACGTTTCTCAGTTTCAAGGTAACGGTACCATTCTGAAAATGCTGCTCATGCCAATTCTGGCAGAAGGGGCTCAACGAGAGGGAGTTGTAGAGGATATTTGGCCTACTTTTCTATGCAGGTCGGATATCTTGGAAGAGGCAGTTGTACACACACCCTGCCCCCACCACACGGGACCTGCCAATGGACTGCGGGCTATACCCATTTTCCCAGGGGGATTTAAGAAATTTGCCTCATTGTTCCAAGTGCCGTGTTGGAGATTAAATTGAATCGGCAACCTTTGGATTACAGGTGCAGTGTGCTGATCATCACGCCAAGGCAACTCTCTTAATTTCTCAGTTAAAAGTAGGAAACCGTTATGTAAATTACTGAAGATCTGTATACGTGCAGCACACTGCACGTATAAGAACCCAAATGAAAGCGTCTGCTGCTCTCACCCTTGACGCATTCATGGCTCTTCCCTGTATCTGCACATTCAGGAGACAGCTCGCAGGACCTGGCCGGGGAGCTCGTGCGATTTGGCTTCATAAGTGAGGTGGGCTTCGTGCATATGTACACACGCAACTACGCCCAGATGCGTACACCCATACACTTATTTGGGGCAGGACGAGGCTTCCTGTTAATGCATGCATTGGTTTGTGTTCCTGCGTCGTGCGTGCCTTTGTGTCTGTACGCGGATGTGTTCATGTGTGTCTGTGTGTGGGTGGAACAGTATTGTGGTATGTATGTATGTTGAACTTCTTTCGCGCCATACCTAGCCAACCGTGCTCATTGGAGGTTCGGGGGAAGGACAACAAAGTATACACTAGTGGTGAGCGCAATGCGCTACAAACCGAGCGACTTGCGTTCGATATCAGCCTACAGCTAGCATCAGTGGCGACTGACAGCTGAAATGGTCCTGGGACCTCCCTGAAGTCAAATTGGCCTGAAATGAGTACCTGGTGCGATGTGTAAACTTCACAAGATGACCAGGCATGATGCTTGCCACGCCACCCCCACTGCATACCATGCAGCGTCTAATAGGTGCTCATGAACAGCACTGGCCCCAACCGTCTGTATAGGTTATACAGAGGTTATGTGTGTGTGTGTGCGCGCATGCAGGCAGACCGCCCCCTGCTTGCCTCATACCTGGAGGAGGCCCTCGGCCGCTGTTGCACCAACGGGCCCCCTGCTCCGCTCAATGGGCCCCATGCCCCTGTTGCCATTTCCACCTAGGGCCTCTGCCCGTATGTGTCACCATAGCAGATTGCATCTTCTCAGCCCTTAAGTTTTGTCGAGGGCAGCTGCGTTGGTATACGCTGTCTGACCATTGGATAAACTCACCAGGAATCCTCAGTGATGTTGAAGCAAATTCGAAACAAGGGGTCTCCTGGAAAACGGGCTTCACCAGCAGCATAATACATTGTCGGTTGTTATTTTAATCCTGAATATAAACATTTATTAGAACGAACGAATGGAACAAGGAAGGAATTATAAGAGAACCCCCTTAAAGATGTGTGCCTAGGAGCAGGGGTGAGAGATTGACTTGGGAATTGGTTGCGCATCCACAGCTCTTGAGGGATTCCGACTCCCTGTTTTCCGCACAGGGCTGTTAGAAAAATCCGCTAATGCACGCTTTCGGAAGGCGCCTAGTGCTGGGCACCGTGGGCTTTGCATGAAGCCCACGGAGCCGGCGACTGGCCCCCTGCTGGCGCTGCACAATCGACGTGCGCTGCAGGTTGCTGTAAGAGAACTCTGTTCATCCGTTGCTGAAGGGATCATCTCCTATTCCATCTTCAGCAACCTGCTGTAGTCAATTGCAGCCGTGTTCCATCTTGTGGCTGAATATTCAAACTAACCATGACCCACAAATCTAGGCAGTACTGAGTATAATATTGTGGCTTTCTAATGCTTAATATGAAGCATATTGCATTAATGTTTTGTGATGAATTGTAAGTGATGATGTAACGGCTTGTAAGGCGTTGCAGCGATTAGGCGTTCATTTTAGCCTCGTGGCCTTCTTTGCCAGCACGGCGCTTGCGTGCAGCCACTGGCAGCCTTGTCTGTGCAATGTCCGGCCCTGTCGCCCACGAGCCAAACTCCCCACGAGCCAACCTCATGACCTGACCTTTACAGAACTTGACTTTTCCTATCTGACCTTACATTTACTCAATTGCGCCATGACAACAACGGAGGAATTGGGTGGCTGCTTTTAGTTTTGCCCCATGGAGTGGGGCTTGTGTAACGCACGTTCATGCGTGGCGGTCATCCACGCGCGGGACGTCTGGTGAAACTGCCGAAGCACTGCAGTGGCCGGAGAGTGCCGGTCAAGGTCAAGGCAAGATCAAGGTAACAAACTGTTGAGGCTCGAGGAGCGGTTGTCAAATCGTAGTTTCTGCTTCTGGCAGACCAGCACACGTGTCATGGCGGCAGGGGACAGGCAGGTTTGTGCGTGCATATGATCTGGTGGCCCGTCTCGCCGTGTTTGGGGAGGTTGGTGGATGTGGCCACACAAGTGGCCGGTGGCTGCTCATGTAAGCGTTGCTTATAGCGCGCATGTGCTTTTAATCGCCGCGTTTTAACTTCGTGACGTTTTTACGGCAGTGCTAACGAGTGCCTAAGTAAGCGGGGTGGGGGCTCCTACAAGCCCTAGCGAGTAACCCCGATTTGGGCCTGCACCTCCAAAGCTGCAGGTTGCCATTTTTACAAATGCAGAGGTGGGAGGGGGGGTCTAGGAGGTTTGAAGATGTGGTTTGTGCGACCATGTGCGAGTGTCTGCCTGGGCGAGCTCATGCTGCCGAGAAGATTGGTTTAAAGATACTTTTATAATTGAAGTCTCCGCTATCAATACATGTACAGTTGAGCATTTGGCTGAGCGTTTGTGAAATTTGGAGTCGTTTTGACAACGGAGGGGTGCTTCCGTTCGCGACCATTGGGAAGTTCCGCCATAAACTTTTGGGAGCACTTGGAACCATGGGGTCACATAAGTGTGGGGGGGGGGGGGGTGCACCACTGAGTTGTGAATGTGTGTGTAAAGATTGGGCACGTGTGAGAGGGCATGTATTTTTGCACCGTGTGCTGTTGTGGCACAGAGTATGGAGTCAGATTGCTGCCAAAAATAAGCGTAATATTCGTTTTTTATGTAATGGGTTTGGCTTGGTTGGGAAATGTTTTTAATAGAGGTGGTAACAGTGCTATTATGTCGATGGAATTGGGAACAGGGAAGAGACAATTTTTATATGATTAATCACCTAATGATGGTCGCAGAATCTCGAGGATACTGAAATATTTATTCGGATTATCTGGCAACATTTAACCTTTTCCTTACTGAGGGCCGAATAGGACTTTCAAATACATTTAGAGGGCAGCCGCACATTAGTTAACACTACACTTTGATCACGCTTGGACTGTATGCATTGCCTTTGTTCTCAAAGCTACTTTAAAGGTAACAGGATACTCGGCGCATTAATGTTTCCAATGGTGTTGCCAGGCTGAAAAATCTCCCTCAAGTACTCAATTAGTGTTGCTAAGATTTTTTGCAGTAATGGATTGTTTATGGACTGTAGGCGTCATGAGGCTGTGGGCCATATGCGTGATGTCCACCTGCAGGCCGTAGGTTCCCCACCTTTTCCATAGATCGGCATGCATCACAACTGCATTTGATGGTGATTGTGTCAATTGGCATGAAATGTGAGCATAATTAACCATGACAAGTTGTAACTGTGACATAAGCCTATGTGTGAAGAATTTCCTACGACGTGTACTGCAGGATAATCGTGCTAAGAGGTGGCTCGGGGTGGCTGGGATGTCAACGTGGCTGCGTTGCGTTTCTGTCTCAGTTCGGCGTGGTCACGTCAGCACAAGAGAGAGGAGCACATTTAGGCCACCGTGTGCCCCACTGGAGCTGGAATCTGAAGCACTTATATTTTGTTGTACGAGGAAATGACTGTGCCTGCCTACCTGTGCGTGTGTGTGCACTTGCGCCCATCCAGATCATTGGCCTTCTTCAGAAGCTGTGCAGAAAAACCAAACAAAACTCTTGAAACAAATGGGGTAGATGTAGGATAGAAAAGAGACCGTGTATTGTGAATTTAGACCGAAGGTGTGGTGCAGACTTGTGTCGAGGGCTGAGGAGCATGTGTATGTGTGCACTGAACGCCAGAGAGGTGGTGCTCATAAGGGCCAAGGGAGGATGGCATTTGTGGCTGTATGTGCATGTAATGAAGCTTTAGGCGATGGTATGTGATTTTTAGGACATGGTGTGTGTTATGTTGGCTGAAGACCTTGTTTGTGTGTAATGAAAACCGAGGCGATCGTGTGTATGATGTGTGAGATGATGAGATGGTGTGTGTTTGAGATTAGGCTCGGGGTGAAGTGTGGTGTGGGCCGAGGTGGTGCTGGTGTTTTACTCTTTGCCTCAGAGTAAAAATACATCGCGTTGTCTGTACGTCTGACATTCAGAATAACATTTGAGCTTTTCATTGTAAAAGGTTACACTATAGAACGCCCCTATTACGTGTTGAGTTTATTAATTAAAAAAAATCCTTTCCAGTGTCACTGTGTATTCCTATACCTAGTCGTGTCCTTAATTTTCTTAAACGCGCGTGGTGTTAGTGACCGTACTTGATATCATTGTGGTAATGGTTTTTTATATATATACAACATATATCGACAACTGGCGGGAAATACTCAGCGTTGCCCGGGCGAAAAAGACAACAACAACCGCCATTTGGTGACGGCACCACGACGCTTGTGCCAGGCTATGTGCACATTTAGGCCACGTGTAGTGTCGAATGCCCGCTGGCAGGAGGTCATGGGGCAGACCCAGGTGCCATGGGTCAACTGACTGAGATGAGTGGCTGATGCACCACCTGTGCCCCCTACTATGCCAACTTGCTATGCTTTAGCAAGCCGGCGCTCCGCTCCCCATCCGTGTCCTTCACGAGCCTCCTCCACAGAGGTCGATCTTGACATCGCTAGTACCAGTCATCGGCAAGTCCACTAATGATAATAATAGTTCAATTTGTAATGCGCGTAAATTTGCAGACGTAGTGGCCGCAACTCAGAGGCGTGGAGCCAAGCTCACAGTCGCTCGAAAGCGTGATTGCAGAGGTGAGTTTTTAAGTCTCTTGAAGGAGGCGATTGAGGTGATGCTGCGAATGTGCAGAGGGATATCGTTCCGAGAAGCGGCGCATAGACGTGACCATCTTGGTATCAAGAGGAGGTCGTTAGTCACGCTGTGCAGGCATCTGCCGTGTGCTGAGCTGCAAGTTGTCAAAATGAAGAAAGATACGGCGGGCAGGCGGATATGAAGGCATTGTGGCAGAGGCAAGGCGGTCTTGTATGTGACCCTACTGGCGATGGGTAGCCAGTTGAGAGCACGGAGAAAAGCTAGTGAGTCGAGACGGGGATGAGTGTGGACAATGACGCGTGCTAGGTTTTGTAGTCTTTGAAGTTTATTTAGCTCCACGTCCTGTACCACATCACTTCATCTCTTCTCCAGCCCATGCCACGCCCGTTTAGCCCCCTCGATCTGGCCGAACAAAAGCTGTTTCAGGATGCGGTGGCTGGGCATGCGTGCAACATGACCCAGCCAACGCAGCCTTGCCTACCGGAGGAGCTCACCAATGGGACTTTGCCCAGATCTTTCAAGGATTTGTGAGTTCCTCACACAATCCAGCCTGGTTAAACCCAGGATGGATCATAGGCAGGCCAGCCTAAATGTTTCTAATTGACGAAGATGTTTCATTAGGGGGGGTCCACGTTTCGCAAGCGTAGAGAAGGGAGGGAATGACTGGCCGAAAAGACCTGAAGCTTCGTGCGGAGCGACAGACCAGGTAGCTTTCCACACAGCGTTACACAACCGATGAAAAAGATATTGCCGCTCGACTGATTCGGAGTGAGACATCTGCTGTTAAACTGAAGCCGGTCATAAGCACACTGCCCAGGTATGGGAAACTCTCCACTCCACTACTGCCCCATCACCGATTGGGAGTTGTGGGGATGGAGTGCCCAATGGTACAAAATACCCAGGCAGGTGCTTAGTTTTTGTGGGGCTGATGGTAAGGCCCTACCTCTTAGTGGCAAGCTCCAGGTTCAGCAGCAGTGCTTCCAACTCCTCCTGAGTGAGCAGCAATTACCAGATCATTGGCATACATAACGCGGTTGAGCAATAGGGAGCCATCCCTTGACCACACCCGGGCACTGATCAGCCTCCCATTGTATCTGTACCAGGTGGAAAATCCTCCGGTATAGCCATCAAAAGCTTCGCGAACTACGTGGTAGGCCTCGGCAAGGTAATTTACCCTTTTTACCGGGTAAAAGGGTAAAGGTAAAGGTGTCGACATGCCTAGGGGTAAGGTAAAGGGTAACAGGGTAAAGGTAGCTCAGAAGAATTACCTGGTAGGGTAAAGGTAGCGCGAAGTATTACCCGGTAAATACAGTACCTTGGTTTTTTTTTTTTAAACACGATTTTAGTAAATGTACTAGTAATGGCAGAACTCCACGACTCCAGGAAGTGGCCCCGAAGCTCGCCATAGCGTCAGGCACCGTGGCCAATTACAGCCAACGTCAGATGAGCGTGGACAATTAGAACCAAGCCCAAACATAACAAAAAATAATGTTTAAAAACATTTGTTATGATAGAATATAGTGTTGTCATCAGTATGACATAAATATACCAAGTTTGCAGTCGATACCACATTGCGAAGTGGGTTAAAATTGAGCTACAAGATTTGAGGATACAACAACAGAGTGAGTTCAAAGAAAGCGTGTGAAATTGGAATCATCGGGAGTATTCTATATGAATAAAGCGCTCTACCTAGCATTTACCATTATAAACCTTGTTCATGTGTAGTAGTACCCCAGTAAGTACCCTGTGATCGGGTAATTTGTATGGGGTAAGGGTAAAAGGTAGGGTAAAGCTAGGCTCGTTGCTTTTTACATTTTACCTTACCTGCTAAAGGGTAAAAGGTAGGGTAGAGTGATTGTATTGTGGTAAGGTCGGCTCTTTTTTTTTACATTTTAACTTTTACCTTGCCTTGCCGAGGCCTACTACGTGGTCAAAATAATAGCTCCGACTCCCGGCCACGTAGTTTTACCCGGGCCCGCTCACCATCACGAAGGTCCTTAATGATCGTGAGCAGCGAGTCAGGGACTCCGAAAGCACGAAGAACAACCCAAAGCCCAGGCCTACTTATGGTATCATAGGCCTTGATCAGGTTAATAAAGCAGAGATGTAGGTCTTGTTGGAATTCCCTACACTTCTGCTATAGCAGACGGACAGAAAATATGGCATCTGTGTAGGAACGCCCTTTCCTGAAACCACATTGGAGCTCTGCAAGCCTCCTCTCAGCGTGCCTGGCAAGGCGATGTTGAATAATCCTTGCCAGGACCTTTCCCGGCACACTGAGAAGTGAGATGCCCCTATAGTTACAGTCTGCCTCAATTGTCCCTCTTCTTAAAGAGGGGGACCACCAGGGCATCCTTCCAATCTGTGGAACCCGTCTTGTGGTCCAGACTGTTGTTATGATGTCATGTCGGGCAGTCTATGCACAAACGCCACCCTCCCTCAGCATTTAGCTTTGGAGATCATCTCTGCACGGTGCCTTTCCTGGTCTCAGGCTCTGGATCGCCTTTAGTACTCCCTCAACAGATGGCACCTCAGCCAGCCACTCACAGGGGGTGACTTCTTCCCATATTTGAGGCGCCTCAGCAGGGTCATCCCCACTTTGTCCCATAATATTTTCCAGGCTGAGGGATTTACCCTCCCCCAGGCCCTCATCAGAAATGCTCATCAAATTTGCAAACCTATTCCTGGGGGTCGGAGATTGGATCACCGTTTTTTCCCCTAATAATGGAAATAGGTGTGGCGCTGCAGGTTACTTTTTTGATGGAATTAAAGAGCGATTTGTGATCGCGGGCCATTGAGGCAGACTCCATCTCAGCAACTCGCGACCACCAACCATACTTGCAGTGCCTCACGGCTCTCCAAACCTTTGAGCGAAGGCTGCGGTAAGCCTCATTCTCTGACGTGGGATGCTATAGAGTATAGACGATGAGAGTGGCCCTGTCACTTTTTCTCAGCCAACCTGAACACCTCCTCTGTCAGCCAGGGTCTCTGGGGAGGTCTGGACCGTGTACCCAAAGCAGCCATTGCAGCTGCATGAGCCACAGTCCTAAACCTCGCCAATTTCCCCTCGACATCAGGAGGAATAGGGGAAGATGCCAACCCCAGCCGCAAGCGATGATGAAATTCTCGCTTGCAACTTTCATCAGCTAGCTGAGACCATGCCACTGTTGGTTTGAATGGGATCCTGGGTGTACACCCACCACTGGAGTGAGAGCATGGCAGGCGCATCTTACAGATGACAAGTCAATGGTCAGTGGGCAGATCAGCTCCACGGTAGGTCCTGGTTTCAACGACATGGGCCCGCATCCGCTGTTTTGTCACTATGTAGTCCAGCAGATGTTCTTGCTTGGAACCGGCATGCATCCATGATGTGTGGATGCGCCGATGCCGGAACAGCATTAACGCAGCTGTTGTATGTGCGTGCGGCGACGGTGCTCGTGTGCGACGACAGGGCTAATGTTTCTTTCTGATGACGATTGGTTGTGTTGCGATCGAAACGCCGTAATTTATTATTAATTTTTTCGACCTACGTGACTTTACCGAAAGAACCAAGGAGTACAGTGCTTAAAATTCGTGATCTGATCCCATCTTTGAAGGACAAGATTCCTGACATGCAATATCCCGGCGTCTACAAAATAAGCTATATCTGCGGCAGCAGTTACATTGGGGAAACTAAACGACATGTCTCGGACCGTGTTCGTGAAAATAAGATCTGAAACATGGCAAGACCAATACCTCAGCCGTGGCTGATCATTACTTTAATGCGGCTGGCTCACATGAAATGTATTTCTCTAAGACGAAGGTACTTTGCAAGTCGACTGGCTATCAACAAAGATTCGTTCACGAAGCCATAAAAGACTTCCACGACAATGCTTGTCAGAGTGCTTCTCTTATTAACGGCAGTACGGCACAGCTCCGCTCCCTCCCCCTCCGGTGATGTCCCTCTTCTCAACACCGTAGACGAGGCGTCCCTCTCCGAGCACCCCCGTGCCTCACTCCACTTTCCCGGCCTCGCCGCTGACTGACGGCGTCCCGGAAGGAGGGGTGAGCTCCGTTGGAGGATCCGCCACGTGGCCCGTGGTGAGGAGGGAATGAGCAGTGATGCGGTCCGGAACCCAGGCTTCCCACACCGACCAGGAGTCCTCCTCACCCTCTCCTTATATTCACCCCGGCGGAGCTAGGCTCCGCCTCTAGCCACGCCCCCTCGTGGAACCTTCCCGATGGTTTCAGAACCTCTCTGTGCGACTCTCCCATCCTCCCTGGCCCAGATATTATCCCCCCTTCGGATTGGATGCTGATTACGTAATTGTGCCTATCCCCGTTGCCCTCTGGCACCCCCCGGATGGCGCTCTCTCATTATACATATATACAGACACAGACACAATTTCAACCGAGACGACGGTTATAAACTTAGCAATCATTGGAAAGATGTCATCAACCACTTTGGGTCATGACTTGAATTGCGTTTTCTTGCCAACCTCTACCATCAGCAGTGTGGATGTGTGTAGCGAGGTGCAATACCCCCCCCCCCCCCCATCTTTACCCCCTCTCTCCCCCCACTGGCTGCCACGCCCATGCTGTTTATGCCGCACAGATCTCCTCCTTGCAACTCTAGTCCCCCTCCCACTCACTTTGGAAACCCTTATAAACAGTTGCATTTGGAGGCTACCCCCTATTTTCTCTCTGCCTGATGAGGACCGCTTGTGTTGCGATCGAAATGTCGTGGATTTTTTGCTTTTATTATTTTTAATGTATTTGTATTTTCTATCTACGTGACTTTAACGAAAGAACCAAGAATATAAATAAGAAAATAATACTTACTTAACAGTGCTGTGCTGAGGCCTAGTCCCATGCAGAGCCCCTGGCCTCGCCTAGATTCCCCAGCCGGCCGAGGTGGCACCTTGGCAGGCTGGGGATGGGCTGCTAGCCCTACCCCCCACCCACGATCCCCCCGCCCACTCTGCATAAGTATCTACGCCTATCGTAGTAGCATCTACAGACTCTATAGTAGTAACTGCACACATTGGGGTGGGGGAGGGGAGAGAACAGGACATCACACTGTGAAGAATTAAACTCAGCATTGTGTGTATTTCTATAGTATTTTTAACGCGAATGAGAATTACCCCCCCCCCCCCTCCATGGATTGCGCGTTTGCGTTGCTAGTGCAACCCCCGGTCAGCTTTGTCGCGCATGCGCGAATGCGTGCTTTGGCGCTCGCAGAGCGGCGTAAGTAAATTCATAATGAATATAACTAATGTCTAATTTAACTACTTTGAAGTTGACGGATGGGAAAATGAAATAGCGCTGGCTCACCACGCAGCTTATGGCGTGGTACCTGGCTACTTTTTTATTATTAAACATAACCCCACGGTTTGTGAGCCAAATCCTTCGCAAGTTTCGTCCACACACAGACACACAGAGAGACAAAAATGACATATATAGGTAAGAACGTGGAGAACGAGGACTACCAATGCACAAGGATTGGTGATGTTGCTGGGAGAGAGCCTCAACGGCTGCACGTTCACAGTGCAGCTCCAGGTTCCTCATCTTCTGTAGCAGCAAATTCTGATTTCGAGATCATTGGCAGCCGACACAACTCACCTGCATATTAATGTGTCATTCGTTTTCCAGAATGCTGCAAGGTCTACTCGAGAATAGGTCATTGGTAAAGGCAATAACCTCACGTACAAGGTACTGTATGTGTATTACTACTACAATGAGCCAATAATGTATGTGTGTAACGCGCGTGACGTCACTCCACATGCTGCACCCCCGGCATTAATATTCATGAGCGGGTGGATTTTTACACTTGCGCAGGTCGAGCGGAAATATTTTTTTTTCGAAATTTCGCTTTAAGTTCGACGTATATTTATTGAAAGTGAATCTAATAAAATAATATACGCAGGAACAAAGTAGATTTGGTGTCTTTATTTAATTATTCAGCACTTGAGACAAAAGATAAGTCTAATTTATGCTTCTACATAATGGTAAAATAGATATTTCTCGGTGATTTTACAAATATTGTATGGAATTAAAATTTATTTCAACCCCAGCGAATGAAAGCAGAAGAGAATACAGTATCAGAGCAGTGAATTTGAACAAATTGAAGGTCAATTATATACAGTGCTACAGTGACGTGAAGTGAGGTGTTTTATGACGTAGTTTTGTGAAAGAATCACTCCCATTAATACAGTGCTACAGGGAAATGCAGTGAAGTCTTTGATGACATTCTTTCGTGCAATATTCACTGCCAATAAATTTACACAAAATACAATTATACTCTGGACAATTTTTTCGTAAATATTACAGCTTCCGTCCTAGGACGTGCAATAATATTGTGATTGTCCTCTATCATATCGTCCTATTAAGACAAAGGCAAGATGTGTGTTGCATGCCAACAATCTTCCTGTTCTGGTCTTGGGAGACGTGACCCTGGGAGTAGGGAGCTTAAATCCTGGTGTAGATGTGACCTGACGCTGTGACAAGGGGAAAGCTGATCATCGGTGTCAAGTAGCCTTGATATCAGGGTTCACATGAAGCTATTGGGCAGTAGGGTTCCACAGTAAGCAAGAAGGGTCTGGGTTCGATTCCCGACTTGGGCACGTTGCTACGGAAATTTTCATGTTTCAACCCGTTCTGCAGAATGTGAACGTGTAGATATCTGTGCGAGTGAATGGAGATTATTTGGTCTCTTGTGGGTGTCCTCCGGGTTCTCCAGTTTAATGTTATATCGAACAGAAACGAATGTTACAGGTATTGGCCAAACTACATCCCAATGCTAAAACATTGTCTGAAAGTTACTCGATTTTATGACACACAGCACACGTGGTAACCCCTTATCAGTGCCAACCTTATTACAGACCAATTTAGACCTTATTGGTCACCCGGTGCCCTTATATATCTCAACGTTCATCCGACAAAGCCCCATTAAAATGGATAAACACACAAATAGACATTTTGTTGCCCGTATTGAAACGGCTGTACGCCGTATGGACCTGAAAACTCAATTTCCCTGCTGTGCAAGAATACGGGTGAACCGTGTGGGTTGACAGTAGCAGCAACATCGCTCCTTGTTGCAAAAACTTGGCAGGGCCCTCATGGCAACATTATTTGAGACTGCGGAACAATGAGAATGAGACGTGCCCTGGCTCTGGGTGTCCAGCGGGTCAAGCGAAACGTGCTCTGACCCGCATGAGCCCCCACTCCCCCCGCACGTGAGGGCCACGTGGTTTGATTCCCCCATGACCTCCCCCCCCAAGCCGCTCGCGGTCGAGATGTTGGTGACGTCACCGGACGCGGCTATAAAAGCTCACGCTGCACTGACGTCACTTCCTCCTGAACTTTTCTCGCTGCCGAGAAGGAGCAGCGCGTCTCGAGGCTCCGCGCGTCTCCGCGAACAGCAGAAGCAGCAGCAACAGCGAAACAAAAAAACCTCAAAAAAATAAAAAACAACAAAAAAATAGCAAAACCCCCCGAATAAAAACATAAAAATTTCCCCGCGGAGCTGTGCCGAACACGCAGCTCGTCGTAACGCCGCCTTAGCCGCCTTCGCCGCCAGTACCGACAAGAAGACGACGCAACCGCCATTAGCCATGAACCCCGCCGGACCCAGCTACCCCATGGCCTCGCTCTACATCGGCGACCTGCACCCCGACGTGACGGAGGCCATGCTGTACGAGAAGTTCTCTCCCGCGGGGCCCATCCTCTCCATCCGCGTGTGCCGCGACATGATCACGCGCCGCTCGCTCGGCTACGCCTACGTCAACTTCCAGCAGCCGGCCGACGGTGAGTGGGGTAACGCGGTAAGGCGGCAAGGCCGGCCCGAGGCTTCGGCCTACAAGGCCGCGTTGCGACAGCGAGGGTGGGGGAGGGGCGGGGCGCGCTGCCTCTTCGTCTCTCTGCTTCTCCTCACGATTTATATTCCCCCCCCCGTGTCTCGGTGTCTCTGATCATGTTTATTCCGCACAAGTTATGCGTGTCGCTCATGATGGAGTCGGCTCCGGTGGGGAATCGTTGGGTAGATGCGTGGACGTTGGGTCTCGCATTCGGGCCGCCGTTGCCCGTTACGACACGAGGAGAGGCTCCTGATGGGGACGGGGACCGAACGAGGTGGGGGGGGGGGGGGAGCACAGAGATGTGGGAGATGAAACGGAACTTAAGGACAGGAGAAACGTGAGGGTTAATCGAGGATCAACATAAATATGGGAGGAGGAGGAGGAGGAGAGACGATGGCAATAGAACTGCTGTGGAGGAGGGACGGGGGGATGCATCTTGGGGAAGGAAGAGCACGAGGGACGGAGGTGGAACGGAACTGGATGGAAGCGAAATTGAACGAGGCATAGAACGGAACTCGTGATTTGTTTTTGCAAGAGCGCCCTTGACGCAGGTGTCTCAAGTGCGTGCGGTAGAAACAACTGGGAATACAAAGGAACGACTCGGCATGGAGATGAACAATTATAAATGGAGACGAAACACGACAGGAAATAGGATTGGGAGCATTCTCGGCGATCGTGTTGAAGTAGAACAAGTGATGGACGAGGAACAGAACTGAGGAACCAGGGATGTGATTTAGAATAGAGGGGGAACAACTGGGGATGGAGGGGAACGAGATGGAGGAACGACTAAGGAAGGAGGAATAGCGTTGGGAATGGAGGGCGAACAGCTGGAGATGAACGGTGCAACATAACTGGGGGCTGTACGGAAACGGAACAGGCAATGGAGGGGGAGCAGACGTATGGGTAGTGGGGGAACAACTGGCAGTGGAGCAACAGGGGATTTCATGTCTTAGCGGCAAATAGCTGTTGATGTTGCTGGTGGCGATGCGATGAACCCGCAGTGGGGTTGATGGTCGTGTGTGGTGATGATGACACAGGTGCCGTGTGTTGTTTCAGCCGAGCGGGCGCTGGACACGATGAACTTCGACGTGGTCAAGGGGAAGCCCATTCGCATCATGTGGTCACAGCGAGATCCGTCGCTGAGGCGCTCGGGCGTCGGAAACATCTTCATCAAGAACCTCGACAAGTCGATCGACAACAAGGCCCTGTACGACACCTTCTCAGCCTTTGGGAACATCCTATCGTGCAAGGTGCATAGGGCGCGTGGTGAATGTGGTGTATGGTGCCTGGGGAGTGGTATAAGGTGCGGAAGGAGTGTGGTGAATGGTGTAAGATGGATGAGGAATGTGGTATAAGGTGTGGGGAGTGTGGTGTAAGGTGTGTGGTGAATGTCGTGTAAGGAGCGTCGTGAGCATGTTGGATATGGCGTAGAGGTGGTGAGTGGGAGGGTGTTTAAAATGATGGCGGTATGTGGAACATAATGCATGTGCTGTAATGTGAGTCTAGGCCTCGAGCTGACAACGTGGATGTTGGCTGCTCTGCTTGCAGTCTCTATCTGTGCTGCCATGCAGGTGGTGTGACTGACGTTGTGCTTACCCATAGGTGGTGTGCGATGAAAACGGCTCAAAGGGCTACGGGTTCGTGCACTTTGAGACGCAGGAGGCGGCGGACAAGGCCATTGAGAAGATGAACGGCATGCTTCTCAACGATCGAAAAGTGTGAGTGCCGGCACACGGCGCAGGCGGCGCAGACCCCCTACACGATCCTAGTATAGCAGCGGACATGCACGTGTATGTGTGCTGAGTGGAGCCTTGCGGCTGCTTTGTGCTGCAGGTTTGTGGGGCGGTTCAAGTCGCGAAAGGAGCGAGAGGCAGAGTTTGGAGCGAAAGCACGCGAGTTCACTAACGTCTACATCAAGAACTTCGGGGATGACATGGACGATGAGCGACTACGCGAGTACTTCGAGCAGTACGGTACGCGATTGTCAGGAGCATGCGGTAGCTTGGGTCGTGTCCTCCAGAACTCCGCAATGAGGAACTGGGGGTATTGGGGGAACCTTCTTAAGGAAGGCTGTTGAGATGATGTTATTTGGCATTGATGGGCTGTATGTGAGATTGAGTTGGTAGAGGCAAGGCTGATGTATATTTCTGTCCGTGACTCCGTTTGCAGTTGGGAAGACCCTGAGTGTAAAGGTGATGATGGACGAAGGTGGAAAGTCCAAGGGCTTTGGGTTCGTGAGTTTCGAGCGACACGAAGACGCACAGAAGGTGCCCACCCCTTCCTGAACCCAACCCATCCCTGCATGCTGGCCTGGCATCGGGCCACTTATCCACTGTGCACGGTCCTTGTGCGCACAGCATGGACCAAGCATAGCCCCGGGCGTCTCGCGTCATTATTACCACACCCACATGCAACCATGGGTCATAATAAAACATGAACCATGTGTGTCATCACACACTGACATGCGTGTACACAATCATGTGTGTACACACCAAACATTGTACATCATCACACACCGCCAGGCATATACAGGTAGTCCTCTACTTACGATGGAGATGCGTTACAACGACCCCATCGTAAGTCGAAAATATCGTAAGTAGAAGATGGCCTAGCCTACCCATGAGTCTTAAAGAATGGTGATAATTTAGCAAAACAGAGCAATTTACAGTACAGTACTTTATAAGCTATATACTGTATGAATTAATTACAATACTGTATTGTACAGTAAAATGTACAATACTTTTATTAACTTTTCATTTTATTTTTTACCTATGTGACTTTACCGAAAAAACCTAAGAGTATGAATCCTTGCAGTCACGAAAGCTTCAAATCTAGAATTAGAAAAAACAAGGTAAATTCTTAGCCTTACCTATATGAACTGGAATTTTTATAGAAAGTTTTTTCAGGAAACAATCCTATCTGTTATAAACAAACTTTTAACATGCATTGAACGTATCGTATCGTGGTAACCTTAAAATGAAATCGCTAAAGCTACGTATCATACATGCATTGAACGCATCGTAACGTATCATATTGTACTGTACTCGCCAATATTCTGTCCGTCGTCTGCACACTTGACCGATGTTTGGTTGTTGATGGCAATTTTGTCTTATCGCCATCGTAAGATCGAAATATCGTAAGTCGGACCATCGTAACTCGGGGACTACCTGTACATCCACAATCGTGTGCACGTACTGAATGGACCCTGTGCTTCATAACACAACCATGTGTACACATCGAACCATGTGCGTCATCCCACACTGCCACACGTGTACAAACAGGCTGTGTACGCCCAGGGACGTGTCTCCATGCTGTTAACTCTGTGCGTGCTGAACACATGGTTACGCGTGTACAGTTAACTCTGCGCTTGGTGGGGCTGCTGTCTTTATGGTGTGGCTTGGGTCAGTCGTCTGTTGTGACTGCAGCAGTGGGTTCATGGTTCCCCTGTGTGCGTGCGCAGGCGGTGGACGAGATGAACACCAAAGAGTTGAATGGTCGCGCCATCTATGTGGGGCGCGCGCAGAAGAAGGCGGAGCGGCAGACTGAGCTGAAACGCAAGTTTGAGATGCTCAAGCAGGAGCGCATGAGCAAATACCAGGTGCTGGAGCGCCACAGAGACGGCACAGAGACTCGACAATGAAAACAATACACAGAGACTATACACACATCACAAAACACTGCACGTCACAAACAAACGTAAACGCAAACAACAGCTGGGTAACTGCTTAATCACGGATATGTCAATGGAAGCCTAACATAATTAATGATTTACGTAAATAATGTTTCTGGAGAAAGGACAGGGACGTCCCAGCACACAAACTTGTTTGCACCTGCGTGTCGGTTTAAGGGTGCAGAGACACGGGGCTCCGAGCGCAAGGTGTTGGTGACGGTCTCCTGAGGCTGGAGCTCGTCTCCCCCGGGTCGTCCCCCTCGTGTGCAGATGGAATGTTTCGTGTGCTGTGGTGCATCACCTTCTGGGGATGTCTGATTGACACTGCAGTCGCCTCTGTGCAGGGAGTGAACTTGTACGTGAAGAACCTCGATGACAACATCAACGACGAGCGTCTGTGGAAGGAATTCTCCCCCTTCGGCACAATTACCAGCGCCAAGGTGAGTGCGCCTCTTCCTTGAGCAATCGTGCTGCTGCGAAGGGGTTTGTTGTGATCGCCTTCCAAGTTTCTTTGCCGTGATCGGCGCTGATCGCCCACTGCGTGTGCTGCAGGTAATGATGGAGGAGGGCCGCAGTCGGGGCTTTGGCTTTGTGTGCTTCTCGTCGCCTGAGGAGGCCACGAAGGCTGTGACGGAGATGAACGGCCGCATCATCGGCTCCAAGCCACTGTATGTGGCGCTGGCACAGCGCAAGGAGGAGCGCAAGATGCACCTGACATCGCAGTTCATGCAGCGCTTGGCCGGCATGCGTGCCGTGCCGCCCAGCGCCATCATCGGACAGTACCAGCCGGCCGCGGCATCCGGATACTTCATGGCGGCCATGCCACAGGTGAGGGCCTGGGCGCCGCACTTGGGATTCATGGCGATGGCGGAAGGGTGCGTCGAGGATGGACCCGTGGGCCTGACCGATCGTGTCCCGTGTCCCAGCAGGCCCAAGGCCGCACGGCGTACTACACACCAAGCCAGATGGCGCCCATGCGGCCCAACCCCCGTTGGCCCCTGCAGGTGCGGCCACAAGGAGCGCACGCAGCAGGTGAGCGGTCGGGGTGCAGGGGGGTCGGATGTCTGTCGCGCGATGGTAGGAGCGAGCGAGCGAGCGCTATTGCCGAGCGATGTTTTAACGAGTGCGCGTGCGTGGTCCCCGTAGGCTTCCAGGCGATTACCGGTCCCATGAGGCAACCAGCGCCACGACCCACACAAATGCGCACGGTGAACCCAGCGAGCGTTCCCCAGGTTCCACGGGGTATGCTGCCCTCGCCACACTGCACCACCCACACTTTCTCCGCGATCCACCCGCCTACATCTCCGGCACAGAATCACGACGCAGCAGTCTCACTCGGGGTTTCACTTTAATGTCTCGTGAACGCGAGTGCAGATCCCTCCGTGTACAACGCATCGCAGTCATTTACAATGCCACAGAACCAAAGTTAATGTCACCCGTCTCACGAACTGCCGTCCGCGCCCTGCTCTGTCGTGTGTGCAGCGTCACAGGGCATGATGCCGCGCCCCACATTCCCGACCCAGGCGGCCGGGCCACGTGCTCTGCCGGGCTACAAGTACACGGGCAGCGTGCGGAACCCGCAGCAGCCCGGGGTGCAGGGCCCTGGCGCCATGCAGCAGGTAACGGCTGTGTCCGAGCTGCCTCGTGTGTCCTCGTGCGCTCCTTGATCACAATCGGGTGCATTATATAACGTGATATGATTTGCGGTGTTGAGATATGGCGTGTATACTGCATGTTGTGTTTGTGTAATGCTGTTTGTGATGTGTGTGGCTTGTATGCTCGGCATGCAGTACATGCGCTGTGGCATGTGTGTCGCGTGTGACGATTGACACGGCGTGTCGTGTGTCCCAGGCCCCTCAGTCAGCCGTGCACATCCAGGGCCAAGAGCCGCTCACTGCCTCCATGCTGGCCGCTGCTCCACCACACGAGCAGAAGCAGATGCTGGGTGAGTCATCGTCCAGATCGCCGCACCCTGCTATGCGTTACTCCTGATGTGCCGCGGTGTTGTCGGTGCCACGCGAGCCGGGCCGTTGCGGATGCGAAAGCGTAAACGTGCGTGCGCGTGTGCACACGTGTGCAGGTGAACGTCTCTTCCCACTGATCCATGGCATGTACCCAACCCTGGCCGGCAAGATCACGGGCATGTTGCTGGAGATCGACAACTCGGAGTTGCTGCACATGCTCGAGTCCCCAGAATCGCTGCGTGCCAAGGCGAGTGCGACCTCCCGCACAGTGCCGCCTCCCGTACGAGTGTAGAATGAGGGCGTCGTGTTAATGAGCCGCGTGGTGTCTTGTGCGCTGCACAGGTGGAGGAGGCTGTGGCCGTGCTGCAGGCTCACCAGGCCAAGGAGGCTGCTCAGAAGGCAGCTGCCGGGGCCATGTAGGCGACTCCAGCCACAGGTAAGGCGTGGCTGAGGGCACTGGGCTTGCGATGCGTGCGCGCCGCCTATTCTGTCGTTTGGAATGGGCACCCCCAGACAATAACCGCCGCTGACTTTGCACACTTTGTCTGCAGAAGCCAGTAGCCGTCTTCACCACAGCCACCCCAAGCCCCTCCACGTTGGTGCCCGCCCCGACGCTGGCAGCTACACGCTGCTAGCAGCGGAACAAGTTTCCCGTGACCCAGTGGTTGCCCTTGAAGTAATTATTTTGTCCCTTGTTTTGTACTCTGTACGCTTTCTCAACTGCAATGATCTACATCTCTCGGCTGGGGAAAAGCTCACCAGGCAATGGAGCCTCTGGCTTCGTTTGGCCCTTGTTTCTGTATTTGGGTTCAGTTTTAATAAACAGTTTGTTCAAGTGCAACGCTTCCAGTTTGTTGTAATAAATTGTCCCCAAATACGATCCTCGCGTGCTGCTGTGTCCTGCTTTTTTGCTGAATTGAGTTGAGCTCCAAGGAGAAAGATGGGGGCTATCAGACTGGTTGCCTAATGGGAGCGCTAGCCCCCTCGGGGTAAGGTTGGTCTCAGGCAGGCTGTGTTGAGGCCTCTAGTACTAGCAAGTGGCAGTGGTTCCAAGAAACTCCATCACTGCGTCATCCATTTGGGCTTCTTTGGCTCGTGGATGCGGGCAACGGGCTGTTGCCCCCTTGTCCGCCGTCAAGCCTCCTCCGGACGAGCTTGTCCCACGAGGCGAGAGAATGTGAGACTGCGCGGTATGGGTCACAGGACAATATGTGAAAGTCTCAACATTTTTGGCACCATTTGAATATGAACCCAAGTTATGACCTCAATTTAAGACAAATGGTGTACAAATAGGTGTACAAAATTTTAGTTCGTAACTGATTGGCTTTGGTTAAACCCAAAAATGTATTAGGGCTGAGGAGTGGCTATGAGTTATCTGATCAGAGCCGAGTCAAAAAGTCCCATCCGCTCGGGGGCCGATGGAGTGAAAGGAACTAAAATATCTCGTGGACATTTTCCCAAAAGGACTAAACTTTTTGCGAATATTTCATTAGATCAGTTTAACACGTCGGCGTCCGCGACCAATATCCATAATACAGGTTTTTTGGGTTAGATCGCGTTACGTATATAAGTGTTGTTAAACCTGCCACCACCCGACAGCCAATTCGTAAGGTTTGTCACGTGAACAGAACTTGCCAATTCATTCTGAGGACAGCACAGCGGTGTGTTGGAGAGCCAAGCCACAACATTTACAAACTGAGTTACAACTAGCTTCATCAGGCAACAGCCAGATTTGTGAATTATGTGATTAACCTTACTAATTGGGGCTGTGTCGGGTGGTGGTGGGTTTAACGACATTTACGCAATCATTAGATATTTTAATAAAGTTCCAATTCCCGATCAGAAACAACATTGATATAGAAAACGGAACGAGTGCAAAGCATGGAGAGATGTGGATTTCAGAACGTACGCAGGTTCGCGACGTTGATTTGCGAAACGTGGGCTTGGCCAAGGCACATCCTGAGGTGGGGGGGGGGGACGATGGCTGAGAGTGGAGTGGCAGCTAGGGGTTTAAACGCCCCTGAGTGGAGTGACCGTCAGCTCTTAAGCAGTTGCGAGTTGCATTATTTCATTGCAAGGTGGTGTTGGCTGGGGAGGCCATCTCGTAGTGGATTGGTCATGGCCAATGTTCAATTGAATAATTTAGGTAAACAAAAGTATGAACATGTTTTCCACTTTGAAACTGAAACGATGTGCAATTCGAATTTGCATGAGGTGTAAAATAAATAAAATTACTTAAGCAATGAGCTGTGTTTGAACGAAGTTGCCAAAGAGCGTTTTTATTGTTTCCAATTAAGTTGAGTATAGCAGCACTCGCAACGCCCTCGGTGCTCACGCAGCCCTCGCGGGGAAATACGGTGGCGGCATGTCTGGCAGGGGCCCTTTTTACGAGCAAGACTCAAAATGGTGAAATTCGCTTCAGTTATGAACTCAAAAAGATACGAGGACGATGTATGGAAGTGAATTACTACATACGTACCGAGTAGATATTCCAGCAGAACGTCCGCACAGCTCCACGCTGGGATCTCCATAGCGTCACTCCAGCAAGACCTCCACAGCTCCACCCTGTTGCTGTATCTTCGAATGCCGGTGCATTATCTGTTCGATAATTGTTTGAGCTCTCCCTTTTCTGGGAAAATTTCATCTTTTTCACACCCGTAGTTTCTTCAACGGAGCAGTGACGCTCACCCCTTGCCTGCCGCAGTGCCGGCACGCTCGCCAACACCACCAGGGCATTCGCGATACCGACCAACTAAAAATGTCAAACACCACGGAGTGGTGGTGATTTTACAACAGTGCTTGCACCGGGCTCGGTGCACTTTTCGGCTATGCGTAATGTAGAAATCTTGCTGATCGGGGGTTATGGGACAGACCCAGGGGCCATGGGTTGACAGAGATGACTGAGATGACTGAGGTGACTGAAAGATGCACCACCTGCGCTCCCGACTGTGCCAACTCGCTGCGTCTTAGCCACCCATCCCTCCCCTCGTTGTGGTAAGCATTGCTCCTCCACCCTCTATGGTAGGAGGGTGACTGCCTCCAACCGCGCAGTCGCGTCCTTCACGAGCCTCCTCCTCCATAGAGGCGCCGCTGGTACCAGTCATCGGCAAGTCGAATTGGTTGCACATCCTTCCGTTCTCCGGCTCGTGCCGCGCCCGGTTAGCCCCCTTTGGCCAAACAGCTGGCTGGGGACGCGGTGGTTCGGGTGGCTCAGATGAACTTGAAGCACTTGGTTTTATCGTGCGGCAGCCGCGTCTTGAACAGCACAGAGTCGGCACGGTGCTGCGTGTGCAGCAGCGGCATGTAGCCGTAGACGCGCACGAGGAACGCCATGCAGCGGTGGCGCTCCACAAAGTGAGACTCGTCCTGGGACAACGCCTGAGGGCAGCTAGGGCAGCGGAACGTCCAGCGCGACGTCACCTGGGGTGGACAAGCACGGGGGGTGGACACGCGCGAGGGGTGGACATTTTGAAAGGATGGACACAATGGGCAACGCGTCCAGTGGGTGGATATGGACGCAGCCCACATCACGGTCCATCTCAGCACGAGTGCACGTGGACAATGCCTCTGCTTTTGTTGATTTCATCTAAGTTGAACCTCAGAATTCTCGGTGAGAGCCAGAAACGGCTGCACAGAGTTCACCGTCCCATTGGCGTGGAGCGATAGTCTCCAATATCCTCTATGATAAAATAAACAACTGGAAAAGAAACCCTGACAGGATGATGCCTCCACTGTGGCCGCGAGCGGAGCCCCTGAGTGGCACGGTGCTTCGTCCACACCTTGATCGGCGGCTTCTGCGTGATGTGCGACACGAGGAAATTCATTGCGATGTCCTCGCAGTTGGTGAACTCATCCACGAGGTCGCGAATCGCCTGCGGCATCACCAGCGTGTAGAGGTAGGCATAGTACTGTCCGGGAGACAAAGACAAAGATGCCCCGTATAGTCTTGAACAGACTCTTGGGGCAAGTGCTATTAGCGTGCACCTATGAAGGCTTCCACGGAACATGAAGAGGTGGGTGGCCAGCACCATGCTCGGTTGCCTTTGTCTTCCCAGTGCCGATGATTTTACACACCACACCAGGACTTAATTTAAGGCTGAGTTGACCTAGAGGAGGCCCAGGACTAGTTCAGATCGCCACTGGTGTCATTGCGCTCACACATGCAGCTGGCACCAATGCACCACGGTTGTGATTGTGCAATCACACGGGATCATTGCACGTGGCCTGCAACCCAGCATTGTGGAAGCAGCACGGGGTGGTGGATCACACATAGTGACACAGACTCATGAAACTCCCTACCCGTGGACGCCATCTCCTGGCTCGCCAGGGTACCCCAGTTGTATGTATGTACAGTATGTTGAACTTCTTTGCACCGTATGTAGCCAACCGTGCGAATTGGAGGTTACAGCAAGTGGATACAATGTCATTTGTATGGGGATTGAGTGATACTCCGCATGCAAACGCAGGTTTCCTCTGGGGCCTTCGGGTTTCCTCCTGATGGTCCTGACACCCATTTAGCATCTCAATATAGGACCACAGAGCTTGAGCAATTGTTGGCACTGGTTTTGGCTGCATTTCCACTTCGTGTGTGCCAAACTAGAGAATAACAGCGTTTTGAGAAGCAATTAGCATAAATGACTACGTACATTTACATTATTGTCATCACCCTGTGACAAACCCCTCCAACCCGACTCGGCACACCTTGTGGAAGAACGCGGCGCCAGTGAGCACCATGGAGAGCTCGCAGGAGTAGTTGGAGTTGTAGAGCCACGAGCCGTGCTGTGCGTCCCACGCGTGGTAGCGCCCAGGAAACCCCACGATGCGATCCCGGGCCTCGCGCCAAACCCTGCACGAGCATGGGCGCAGCACGTGGCACACAGATGACACCCGCTCACTTTGGGACATACGGGACAAAGACACGGGACACGGCACATGGGAGACACAGGAGATGGCACGTGGGAGACACAGGAGATGGGAGACACAGGACACGGCACGTGGGAGACACGGGAGATGGCACGTGGGAGACACAGGACACGTCACATGGGAGACACAGGAGACGGCACGTGGGAGATACAGGAGATGGCACGTGGGAGACACAGGAGATGACACGTGGGAGACATAGGAGATGGGAGACACAGGACACGGCACGTGGGAGACACGGGACACGGCACGTGGGAGACACGGGAGATGGTACGTGGGAGACACGGGACACGGCACGTGGGAGATACGGGAGATGGTACGTGGGAGACACGGGACATGGCACGTGGGAGATACGGGAGATGGTACGTGGGAGACACGGGACACGGCACGTGGGAGACAGGAGATGGCACATGGGAGACACAGGACACGGCACGTGGGAGACACGGGAGATGACACGTGGGAGACAGGACACGGCACGTGGGAGACACAGGACACGGCACGTGGGAGACACAGGAGATGACACGTGGGAGACACAGGAGATGACACGTGGGAGACACAGGAGATGGCACGTGGGAGACACAGGAGATGACACGTGGGAGACACAGGAGATGACACGTGGGAGACACAGGAGACAGCACGTGGGAGACACAGGAGATGGTACGTGGGAGACACGGGACACGGCACGTGGGAGATACAGGAGATGGTACGTGGGAGACACGGGACACGGCACGTGGGAGATACGGGAGATGGTACGTGGGAGACACGGGACATGGCACGTGGGAGACAGGAGATGGCACGTGGGAGACACAGGACACGGCACGTGGGAGACACGGGAGATGACACGTGGGAGACACAGGACACGGCACGTGGGAGACACAGGACACGGCACGTGGGAGACACGGGAGATGACACGTGGGAGACACAGGAGATGGCACGTGGGAGACACAGGACACGGCACGTGGGAGAGACAGGAGATGACACGTGGGAGACACAGGAGATGGCACGTGGGAGACACAGGAGATGGCACGTGGGAGACACAGGACACGGCACGTGGGAGACACGGGAGATGACACGTGGGAGACACAGGACACGGCACGTGGGAGAGACAGGAGATGACACGTGGGAGACACAGGAGATGGCACGTGGGAGACACAGGAGATGGCACGTGGGAGACACAGGAGATGACACGTGGGAGACACAGGAGATGGCACGTGGGAGACACAGGACACGGCACGTGGGAGACACAGGACACGGCACGTGGGAGACACAGGACACGGCACGTGGGAGACACAGGAGATGGCACGTGGGAGACACAGGAGATGACACGTGGGAGACACAGGAGATGACACGTGGGAGACAGGAGACGGCACGTGGGAGACACAGGAGATGGTACGTGGGAGACACGGGACACGGCACGTGGGAGACACGGGAGATGGTACGTGGGAGACACAGGACACGTCACATGGGAGACACAGGAGATGACACGTGGGAGACAGGAGATGGCACGTGGGAGACAGGAGATGACACGTGGGAGACACAGGACACGGCACGTGGGAGACACAGGAGATGGGAGACACAGGACACGGCACGTGGGAGACACAGGAGACGGGAGACACAGGACACGGCACGTGGGAGACACAGGAGACGGGAGACCCAGGACACGGCACGTGGGAGACAGGAGATGGCACGTGGGAGACACAGGAGACGGGAGACACAGGACACGGCACGTGGGAGACACAGGAGACGGGAGACACAGGACACGGCACATGGGAGACACAGGAGACAGGAGATGGCACGTGGGAGACACAGGAGACGGGAGACACAGGACATGTCACGTGGGAGACACAGGAGATGGCACGTGGGAGACACAGGACACGGCACATGGGAGACAGGAGATGGCACGTGGGAGACACAGGAGATGGCACGTGGGAGACACAGGAGATGACACGTGGGAGACACAGGACACGGCACGTGGGAGACACGGAAGATGGGAGACACAGGACATGGCACGTGGGAGACACAGGAGACGGGAGACACAGGACACGGCACGTGGGAGACACAGGAGACGGGGGAGACAGGACACGGCACGTGGGAGACACAGGAGATGACACGTGGGAGACACAGGAGATGACACGTGGGAGACACAGGAGATGGCACGTGGGAGACACAGGAGACGGGAGACACAGGAGATGGCACGTGGGAGACATAGGAGATGGTACGTGGGAGACAGACCCGTGTCGCGTCACCTGAAGCCGAAGATTATCTCATCGTGCCGTAGGTGGGCGTCGTCGTCGATGGAAAGGATGGCCTCTGTGTGGATTGCATCGTACGGGAGGAACCGATTGTTGAGGCTGTTCCGCTCCGTGCGTACCACCTGGTGGAGGGGGCCAGTGGGGGGGGGGGGGGGGGGGGGTACGGCGGCAGGGAGAGGCACGGGTGGTCACTCGAAGGGTTCGGAAGCGCAGGTTTATTTGTCGATTTTTTTCCCATGTCAAAAAATGGATGTGGATTTTTACACATTTGTATTTATCTATATCACACTAATGTGTGAATGTTAAATTTCTTTTGCACCATACGTAGCCAACCGTGCTCATCGGAGGTGCCATGGAAGGACAACAAACTAAACACAAAAAGTTCTAAAGAAATTATTTTCAATCGAGAATTAAAAGTGCATAGCTCGAGTGGATTCCCAATAAGCTTAAACACAAGGGAGGAATTAACTTGCTGCATTACAAACAAAGCTTTGCTGGCTGCCTGGCTGGCGCGCGGTAGTTTATGTCACCCTGCAAATCCACGCGATGACGTCCCCCACATCCCACAGCGTGGAGCCCTGGTTGGTGCATCGCGCCGACGTCACGGCCCCCTCTACTCACCCTCTCTCGAACCCGACCGTATATCCCGTGCAAATGCGCAGGCAGTGCTCGTTTTATTGAAGATTAAAACAGATTAACAATGTTTGACTGAACGTGGACAGTGCTAACCGAGGTGAGTTCTAGTTAGGCCGGACTGAGCTGGTCTGGGTTGGGTCTACGTCTGGGGTGATGTGGTTAGGCTGGGGCTGGGCAACGTTCCTAATGGAGCTGGTGAACTGTGACTGACTGCGTATACCGGTGTGTGTGCACGTAGACCAGAAGAGGGGAACGGACCAGAATGGGAACCCCGATGTCGGGCCACAGCAGCTCAGGGGCAGGGGGCCCGGGCGAGTTCCACACCACGATCACCTTGTGCAGGTACGGGAGGCCGTTGAGCCTCTCCAGTGACCTCATCAGCACCTCGTCACGCTCGTACGTGGGCATAAGCACCGTGAATTGCTCCCTCGCCACGTTACCGCCCAGCGCCTCCTGGAACTCGCGGCCCGAGCCCCCCGCGCCCCCCGCGATGGGACGAAACCCTGCGCCCGAGCCCAGGAACTGCGCCTCGGAGGGCAGCTGCGGGTCCCAGGGGGTGAAGGGGAACAGCAGGAAGGGCCCCGGCGGGGAGTTCCACGCGCGGCCCCTCTCCGCCAGCGCCGCGGTGAAGTTGCGCAAGAAGCTGGGCGAGGCGTAGGGGGGCTCGGCCTGCATGCCGCCCAGCTCCAACGGGGGGCCCTCGGCCACCGGCCCAGCAGCCTGGTCGAGGTCGGACGATGGAGGCGGGGGCGGGAGGGGTGGCTTCCCCGAGCGGTGGGGGAGCTCCTGGGCAGGGGCGGCCGGCGCCGGCGGGGGGGGCAGCTGCAGACGCGTGCGCACGGCGGCCAGCGCCGAGCGCAGCACGTCCCCCGCGCCCGCCAGGTACGTTCGCCACAGGAAGCGGCCCTGGCGGCGCAGCGCCAGCACGTCCGCCTCGCTCACGCCGCACAGCAGGCCCCGCAGCTCCGTGGCGCGCGGCCGCGCCACGAGCACCGTCGCCTGGCGCCAGTCGATTACGTCGGCCAGGGGCAGCGGCGGCGGCGGCGCGTCCCCCCCGATGAGCACTGGCACGGCGCCGGCCTCCAGCGCCTCGCTCAGCCGCACGAGCGCCGCGGGGCCAAGTGTCCCGGCTCCCGCCGGCTCCGGGAGCGGCACCAGCGCGAACGTGGAAACCCGCAGGAGCATCAGGCGCTCGTCCCGCGAGCCGCACAGTGCCCAGTCGGCTCCGCCGCCGCCGGTCTCCGCGTCTCCGCCGCAGGCAAAGTCCAACAGCGCGCCGTCCCGGCCTCGGGGCCACTGGGCACGCAGCGCGCTGGCCAGGCCACTCCGGTCCTCTGGCGCGGTGCCCCGGAAAGCCAGCGAGTGGCGCCGGGTGGCGGGAACGTGCGGGGTTAGCGCCAGCGGGTCTGGCTCGTCGAGGACGTGCGCCACGGGGGGCAGCACCAGGTCAAAGCCGGGGCGAGGGCGGAGCGGCTCCGAGCACGGCCCCGCCAGCAACGCGCGGCCCGTGTCCGCGGCCATGCCCAGCGCCGAGCGGTCGCCCGCGGCCAGGGACAGGTGCACGAGTAGGTGGTTCCTCCCGTCGCCCAGCCAGTGGGGCAGCGCCCGCAGCTGGCGCTCCACATCGGTGGCCGGCGGCACAGGCAGGCCAGCGCGTAGGGGCCCCACGAGCACCAGAAACACGCAGGCGGCGCGGGCGTCGGCGCTCGCGTTGGTGGCGTGCTCCCGGAAGGCGTGCCGCGCCAGCGGCTCCAGCTGCGCCCAGAGCGCGGGGTAGTCGCCGGGCGGGTAGGCGTGCGCCGAGAATCCTGCCGTGAGCGGGCAGCGCGAGTGGTCGAAGCACGAGTGCATGCGGCAGGCGTACGGGTGTGCCGGCGGGGCCAGCGATTCTGGCCGGCTCGGACCGGGGGTCACGCGTGCCGGGAGCGCCAGCCGCGGCTGCGCCTGCTCCAGCAGCTCCTTGTACGCGCGCTCCGTCTGCGCGATGACGTGCCGCAGCTGCGCCAGCTCCTGCCGGGCGGCCTCCACCCCCAGGCGGAAGGCCTCGATGCGTGCCATCAGTCGTGCCAGCTCGGAGCTCAGGCCACGCCGGCGCGCCTCCAGCGAGACCAGCTGCTCGCTAACCTGCGGACGGAGAGCGGCGGAGGGGGGATCAGCGCGGAGGAGGACAGAGGAGGAGAGGAGAGGCGGTCGCGGCACGTGGTGCGGGCGCACTCGCCTCCTCGTGCAGGCCGCACAGCTCGGTGGCGGGGAGGTCGGGCCCAGCGGGCAGGCGGGGCAGGGCGTCGCACGGCCCCGCCGCGTGCAGCCGCAGCGAGGAGAGTGGCAGCGCGTCCATGGAGAGTGCCAGGTAGTAGTGAGCGACAAGCGGCACGGCCACGAGGAGCGCCAGCAGCGCGCACGCCAGCTTGAGGAGGCCGCAGCGGGGTCGGCCGGGGCTTCCCCCAGAAGCCCGTCCCCCCCCACGTATCCCCCGTCTCATCGCTCACCACCCACTATGCACTCACCTACTCAACACTCACCGCACATGCACCCACGTTACTCGCCGCTCACCGCACAACCAACGTGCTCACGGCTCACATTACGACTCACGGCGGTCGTCAGATTCACCACAAGCACCCACGCACGCATCTCACACCACCCTCGCTACACTCACCACTAACATCACACGTGCACCCACCCTCGCCAGAGTGTTACGCAACATTCTACACTCCACTCATTTACCAGTCGGGCTCACCACTCAAAACACACTGACCTCCACATTCCCCACACTCACTAAGCTCATCAATCACGAAACTCACCATGTTCACTATTCAACACACTCACCTCTTACCAAACTCACCAATGACCAGGCTCACCACAGTATGGGTAGGAGAGGTTCGATACCCCACAATGAACTTCTCACGCAGTCGCGTCAAAGCCTGTAACCAAAACCACAACCGCCATTGCCTTAATCATCACCACCATCAACATCATCACTGTCACCATCACGACGATAATTACAATCACCATTACCATCGTCACAATTACTGACATCACCATGACAGGCGCTGTCATCACCATCACCTTCATCACGATCATTACCATCTACACAGAGCCTCCAACCTCCCCCTCTACAGCCCCCAACCTCCCCCTCTACACAGGGTCTACAACCTCCCCCTCTACACGGGGTCTACAACCTCCCCCTCTACACGGGGTCTACCACCTCCCCCTCTGCACAGGGTCTACAACCTCCCCCTCTACAGCCTCCAACCTCCCCCTCTACAGCCCCCAACCTCCCCCTCTACAGCCCCCAACCTCCCCCTCTACAGCCCCCAACCTCCCCCTCTACAGCCCCCAACCTCCCCCTCTACACGGGGTCTACAACCTCCCCCTCTACACGGGGTCTACCACCCCCCCCTCTACACAGGGTCTACCACCTCCCCCTCTACACAGGGTCTACCACCTCCCCCTCTACACAGGGTCTACCACCTCCCCCTCTACACAGCGTCTACAACCTCCCCCTCTACACAGGGTCTACAACCTCCCCCTCTACACAGGGTCTACAACCTCCCCCTCTACACGGGGTCTACAACCTCCCCCTCTACACGGGGTCTACCACCTCCCCCTCTACACAGGGTCTACCACCTCCCCCTCTACACAGGGTCTACAACCTCCCCCTCTACACAGGGTCTACAACCTCCCCCTCTACACAGGGTCTACAACCTCCCCCTCTACACGGGGTCTACAACCTCCCCCTCTACACGGGGTCTACAACCTCCCCCTCTACACAGGGTCTACAACCTCCCCCTCTACACGGGGTCTACAACCTCCCCCTCTACACAGGGTCTACCACCTCCCCCTCTACACAGGGTCTACCACCTCCCCCTCTACACAGGGTCTACCACCTCCCCCTCTACACAGGGTCTACAACCTCCCCCTCTACACAGGGTCTACCACCTCCCCCTCTACACAGGGTCTACAACCTCCCCCTCTACACGGGGTCTACAACCTCCCCCTCTACACAGGGTCTACAACCTCCCCCTCTACACGGGGTCTACAACCTCCCCCTCTACACAGGGTCTACCACCTCCCCCTCTACACAGGGTCTACCACCTCCCCCTCTACACAGGGTCTACCACCTCCCCCTCTACACAGGGTCTACAACCTCCCCCTCTACACAGGGTCTACCACCTCCCCCTCTACACAGGGTCTACAATCTCCCCCTCTACACGGGGTCTACAACCTCCCCCTCTACACAGGGTCTACAACCTCCCCCTCTACACGGGGTCTCAATTCACGCTCTACGCGGGATCTCCACCGTTTCTCGGAGGCCTCCACCCTCTTACCGCTACCCAGGCGGACATGACCTTAGCGGATCGCGACCGCTCGTCCATCATTACCATGACGCTCGTGGGGACACGGGGGGGGGGGCGGGGGGCATAGGGGACACGGGGGTGGACACGGGGATGTGTCGGACAAGAGGACGCGGGCCAATGGAGACGCGCGGTGGGGGGGGTGGGGGTCGTGGGGGGCACACGGGGACGACGCGACGGGGACGACGCGATGGGCGTGAGTCGCGCGAGGGGGACGAGGGGGACGAGGACGCGGCGGGCAGCGCCGCTTTACCGGCGAGGAGGACGCGGCGGCAGCAGCAGCGTCTCGCCCCCTCCCTCCCCGCTCAGCCCCGAGTGAGGCGAGCGACACTTGGCGCCTCCTAGCGGCCACTGAGACGATTGTTATTTTTGGGTGTTTCGGTAAAGTCACGGAGAGCGCTTCAAATAAAATTGAAAAAAATAACGAAAAACTACGACGTTTCGATCGCAACACAAGCAATCGTCTTAGATTGCTTGTGTTGCGATTGTTTTCGTTATTTTCTTTGAACCTATCTACGTGACTTTACCGAAAGACCCTAGAATATGAATTCCTGCAGTCACGAAAGCGTTAAGTCACTTCTACAATTACCGTGGATATTATCCTCGCACTCGCCATCATCACCATCATCCTCCCTAGGCGAATTCTCCACCTCTTCTTCTCGTCAACAACCAAATCGTCATTGTATTTCTCATTCTCCACCCCGACTATTGCTTGTGATGCTGCTGCTGCTTGTGATGCTGCTGCTGCTTGTGATGCTGCTGCTGCTTGTGATGCTGCTGCTGCTTGTGATGCTGCTGCTGCTTGTGATGCTGCTGCTGCTTGTGATGCTGCTGCTGCTTGTGATGCTGCTGCTGCTTGTGATGCTGCTGCTGCTTGTGATGCTGCTGCTGCTTGTGATGCTGCTGCTGCTTGTGATGCTGCTGCTGCTTGTGATGCTGCTGCTGCTTGTGATGCTGCTGCTGCTTGTGATGCTGCTGCTGCTTGTGATGCTGCTGCTGCTTGTGATGCTGCTGCTGCTTGTGATGCTGCTGCTGCTTGTGATGCTGCTGCTGCTTGTGATGCTGCTGCTGCTTGTGATGCTGCTGCTGCTTGTGATGCTGCTGCTGCTTGTGATGCTGCTGCTGCTTGTGATGCTGCTGCTGCTTGTGATGCTGCTGCTGCTTGTGATGCTGCTGCTGCTTGTGATGCTGCTTGTGATGCTGCTGCTGCTGCTGCTTGTGATGCTGCTGCTGCTTGTGATGATGCTGCTGCTGCTTGTGATGCTGCTGCTGCTGCTGCTTGTGATGCTGCTGCTGCTGCTTGTGATGCTGCTGCTGCTTGTGATGATGCTGCTGCTTGTGATGCTGCTGCTGCTGCTTGTGATGATGCTGCTGCTGCTGCTTGTGATGCTGCTGCTGCTGCTTGTGATGCTGCTGCTGCTTGTGATGATGCTGCTGCTGCTGCTTGTGATGATGCTGCTGCTGCTGCTGCTTGTGATGATGCTGCTGCTGCTTGTGATGCTGCTGCTGCTGCTGCTTGTGATGCTGCTGCTGCTGCTGCTTGTGATGCTGCTGCTGCTGCTTGTGATGCTGCTGCTGCTGCTGCTGCTTGTGATGCTGCTGCTGCTGCTTGTGATGCTGCTGCTGCTGCTTGTGATGCTGCTGCTGCTGCTTGTGATGCTGCTGCTGCTGCTGCTTGTGATGCTGCTGCTGCTGCTTGTGATGCTGCTGCTGCTGCTGCTTGTGATGCTGCTGCTGGTGATGCTGCTGCTGCTTGTGATGCTGCTGCTGCTTGTGATGCTGCTGCTGCTGCTTGTGATTCTGCTGCTACTGCTGCTGCTGCTTGTGATGCTGCTGCTGCTGCTGCTTGTGATTCTGCTGCTGCTGCTTGTGATGCTGCTGCTGCTGCTTGTGATGCTGCTGCTGCTGCTTGTGATGCTGCTGCTGCTTGTGATGCTGCTGCTGCTGCTTGTGATGCTGCTGCTGCTTGTGATGCTGCTGCTGCTTGTGATTCTGCTGCTACTGCTGCTGCTTGTGATGCTGCTGCTTGTGATGCTGCTGGTGATGCTGCTGCTTGTGATGCTGCTGCTTTGTGCTGCTTGTGATGCTGCTGCTGCTTTGTGCTGCTGGTGATGCTGCTGCTTGTGATGCTGGTGCTTTGTGCTGCTGCTTGTGATGCTGCTGGTATTGTTTATGTCGCTGTCCTTGGTGCTCTTACTGCTGCGATTGCAGCAGCTGCCTTCATGACGACGCTCACATCATCAGTTTCATTTCCATTTCTTCCACCAGCAGCTGTATCGGAAACTATGCCGAGACAGGGCAACTGGGTACCGGGGAGATGTTGACCCTACACGAGGCCTAGACACACACATGGGCGGGCACTCATACAGACAGGCACTCATACACATCGGCACATATACAGGCAGACACTCGTACAGACAAAGAAGAAAGAACGCATTTAGACAGGCACCCACTCATAGAGACAAGCAGGCAGAAAAGCAGACAAGGCAGCCAATTATATAGATCGATATCCATTAATTCAGGCATTCATATACCCAGGGATTCAGATAGACACAAGAAAGACAATCGTCTACTGTATATGTTTTGTTGTATGAACACGGTTTCTGAGCACAGGCCCAAATGCCGAAAATCGTAAAGCGGCACAATCAAATATGTTATAGATCAGCAATAGATGAGCATGAACACGTTTCTGGCAAGGTTGTAAGAACTTGGGAAAATGTACGATGGGAAGAGATTTCACAGCCGATAGCACCACCTTACCCATAGCCCGAACCCGCAGCCCCAATACGACAGCGTCCACACGTAACATGTCTACACATTCACTGAAAGTGGGCATGCTCACACGCAAGTGCTCGCCACACTTGTTATCGCGGGTTGCTGCCGAAGGCGGCGGCGAGCTCAGAGGAGATCCTCGAGCATCGCGACTCGGACGCAAGAGGCACGCGGGTCGCGCTGCTGCAGCGCCCTCTGGCGCCAACCTCGTGTCCCTGCACATGGCACAGGGTGCACGATGACCTACGTGACGTCATTTCGCTGGTTGGCGATGACGTCGACCAGCGCGCGTACGTCATCGCAGGAGGCTGACGGGGCCCTTCGCACAACCAGAGTATGGTGACGTGACGTCACGCGGTGACGTCATGCTCGTCTTCAAGGCCCCGCCCCTTGGGCGCCCTCTTCCTTTCAAGCCGGGCGACATGGCGGCGGTAGGTGCGGGTTGTGGGGAAGGCGGCGAAATCCGTGGCCATCACGGCGCGCGCAGCCAGGGAGCCTCGCAGAGATACCGTGGGGAGACGCAGCGCGTTACAGCGCGTACAGCGCTGGGAATATTGCCGTGATGGGGGGTGTGTGGGGAGCATTAGTGGTCTCGGCCGGACAAGGAGTTGCGGTGCCTGGTTGAGTTGAGAAGTGGAAGCGCCGCATGGGCTTTGCAGTGGGGGAGGCGAGTGGTTGAATGTTGTGGACGTATTTTCTGATAGACTTGTTGTTACTCGTGGTGTGGTTGTGTGAATCGATAAAAGTTGTGAGCGGTGGTGTGGTATGTAATAGTGGTAAAGTGTGTGGCGATAGTGATCGCGTTATTGAAACGGTCTAGGGTATCCCCTAGGCTTCCAGCTCTGGGCGCTCGTGAGAGTCGTTGCTGTACCGATTACTTAACAATTATCCAGGGCGAGCCCTGTGTGATTATTCGTGAAGACCCGGGTATTTTGTGCAGGCCCTGGTGGACCCTGAAGGCTCTGGTAGATGAAGGGCCTGGTAGAGTGTGCAGGCTCTGGTGGATCCTGAAGGCCCTCTTAGTGAAGACCCGGGTATTTTGTGCAGGCCCTGGTGGACCCTGAAGGCTCTGGTAGATTGGTTGTGAAGGCCTCTTGGTCGCCTCTCCCTGGTTGTGGCCTGGCCCGGCGTGGCGAGGAGTGTTACCGCGTGGCCGCGCGTGTTGTACGGACTCTTCTCCGCCGTGTACTTGCCCCGCACCCATGGGAATGAGGCGTTGGGTTTGTATAACACTACAGGGTGCTTGGCTTATTGATCGAGAATTCACTTGGCGCACTGGCTCTGCGCCCCACATTCGCAGCGCTGTGTGGTAGAATGCACTAGCGGCAAGTACCCAGCGTTTCCCGTGGGAAAGATATTTCAATGGATGATGGGTTTGCGTCTCATTGCTCAACAACGCACGTGTGAAACTCGTTCATTAGGAGCAGGGCGAGAAGAAGGAGAACCCCATGCGGGAGCTGCGAATTCGCAAGCTCTGCCTCAACATCTGCGTGGGCGAGAGCGGAGATCGGCTGACCCGCGCCGCCAAGGTGCTCGAGCAGCTCACGGGACAGACCCCCGTGTTCTCCAAAGGTGCGTGGGGGGGGGGCACCTCTAGTGGCTGCAGGGTAACGTGAAACAGTTACTGGTGCTGCCTGGCACGTAATGAGAAGCAAGCATCAAGTTGATTTTGCTTAACCAGGCGAGCGCTCAAGAGACCAGGATGGTCTCGTTTGCAAGAGTGGGCGAGTGAATTAGTGGGTCAGTGGGTAAATGATTGAGTAAGATTCTGAGCACGAATGAGTTCAAGATGATTTGTTTAACCAGGTAAAAACTCAAAAGAGCAGGACGAGTCATTCGCAAGTGACCTGGATCGCGTGATGACATACACAGTACAACAATTAGGCAAAATTAATCTATGAATGCATCGTTGGCCAGTTTGCTCCACTTTGACGAATTTTAATTATCCATGATCAATTGACTGCTGGATGAAGGCCCCTTCCCAAGCCATCGCCACTGCCTAGCTAGCTAGGTAAGGGGTCTGCAACCTGCAGCTCCCAAACCGCATGCGGCTCTTTCGGGACTGCTTGGTGACGTTATTAAGGACCGTCTCGTATTCACGTACACTGCAGTTCTTGGAAATGTGGTTTACCGAATTTTATAAAATGGCTCTTATTTTGGTGGCGTATTCCCTGCCCTAGGTCCATCGATGTAGTCATCTGGCTAGCACCTACGCATCGACTCTGGGAAGCCTTCCATTCATTGGCAGCCACTTGGGTGCTTTCTCGTCCATTTGCTATACTCTATGTAACACACTTTTTGTTCCTGGGTACTAAGTGCTATTTTAATTGCTTATGGTTAAAACGTATAGAAAATGGCTATTCCCACATTTAGCTTTTGTGACCAGGACTTTGTGAACGAATGACATAAATGCACACGTTTTCGCATTGAAAATAGGTACATTTTTAATTTTTTTAAGTTTGTGGGGAATAATAGCCATTTCTGTACTTTTGAGGCATAAGCAATTAGGAAATAACACTACCCAGGAGCAAAATTTTTTTTGTTACAGTGCTACCATCCCGAAGAGCAATGTGTCCTGCCCAATCCCATTTGAGTAATAACAGCCAATGTTGCATGTGTTTTGTGTTAATTGTACTGTGTATATACGTAAAAACTAAATTACACTTCTGGTGTTTGCAGCTCGCTACACTGTGCGCTCCTTTGGTATCCGGAGAAATGAGAAGATTGCGGTTCATTGCACAGTGCGTGGAGCCAAGGCAGAGGAGATCCTAGAGAAGGGCCTCAAGGTGAGGGTTGGGTGCTTTGCAGGTCAATGGGAGGGACTGGGGCAGTTTCAGAGTAGGAAGGGAAACATTTTTGATTGTTTACTATGTCTAATGGTGGCAAACACAAACTTTTATACCAGAACATTTATAAACGCCATCGCTGTTTATACCGCAACTATATAGAAATGTTTTAAACGGTAAGATATCACTATTGTACCCGGGACATGCATGAGTGGTCGAGGTCCTGAGAGTAAGTGACCAGCTTGCAAAATGTTGCTACAATTCGTGTAACATTTCTTTTCTGGAATACAGGTGCGGGAGTACGAGCTGAGAAAGTCCAACTTCTCAGACACGGGGAACTTTGGCTTTGGCATTCAAGAGCACATTGACTTGGGCATCAAGTACGATCCGAGCATCGGCATCTATGGCCTGGACTTCTATGTGGTGAGCGACGTGCAAAACAAACACCCTCCGTTTTGAGTAATTTCACCACACTTCTCATTGTTCAAACCAACTCGACTAACAGTTAATTCCATATGCACCTTTACACGTAATTATAATGCAATGTCAATGGTTTCATCTGCCTTTTAACTTTTGTTTCCCATTGCTCTTAACTTGTAGTATCATCACGTGTTTTCGATGTTTTTCCTGCTGCAATGTGCAGCAGGAAAAACATCTACAACTTCGGTGCCATGGTCTCATACCAATTGTAGCAGAGAATCCATACTTTGAAAAGGGCCCTTGCCCAAAACCTTGACATGTTTGTTACAAATCCATGTTTGTCCTTAAACGAAGTTAAAATTTTAATAATAATAAAACGTATGTTTAAGTGCATTGATTATATATTTTTGTAATGGTTGCTGCGACTGGTAGCAATAGTTATTCTTTATTAAGTGTGTTCTATATCAATACCAGCATTTTATTCAAATTAAATAGTAAAATATGTCTGTAAAGATGATCAGCAGTGATTGGTGCAGATCCAGTGTACGAGGGCTAATTATTGCCACCACTGAAGGGTAATGTCAGCAGACAATTGCTGGTGTGCACTCTCCACTGCAGTGTGAACAGTAAAGAAACCGTTGAATTTTAAGTTGCTGCATATCGATGTCGGCCAAATATAAAATATACGAGCAATAGGATTATTATCATTTCTTTGTCGGCATGGGTTTTACAAAGTTCCTTTTGAATATAGGTTGCATAAACTTGTGGGCTGTCTCAGAGTGCACCCTAATTTATGTATAAAGTTGTTTTTGTCGTCACAAATTATAGACAAGGGAATGAAGGTGCACCATTTCATTGGGAATCGCTATGCAAGTTTAGTGAGAACTATGCATATTTTTATTCAGTTGGTGCTATCCTTTCAACGACGGCTTGTAGGCTCCCCTTGACCCTGGACAGTTGGTGGATAGCAGTGAGCTGTCCAATCAATGTACCTATGGAGGCGTAGAATCTCCATTCCAGAATGTATGAATTTCACCTTGACCCCACCGTGTCAGTGGTGAAGTTCCTAAATCCACAGGGGGGGGGGGTCTGGTTTCATGAGTCTTTCTGCTTTACAATATAGATGCAATGGCATAAGTAATGAAAGTGAGCTTTGTTTTCATCTGGAGACACAAAGTTCAACGTAATTACTTTATACCAAGGGAAATGAGGGAATAACTCGACAAAAGGCTGCAAAGTTGGACTTCAGATAAATAGGAGCAAATTTAATTTCCTGTGAGAAGTAGTTACAAAAAAATGGAAAATATGCAGGAACGCAGTATAAAATATACAACTAGGCCAATTATTGAAGCATTGCAATCAAAGTTATTAAATAAATATGCTTTCAGATAATGACATTTGGTTATGAAAAGCAATATTCCCCAAGATAAAATATTTCCATAGGTGCATATTGAAACACAAATATAAATAGAACAAAACCTTAAGTGTATATGAATGAGTGGTATTACAGATACAAATGCATGGAGAATCTGGGAATAAATGGCATATCAGACTTAATTGTTCAGGAAGTGTGGCTTGGCCAGGACATTGCTAGAATGGATCAGGCTGGTGATGGAATGGTAGCCAAAGTTGTTAAAGGGCCCAAGAGGATGACCACCATGAAAGTGGAGTGATGAGATCAGTTAATATGCAGGAGTAAGATGGATCATAACATCTTGGGGAATCTTTTGCCCAGCAGTCTGTACAATGATTGAGACTGTCCAAATTAACATTGCAGCCCTTTTGTCTTGCATGTCAGGACATGCATTAAGTGCATCGGTGTACATGTATAGGTTTGCTTGTTTGTCTTGTACACATGTTTAATTGTAATGTTCATGCCTTATTGTTATCCGTGTTTGCATGCATCGGCACCATTCTCTGACATGTGCATGTGTTGTGCACCCTGAAGCAGCAATGTGCAAAGTAATACCTATGAGTAGCTGCTGAATCTTTAGTTTCTCAATCTATATAATAAGTTCAACATGTATGTTGAACTTATTTTGCATCGTACATTGCCAACCGTAATCGGAGGTGCGGCGGAAGGACGACAAACTAAACACAAAGAAGTTCTAAAGAAATTGTACACCACACATGCACATGTGGTGTACAAGTGCTGTCGTGTTGCATCGTCTTGATGGAGGTTTTTTCCCCCAAGATAATTGGTAGCACGTGCCATGCAGACAATACATTGCTTTGGACTTTATTTGGTACTCATTCTTGGTTCTTTTGGTAAAGTCACGTATATAGTGGTGTATATTTTATGAAAGTTGTGGTAGAATTTGTCTTGAATCTTGCTCTTCGTGGTATTCGTGCATCTCAATCAGTGCTTTTGTAGACGATGACTCATGATTATTGGGTTTCCAGGTGCTGGGCCGACCCGGATTCTGCATTGCTGACAAAAAACGCAAGCGTGGGCGCATTGGATTCAAGCATCGCATCTTCAAGGAGGAAGCCATTCGTTGGTTCCAGCAGAAGGTACACACCGTTTTGCTACTTTATTGCCACTTTCTAGGATTGCTGCTTTCCCGTTTTATATTTAACTTGTATTTGACATGTAATGAATAAGAACATGTAAAACTGCCTACGAAGCTCTTTTTTGAGGTGACCTGGCCACACAGCTCTTCAAAGTGGCTTATTGTGTGGGGATTCATAGTAACAGCGAAATAATCTAAACATGTTTATATATTTGGAGGGTGACCACGGGAGGGACTTGCCAACTCCATACTGACATCTGTTGACATGCTAATCTGTGTCCTCTTGTTTCTTTTTACAGTACGATGGAGTGATCTTGCCTGGAAAGTGAAGATCCCTCACCGGATCCTCATTGTACTAAATTCAATAAACACACACAACATATTCTTGAGTCTTGCATTTTTATTAAGTATTGTGTTGTGCCTTTGATGTGAGAGACCCTTGCACTCAACATTTCAAAAGTGCATGTACCACAAGTCGTTACATCGACACGTGTGTTTTGTGGCTGGAGAGGTGCCAGGATCCATGACTGATTAATCGTGATTTGTAAGCGCACATCACTACATGCATAATAATAAATGTTTTTCGATTGGAATGCATGTAGTTTGTTATTAGTAATGTGACGACTGTTGCTGCAGTCACTAGGGGTCTTGAATCATGATATTGATGGAGGCAGTGACAATTTATCGAATGGCTGAGGGAATTAATGTTTACACCCTTACTGGAAAGGCAAGATGGTCCAGCATGCTGGCCAAGAATTTGAAGATAATTGAAAGTCATTTAAGCAGTAAGGTGCAATTCTGAAATATCTCCATGGTCGACTGTGCAATGGAGGTCGTGCACCATTTACTCTGTTAAAAAGTGGACACCGAATTGAGCTGAAAATACAATTGTTGATAAAGGCATGTGCACCATTCAATCGCTCCCAAGGTTTTTCGATGGGGTTGCATTTACATTTTTAGTAAAACCAAAAGTGTGCTTTTCAACATTTTCATTTAGTTGTACTTATAAAAAGTCGTTCATTTGGTAATGTACAGGTTGTGCAGCTTTGTTATTTACATTTTTTTGAGCATGCCCTTAAGTGTTTAGAACTGCTTTGTGTTTAGTTATCCTTCCCCCGCACCGATTTGCACGGTTGGCGACGGTGTGAAATAAGTTATACATGACCACAATGGGTTCTGATCAATGTGTATTTTACACGCCAGGGTTCCTTTAGCCAGATGGTAGTGTATGTCTGCAATCCAGCACGAGAGGCGGCGAGTGTTGACTTGCACAAACGTGAAACTCCTTTACCGTGGGCATTGAAGTTCCATACCCTGGCTTGGCAGGATAATGCGGCACTCCCATTCTGTACGGGACGATCCCGACGCACACTTGGGGTTTTATCTGGATGCTCCATTCCCCCCCCCCCCCCACACTTGAATATGAATTGGCTTAAAGCAGCTTCATATCGAGAGCTGCAGAGCTGGGGCGATTGTTGGCACCAGCTCAACGCATGCCAGTGCCGCTTGTTCGAGTCAGGGAACACTGCGGTGGCGCGCTACGAGTTGAAAGTATTACAAATTGCAATGTAGATTGTAAAGTTAATTGTGATATTCTGGGTTTAAATATGAAACGTATGTAAATCAAACCGAAGTGGCGTGTGTTGTAAGGACGGCTGCAATACTGTAGTTTGTACTTGATTGCGTTTAAGCGCCAATACTCCACGTGGAATTGAAATGTGATTAGGTTTCATCACATTTCCAGAAAACACTCGAGAAAATATCACGAGCCTGAATGGTCGAGCCAAACCCACAGCAGTCACCTTAAACCCGAGCCCCATAAGACTCACAACGAAGCCTAAACTTAAGAATTTAAGTCGTACATCTCCCCTACCTCTTCTCATAACCTCGTGGTATAGTTACACCTCTGACTAATCCTACCTCTCGTCGTATCTGTCCCCGTATCGCGAACCTCATCCTGACCTTTCAACCCCGACCTCTAAACCAACCTCTCCCCTGCCTCTTCCTCTTGTGTGAGTGACTCGCAATTGGAGGATTTATTCGTTAAAATCCTGTTCGGGGTCATAAAATTAGTTAAAGTTTTGGGAAGTCCATCGTGGTTCTATGGGAAGTCTGCCCCCCACCACAGGAATGTGACATTTCGGCCACTTGGCTGCGGGCTCCGAGCTGCCTGTTTACCGCGGGCCCCAAAGCCCCTCCCCTCCCCTCCCCCACCGTCACCCCCCCCCCCGCGCTGTTAAATCCCACCCGCGTCACGTGGGCCGCTGACTGCAACGGCAGCAGCAGCAGCAGCCCGCGGGGCCCGCGGATCTTCGTGCGCCGCGCATTCTCCCCTCGCTCGGGCGCGGGCCCCCCGTGTCCTGTCCAGCAGAGACCCCCTTCCCAGCCCCCCAGCCCCGTGTCCTGTCCAGCAGAGACCCCCTTCCCCCAGCCCCGTGCTCTGGCTCCTCCTGCACCCCCTCCTCCTCCTCCTCCAGCTAAAGTGCAGAGCAAAGTCCGCGCGGCCTTGTCCGTCCCAACCTCGTCTCCGTCCCAACCTCGTCTCCGTCCCAACGTATCTGCCTTCGTAGCAACCTCGTCTCTGTTTGAACCTCGTCTGCTTCAACCCCTTCTCAACCTCACAGGTACCCAACGGGGCGACGCAGAGAAGCGAATTTAGCTATCGCACTGCAACATCATCATCACCATCACTACATCACACCTCAACATCACCATCATCACCTCGCCACACCTCAACATCATCACCTACGTGACTTTACCGAAAAAAACCTAAGAATATGAATCCTTGCAGTCACGAAAGCTTCAAATCTAGAATCATCACCATCACCTCACCACACTGCAACATCATCATCACCATCACTTCATTACCTCACTACACCTCAACATCATCCCCATCATCACCTCATCACACTGCAACATCATCACCACACCTCAACATCATCATCACCATCACTTCATTACCTCACTACACCTCAACATCATCACCTCATCACACTGCAACATCATCACCACACCTCAACATCATCATCACCATCACCTCACCACACCTCAACATCATCACCATCATCACCTCATCACACTGCAACATCATCACCACACCTCAACATCATCATCACCATCACCTCACCACACCTCAACATCACTATCATCACCTCATCACACTGCAACATCATCACCACACCTCAACATCATCATCACCATCACCTCACCACACCTCAACATCATCATCACCATCACCTCAGCACACTGCAACATCATCACCATCACCTCACCACACCTCAACATCATCACCATCACCTCTCCACACCTCAACATCATCATCACCATCACCTCATCACACTGCAACATCATCATCACATTCCCATAATAATCACCTCGCCATCACGTCAAACTCCTAACCATCTCACCACCATCACCTCACCACACCTCAACATCACCTGACATCATAATCACCTTGCATCATGTCATCAGCAGCTAATCACCTCATTACCACCCAACTCCGCACGTGTGTCACCACCGGCATGGCGCCCTCGCCCGTTCTGGCTGCCGCCGCAGACCTTGGCGCGCCATGGCCCCGCGGAGACGCTGAGGTGCAGCTGCGGCACTTGAGGGACCCCCCCCCCCACGCTTCTGCTGCTGCTGCCGCTGCTGGTGCCGCTGGTGCCGCGATGCACTTCTCCATCCCCGACACGGAGGAGTGGGCGGGCGAGGCGGCGCGCTTCGTGGTGAGCGCGGTCGGCAGCGGCCCCTGCGCTGCCGGTGGCCGTGCCGACGGATTCCTTCCCTGGCTCCGGTTGATCCCCGTAGCGGCACTTTTTAAAGTTATTATCCCACCACCTGGATAACCACTGAATGCTGACGTCACATGCCCCAAGGGGCCGTCCATATATGACGTCACGCACCTGGGGGGGGGGGGGGGGGTCAGACATTTGTGACGATGTGTGACGAGGGGTTGAGAAATGTGACGTCGCATCAAAATGCGCAACTTTAAATAAATATAGAATTGTTATAACAACACTGATTGTTATAACAACACTCATACAACATCAGAGTGCAGCGCCACATTGAATACGCACTACAATGGCAATAGTTTAAAGCGATTTGAAGCATGTTTTAGTTTCAAAATGTAAATATGGTTTGGGGGGGGGCAAGCTTTGTGACGTCATATTTGAGGGGGGGGGGTCTGATTTTTTGTGACGCCGTGTGACATCCTTTGAGATCAACATTTGGACTTTGCCTTTAACGTTGGAGTGGAATATCCCATGGTGAACACATCTGCCAGTGTGTGCACTGCTCACTGCAGTGTTTGTATCGGCAAGTAGCATTCTGATGTTCCCGTGGAGATGAGACGTGAGGCGGAGTTTCTCATTCGTTGAGTTTGTCTCGACGAGGGTGCGATGCGACGGGACATCGTCTATACTGAGAGTAAATGTATTAACGATGTTGAATCAAACATGAATTTAGGGTTTGAGCTTTCTGACTGCTGGAATGGAGGCTGCTTGGCTACGTACAGTACGAAAGAATTTCAACATAAATGCAATCGCATGTATTGTCGGCTAAGTGGCCAGGAGATGACAGTACACCAACTCGATAACACTACGGTACAGCATATACAACGAAAATATAAATTAGGTGCCGTTTCTGCCAATGGACCTTAAATCAGATGAATAGAGAGGCCAGAGAAAATAAAGTGGGTAAGAGTTGGAGATCACTACACACAATGGGGCCAGGATAAGAATATATTTCCTCGTGATGAATAGTATTTAGATTGGCACATTAATAGTTAACTATTCATTGATAGCGAGTAACAGACAACCCCTTTAATTACAATAAATGTATAGTGGGTTCAATTGAGGTGCACACTTGATCTTGGAGGCAACACGTTTATTAGCTACGACTACTGGGTGACTATTAACATTAACAGGGTGGTGACCACCACGGCTGACTATGTACACACTGGACGGGATAACGACTACGTCGGACCAGGACAGCGAACACGCTGCCTCGTCCACGTGCGTGACGAACGAGGACCCAGGGTCGAAGACGGAGGATTTCTGATCACTCTCGGGACTCGGCCTTGATTGGCTGCCGCGTGGCCAGGCTCCGCCCTTGGCCACGCCCCTTCCCAGATCCTTCTCGTAGACTCGGGGCCCACATCACGTGTCCCTCTCACCTCCTCTTTGGCCCTCGTTACCGCCTCGTCCGGTCACGTGCCCTCTCAGATTCACCCCGACTGTTATGTCCTCACCCACCTCTCTCTCTCACTGCCACCGGGAGGGACTATGCCCTCTATTGAGCCTTTCCATGGCATACTCACTCTGGTGCGAGAGAGAGGCTCCGCACATACAGGACCACTCTTCACTCGATACTGTCGTGACACTATAGTGACACCATTTATGTCACTACAAATGTATTAATGCATACACATCTGTATACGAAGTATAGTTTATAAAATATACTGGTACGTTGCATTATGGGTATCCCTGTTGCAGTGAGGTTAACACAATAATCAGTGTGGGTCTATGGCTCGCCTCTTAAACGTTAAGTTGAATGGTGAACAGATATGTTAAAATGGGTGTTCTGAAATGGTGGGTTTGATGGTGATGGTTTTATGCCAAATTCCACAAAAGATGGTTTGAACCAGATACAAATCTTAGCGAAGTGGCCAAAACCTATCGCCTTGGCAATTTGTCCATTGTTGATGATGGAGACATTGGCATGTGTTCATCAAAAACCAAACCAAAGAGATATTTTACAACAAGTCAATATGATCCGATGTGATCGGTTGAATCTGTGGTGAGTTTTTCCCCCAAAAGTATTTTATTTGTGTTAATTTAAATGACACGTGATCAGACAATATTGTCCTTGATTCCTGTTTATACGTGCGTGCTTTCAGACCTACAACATCCACGTGAATGGCGCGTTACACTGCCGCGTGCGCTACAGCCAAATGCACGGCCTGCATGAGCAGGTGAGGCCTGGAGGTATCATGGGTAGACATGCGGTGCACACAGTGGTAGTGGTGGGGCTGCAGTTGAAAAGACATCAACAATTGCACACAATCTATCCAGCATGTGAAGTGTCACTCTAGCAGTGTAAAATGGCCCCTCTCCTGGCTTTTACACGAGAGTGTGTAATTATGTTGGTTTGTATGTTTGAAGAGGAAGTGCAGTCGTTTGCTCGCTGGGTTACGAACCCAGCGACCAGAGTTGGATTCCCACTCATGGCCAACACCAGTGACATATCTGAACCAGTTCTGAGCCTCCCCTAGGTCGACTCAGCCTCAGATGAGTAACTGGTGCGATGTGTAAAAGGTGGCCAAACGTGGTGTTTGCCACCCACCCCCTCGTGTGCCAACCCGGACTTCATAGAGGCTCACTCACAGCACATGCCCCAACAGTCTGTTAAAGGCTGTACGGGAGTCGCGTTTTCGTGTATGACAAGGAAGGCAGCAGTTACTGACTAGGGGTCTGTGTATGAGGGGTAAAATCTGGAAATGTGAATGAAATACCACGTTCACCACTGATGGTAGCAAATTTCGAAAAACATTAACATCAAATTATTGAGTCATTGGCAGTCCAGTAAAAATGTAGATACCACTTGATCCTTCTGTATGGGATAGAGTGTTTCCCCCTTGCATTCGTGGGTTTTCTCTGGATGCCCTGGTTTTCTCCCACATGGTTGATAACACCTGAATATATAGAGGATCGCAAAGCTTGGGTATTTGTTGGTGCCAGCTGATCATGTGGCTGTCTTCCTGCTCGTCTGTGGTTCCTTCCGCCTCTGAGTTGTTATCTACGTCTTGAGAGTGAGCGAAAACTTTTCGCGTTAAACATTGAAATTATGCTGGTGATGTGTTCAGCTGAAGAGGTGTTCAGGAGGTGGAGTGGGGCAGATGTTCCCACCCAAGCGACTACTGCCACTAAGCTCTGCCCAGGTGGAACAACGGAGAGAGCTGCTAGAACGCTACATCCAGGCGGGTGAGTAACAGGAGATCATATTCTCTGGAATTAATCGAGTACTTTTGAGTCAAAAGTGAAAACCGGCTGTTCAAATGCACATTAAAGTGGTACTCAAATGCTATATACAGCCCTGAGCCAGTGGAGGAAATTCTACATTCCTATGGTTGTGGGTGAGTATCCATAGGACAACCACTGTTGACTTCCCCACAAAATGGTACAAATTTTTATTGATCCGAATGGATGATGATAGACTGATTCAGCCTCCCACCAGGATTCTAATTTTGTAACCTAATTGCGAACGGCTCGCTCTGACGCTTGGCTGCCTGGTTGCATTGAGTACGAAGCTTCATCGTTTATTTTTTGTTAGTCATTGCGCACTACTTGAAGTTGTGTAACGTTTTCTGTTTAGCAGTCTGCACACAGTGATGGTGATTTCAGATTGTAGCTATGTGCTTTTATGTGTGTCTCAATGATGTGTTGTTAGAATGCACAACCATCCACATCCGTGCATTTCTGTTGTATGTGCAAAGTTTTGTGGTTTGTTTGCAGTGAGCCAGGACCCAGTGCTGGGCACCAGTGAGGTATTCCACAGCTTCTTGAGGAAAGCTCAACAGGTAACTCCACTGCTTTATAATAATCGATATGTATATGCGGTCACACAGTGCCTGCTGCAGTTGGTGATGAATGCTGCATTGTGAAGTGAAGGTGGTGTTGATGGCGGCAGTGAGGGTGCTCCGCCTTCGACAATTCATGTGGTCTCGAGGAGCACCTTGGCTGGCACAAGCACTGCAGTGACACAGTTGTGTTGTTCAATGCAGTGACACAGTTGTGTTGTTCAATGCAGTGACACAGTTGTGTTGTTCAACACAGTGACACAGTTGTGTTGTTCAACACAGGACACGCAGCAGGTGCCCTCGCAGGCGGTGCAGCTCCAGGTGCTGCTGGCCAATGGGCAGATGGTGTCTGTTCACGTGGAGAGCACTCATCAAACCGACGACATCCTTGAGGTTGGGCACCAGTCACGGCTCCTATTTGAGGTTAAGCTTGCGTTGTGGCCGAAACGTCGTGAGAATTATTTTATTATGTTTATTTTTATTATTTTATTATTTCCCTTCTACGTGACTTTACCGAAAGAACCAAGAAGATGAATCCCTGCAGTCACGAAAGCTTTAAATCGAAATTTAAGCTTGAGGAGTTGGGTCAAGCTTCTGATTTGTGTTTAGGTTAAGCTTAGGTACGGTGTTGGTTACCGGTATTGTTAGACTTAGGCTGGGTTAGTGTCGAGTTGAACATGAAGCTTAAGTGGGATTAGTGTCTGGGCTTAGTTTATTTTGAAACATGAGTTGGGCTGTTCATGTAGGGTCCCATTGCAGTTTTGCTGTCATCATTGGTTAAACACACTTCTTATTAAATAATTCATCAATAGTTGCATGGCAATTGTTGTTATTTTTTCCCAGACAAATCACCATTTCAAAAAGACTAAGAAACTGAATATTAATATTCTGGTTTTCTTTTATCATAACCCTGTGGTTTAATAGACCGAATGCTGCTGGTACTGTACATGCATGGTGGTGGTGTTTTAGAGGTGGTGGTATGCAAGCAGTAGTGTTGTTTTTAGCGCGCTGCACTACGAACCCGGCAACTCGAGTTTAATTCCTGCTCACGGCCAAAACCAGTGATGATTATCTGAACCGGTCCTGGTCCTCCCATAGGTCGATTCAGCCTAAAATGAGCATCCAGTACAGTATTTAAACATCAGCACTGGGGAGACAAAGGTGGACCGGCATGGTGTTGGCCACCCACCCCTTGTGCACCATACCGGCCTTCATAGGTGCACGCTAAAAGCACTTGCCCCAGAAGTCTGTCTTTGGTGTGGCAAGATAACCAGCTTCCTGAGAATGGGAGTTCTCTGATACATTGCGGGGTGGTCACGTAGCACATCTGCCGGCGTGTGTTGTGTGCAGGCGGTGGCTGCCAAGCTGGAGCTCCCAGAGGAGCTGGTCCATTACTTTGCGCTGTTCCTGGTTCGTGACCGGGGAGGCGGAGCGTTCTCCTGTCGGTCACTCACCACCATACACACCGCTCTCGCACACAGTGATACACTTAGTGCTCGTTGATATGGATGTTGCTCATCGGTACTCGGAAGGGCGTGATTGTTTTGGGTGGCACGGATGCTATGAAGTCAGTGACAGCGTTCAGTGCCTGCCCAGGAGATTAATAAATTAGACTCAGGAGTCCAGTGTCTGGAAACTCTGGTAGATGTTGGCAGCACTTTGTGTAAACGTAATGATCCAGTCTGGTTCTTTTGCTTTAGCTCAAAGTCTTTGCAGAACTATGTTTTTGGAGTGTGCACTCTCCAGCTACTTGACCTTGCCTGACCTGTAACAGAAACGTCGAAACCCATACCAGATTGCTTCCCAACACTCAGTATGTTGAATTTATGAATTTGTACTGTCCTTCAAGTTCACTTCACATCTGTGCCTTAAACTAGCCAACCCCAGTTTGAGAGAACAGATATCTGAAGCATCAACAGCAGCTAATTGCTGGCGATTAGCTGTGCTACGTGGAAACTTGTGAATTTCCACTGCCTCCCGCCAAATGTTTCCATTGCCCTGATTGGCTCGATGGTTCCTGAGACCTGTTTTGAGAGGTTGTTTGGTAAATTAATGGGGATTACGTGACCATGTGGTACTTAAGAGGAGTCGCTTGTATCGGACATGGAAGCGTGGGTCTCATAAAGGAGTCGGCATTTCATCAAGACTAGGGACGTTATCAACACAGAGTAGGGATGCGTGCCCTCTATACCTGGGTAATCCGTACAGCAACTGGGATGTATGTTTTGAACATGTGCTTATGTGTGTTGTGTGTATTGTGTGTGTGCTTATACCACCAGTCATCCGCCGGCTGCAGGAGTTTGAGCTGCCCTACATCTCTGTCACAAGCCTCCAGAGCTTGGACTATAAAATAGTTCTCCGGAAAAGGCAAGTGTCTACGTTCCTGTACATTCTCAAACCTTCCATCGCACTTGCTTTAACACTTTGATCAAACAAACCTTGTTTGGATGACTGATACATTACAAATGTCAAATCTTGACTTAAAGCATTCGTGACTGCAGGAATTCTTATTCTTGGGTCTTTCGGTAAAATCACGTAGATAGGTTCCATGAAAATAACAAAAACTACGACGTTTTGATCGCAACACAAGCGTTCGTGATAAGGAAGAAAAAAGAGGGGGAGAGCTGCTGAGGCAGACTGTCTTAAAGGTGTAAAATGGGTGTAGCCCAAGGGTCATAAACGAAGTGGGCGGCACTAATGATGTTAATGTGAGAAATTAGCATGTTGATGTAATTGGTCATGTTAATATATTTTCTGAAAACCCACTTCGTTTATGACCCTTGGGCTACACCCATTTTACACCTTTAAGACCGTCTGCCTCAGCAGCTTTCCCCCTCTTTTTTCTTCCTTATCACAAACGCTTGTGTTGCGATCGAAACGTCATAGTTTTTTGTTGTTATTTTTTTACCTATCTACGTGACTTTACCGCAAGACCCAAGAATATTACAACTGTCTTTAATAAAGTTTGTCTGAGCCACAATAGCTGCAACTAAATGATGCCTAATACTCCACGGACTTAAATATTTGTTCTTATAATGTATGTTTCGAGTTGCTCAGCACTGTGTTGTGCACGAGACTCACGAGTGGTAGGTAGTGGTTTATTTTATTATTTTATTATTTCCCTTCTACGTGACTTTACCGAAATAACAAATAAGATGGTAGGTAGTGGGTTCAATGCCTAGCCGAGGGTCAAATTGGTCTATTATCTCATCTCTCTGGAGTCAATACATGAGCGACACTTTATGGAGTTGTTCTCTTGAGACCTACCTCCACTGTGGGGAAACATTAACTGTTGGCCTGGTGCCACAGTTGCAGGCAAATACCGTCTATTGCTTATTTCAGAAGGGAGATGCTGACCTTTGCAACCTGTTGTACTTTGTAAAGTATTTTTAAAAATAAAGTATACAAATAAGATAGCAATGAATACAATTTTATAATCGAAACTTCCACAGTATAATAATTCAGTTACTCACAGGGGGACTGAATCATAATAAATGGATCCTGCCGCACGCAGCACTTTTGACTGTGCGCACAGCGAGCCTCACGCACATGGTGCACAAATGTGTTTACATTTCTAATTACGGTGCAAACCATGACACACCAGGGCGATACATGTTCCATTTTAACCTTGTTTTTCCAATAGCTATGCAACGCTATAAAAGGTAAGGCATGATGTTCATTCACATGCACATATTTTGTCGATGTGTTACAAGAGATAGTACAGTGGAAATGCGTCTTAATGCAGACACCTGTATAAAGAACCTGAGGAGTAGGACAGATGATTCCCTGTAACTGAGTTTTATTTTAATCTCTGTGCATGCACACACTCTACTATTGCAGCTATTGGGACACGGCGTATGATGATGACATCATGGAAAGCATAGTGGGTCTGAACCTGCTATACATTCAGGTACGAGTGTCACCATTGAGACGTGCTGTGCTGCTGCGATGCACTGCCACTGGCGAGCACTCGGCTTGCCTGTCGATGTCATTGCTCTTGGTTTTCAGAAGCATTGAACTCTGTTTCACGCAACTCGATGAGAGTTGCTGTTTGAATGAGCATTGATGCGGTACTTTTCTCCCATTTCCAGTACTTAAACAGTTGTAGTGTATTTAGATGTAAAGCTTTCATAACTGCAGGAATTCATGTTCTTGGTTCTTTCGGTAAAGTCACGTAGAAGGGAAACAATAAAATAATAAAAATATAAAACAATAAAATTCTCACTACGTTTCGACTGCAACACAAGCCATCACACACCTGATGATGATTGCTTGTGTTGCAGTCGAAACGTCGTGAGAATTTTATTGTTTGATACTTGTATTATTTTATTGTTTCCCTTTTACGTGACTTTACCGAAAGAACCAAGAATATAGTTGTAGTGTATGTCGATTGAGGCGCACACACACTGTTGGAAGAGGCAACGCGTTTATTAAACAAATCACTGAACACCGGATTCTGTTGTTAAGTGTGGCTAACTTGCCCTAGGCTGCTCATTATGTGCGTGTCTGTTAGCCAGCTTCATCCCCGGAACGAGCCCCGAATCCCCTCGGCGCTCCCCCTTTATCCCCTGGCCCCACCTTCGGCCACGCCCCTTGCTGCATCAAGGCCGGAGCTCCCCGCTTCCAGTCACGTGCCCTTAACTCCACCAATCGAGGCACCCGGCGCCCCTCCAGCACTGTGGCTGGCGCGACACCCAGAGACCTCTAACTGTGTCTCTGCACAGTGATGAAAATGATCCATTCTTGACAGGGTTGAATTTGTCCTCAGGACAAAGTGTTACTAGTTGTATAGACCTCTGGTAGGATGATGGGCTGAGGAAACCCCAATCATGATTTGAACTCACACCTTGTGAGCTGCTCGCTCTTCTCCTAAGCCACCTGGCCACTGGTAAGTCCAACTGTGTATGTATGCAGCGTGACTGTGGGGCCAAAGGGTGCCATTGTTTGGCAATTGAAGGGTGCGTGTGGCTGTGTAGGCGGTGAGTGACGTGGAGAGAGGCTGGATTGTGGCCAGCAAGGAGCAGCTCCAACAACTAAAGTCTCTGCAGGACAAGGGATCTAAAAAGGAGGTAGGGTGGGGTGAAGACGAGGATTAGGAAGTGGAGTAATTATCGCGCACCTTTTAATGCATTTTAAGTGAAGCTCTGCATGGTAAACGTCATATATAACTACATGTTTTGTCGACTGTTTTTGCAGTACATCCAATTTTCACAAACTCTCAAATACTATGGGTACCTGCAGTTTGACCCTTGCGTAACGGATTTCCCGGAGAAAGGATGCAAAGTGATCGTTGCTGTGGGGAACAAGGAGTTGAACTTCCGCGTGCTCCTGTCAAGTGACCAGGCCAAGGAGGGGAGCTTCAAGGTCACGCGTATGCGATGTTGGCGAGTCGCTTCATGCGTGACAACTGCTGCCCGGCACGGCGCACCCAGCGTGAGATATGGCCACTACCTATAACACCTGCGTGATCACACCTGGCTCTCTGTCACTGCACCTGTGTGATCACACCTGGCTCTCTCGCACTGTCACATCACCTGTGTGATCACACCTGGCTCTCTGTCACTGTCACATCACCTGTGTGATCACACCTGGCTCTCTGGCACTGACATGGCACCTGTGTGATCACACCTGGCTCTCTGTCACTGACACATCACCTGCGTGATCACACCTGGCTCTCTGTCACTGTCACATCACCTGTGTGATCACACCTGGCTCTCTGTCACTGTCACATCACCTGTGTGATCACACCTGGCTCTCTGGCACTGACATGGCACCTGCGTGATCACACCTGGCTCTCTGTCACTGTCACATCACCTGTGTGATCACACCTGGCTCTCTGGCACTGACATGGCACCTGCGTGATCACACCTGGCTCTCTGTCACTGTCACAGCACCTGTGTGATCACACCTGGCTCTCTGTCACTGTCACATCACCTGTGTGATCACACCTGGCTCTCTCGCACTGTCACATCACCTGTGTGATCACACCTGGCTCTCTCGCACTGTCACATCACCTGTGTGATCACACCTGGCTCTCTGTCACTGTCACATCACCTGCGTGATCACACCTGGCTCTCTGGCACTGACATGGCACCTGTGTGATCACACCTGGCTCTCGCAGCATCAGGGCATCTGCCATGTTAATGTGGGGTTTGTGGTGTCTAGCAGGTTGCTGCATCCAATGGGTTGGTCAGTGCCCCCCCTCTTTCCGCCACCCTTCGGGCCACCACCTCGCCAGCTGAAGTTCGACTTGAACTTGCCTTTGAGTATCTCATCACTAAGGACAAACTCCAGTGGATCAGCATCTCCAGCCAGCAGGTGGGCAATGGCAAGAGATACAGAATTTACTTGGGGAATTTAACGCGGTGTGTATATATGTATGCATGACATGGGAACGCTAATATGAGTGTGTGTCTGTGTGCTGCTCACAGGCTATTATGATGAGCATCTGCTTACAGGGCATGGTGGATGAGCTCATGATTAAAAAGTCAGGAGGAAAGATTCGCAAGGTGAACCAATGCTCACATCGCAGTAACACCAAGTTCTCGTGTTCTCATTTCTTTGCATTTTCCCGCGTCTATTACCTTAATTGGTTGGTCCAAAAATTTCCCATGGACATGTCATCTTCTCATATTACAAATATCTATTTGACAATTTCTACATATATCACATCAGAACGATGCATAGCGATGCTTCTCTAGCTCGGTGCTTCTCCATGCTGTATGCTCATATATCTCCTGTGTCAATATTCCACGTATCTTTCAATCTCTTGCTGCACGTGACTAGACTGCTCTCCACATAGCTCGACACTCGTAATGACGTGGTCCATGATGAAGCTGTCGCTATGGTGCATTTTTAGTGAGCACAAGGCCATGTGGAGCAGTGGGAGATGGTGATCTAATGAGGACCAGCTGCCACACGAGAGCACTATGGAGTGAAAGAGAAGCTCTGCAGAGATAGAGATATACGGCATCAGAGAGGCAATGCAAGAGAAGTGGAGTGGGAGACACGTAGAGCAGTAAACACATGTGCTCCTTGGTAGAAAGTAATATTTCCTGATTACATTTTCTCGATCAGACATTCAATGTATTCAGTCCACTGAAGAGTACCATGTTGAGATTTCACTGTGTTTGTACTTCCACACTGTACATTCAAACATACCAACCTCATAGCCCACCTGTCAGCTCACCTTCTTATTCCAGCCAAATGTCCCTTAAATGCATGGGGTTGGCTGCTCGATTATTTTTCGATGAAGTCTTTGTGTCACCTACTTTGTGCTCTTTCCTGACGATGTGCCCAGCTCCTCATCTATGCTACTCTATGTTGGCGTTGTTATATGAGGAGTGTTTAGAGGCTATAGAGCCATGTCTAGCATAGAGATCCCCAAAACTATATCCTGTCAAAGTAGGCAGACTTGTTGAGATGCGTGAGGAAAAGAACCGAGGCTTCATGCTGTGTCATTTGGTGCTGCCGCAGATGAAGAGAGGACGACTGAGCAGCCGGGCGGAGTTCTCGAACAAACATTCTCCTCCTCAAGTAACATACACGACCACTACACACGACAAAGCACGCACACACACCGCCACTTACAACCAAACGACTGCATGCACACAACACCAGCAGCCACACATACAAACAACAGCTAGGTGGTGATGATGTCTTTGCACATGGCCTATAATCCAGCACATTGGAGGCAGCGAGGCTTGGTAGATCATCACACAAATTCCCTTTGGGTGTCGAGGTGTCTTACCCTGGCTTGCTCGGAGAAAGTGGTACAACAACGATGTGGGCTTCACCTGTTGCTTGTATGCGATAGAGTGTTTCCCAATCGTATGCATGGCTTTTCTCCGGGTGCTTTGGTTTCATCCCACATTGAAATACAGTACTCATTAACATCTTAATATATAGAGAACCACAAAGCTTGGACAATTGTGTCGCCGGCTCATCGCGTGGCGGCCTTCCTGCTTGTCTGTGGTTCCTCATTGCACCTCTGAGTTATTTCCTACGAGAGGCAGTGAATGTCATGTGGCAGCAGTGGGTTACAAGTTGAAATGATAGTATTACAGCCACATAAACAATTACACACACACGTCTCCATAACTGAGCATCAGTGCTGCGTTCAGCCATGCAGTTGCACTGCATCCAGTTACAGTCACCATATTTATTTCCATCTCATGCACACATCCACCAGTGGGAGGGTGACATTTTGAAGGAGTTGTTTCACATGAATTTTGTGTCCTTTTCAGACGTCCCCAGAATCTGCAAAAGAACTCCCCACGGTCAGAGTGTCTGTAAGTTCAGACAAGAATAATTATCTCCACCGTCATTATAAAAAAAACTGCCTTTATTGGTGTTTGGCTGAGTGTGGTCTTAGATCCTCAAACCAAGCTTCACAATGTAGATGCAATTTTCACAGCACTTTGGTCACATCTTTACCTGACTGCAGCCAGCTGCCTATACAGGCCTGACATACTCTCAACCCAGTGGAACAACATCGCCAAGAGTGGATAACTCTCATGACACCAGTGCAGGAGTGTTGATTTTTGTTAGGGCTTGGCAGGCCGTTCTGGGGATGCAGTAATCAATGAGGAGGCCTTTTGAACGTGCCTCAGCATTGCAGATACAGTAAACCCTATTCGCGACTTGCCGGACTCAAGTATTAGCGAGTGTACATGCCAGACCACTTACACCGGGGAGGAGTGTGCAGATTATTACATTTGAAACTGTTTGCGAGGATTAGGCACGCCCCCTCTGCTGCCTGTGTAGTCTTCAGTCTTACAGTAATCCCGCTCTGAACTCGCTATTGTGTATTAATAAGAACTCGAATGCAATCAAGGAAAGTATAACGGGTAGCGCTCCCCAGAGTGTGAACATGATAACAACATATTTTTTGGGTCTTTCGGTAAAGCCATGTAGATAGATATTTTTATAATTTTTAATAAAAATATCACTGATATTTGTCTAATTTTACGTGGCTTTACCGAAAGACCCAAAGAATATTAGTTGTTATTTTTGGCTCTCCGATTTTACATTAACAAGTTAAATTTCTCACACTAACACAGCCACCTTTTTGCGCACCGACCTCGAGGTGGTGGCGGCGGCTCTGCAATCTCACATTAACATGCTAATCTCTCACATTAACACGCTAATCTCTCACATTAACATGCTAATCTCTCACATTAACATGCTAATCTCTCACATTAACATAGCCACCTCAGCGCGCACGCCGTGGAGGCCGCTCACCGATCTTACATTACCATGCTAACTTTTACCTGGCGCCCTTTGATTGGTGGAAAACCCATCACCGTCGCGGTCGTTGCCCACCACTTCCAAGAAAATGATCTGCCCCGCCCATGTTGCTGACATTTGGGCTATGCCCTTTTCAAACCTTTATAAACTGTTTGCCTTTAGAAGCTAACCCCCTTTTCCTGATGATGACCGCTTGTGTTGCGATGGAAACGTCGTAGTTTTTTTGTTATTTTCTTGAACCTATCTACGTGACTTTACCGAAAGACCCAAAGAATATGAATTCCTGCAGTCACGAAAGTTTTAAGTCAAGATTTATGATAACAGACAGTTGTTATCAAAAACCTGCATCTCCTGAGGGGTCATCCTGAATTCCTCACCATCTCCATTGTCAAATTGTCATAATCAAAGATAATTTAAAAAACATTCTTAACGTGATTGTAGTCATTGTTAAACATTTATCATTCCTTCCCTATGTTCATTCATACGAGGAACGCAAACCCAATTTTTCTCATTGGATCAAGGTTTCTGCATTCGCGAAGTCTGTATTCGTGAATGTTTTCAAGAACGTAATCCTCGCAGATAAAGGGGTTACTGTATAGTGAAAAAGATGAACGCGAAAGTTATGCCACTAGTCATTCTGCTGAGAATGGAGAATATCTTAAGTGTTGCTGTGGTGCAATTGGCCCTTGCTGCCAGTCTGCTTGTGACCATGCAATACTGCACGCATTGACAATTAATGGAATCAGCCATGGGAATGCTTCAAGAGAGTGCAGAGAGCACGATGTACACACCAGGACAGTGTACCTGTAATTCTGTCCTTGGACCATGGCTCTAGTTTCTAGTCATGAGTTTACTCGGATCACACTTCCATGTCACTGTTACGATTCCATTCTGTATGACCTGTACATAATACAACAGGGTTAGGGTTAGGGGTTAGGGTTAGGGTTAGGGTCTTTTGACAGTATTCAAGATGTTTAGCACACGTCCATACATATGGTAGGAAGGTCACTAGTAGGTGGCCTGTGGAGAGATGGAACCATACCACATGAATAAAGAAAGTGCATCACTAACTTTGGGCCACCATTAGGGATTAGCGCTGCCAAATTCTCGTTTTAAGTGGAGCCACAGTCTCTTGAATGTAATGTGGGTTAGGGTTACAGCTGCTTTGCTGGGGTGGTGTATCATCGGTGTGTTTCTGGTGTGCTTTGCAGAGCAAGTTGTCTTCTATGTCGCTGCGTGGCCTTGCGTGCTCAGCCTCGGTTGGCGGGTTGGCAAGCAGAGGGAGCCAAGTGCGTGGAGGAAGTGGCGACGGCTACTTGGAAAATGATGCCTTTGAGGGGATTGGGGATGATGACCTGTGAAGAGGCATCGTCTCAAGCCTACGACGATCAGGCAGATCGGACAAGCTGGTTTCAATGTTGATATGCCTGGGATCACATGCCGAAACCCACGTTTGCATGAGAGCTTGCAATAAGATATTTAAAAATTAATATTTTTATGACATGTTTTATAGGAGTGGGAACATGACATGAATGTTCACAGGTCCCTGTAGAGTATATGAAAGTGTGTATGTAAGCGAGATGCAAGAATGGCTTTGTGCCCTTCTGCTGCCGCTAATTTTAAGCCTGAGGGGATCATTGATATAATGTATGTACGTATTAAAGTACGTATTAAAGAGTACATATTAAAGCCGGGCAACTTGAGAATTGGGGGTTATGAACATCAACTCAGAATTGCCAGATCATCGGGCTTCCATCACTGCTTGAAATGTCAGACCCCAACAAAGTTATTGTGAGGTGCACGTGCTGTGTCTTCCATTGGCAGAGGTGAGGTTTCTGTTCTTCCAATGGCTGTGCAGTGCAAAGCAGTTGTATGACTTGGCTGCTGGTTTTCAACTGAAAAAGAGCCCCCATACAATGTGGCTGGTATTACATCCCAAAACGAGGATATTACCTGGATAAACGAGCGTCAATAAAACATCATCTGGATTGTCTGCAACGCAGTGCCGCGGCGTTGTTAGGTGTTGTGCTAATCCTGGCTCTCACGGTGAGAAGAGTCGTGTCCCACTGACACTGCAGACGCGGTCACTGCCCAATTCATCTGGCAAGTACCTTTTGAGTAAATCAATAGTGGTTCTGACAGCCATGATGAATCTCTGTAGAGATATCCAGTAGCTGAGACGCTAAGCTCGGATACCCCAGTAATGGTTCACATGGCCCCTTATTAGTTTCCTGAGAGAGATCCCCGCCTGGGATTATAATGCTGGGATTTCCCTGTAGTGCTGGACGCGTGCCGAAGATGTATACGGAAATAGTGTGGGTGTGCATCCGTCGCCTATTTCACGTCTCTTGTTGCCACATGTTGCGTTGAGGTGTGCAAGTCGCCTTGCTCAGTGTTGTGCCTTACATCGCAGTATTATTGATCGCTACATATCACTGCCATGTGTTGCAAACGACACTTGGGGCTTCGACATTCGTTGGGATCAAGCAAACATCCTTTAGTGCCGGCTTCCCCCGTGCGAGAGACGGTGCAGGGCGAGGTATGGAGCCGAGGGTTGATGGTAACAACGCCGAGGGCTGGTTGTGGTCGAGGGAAGGGAGGTTGGTGCTAAGGGAGACGACTTGACGTACCATTTCTCGGCGCCGCGTTTGCGTTTGTACGATGCTTAATTTGACTAGTTACATTTAAAGTGTTTCATACAGTGATGATGTTACTGATGTAGCTGTAATAATTAGTCGAAATAAATTGCTAGTATTTAAAAAAAAATCCCCTCCTGTCGTGTGGACTTGTGTGGTGGTCGCTGTGCTCCAAAAGGTAGAACAAAATAAGTGTTGCGTTGATCACCCCCTGCACATCTACGGTGACCGTGGCTGTCTCGACTCTATAGTGGGGGGGGGGGGGGGAACCTCAACACATTCCTCGACAACACGACCTGAAGAGGAAACTACAGGCGGTGTGTCAACAAAAGCATGTTTATGTGCCATGAACAACAGGTGCTACGAATACGGGTCATTGGTCAAAACGTCGCCCATTACATGTTGACGTTCAGGGGAGCTTTACAGATGGATATGTTGAGTGTTTTTGTTTATTTTCGCTTTTGCACTACCTGGCAACACAGCAGCATCACCAGGGGCCTGACTACAGAAAATGCGTAAAATTCGTTGGGCAGTGATCGCCATAAAAGACTCCACCCTCTGAAAAGTGAAACCCCATAAGTGATAGGGTAGTTGTCGAGAGGATGGAGGAGTTCCCATAACTTGCCAATGTGCTTCGTATGGTGGTGTCGCACCATCAACCCTTGGCTCGTATGGTGGTGTGGCGCCATACGAAGCTGCAGCTCTCCTGGCCACCGTCAATCCCTCCCTTCTCTCTGCTTGTGAAACGTGACGGTGGTTTTTGTTGTTGTCTGGGGTCGTGTCCGCGTGTGATGGGCGTGGCTTGTGGGGCACGTGGGCGGCGCTCGTGGTCAGTGGGCGTGGCTTGTGGGGCACGTGGGCGGCGCTCGTGGTCAGTGGGCGTGGCTTGTGGGGCACGTGGGCGGCGCTCGTGGTCAGTGGGCGTGGCTTGTGGGGCACGTGGGCGGCGCTCGTGGTCAGTGGGCGTGGCTTGTGGGGCACGTGGGCGGCGCTCGTGGTCAGTGGGCGTGGCTGCCCAACAGCAGGAAGCAGCCCGCACGCCTCTCGCGGTCTGCTGCTGCTGCTGCTGCAGCTGCTGGCGCTGTGAAGGCGCTCGGAGTTCCAATGGAGGCCGGACTTGGTCTGGAGGGACCGGGTCCGGGGCCCGTTCCCTCGGCGACTTCGCTGTCGCTCCTGTTGCTGCTTCTCTCGGCGGGATCGGGGAGCGCGGCTGAACGGCACGGGGCGCCGAGGCGACCTGCGGGTAAGAGCTGCGGCCTCGTCCTAAACGACGCCTGTCATGATCAGCTCCGAGCCGGGTCTGGCTCCTTGTAGGCAGAACGAAGCCCTCGCCCGCCGTGACCTCGCCCGCCGTGACGCTTTCACCTCCATCACCACCCGAACCTTCCTCACCACTTTCATATCGCTCACCAGCCACACCCGTAGGGGCCATCCATTTAGTACGGACGCATGGAGGGGAGAGGGGGGTGGTTAACCCAAATGCGTTCGTTTGCGTATGGGGGGTCTACTGACACTGTACGCATAGGAAAAGGGGGGGGGGAGGGTGAAGCCTCGATAATAATTTGTCGACATTGGCCTTCAAGTCAGTTAGATAGTCCGGCGGTGGACTATCTGTTTGCTTAAACACGTCAATATTGTTAATCCTTGCTCGTTTCTGCGTGGATTAAATATCGGCCGTTCTATAGGATTCGGGGGGGAGGGGTGCGTCAAGCTACGTACGCAGAGAGGGGGGGGGGGTGTAAAAAGCACGCGTGCGTATAGGGAGGGGGGGAGGGGTCAAGTTTTGACATATTTTTATGTACCTACTAAATGGATGGCCCCTTAGCCCCTCATCTCCCGATCGAACCTCACCGCCTTGACCTCCCAAACCACCCTCACCTCCCTCCCTTCCTTCACCTCCCAAACCACCTCCTTCACCACCCTGATCTCACCGCCTCCACCTCCCTCTCCACCATGACCTCCCTGATCTTCCTTGCCACCCTTATCACCTTCACCTCCCTAATTCCCCTCACCCTTACCTCCCTGACCCACCCCATTCTCTAAGGGTGTCATGATTCACCGGCCCCACACCCAGCGATTCGACCTGTTGTGGCAATTCCGGAGACCCATATCAATTGAAGTATTATGTAACGGCGTAATCATTTCCTGCCTTTCTCAATTCAGTGCTGGATGAAGGTCTCCCCACATCTGCCACTATCTCTCATGAATGATCCTGTGATGCAGGAATCCATGCAGCGCCTGCACATCCACTGCTTTAATCCCCCCATCTCATACGGAAATGTAAACTCGGACGTGTTATGTTCCTTGACTTGAGTCGAGAGAATCCGTGTTCTATCGAGGAATGAATCTGTGCATTGTTGCGCCCCTAACCGACTCATGCCGGCAGGTCGGGGTCTGGAGGCTCTGCGGCACTACGATCTGCTCTCTCTCTCACACATGGAGCACAGGATGAGCCGGAGGGACGTGGCGGTGGGGCCTCGGGACAGGACCGTGTCCTTCCAGGCGCTCGGCAGGTGTGGGAATCGTGACCCGCAGTCGTGTGTGAGGGGAGCCCTCCCGAGCGGCACTAGAAGTGTGGAGATTAATAACACAAACTTCTGCCCAAATCCATTATCCCATGGGCCTTCTTGGACGAATGTTTTCCAGAGCCTGTGTTTATGCAACATTGCATGTAGTGGATTCAACTTTCTGATCCTCGGCCACATTTGTCAAGCAGGTCATATCCTACTGGTGAGATTCAGAAAGTTAGATCCATTAGCGAATGCTGCCAAAAACATCCATACAGAAGATCTATCGGATTTCTCCAGTCTGATGGATGTACAGTAAATGTTATGACATTTTTTTGGTGAGCAGACTTTTCCTCCCAAGCTAGAAGTCCCATTATTGCATGGTGTTAGTTGCTCAGATGTTCTTATCTCCGGGTAATTGTCTGCTGTGCCTCTTCTCTAGTGACATCCACTATGCTCGTATCTCATTTAACCACATCGTGTGCCATCTCACCCTGGGTTCTCCCTCTGCTCTTCCACCCTGTTGGCATCTCCAGTGCCCTTCAAATTTAATATTCTTTGTCTCAACTCACCACATGCCCAAACTGTCCATGTCTCGCCTCCCTTAGCTTCTCGAGAATATCAGTAACCCCTGCTAAGGCTCTCGCTTCTTCATTCCTCTTCCTTTCCCTTAGAGATATTCCCAACATCATATTAGGTTTATCATCTCTGCCTTTTCAAGAACTATATTCCATATCTATGGCTCTGCAACATATCAGCATTGGCTGCATCACTGTTTTGTAAATGTGCACATACTCTGACTAGCATCTTTCACTGCATACAATTCATGAAATCTCTCGTTCGATTGACTCAGCCTTAAATGAGTACCTGGGATGGTGAGTAAACATCTCCACTGGGGAGAAAAAGGCGGGCGGGCATAGTGCTGTCCACATCACCCCCTCGTGTGCTGTGTGGGCCTTCATAGGTGCTCACTTAATAGCATTTGCATCAATGGCCTGTTGAGGCTATATGGGGAGTTTTGTATTGGTATGTTGGTGTATTAAGTGTCCCAGTATGTGTGTGCGTGTTTGAGTGTATTTAGTGTGCTGGCGGAGCCTCAATGCGGTTTCAGGAAAGGGCAGTTCTGCACAGATGCCATATTTTCTGTCCGTCTGCTACAGCAGAGGTGTAGGGAATTCCAACAAGACCTACATCTCTGCTTTATTGACCTGGTCAAGGCCTTTGATACCACCAGTAGGCCTGGGCTCTGGGTAGTTCTTCGTGCTTTCGGAGTCCATGACCCTCTGCTCATGATCATTAAGGATCTTCATGATGGTGAGCGGGCCTGAGTAAAACTACGTGGCCGGGAGTAGGAACCATTCCCTCTACACCTTGGGGTGCGACAGGCATGTTTTCTGGCTCCCACATTATTTAACATCTATTTCGACCATGTAGTTCGTGAAGCCTTCAATAGCTGTACCAGAGGAATTTCCATCTGGTACAGATACAATGGGAGGCTGATCAATGCCCGGGTGCGGTCAAGGGATGGCTCCCCATTGCGCAACCATGTTATGTATGCCGATGATTTGATAATTGCTGCTCACTCAGAGGAGGAGTTGGAGGCGCTGCTGCTGAACCTGGAGCTTGCCACTAAGAGGTGGGGCCTTACCATCAGCCCCACCAAAACTAAGCACCTGCCTGGGTATTTGGTACCATCGGACACTCCACCCCCACAACTCTCAATTGGTGATAGGGTAGTTCTGGAGAGAGTGGAGAGTTTCCCATACCTGGGCAGTGTGCTCATGACCGGCTCCGGTTTAACAGCAGAGGTCTCACTCCGAATCAGTCGATTGGCATTATCTTTTCATCAGTAACGCTGTGTGGAAGCTACCTGGTCTGTCGCTCCGCACGAAGTTTCAGGTCTTCTCGGCCACGGTCATTCCATCCCTTCTCTACGCTTGCGAAACATGGACCCCCCTAATGAAACATTTTTGCCGGTTAGAAACATTTAGGCTGGCCTGCCTACGATCCATCCTCGGTTTGACCAGGCTGGATTGTGTGAGGATCTCACAAATCCTTGAAAGATCTTGACGAAGTCCCATCGGTGAGCTCCTCCGGCAGGCAAGGCTGCGTTGGCTGGGCCATGTAGCCAGCATGCGCAGCCACCGCATGCCTAAACAGCTTTTGTTCAGCCGGATCGAGGGGGCGAAACTGGCACGGCACGGGCTAGAGAAGAGATGGAATGATGTGGTACAGGAGGATGTGGAGCTGAGCGGACTTGCCGATGACTGGTACGAACGGTGACAAGATGGGCCTCTGTGGAGGAGGCTCGTGAAGGACGCTAGTGGGCAGTTGGAGGCAGTCGCCCTCCAACAACAACGGAGGGCAGAGGAGCGACACTCACAACAACGAGCGGAGCGCCGGGTGGCTTAAGCACAGCAAGTTGGCACAGTAGGGGGCAAAGGTGGTGCATCAGCCAGTCGTCTCAAAAGACCTGTGGCATCTGGGTCTGCCCTGTGATCTCCTGCCAGCGGGCGTTCGACACTTCACGTGGCTTCAAGGTGCACATAGCCTGGCACAAGCGTCGTGGTGACGTCACCGACACTTAGTAGCGAATGGCGGTTGTTGTTGTTTTTAGTATGCTATAAATTGGCACAGTAGGGGGGCACAGGTGTTGCATCTGCCATTTATCATAGGTAGTTAACCTGTAACTTTCCCATGGCATGTCAGCGAGCCTTCAACACTTCATGTGACAGTCTAGAAGGGCATTTAGCCTGGCACAAGCGCTGTAGTGATATCACCACCACTTAGTGGCAAATGGCAGCTGTCGGTATTGTGAGTGTGCTGCTATGCGTATGCGTGTGTGCACGTGCAGGAAGTTCGTTCTGCACCTCAGTGCACGCCGTGGCCTCCTCACCGACTCTGCTCGGGTTCTGATGCAAGATGCGTCGGGGGGGGTAAGGCCCCTGCCGCTGAACACGCATGGCTTCTACTCGGGATACGTGCAAGGTTTGTGCACCACCAACAACAGCAGGAGTAACAACGTCAGAGTGAACTGCACTCCTTCCTCATGCCACAAACTACTGAAATCCCTTGCATCTGTGTGAGTATGTGGGGTCATGTGTAGCTTGGTTTGTGGTATTGTGTTTAAGTTGTTGTGTATAACTTAGTGTGTGGTGCCATATGTAATTCAGTGTGGTGTGTGTGTGTCACGTGGTGTGCGGTGTCTTGTGTGCAGGAGATTCTGACTCTTCGGTTCAGGCCTACATTGGGGAGGGTGAATTTTCTGCACGGATCCTCACCAGTGGAGATGAATACCATGTTGAGGTTTCCGAAGATGTATTTTAATCTATATATGCGCTGCCTGCCATTACAATTATCCTCTGTCCTTATTCTATAGTTGCCTCTCATCTATCTCAAAACTGTATATCATTTATGTATTTTCATGCTTTCTTTCAGCCATTTCTTCCACAAGTTTGTCATCTGTTAAGTTATTATTGTTATAGCTTATTTGAGTACCATAACACTTTTAGGATGGTCCTGCCATGTTTTGCGGTAGGGGGCGATGTTGCTGTGTGTAATCCAAATGTATTAATTTGCAGGTATTTTTCTAGCATTGGGATATTTAGCCAGTACTACTTAAATTGTATGTTAGTCTAGTTTTGAGAGGATGCCATAGAAACTGGAGGAAACTCATGCAGAGCACACAAGAACATAGAAACTCCATACAGAGAGGCATCTGTGTCAGGAATTGAGCCCAGGTCCTGCTTGCTGTGAGGTAGGAGCTTTACCACTGCACTGCCACTGCCACCCAATATGTTGTTTTGTACGGAGATGTCGTTGCATTTGAATGGTATGACTTAAACTAGAATTATCCCTGATTGCTGTAGTAAGAAGATAGACCTCGATTTGATGCTCTGCTCTATATTTTCAGCCACTGTGGAGGCTGGCGGGCGACCCGGAGGATGAGCGCATGGTTGTTTACCGGGGCGACGCCCTGCAGGGCTCACACGCACCTTTTTGTGCCACTCGACCGCCCCGCGGTGCCAAGAAGGGGGGTGAACGAGAGGGCCGCCGTCCTGGGGAGCATCCGGGGCAGCAGTTTGGCTCTACCAATAGTGGTGAGTACCAGGGCCCCTTGCCATCTAATTCACAGTTTAATGTTGAAGTGTAGATTCTGTACAATTGCTTGATTTGAAATTGTATTTGACATACATCCTCGCCTATTTAAAAATGAGTGAAATAATTGCCCTTATCTCATTTTCATGTTTCGTTAACGTCATTGCACTATGAGCAGTTGTTGCACTTGGTGTTACGTTATTTGCTTGTGTCATTTTGGTGGTCCAGGTCACTTTTGCGTATGACACTATCCTGGTCTCTTGAGTTCTCGCCTGTTTAACCGAAACAAACTTGCAACTTGGTACCGCCCGGGCCCTTTCCACTCGGTGCTTTTATTACCGTCTATCCTGTACAATCCCCAACTTCATACGACGATGCTGCTGCCCCAGGCTACAATCGCACGCTGCTGCTGTTCGATGCACTGGCGTTGTACGGTGCTGTAGCATTTGGTTGCTCTCTGCTTAGCAGGAGAGGCCGTGCGCCCCAAACGTAGCGCTGCTGCAGGGGGCCCGGTGGGGGCCATGGGGGAGCCCGTGAAGGACACGTGCACCCTGCTCCTGGTCGCCGACTTCCGCTTCTTCCAGGCTATGGGGCGGGGCCAACAGGGGACCACCATCAACTACCTGGTAACCCTAACCCAATGAGCATTGAGGCATTGGTGCTCATCGCCTGTTCAGAGAACCTGAGCCAGTGGTGGAGATTCCCCAATCGTATGGGAGTGGGCGAGTCTATAGGACAACAGCCACTTTTGACTTCCCCAAAAAGTGGTACCTAGTTTACTTGACCACAGATGGATGATATGCTGAGTCAACCCCCAACGAGAATTTGAACTTGTAACCTTCTATTTGCGATTCGCTCGCTCTAGCACTGAGCTACCAGTCCGGGTCCTGTTGCCTGTCATCTCAATGTTATATGGGGAAAAATCCCTCTTAACACGAGCGTTACAATCTTGCACTACAAGCATTCCTAAACATTTTCCCACATCCGTCCTTTTGAAAAGCCTCTCCACAATGCATGTTGCATACACGTTGCAGCTCTTTGTTACGTTGGGAATATTTCCAAACCAAAGCATGCGCCTCTCCCCTAGTGGTGCATTGTAATGATGCTGCAGCAGCTTCTCATTTCACGAATCCTTCGCACCGTGTCCCCCGCATCATCTCACTTGAGTCCTCCACGTGTACGGTGCAATTTGCATAGACACAGCTTCTAAATGCAATGGGTCTAATGCACAATTCTTCTGTTCCATTGAAGAAGGTTTTGTTGAAGTCTCGCTATGCCTGAAAATGATATCCTCATTGACTATCTACCAATGCCTGATATGAACATGTTGCCCGGTAACACGTTTAACGGTCAAGCATTTTGATACAAACAGTATTCCAGTTCATTATCGCGTGGGAGGGGGGTGAGTCTGAGACCACAGCCCGCGTTTTGACCCTCTTCCTGAATTTGTCCTGTTTTGCTTCTTTACCCAGAAAAGTCTCAGCTTTCTCAGGAGGGTCCTGGCAAGTTTTCTCAAGACAAATGAATGAATCAACTTACATTTGTATTGCATTTGATTGTGTAAATAATCATCTCGGTGTGCAGACCCCCCCCCCCCTATTTAGCGGGTGATGATTACTATGTGTTTTGCAAATGAAGTAGATTTCCATGTAATTTTTCAAATTTGTCCCAGTTGGACCATGACACCGGCACGAAATGGACCACTAATTTTGAATGTTGTCACAAGACGTTTAATGTCCACTGCGAAGCAGGCAGTGCGTAATATTTTTTTTAATAAAAACATCAGCTGTATTAACTAGGGTGGTCTGCCGCATTCGAACTGTGAACCTCTACAACCAGTGATGGCGAATGCTGTCCGACCGTGGCTTCACGCTGTGCGAGGTGTGTGCCTGTGTGCGACTCGTGCCTATTCTCGCGCACCTGTCTGCTCGCGTGCCAGATCGAACTCGTCGACCGTGTAGATGGCATCTTCCGTGGGACGCACTGGGGTGAACAGGCAGCCAGTGTTGGCATCCAGATCCAGGAGGTGGGTACTTCTTCACGTTTGTTCTGCTGTTTTGTGGCTTTGTTGCCTGGCTTAATGTTTCTGGGTGTTATTAAGCATACTTTAGATATGCTGAAGTGACGAGTATGGTGCGAGTACTTTGCATGTGTGATCACGGTGTGTGTGTGTGAGAATACCATGTGTACATTTGATATGCCTGTGTGTGTGTGTGTGTGCAAACACTGCGTGTGTGCAAGAACGATGTGCGTATGCAAGAACTATGCGTGTGTGTTTGAAAGGTTGATGGATGTCAGCACTGTCTGTGCGTACATGCGTACAAGCATGGTTTCTGCGTCCTTATGGTTAGCGGCAGTGTCGTGGTTAGTGCGCTGCCCTACGAATCCGGCGAATTGAGTTAGATTCGTGCTCACGGCCAACACCAGTAATGATTATCTGAACCAGTCTTGGGCCTCCTCTAGCCTCAAATATAATTACCAGGTGCAATGTGTAAATATCAGAACTCGAGAGACGAAGGCGGCTGGGTGTGGTTCTTGTCACCAACTCCCTCAGGTGCTCTGCCGGCCTTTATAGGTGCTCGCTGAGCACTTGCTCCATCAGTCCGTGAAGGCTATACTGGGGATCTTTGTCTTTGTGTACTTGTAAGCATCGCTTGCGTGAGTTAGCATGGTGTGTGTACGGTAGATCTTGATACACGAGGAGTCCACGGTGGTTGTGGGTGGCGAGCGACACTACAACATGGAAGCTGCCCCGAGCCCCATCACTCACGGTCTCCCAAGCCCACCCAGTCTGGGCACCACTTCTCACGCGTGGAATGTCAGCGAGTTGCTGCGGGTAACACTAATTTATATATATGTGCTTTTTATGCTGTTGATTCTTTCATAAAAACATTTTCCCACTCATTACACACAATGTGTTTGTCGAAATGAACCGCAATACCTTGCTGATCTCGTCAAGGAACATAAACCATCATTCAAACTCCAGTCATCCTCGCAGTGGCTTTTAGTTAACCATTGAACAAAAACGATGACTGCATCGGGCACTTTCAGATGCACTCCTGCAGCAGTCTGGAACGCTCTTGTGATATTAAGAAGCCACTGGAGCTATGCACTTTTAAATCTAAATTGACAACTCATTTCTTTAGAACTGCTCTTTGTGTTGAGTTTGTTGTCCTTAACCCACAACTCCGATTAGCACGGTTGGCGATGTACGGTGCGAAAGAAATTGTACATAAGTACATCTCAAAACACTACGGAATTATTAAATGCCTAGTTTTTTGTAGAGACATGGTGAAAACTATAAATGAGCAGGAAGGCAGCTAGATCTGGTGCCAAGATTTTGCCAAGGTTTGTGGTCCTATATTAGGATGTTTGGCCTACTCTATTAATGGGTGTGTATACGTGTGGGAGGAAACCGGTGTGCCTGGAGAAAGCCCACATCACCGAGGCAGGGGGGTAACACGAATTCCCCATGTGTTGTGTGCTCCTTGAGTGCCGTGGCCTCCCTAACATACAAGGGGGCTCTTGTGGTGAATAACTCGCAGATAATCTCATTTAAACCGTGAAAAATCAACGTTGTGTAATGCCACTACTCATGAGGGGAAATGTGACCTGTATCTAATAGTGTGTGTTTGTGTACGCATTGTCTGTGCACGTGAACGTGTGCACATTTTCCGGACAGCAATTCAGCATGGATGTGTCGGAGCGGGCGTCGCAAGTGTGCCTGGCTCATCTGTTCACCTACCAGGATTTCGAGGACGGCATCCTGGGCTTGGCCTACGTTGCCTCTCCCACCGGGAAAACCGATGGCGGCGTGTGCAGCAAGCGTACGAATCCCCGCGATCCCGGACGTGCGCACGCGCACCCTCGCTGACACACGGACACTGGCGTGGTGCAGAAACGCGTCGACACGCGCGTGCAGCAACACCCCGCGGGTTTCGTTTTTGCTGCGTGGCCGACGGGTTTATAGCGAACTTACAGCGGCTGTAACGAAACAGGCATTTGTGCTGCTCGCAGGAGTCCAAGAAAAGAATGGCATCAACGTGTCGTACAACACGGGCCTGACGAGTACCATGAACTATGGCAAGACGATCCTCACAAAGGTGTGTTGCCTCTGGTGCTGATGTAACCCCTTCAATAATCATTTTTTGCGTATGGCACGTGAATAGCATCTTAGCATTGGACACCTTTACTTACCAAGGCACACAGTTCCTATTGTAGGCAAATTGCATGCGAGTACTAAAGTTTATACAACAGCCACAATTCGCCACTAAGTAGCGGTGACGTCACAACGGTGCCCTGTGCCAGGCCAGGTGCATTTTTTGTTGTTTTCCGACAGACTTGTTCTTCACCTGAGGACAGCTGCTTGCATTTTGGCCGAAACGTCGTGAGAATTGTACTTGATTATGTAAAATGTTTATTCTTTTATTATTTCCCTTCTACATGACTTTACCGAAAGAACCAAGAAGACAGGTGCATATTCTTTGGTTATTTCGGTAAAGTGACGTAGATAGAAAAATAATAATAATGAAGTGAAAAAATATCACAACATCTTCTTGGTTCTTTCGGTAAAGTCACGTAGAAGGGAAGTAATAAAATAATAAAAATAAAACATAATAAAATAAAATAATATAATATAATTATAATAATATAATATAATTATTTTATTTTATTATGTTTTATTTTTATTATTTTATTACTTCCCTTCTACGTGACTTTACCGAAAGAACCAAGAAGATGAATCCCTGCAGTCACGAAAGCTTTAAATCGAAAAATAACACAACAGTTTGCCTTTAGAGGCTAACCCCCTTTTCCTGATGATGACCGCTTGTGTTGCGATCGAAACGTCGTGTTTTTTTAAATAATTGTATTATTTATATTGTTATTTATATTTTTATTAACTTTATTATTATTTTTCTATCTATGTGACTTTATCAAAAGAACCAAAGAATATGAATTCCTGCAGTCACGAAAGTTTTAAGTCAAAATTTAGGCCAGGTGCACTTTGAGTATATACAGTACACACATACATTGACTTCAGTTTTAACCAGGTGAGTGCCCTTGCAGCAAAAATTGGGGATTTAGCAAGGGAGATCTGACATGCAAAGTACGATACAAAATATCTCTGTGCCAAAAATAAACAACACTTCCTTAAAAGTCACCATAAACAGCTATCAACAATATATCTCTGCATGAAGGCTACCCAAAGTATGTTCAGTTGATTCTGTGTAACCAGGCGAGAACTAAAGAGACCTGGATGAGTTTCATTTGCACGAGTGACCTGGGGCATTCGTCTTTCAGTAGGGGACTATGATTGCTTCTGTATGGCCAAGCCTAGGGGCATCCCCAGCAAAAGCTGTCCCTCTGCATCAGTCTGCCAGTAGGAGGTGATGATTGCTATGTATAATCCCAATTGAGTAATATGGGTCATCTCCCATATCCCCGCACTGCCTTAATAATGATTATAACAAGGTGTTCATGATCTTAGTCTCATGATTTTAATGCCCCCGCTGGCTGCCAACTCATTGCACTATGTAACACAATTTTTGTTCCTGGATAGTAAGTGTTATTTCCTAATTGCTTATACCTAAAGAGTATGGAAAATACTCTTTTGTTTTTTCGTTAAAGTCACGTAGAAAGAAAATCAATTAAATAATAGAATACGACATTTCGATTGCAACATGTGCAATTGTCATCAGGTACACACAGACAGACACACAAGCAGAGAGAGACAACACAGAGACACACAGAGAGAGACACACAGACAGACACACGAGCAGAGAGAGACAACACAGAGACACACAGAGAGACACACAACATAGACATACAGACAGACACACGAGCAGAGAGAGACAACACAGAGACACATAAATTGGCTGCAGACATAGCAAAATGCATCTGCCAGATGCTTGCAGCCTCTTGATGCCATTTCAGAAAATGCAGATATGTATCCATTTCGGCAGCTGGAACTAAACTGGTGGGCTTAAGGCCCCTGTATTTATACAGGGCGTTTCAAAAAAATGGACCCGATTTGAAATCGCTATATCTCTGCAACCACGAACCGCCCTTGAATGAAACTCTTACCACTTGAAAGGGTGGGGCATAGAGAGGGCGGGGCATAGAGAGGGTGGGGCATAGAGAGGGCGGGGCATAGAGTTTCAAATGATTACCGCTAGATGCCCACAAACAGCTCCTAGCCTCAGTCATTCGCAAGATGGTGACCCCGCAACACAAGGCGTTTTGCGTTCTGCAGTTCTGCAAGACTGAATCCGTAATTGCGGTGCAGCGTGCGCTTCAACAGCGTTTTGGCATTGATCCGCCAATGTCAGAGCATTCGTCGTTGGTACCGACAATTTTAGGAAACAGGCTGTGTATGTAAGGGGAAGAGCACAGGGCGACCACGCACCTCAGAGGAAACAAATTCAACTATCGTTTCGATGTTGTCTGTACAGCAGGTGGAGGGCACATAAAGCATTTATAAAATGGTTAGTAAAACTTGATAACTCACTAAACCGTTTGTATCTTTTTGTGTAATTGTAACATGTTGCCATCGTGAAATATACTGCTTTGAAATTGGGTCCATCTTTTTAAAACACCCTGTACTACTATTTATATTACTGTAAAGTTCTAGAATGTTCTAGAAGTTACTACAAGTTTACTCAGCACTGAATCTATCTGGAAAATAGGTACATTTAAAAATATCATTGTCCTGGTCACAAAAGCAAAGTTTGTGGGGAATAATAGCCATTTTCTGTACTTTTGAGGCATGAGCAATTAGCAAATAATACTTACTACCCAGGAACAAAAAAAATGGTTATACAGTGTTATTACTCCAGGTGTGTTAACCGTAGATATGCAGCATCTGCTTCACAGTGGATGGTAAGAATAGTCCACTCTGTGCCAGTGTTGTGCTCCAAATTTGTAAAAATACTTGCCAGTTATTTGAAGGGGAAATGCTCAGCCATTGATGCCCTCTCCTGCAAAAACCTGCCAGGACCCTCCTGAGCAAAAATTTACTCACTGAGGCTTTCCTAGGCAAACTAGTGTAATAATTAGATAAATAAACCTAATAAATAACTCCGATGTCAAATGTATCACTATCCACTCATCTCTGCACCTTTTAGATACCTCTGCATTGAAGGAATCCATCACGGTGTAGTCTGTTTGCCCACATTCACAAGTATATTCATCTCTATGTGATGCGTGTTTGTAATGTATTTGTGTGATATATGTGCAACACGCCGTGAGTGATGCGTAATAACAATTGGTTTATTTATCCAAGAAAGCCACACTGAGTCGTAGGACTCTTTTTCAGGAGGGTCCTGCATTGGGTTTTTATTTTAAGATGTGTTCAGCCATATAATGATGCGTGTTTACGATACAAGCGGGAGAAAACCCATGTTGGCAAGGGGGCAACACTCTTTCCCCTTCCAGATGGAAACGGCGATTTTTCCACTTGTGCTGCCTTGCCGTGGCGAGCCAGTGTATGACACCACCTTCACGTCCACGGGAAGGGAGTTTAACAACATTTAAGAGATCCACCAACCCTTGCCTCCACAGTGCTGGATTACAGGCGTGTGCCACCATCGCGTGGCCACCATGCGTGTGTGCTATGTGTGTGCGGTGCGTGTGATGCATGCAATGCATATGTGTGCGATGTGTGTGTGTGTGTGTTTGCCGTGTTTAGGAGGTGGAGCTGGTCGTTGCCCACGAGTTGGGCCACAGTTTTGGGGCCGGGCATGACACGGAGGAGTGCTCTGCAGGGCGCGACGCCGATGGCAAATACATCATGTATCCAATTGCTGTGAGCGGAGACCAGCCCAACAACGGCGTGAGCATCGCCCGCGCAGCACTATCACAATGGCTCCGACAATAGCAAAAGCACAGTTGGCATCTGGCGATGCATGGAGTTGTAACAATTTGCTACTTCTGCATGCTTTTGGAGTTAGAGTGACATTCTATTTGCCTTTGTGGTGCCTGTAGAACCCAATATTGACTTTAGGCTTCGCTTGAGCCACTCGCAATGCATACGAATTGGATATAATCCAATCTTGTGCATATGATTCCACGCAGGTAACATGAGTACAACCTTTTTTAGTCAATGATTTGTAGCTTGCCTAATGCAGTGGTTGGGATTCGACTACATGCGACGATGGATGGGTGAAGTGTGGCACTCATGGCACTAGTCTCTGTGGCAGGGCTCTGACTGTGTGTGCGTGCGTGTGCATTGTGGACCTGTTTGTGTTTCTGCTGCACAGCTCTTTTCCCCGTGCAGCGTGCGTTCTGTAGGGCAGATCCTATCCCACAAGGCAGCCAGCTGCCTCACCCCACAGAGACACAAGTACTGTGGGAACTTCCGCGTGGAAGATGGGGAGCAGTGCGATGAGGGCCCTCCGCTGGGCAGGAACCACTCCTGCTGCACCCACAACTGCACCCTGCGTGAAAACGCACTATGCAGGTGTGGCCTCGCCTACAAAACGAACTCCAGGGCTTGCCGATGTCCCACGTTGTCAATCCCATATGATATTTTACGTAACACAGGTGCTCATGGGGGTTTTTGTCACCTCGCTCTGTAATCTGAAACCGTTGGTGGTCTCTGAGAATAATTGGAACTGAAGAGTGAACTTTCACCGGCCACTTGGCTCAGCGGGAGAGCGAGCAGCTCGCAATCAGCAGGTAGTAGTTACTTGAAAGATCTGTCGGTCGATGGGGAATGAAGTGCATTCACGCTTTCTATTCACACAAATGTGTGCTTACACAGCCACCCGTGAACACCTGTACTCAGTATGCCTGTAATGGGCACAGCTGCCCTGCTGTGGCTTGGGTCATGACAGTGGTTACTGGCCCAGTTTATCATGCATGTGCAGAATGAGCTATACCACCACAACCTTCTGTCCGCTGGGGTATGGATGATGGTGTGCACACTGGCCACGAGCCACCTGAGATACGATGGGTAGGCACAAGGTAACGGTGAGGTTAGTATTTGCTTCATGGGGGTGGCACTGCATCCTCGTGTGGGGTCATGCCCCCCACCCAGAAGTCCCCGCGGCATGTTTCTCTGGGCCTACATGTTGTTGTGTGTGCCTGTGTGCACACACATGCATATCCAGTGACCGAAACTCACCCTGCTGCCAAGGATGCCTCTACAAAGACCAAGTGCTGTGCCAAGGTCGGCTGCCCGCCCTTTGCAGGGAAGCTGCCTTCTGCACAGGTGGGTGCATGTCTCTCGTGAACAACTAAGCTTATATCCACACTCCACAAGCATGGGATGCGGTCGTATTAATATTGTTGGAGTAGTGTTGTGCCCCGGTGCTTTGACGCTGCTGTGATAACCACATCTGCGGTTGCTGTTGTTGTTCAGGAGACAGTGGAGTTTGTCCCAAACCTGGAAACTTGTCTGATGGGACCGAGTGTCTCGACCACGGTCGCTGTTTGAGTGGCGTGTGCCAGCCGTTCTGCACAACTCTGGAGCAGAAACTCGAGCCTTGTGTATGTGCAGGTTAGTGCATGACACATCGGGTTCCTATGCCTCTTGGATTATTGACGTACAGAGCGTAGTTTTCACGAGTCGACATTTGCTGATTCATGGTTTCTCATCACAGTTGAATTCATACAATACCACTATTAGGTTTAATATAGCATACAGATGCAACCGAATTACAGAATACTGTACAGAAACAATGGCCTTTTAATATTTCATATAGAGACATTCAGTCAGTCAAAAACGATTCGGATTAATCATTCAATAACACTACATTTGGATTAAATTCAACACCACCTCGAACAGACACCCTAAAGTACTTTACACAGAATTGGCAGAAAGATCTCATTTATTCTGTGCGTTTTTAATCGAGCTCGAGTTCTGAATCCTTCCCTCAGAGGTTCCAGAATCTAGACAATGTGGTCCACACCTACACATCGTTATTATACCACAATTAAAATGCATCCTTGTCTCATTACCTGGGCACATGGTTCGCCCAGTTGTGAATTGAATAATTCACACATCTGGAAGCCTTCTCCGGTGCCTTGCACGATCAAGGATACATTGTTTCATTGTCTCGCTGGCAGCCCATGTAATCACGTGAAATGAACGCTGACATCCTCACTCTGCATCTTCTTACTGCGTTGAATCGAAATTGTTCGACAAGCTGTTGGTAATCCAATTTAATTAAATGTGTAACATTTCAAATTACACGACTCGGGACACATCACTGCACGCACAACCATTCTGCCTCTTTTCTTCATCTTAAGACTCTTTTCAGACGGGGCCTAATCAGTGACCCAATACTTGAGTGGGGTATGTATATCCAAATTGAAAGTTGTTTGAAATATTGTGTTGAACTGTAAGTGCGTATCTCTGTGTGCGCGCCATGCGTCTGTAGAGAAGAACGACTCGTGCAAGGTGTGCTGTCGGAGACCAGGAGGAGGGTGTGCCCCATACCTGGCGGCTGGAGGCTCCCCTCTGTTGCTGCCCCGGGGGAAGCCGTGTTCCGTCGGATTCTGTGACATTCACGTGAGGTCGCATGATGCGCTGACACTGAGGGCAGGGTGAGGTGGCAGCACCTGGGTTGCATGCCATGGTCTAGAAGCTGCCCGCTTCAAGCTGTGATGTTGTGTTGTGCCGACCTAGGCCCGTATTCATAGTCATGGTTCTGCTTAGAATTGGCTCTGGCTCGAGCGAGCCAGCTCGAAGCCAGGCTTAACTTGAGCCGGCTGTGAACATGGTGCCAGACACACTCAGGACTTCCGTGAGCCGAGCCCGAGCCAAGCCACGGCTGAGCCGCTCGTGCTTCCTTGGAAACAACCAAGTGGCTCGAAGCCTGAGCTGAGCCATTTTTTAGGCCAATCCAGATCCGGGCTGTAACTAATGATACAGCCCTAAAGCTGCCTCCATATGATGTAAACTACACAGGTTGAGCGTCTGAATAACCCATGGAGTTGACATGCAGGCAGAGTAGCGTGTATAGCTCCCTTGTGGGCATGCACACTCCTCTTGGATCAAACAATTCACAGGGAAACTATATCTAGGCCAGCATTCCCCAAGCGATGTGTAACTATCCTGATGCCTTCACAAAGGTGTTAACAAGTTGGAGACGCATTTACCACAATCTTTTAAATTTACTGTTCATATTGAAGTGTGAGTTTTTTTTACGTTTTTTCTGGGGGTTGCAACCCACAGTTTGTGAGGTTCAGGCCAGGATGGGCTGCTCGTGCGGCAAGGTTCAAAAAGCTCCTCTCGCGTCTTCACAGGGACAGTGCATCAAGCAGGTGCAGGACTTCTTGGAGCGCACGTGGGACTTCATAGAGAAGCTCAACGTCAACGAGCTCAGTGAGTCTCCCATGTGCGGGTCCCAGCACGAAGAGAGTTCCGGCTCAAATTAATATTGAAGGCACTGGTGCTCATCGCATGTTTACAGTCCTGACATAGTGATGGAAATTCTGCATCCCTATGGCTGGGCTGAGTCGATATGGCAATCACCGTTGACTTCCTCGTAGTAGTATTCATTTTATTGACCCCACAGGGATGATGAGTTGAGTCAATTCCCAACCAGGATTTGTACTATTACTACTATTACTATTTTTTATTTTACCAGGCAAGGGCCACTGAGCTATATAGCTCTTTTTCAAAAGCCACCAGGCCACAACAAAGTGGCTTCTTACGTGGAAATTTTTACAACCAAATACTCTAAATGCATTTTGATCCTAAATGTGGAGGGAAAAATCAGAGGACCCGGAGAAAAATCCACGGGGATGACGTGCAAACTCCAAATAGACTGGCGTCAGGGCTGGGATTGAACCCACGGCCTCTTGCATACCAGGCGAGGTAATTAACATCGTGCCACCGCGGCACCCCAACCTCGTTACGAGCCGGTCGCTGTGCTACCGAGCCACCATGCCGTGTGCTCCAAATCCAGGTTCCTGAGGGACATTTACACTCGCGCCACTGATTACATTATTGCTTCTGTCTTCCCTCGGTGTTCATGTTGTATGTCAGTTGTGTGTTTACAGTTTATATTTTCCAGTTTTATTTGCATATTTACGATTAATTTTGTGGGTTTTGTGGTTTTCAGTTAGAGGTAGTAAATCTATTTTTCAGGTTTTTCAGGTAAAATTTCAAATATCTAATGTCTGTGAATCTTATTGTTTACTATGGGAATGGGACACAGTCATATCTCTATTTTTTTGGCTGCTATCACGATTGAAGTGATACTATATAGTAAATGCGGACACCAAGCCATGTCTCCCAGAAAATAAAATCTCGAACATGAATGGTTGTAGAGGATAGGTCTGAATGAGCCTCCTTCTGTGGTGCAGGCCGGTTCCTGGCTGACAATGTGGTGGGCTCTGTGCTCATCTTCTCGGTTCTGCTGTGGGTTCCACTCAGCCTCCTGGTGCACTGCGTGGTAGGAACATCTCCTTCACCTCTCACCGCACTCACGACCAGAGTACAAGTCCCATGCACGGCATCGTTTACTCTCAAGTCGGAGCCTTGGGGCTGTATCTTAATCGTGGCTCAGCTCGGGGTTGAGTTGCACTGTTGTTGTTTTCAAAGACGTACGAGTGGTTCAACCGTGGCTTGGATGAGGCTCAGATTATGGAAACCCTGAGCATGGCTTAGGGGCCATGCCTAGAGCGAGCTTGAGTAGATATTGGCTTTGAGCCAGAGCAACAATACTGCTCTAAATTATTGGCGTGATAAGTTCTGCTTGGATATATAAAGTGAAAGGCTGAAAAGTCATTACTCAGCCAAACTTTGCAGGATATAAATGGTCCTGCTTGGCTTTGTCATACAAATAGGCGACTGCCACTTCACATGAATCCATGTGCCAGAGGTGGCCACTGATGATCAGATCTCACATTTTATTGTCTCGGATGGCCACTTAACAAGCTCCGGCCTGTGACAATGGTGCTAGTCGTGGTAACTCATGGCAGTATCCATGGTAAAAGTGTACTTGTCATTCGAGATTGTTTGTGTGTGTGTGGTCTGCATCGTGTTTCTCACACTGTCTGGTTTGCAGGACCGTAATCTCGATAATGAATTCTCGGCTGGTGAACATTGGCCCAGACCTGGTCAGGTATGGCTCTTCGACCAAATTCTTTCAACTGGGGTCCATAGGCCCCAAAGCAGTTGTGGACATCATCAAGGCTGTGAATAGAAGGCAACAGAGTCCATTGAGGATTAGTATCAGGGATTATTTTCAGGCTAAGGGATTTGTGTTTAGGATGACCATGAAGAAAATAATCCGAATCTGTAATTGGACTGGAGGAATCCAATGAGTTTTGAAGCTCTTTTTCACAGATGTCAAGACAATTACAAAAGTAATTGCAAAAGTAAAGTAATTAAATGAAAACAATTACAAAAGTAATTGTCTGCCCTGACAGATCTATATGCAAGCCTTGTGACAGTGGCAGTAATTGTGTATTCAGTCAACAGAACTGGTCTATGGATCACCATACAAATTCAAGTGGGTATGTGTATGACATCAATGGACCGACAAGTCTAATAACAAAAATATCTCCTGTCACTCGCTACACGACGCAAAGCACAATTGTTCATGCAGTAGCACTGCCCACGCATATGCAAGCGATACAACTTCAGTTATTGGATGCGATACGGATTTCCTGCAATTCACTTCCTGGTGGTACTCACTGGCCAACTTTCAATCAACATCAACAGTAATAACATATCAACAATTTTAACAACCATATAATAACTTCCATAAGAGAGTTTTTTTTGGGTTAGATCGCGTAAGTATATAAATGTGTCGTTAAACCGCCACCACCCGACACAGCCAACTAGTAAGGGTTGTCACGTAAACAGAACGTGGACAATTCGTCACTAGTACAGCACTAACCGTTGTGTTGGAGAGCCAAGCCACAACATTTACAATCTGAGTACGACGTTTTGCCAGTAATTACAACTAGCTTCATCAGGCGACAGCCAGATTTGTGGAGAAGTCTTACTGTTTTGTTCCTAATTATGCTCGTAATCGAAGGTTTCACTATATATTTCCCCCCCCCCCCAAATCCCACACTCAGCTTCCCCCACCCTTTTCTCCCCCCTTGCCTCCCCCCTCTCTTACCTATATAACCTCTTGCCACGGCAGCTCTCTCGCCTACTTCAGCATTTTCTTGCTGTGGTTGTTCCACCTGATGAAGATTGCTTGTGTTGCGATCGAAATGTCGTGATTTGTTTTATTTTATTTCTACCTACGTGACTTTACCGAAAGAACCAAAGAGTATAATTAGATTATTGTTCATAACAATAATATATCAACAACAATACAACAGCAATAATCTTAAGGTTAAAAGCATCAATACCACGTGAAAAAATCTGAACCGTACCAACTGATCATGAGCACAAGGGTTGGGTGTGGGTGTACGCAACCATTGCCGTTTAAAAAAGCGTTTCTGCCCGTTTTCGTGCATTAATTTACAACAATAAAACAACGTTATGTTACTTTTCAAACCTTTTACACAATTTCCTAGGAATGTCCTTTGCAAGAGAATTACATTTTATTCATCTTTTCCTTCATCCCTGTACCGTTTGGGAGCTCCAGAGCATGACAGACATACACTTGTGAATTATATGTGTATAATGTGTGCACTATGCAATTGAAAAATCATAAATGATATTAATGAATCATTGGTGCTACGCAGCTTGTGTACAACTTTGTTTCTCCCGTGTGTGCAGGTGGTGGAACAGCTGAGCGCAGACTCTTTGGGGGACCAGGGGAGCCCTGGGCTGAGCGCCGTGCCACCCATGCACTTCACATTTGCTGGCGGTGGACGCTTTGGCTCAGGTGCTCGACTCATTCGCCCGATTAAGGAGGAACCAGCTTACAACAATGATTTGCCACTCTCAAGTCCTGCCCGCCACTCCTACAGCGATCTGTGCAGCATGCACAACAGGAATGGAGACTAATAGGACAGCATTGTGTTGCCTGAAAATTCTGCGCAGGAAGCTTGAGAGCAAGGGTGTTGGAGAATGCTTGGGATTCGTTTGCAAGAGGTCAAACAACCAAAAAGAACAGGGGCCATGACCTCTGCATCATTAAATGACTGCGTTAGATGGAAACATTGTAGTCTATGCAAGTCCTCCCACACTATTGTATGTGTTGGTAATTTATATGGAAATTTTGCAGGACACTTGGTGAACATCAGAGGACATTCTGGCAGAATGTGTGAGCCTCAAGGAAATTGATGTTTTTTATGCCTTTAGTAGAATCAATGTGACATGTTTATTTTTGCAGAATAATCACTTGATCAACTCAGTGTAGCACTTTCTTTGCATATAATGCTGAATCGGACACTTGATGTTAACCCTTTGCACCCTTCAACGTGAGTTTGATAACGTTTTATAGCATCTTAACACTTCACATCCAGTAATTTTCTAAAACGGGGGACTACACCCTTATAAAGGGTGCCCACTTGTTTTATGGGCACCAACATTTGTTGAGCCAGAGAGGGTGGATGTGGAGCCAAGTGACTGGGTTTCATTAGGGACCGAGTTGCAAGTCCCAGAAGTGCAAGGCAACCAAGCGACACTCAGGAACGCACGGGCCCTGCTTGCCTCCTTCCTGTGCCCGGTGGCGTCACTCTTGGTCAGGCCGTGCTACGTCAGGAACATTGGCACAATGTTGTGGGAGGTTGCTGCTCTTGGTGCAACACAGAGTCAACAGAGTCCCTTGGTCGTGGGATGTACATGCCTCGGAGAACAAGACACGCGGCACACTGTCCAATCGGCTCCATTGGAACGGAAACATTTCAAATAAAATGCTGCAAGATCTACCCGAGACTGCAGGTGCCTTCAGCCATAATAGAGGTTGTTTTGGGTTAGATCGCGTAAATATATAAATGTGTCATTAAAACCGCCACCACCCGACACAGCCAACTAGTAAGGGTTGTCACGTAAACAACGTGCCAATTCGTCACGAGTACAGCACCACGGGTGTGTTGGAGAGCCAAGCCACAACATTTACAAACTGAGTATGACGTTTTGCCAGTAATTACAACTAGCTTCATCAAGCGACAGCCAGATTTGTGGAGAAGTCTTACTGTTTCGTTCCTTATATAGAGGCATGGATGTGTTGACCACCCTTCTACGCTCTTGCACAATGTGGGGGGGGGGGGGATTCCTTAGGCAACGTACATTATGCATGTGCATTTTTGCGAACCCTTTGAAGTAGTCCTTCCTGTCTATTGTGTTGATTAAAATAGCCCTACCAACGGTAATCCCTATTGAAATACGCTGCCCTTTGTAGGCATTCATTTAAATAATGTATTATATGATGATTCGCTTCCACGCAGCGCTAAGACGGTAGCTATCCGAACGGTTAAAGTTATTTTGATTTTTCAATTTCGATAGATTCTCTAATTAATCTTGGCCAGTAGTAGCTGGTTTTGCACAATACTTCAACATTATCAACATCAATTGAGTGTCCTTGTTGGCGCACGTGTTCTGTTGCTGCTAACAGTTGTATTTGGGATAGTTTAATATTTCTCTGATCTTTTAGTCTCGTGCTGATCATTCGTCCTGTTTGCCCAACATCACATTTACCACACGTGCAGTTAATCCTGTACACACCTGTTGATAGCTTCGGTAATACATCTTTTGTACCAGATATTAAATTCTGTATTTTATCTACCCTGCCAAATCTGACTCGGATGTTTTGTTTTTCCAAACATCTGGGTAGTTTATCAGTTACTCCCATAATGTACAGTATTTTGATCATTTTAATTACTTGTGCAGTTTCAATGGTCTTGTTATTTGATTTGGTTTTGGTATTCAATGCCCTGTTGATTTGTGCATCATTGTAACCGTTCATTTGCAGCGCTTCTTTAACATGTTGAATTTCATTTCTCAGATTTTTACCATCTGACACTTTCTTAGCTCGATGAATGAGCGTCTTGATAAGAGCAGATTTCTGTGCGGGGTGATGGTGTGACTGCATTCAGATAGGCGTCAGTATGTGTTTTCTTTCGGTAAACAGTAAGACTTCTCCACAAATCTGGCCGTCGCCTGATGAAGCTAGTTGTAATTACTGGCGAAACGTCGTGCTCAGATTGTAAATCTTGTGGCTTGGCTCTCCAACACACCGGTGTGCTGTACTCGTGACGGATTGGCACGTGACAAACCTTCCAAGTTAGCTGTGTCGGGTGGTGTCAGGTTTTAACGACACATCTATATATTTACGCGATCTAACCCAAGAAAACCGCTGGATGATATTGGTCTCGTGAAAGCCGCCGACGTGTTGGACAGGTGCCCTCAGCTTGTGGTGACTCCACGTGAGCTACTTTCTGCCTCCGGGTTATTTGAGCAGCAACGTGAACTTGATAATAGGGTTTCCCCTTTTTTTCTGGTAACAAAACAGGTGTTAAGATGTTAAAACAGCAAACTGAAACCTTTTTACAAGGAATTGTGTCTGCATTAACCACTGATTGTGGTCAGAATGCAAACAAAAACATTCTGATAATATATGCTTTGAAAAAAGTGGAAAAACCTATAATCATATTTTGGTACTGGCAAAGGAGGTCCCATGACAACGTAAACTTGTTTGGCTTTGGTTTGAATTAAACGATGCGGTCATAACAGGACATCTTTATTTGTTATCACGTTTGTTTACCCAGGGAAGCCCAATGGAGTCTAAAGACACCTTCAGGGGGTCCTGTCAAGTTCGTGCAGTTGTGGTTGATGTTAATTTTTCAACATTGGAATATTTTGTCAATATCATTTACTCTTTGGTTCTTTCGGTAAAGTCACGTAGAAATAAATTAAATTAAATAATAGAATAGAATACGACGTTTCGATTGCAACACAAGCACCATCACCAGGTAACGAAAGCTTCGAATCTAATATAATTTACATTGTATGTTTATTTTAGCTACGGTAGAAAACCCAAGAACCTGGGGCCTGAGTATCGAACTGAATTATGCAATTCTAGGATTTTCATAGCCTGATTTGTCCTAACCTCGATCCCACGAGAGAAATCGTGTTTATTCTAAAAACGGAACCACCCTCAAGTCTGACATTACGTCCACACACGGCACGCTCTTACATAAACCACACACTCAAATACACACACAGCCAGCACACAGCCACACTATATACTTTCCCTACACATACACGGCACTCGTATTAAGGCCGGCAAGACGCACTGGTTCTAAGCACAAAACCCCACGCTCGTGACGTTCACACGCAAAGTAACATTGTAGCAATTGCACGAATGCACTCGCACAAATAATAAGTGCAGTCACCCACATAATAAAACACGCGAATCTCCTGCCTGGTGGGGTTGCGCATTTTCTGCCATCGAGCCTCTGGAGGAAACCGTGCAGAGCAGGGGGATGAATAGAACCCAGAAGAAGAGACCCTCCTTGCTATGAGGGACGCGCTACAACTAAGCCACCTTCACATTAGATTTTTTTAATGAAATGACAATACAGTCACGGATTGCAAAGACCAGTAAGTAGTTACAGCCTTTGGTGCCTGGACCAGTTGGTGGTGGTCCACAACTGTTACCGTTTGAGGTTTTGTTTTAAAAAACAATGGCATCGACATTGGCTGCGGTGTGTTCAGAGTTAATTTACTCTGAAATGCGTGACTTCAGAGTCGAACGGCTGTATCATGTCGCGTATATAGACACGTGTAAACAGAAACACGCGTGTACACGCCACATCACGTGGTGCGGCGTGTACACACACATACACGTGGTGCGGGCGTGTACACACGTGGCGTGGTGCGACGTGTACACACACACACGTGGCGTGTACACACCACGTGGTGCGGCGTGTACACACACACGTGGCGTGGTGCGGCGTGTACACACCGCACCACGTGGTGCGGCGTGTACACACACACACCACGTGGTGCGGCGTGTACACACACACGTGGTGCGGCGTGTACACACACACCACGTGGTGCGGCGTGTACACACACACACCACGTGGTGCGGCGTGTGCACACACCACGTGGTGCGGCGTGTACACACACCACGTGGCGTGGCGCCCCGCGGCGCCCGCGTCACGGGGCGCGGCCCCCAGTTCCGTGTGCGTGGAGCTGCTGCTGCGACTTCGCCGCGTGGAGCCGCGAGACCTCCAACAAAACCCGGGTTCGGCTCCCACCCCGGGCTACGGCGGGCTTGGGATAGACTCTCGCTGGGCTCCGGCAAACAGCAGACTGTTAAACTGCTCAATGACAGCTGGGTTAGACTCCCACCTTATGTCTGGGCTTAAACTCTGACCCTGGTTCTAGGAGATGCGTGTTCTAGTCCGAGCCTGAGGTCCAGCAGAACTGCCTCTCGACTCCAACCCTCGAGCAAGTCCGGAGCTCAACTCTCAAACTCTCAACCTCCCGCCCGCACTACGGACGGGGAGGGAGGGAGGGGGGGGCAGGCTTCAACTTACGAATCGCACACGGCGGGGACTGCAGAGGTATTAGCAGGAGGAGGTGTGAGCTGAACTCTGTCCCGCTGTGCAGGAGGAGGCCTCCTCTCCTGGACCGAGCCGGGAGCGATCTGACGACTCCTGCGGACGCCCGCGCCATGGCCTCGTCCGGGGACGGTGAGAGACGCCGCCGCCGCGGCAGCAGCGGCGGCGGCCACGACTCCGACTCCTCCTCCTCCTCGGCCTGCGCCGCCGCCGCCGCTGCTGCTGCCTGAACCCTCGTTGCCGCCGCCGTCTTTGCACTAAAACCCCTTCCCACAAGGGCCGCCCACGGTGGTTGCTGCTGTTCGGCTGCTCTCTGAACTTTGTAAAATTGAGGATTCTTAGGCTCCCGGCCGGGCCAGGCGCAGAGCACAGGGCCCCGTGCCGCCGCCCGCGGGGGTCGCCTCGTCGGCGACCGCGTCCCGAGTCACAGCTGCTGCTGCCGCTGCTGCTGCCGGCACGAGTTTGAACGGGCGACGGGCAATTCCCGCATGGATCACCACCACCACCGCCACCTCATCAATGCCGCCACCCCGTCATTCATCTGGCCCATCTCATCGCACTCCAACCCTATCACCCACGACTCGCTCAGTTTCGTCCACCACGTCTCACTACCACTTCGTGATTCACCTCCCCTACCTCCTCTCCCCCATCTCATAACACCCGGCCCCGTAATTAACCCCAAGCGCCTCTTGCCACTCACACCGGATCGTAAATCTTTTCCCAACTCACACTTCCACATAAAAACACCCACCTCACGCTTTACCTCGCCTGCATCCAACTCCCACCTCATCACTCGTACCACGCAATTCTTCCCACCCGCCTCATCTCACTGCCATCTCATCTCCCACTGTATCACTCCCACTTGAATCTCACTCCTCCCATTCCCACCTCATCAGATCCGATCCGATATTGTATCTGACCCATCTCACCTCGCTGACCAACCCTCTATCCTCACCACGATAGCGCCTTCATCTCACGTCACTGAAATCCATTTCAGCGTCCCAGTTAATGATGTGGATTCAGTGTGGTTCACCGACTTCTGCTTGTGTGAGCTGTATGCTGATGACCATGTAATACAATGCTTGTTTAGTGTCATGCCCTGCAGGCTTGACGTGCCAATGACATGTTGTATAACTGTCGTGATTTGTATTCTAAGTGATTCTTATGCCCTGGAGGTATCGCACAGTGAGAGGTTACGTGCACGCTATCCTTGGGAGGCCTGTGGTACGCACTCATGGACAGATCATGTCCACGCAATGTACCCGTGGTGCCTTGTGGGTGCTGTGTCAACATTGGATGGTGGCTGTATAGGTGGAGTTAATTGATTTCCTCCCCTGTGACGAGTGACCTTTGAGACGTGGCACACTCCGGCTCGTGAAGCACACCCTTAATCCCTCCGGCGCGATGATCACACGTTGCTTCGCGGAGATTAGTCCTCAGCCGTGTCACGTTGGGAGCTTCCCAGAACGAGCGCCCATTAAATAAGAATTGCTAATCTGTGGTCTTGAGTCGCCATCAGTCATTGTCATCGGTGCCGTTTTCTAAGTACCCACCTCCTTACGCATCTGGATTAATCACCGTGGCTGTCAGATTTCACGAAGGTGTCGGCGGGTGTTTGAGGACATGAGTGGCAAGATAGGCGAGAGCAGTCGTCTGGGTGAGGAGGCCGAGGACAGTGCAGAGGATTACCGCTCCCCATTTGACTTCAGTGCAGGCGTGAGCCTCAAGTACCTGCATTTGGCCCCCACTGATGGGGACTCGGGGTCCCCGGCTCTCTCCCAGGGTAACGCTGCTCCCATTGCTCCCTCGGCCGGCCGGCCGGGCAGCAGCAGCGCCACGTCGCTGCTGCATGTCAGCAGCGATGGACCTCGATTCGGCTACAGATGAAAAGCAAATTGTCCAGGCCATATTTTGTGAATCTGTGAATGTAATATTAATTTATGGAAATGTGAATGTGTGAATGTAATATAAATTTATGTTTGTGCACTACGTGATTTTGTTTCTATCATGCAGTTATTTTTAAGCTGATTCCTATTTAGTAGTTCCTTGCTCTGACTTCTATTTGGATGACTTTCCGATTTCTATTTACCTCATTGCTGTACTTTGTTTCATTTTATTCCTTTCGTCATTTTGGTGACACGGGTCACTCTTGGACTCTCGAGTTGTCTTATTGTTAATAAGACATCTACTTGGAACCATCCACATAGGTTCATGCAAACAAGATACTATTGTGCCTTTGCAGTAGATTGCCATTTGATGTGTACAGGTTTTCTGAGCAGTGACCAACCCAATGCAGACTTCCCGAGTGGCACGACGGGGCAAGTCGGGGCTGGCATAGCCAGGGAAGACCCAACCCTCAGCAGCTCGGCTCTGTCAGATGTGGAAACGGAAGAGCTGCGTGAAGAGCTGGCCAAGGTACGTGCACGCACACTGGCCCGGCAGCTTGCTCTGTTTTGTTGTTTTTATTCGTGCAGAGACGACGTCCTCGTAAGACTCGTTTTCATGGTTCACTCATAGTCACAGAATGTTTTATTAGCTGTATAAAAAAATGTGAAGTGTGTTTGCCAATGACGGTGCTCACAGTTTGTCAGGTAACGAAAAGACACTCATGGAAATGAATACATATTCTTTGGTTCTTTCGGTCAAGTCATGTAGATAGAAAAATTATAATAAAAATGAAGTGAATAATTTTTTTATATATATAGAAAGAAACCCACTAATGTAGACTGCAGCCTGGTTCTTAATCTGAGTGAGTGTACTGGCAGTCTATAATGTAGACTGTAACCTGGTTATTAAGTTTGGTGAGTGTATTGGCAGTCTGTAATGTAGACTGTAGCAATGGTTATTAAGTTGGGTGAGTGTACTGGCAGTCGATAATGTAGACTGTAGCCTGGTTCTTAACCTCGGTGAGCGTACTGGCAGTCTATAATGTAGACTGTAGCCTGGTTCTTAACTTCGGGTAGTGTACTGGCAGTCTATAATATATACAGACACAATTTCAACCGAGAAGATGGGTACAAACTCGGCTATCATTGGAAAGATGTCATCAACCACTTAGGGTCATGACTTGATTTGTGTTTTCTTGTTACCTTACCCCAGGGCACCTATGCCCCGCCCACTTCGTTCTGACACCAGGACATTTTGTTGGCACTGCGTGTTCCATGCTTCCACCGGTGCCACGCCCACTTTTTTGAAACCTTTAAAAACGGTTGCCTTCGGTGACCTTCCCCCTCTTTCCTCCTGAAACGTCGTGGTTTTTTATTTTTCTAACTTTATTTATTTTGTATTATTTTACCGAAAGAACCAACGAATAAGTGTACATTATAGACTGCCAGTATGCTCCCTCAGGTTAAGAAGCAGGCTACAGTCTACATTATAAACTGCCAGTACGTTCACTCAGTTTAATCACCATTGCTCCAGTCTACATTATAGACTGTCAATATGCTCACCAAGCTTAAAAAGCAGGCTACAGTCTACATTATAGACTGCCAGTACACTCACCGAGGTTAGAAACCAGGCTACAGTCTACATTATCGACTGCAGTGCACTCACTCAGATTAAGAACCAGGCTACAGTCTACATTAGTGGGTTTATTTTATTATTTATTATATATATTTTTTATTCACTTCATTTTTATTATTATTTTTCTATCTATGTGACTTTACAGAAAGAACCGAAGAATATGAATTCCTGCAGTCACGAAAGTTTTAAGTCAAAATGGAAAGGAATACTTTGTGCTTTATAGGGGTGCGAGCTCGTGCTGTGTGTGTGCACGTGTACAGGTGGAGGAGGAGATAGCCACATTGAAGCAGGTTCTTGCAGCGAAGGAGCATCACCTGGCTGAGATCAAGCAAAAGCTGGGGATCGGAACCATCACGGAACTGAAGGCAAACCTGAGCAAGGGGTGGCAAGACGTGACATCTTCATCTGCGTATGTGCTTATTACTTTGGATGCTGTCGCACAGGATACAGGCTGAGGTTTTTGGGGTCTGTGTGGTCCTGCGTGTGCGTGACTGTACTATATCAGCTGTGCATTCACTCGTGGATTGGCACTAGATAGTGGGTGTGTATTGTGCTTTTCTGGATGAAAAACTTTTTGTATGCGCTACATGAACTTTGCAGTCCATGCTATCTGATAGTTTTAGTGCGATCTAATTAGGGTTAAATTGAAAATGTTCATTAATAATTATCATTGTGATGCTCGTTTCTCTGAGCCTCAGAGTCTGAACACTTTTTTAGGAGGGTCCTGTCAAGTTGTCGCAGTTGGGGGAAATGTTACTGCTGTGTGCAATCCCAATTAAGTAATTTGCAAGTCATTTTCAGCATTGGGATCTGTGGCCAATTCCAGTTACATTGTTTGTGTTTCGCTATGGGAGTAAACCGGAGGAGCTGGAAGAAACTGGTGCACAACAGGCAAGAACATACAAATTTCACGCAGAAAGTTGCCTGAGTTAGGAAAGCGGTCCCAGGGACTTCTTGCTGCAAGGCAAAATCGTGACTACAACTCCACCATCATGACTCATTAACACCTGCCTTTACAAGAGAAACACGTCGGCTGATGTGTTAGACTGTGGCCATCCCTCGTACGCTCGTGCCTTCCATGCAGTTACAAGAAAACCTCGGAGACGCTGGTGCACGCTGGCCAGAAGACGACGGCAGCCATCTCTTCCGTGGGCTCGGTGCTGAGCCGCACGTTGGGCGACGTCAAGTGAGCGATTCGTTCCTTTCAACTCATAAACGCTCATTTATGGAGTTGGCCAAACATCCCAATGTAGAACAACCACAGAGCCTGGACAATTATTGGTGCCGGTTCCGATGGCCTTCCCGCTTGTCTGGTGTCCCTGCACCTCCATGTGCAAACAGCACGTTATAAATCCTAAGTGTTGTGGAAATGCGCTTTTCACGGTTGGCGCGATATAAAAAATATAGCATCACTCCAATAAACTTTACACCGTTACATCAAGCGGCTGTCATGGCATCCATGTTCTGGAGTTCACTGCAGGGTCCGTTTTCCGAGATGTCATCTCTAAGTGTTTGTGCAATTCTTTATCAGAATGGAACTGAATTAATTTGAGTGCAGTGGTAGTAGTAGTAGTAATAAGAAGAATGATGATAGGAGCTGCATGCGTGTGCATTACGGGCCAGGTGGCCCAGTGGTAGAGCGAGCGGCTCGCAATCGGAAGGTTACGAAGCCAATTCCTGATTGGGGGGTGTTTACTCAGCCCATTATCCCTGTGTGGCCAATAAAAAAGTGTCATCAGTAGTCCTATGGATAGGCTCACCCCTGTCATAGGAATATGGAGTTTCCATCACTGGAGGCTGTAAACAGATGTGCACTGCCTCCATGCTGTTTTGAGCAAGAAGTCCAAGTTCCTTTCAACTTTACACTGCACCTCCGTTGAGCACGGTTGACTATGTACAGTGCGAACTAAGTTACATATACACTATTATAACCAGCACAGCAGAGTAATAATAAACTATTTCAATATTTCCTGTAATTAACAATCGTTAAGTAATTATTAGTGGCAAAAATTGCAGGGCACCATGATTTGTGACACAAGCTTTTTCAACAGCGAAAAGTGATCACGAGCTGTGAATCAGGTGGCCTGGTCCAGCAGTCGCTCCATCAACACCCTGTGTGTGCAGGCTGCTGTCCCTTTGGTGCAATATTACCAAGGTGCTGCAGCATTGTGTTCTCATCAGTGATTAACTGTACCTTGTGCTCACAATATTTATTGGCCAGAGTAGCATTTGAACTGCATATTATTATCTTAATTCTGCCAAAGTTGGAATGATGTTGTCATATCTGGGGTGCAACACCCAGTTCCTACTTGACTATGTTTGATCGAATCTGAGCGTAAAGCAGTCAAGAGTGATGATCCAGCACTTACCGATTCTCTACAGTTAGGTGCCTCCTTATCATTCTATCTTTACGACCATGTTTGCTGTTCCTCTGTCTCATCCACCACACACCATGTATGTAGGTCACAAGACTTGTCTTTTTGTTCCTTCCCTCACACTGCCCAACTTTTAATTCCCTCCCATCATCTGTTGTTCCGAGCTGCATGTAAGTATGTTGAACTTATTTTGCACCGTATATAGCCACGTATACTCATCGGAGGTGCGGGGAAGGACATCAAACTGAACACAAAGATAATATAGGTTTTTTGGGTTAGATCGTGTAAATATAAATGTGCCGTTAAACCCCCAACCATCCTACACAGCCAATTAGTAAGGTTTGTTACGTAAATAAAACATGCCAATTCGTTACTAGTGTAATGAAGCTCTCAGAGACACCATCTTGTTCAGTTATATATATATTTATGAATAAAGTCCGCCGACTTACTGATATTTTAACGGATAACCGCGAGTTGACTTTTCCAGCTGGGTAACTTCTGTGACTCTACGCTACGCTCCGCATGTAGTTGGTTGACTACATAGGAGTGGACACGTAGCAGTCACGGAGACAATATGTAACTTTAGCCTTCCAGGACTATAAGATCCGAGATGATGAAAATGACCCGCTCCAAGATGACGATGGCGATGACGGTTTCTTGATTCCCCCACAGCAGCCCAGAGCCCCGCTCCACGCCGGTTTTTATCCTCCCTCTCGGACCTGGCCACGCCCCTTTTCCCGAACTCTCTCTCACCTCATCTGGCCCTGTCTGTCCTTGTCTCAATTATAAATTACGACTACTTAGGTCCCATTTTTTGATTTAAAGCTTTCGTGACTGCAGCGACTCATCTTCTTGGTTCTTTCGGTAAAGTCACGTAGAAGGGAAGTAATAAATAATAAAATAATAAAAATAAAACATAATTAAATAATTCTCACGACGTTTCGGCCACAACGCAAGCAGCTGTCCTCAGGTGAAGACCAGGTCTGTCGGGGAGACAGCGTCTGAATGTCCCATCCTATCCTTATTATTAACCACGGCCACCAGGCCCCGTACTGTCCTTACACTAGTACAGCGCACTGGTGTGTTGGAGAGGAAATCCACAACATTTACAATCTGAGTACGACGTTTCGCTAGTAATTAGAACTAGCTTCATCAGGCGACAGCCAGCTTTGTGGAGAAATCCTGTTTCGTTCCTTAATTAGAGGGACATATTGTGATGCCATCATTTATGAGCCCTTCTTCGGATAGCTACAGGCTTAGTGCTGCTTGGAAGCGAATCATCAAATAATACATTGTTTAAATGCATGCCTATACAGGAAACCATACATCAACGGGGATTACCTGTGTAGTGACACAAATAAGGTCACTGCACTGTTAGCACCAGCCACTAATTCGGGAGTGCCGCTAAGCGCCGGGAACCTCCATAGGAGCCTTGAGGGACACGTGGCCGGGAGCCGGGAGCTCCTGACTTGATACCGCAGCAGGGGGCGTGGCCGAGGGCAGATCGGGGACAAGAAAGGGGGAGCCCCGAGAGGGATCGGGGCTCGTTTGTGGGGATCAACTTGAGAAGTCGTCGCTCTTCGCTCCTCGTTCGCCGTGAAGTCTTCTCTGGGGATCGTGGGTCAGGCAGCGTGTGTGCTGACTGGCCCGTTGGTTCAGTTAACTCGCACGCACACAGCGAACAGGATAGCCACACCTAGCCATAGAACTCGGAGTGTTGGTTGTTTATTAAACGTGTTGCCTCCAAGTATAGTGTGTGCGCGCCTTTGTATTTCACACTACAGCTGTACGCAGACAATAACAGGTACTGCTATTTTATTGCACGCAAACAACAGGAGGTACAAGCATAATGTGCATGCATAATGGACGTTGATTACCATGATATAGTTATTATTTTTATTATTTTATTTTGTATTATTTGATCTGTCTACGTGGCTGTACCGAAAGACCCAAATAATATGTTGATTACCATATTAATAATTGTTATTTATATAAATGTATTAACCCCCCCTCTTCGCACATGAAGGGCTCACAAGTGATGACATCACATCTGCCTCCCTCTAAGGAACAAAACAGGATTTCTCCACAAATCTGGCTATCGCCTGATGAAGCTAGTGGCAATTACTGGCAAAACGTCGTACTCAAATTGTAAATGTGGATTTGCTCTCCAATACACCGGTGTGCTGTACTAGTAATGAATTGGAACGTTCTGTTTACGTGAAAAACCTTACTAATTGGCTATGTCGGGTAGTGGCGGGTTTACCGACACACATTTAAGTGATCTAACCCAAAAAAATATATGGATGATATTGGTCGCGAAAGCCAAGGGGTAAAATTAAACACAAACAGCGGTTTTAAAGAAATTATCTCTTGTATTACCTTACTCAGTTAAAAGACATGTTAACTTTATTACAACGTTGACTTTGCTGTTTGTTGCCGTTTACTTAACGTTTTAGATCTCTGCCTGTGCTTAGAAGCAGTGTATATATTGATATATAAAAGATAATTTATATCGGTATGATGGTAATGTTCATGGTCTCTCCAGGAACTCTCCGACTTTCAAATCTTTCGAGGAGCGAGTGGGAAGCACCGTGACCGGCTTGAAGGTGAGCCCACGTCATATGGCCACGTGCACATTGTTTCACGAGAGTCGCATTTCTTTGCTCCGTCAGTACGAGATGCACAACAATGTCATGGCTTGTTGTCTCGTTGCTCTGTATGCTGCGTGCGCACAGACCCGTGTTTCCACGCGCCGATCCGGCAGTTTCGAAGAAGTTCTGAGCTCCACGGCCAGTGCCAGTGCCAAGCCTGACCCTGAAGAGAAAGTCCCACTGTGAGGCGTGCATGGCTCTACAAAAACAAAGCTCGTGCTTATTCACATACGTACGCAAATACTTGCTCAACGTGACACACCTACGCTCGTGTTCCAACATACACGAGTACGGTATACGCGCATATGCCCCCTTACATGCCTGCATGGAAATCGCAAGTGCCAAAGTCGGTGTGGATCAACGAGTGCCACCGTGAGAACACCCCACAGATGCACACACACGTTCACTCCTGCCGCCGGGCACGCTTGGTGACAAACAGATGGGAGTCCAGGCAAATGGTCTCCTCGCATCAGCGTGAGACATGGCTCGTGTAAACTCTATTCAAGTGGTAACCTGTAGCCACCCGTGCCTTGCCGCAACTCACCTGAGCTCTCTGTGCCGTGCGGCTGCCATCACTCGCAAAACGGCGGCAGAGTATGAGACCGTGATGTGCATGCACCAGTATAGTTGCCATATTGCTGTGCAGAATATGCCACGTGCTTCTTTTCAAAGTACCTTTCAGAAATTGCCATATGATCTACATAAGACGGTTATTTTCTTCAAATGCATGCACATTGAAATGAATACCCATCGCAAATGCCTGTCACTGTAGTATGTTGTATTAACGTTTGATAGCCTCATGTGCATGAAGCTTAAGTGGAAAATGTATTTTACGTATTTTCGTTTCTGAACAGGTTTCCAATGGATTAAACACTTTCTGGCTTGCTTGAAATCTAAAAGCGATTAACTTTGAGCTATTTGCAGCTTTACGTTAGAATGGTGGGTGTGTGCACCAGCTCGATTGCCAGCTCGGACGCCGTTGAGACTAAAGACGCTGTTTTGCATTTCAACACTGGCGACGCTGTTACTGTCGTGGGTTTTATCAATACGAGGATGGTTGGAGGCGACGAAGTTAAACATATTCCTGATAAATTTCTGGGGCTGGTTGCATAAAATATCTGATGTTATTTTCTTTCCACTCATACCTCTTTCGTTGCCAAACTAAAGGAAACATCTAAGCAAGTGTTTTTATGTGACCAGCCCCATTTTCCAGACTTCCAAAGTCCGTTATGTAACGCAGGTGCGGCTGTCCAGTAGGTTCCGCAGTTGATGCTGCACGATCTGTTGGTGTCTTGCATCTCATAAGCTCGGCTCGTGTGAATGGGCTGTGTGTGGAAGCACTGATCTCCCTCCCCACTGTGTGTTGCGACGTGTGTGCGTCGCCAGTTTGTACTTGGGTGCATTTAGCGACCATTTTATTAGCACTGTGGGAGGTAAACCCCTTTTTATCTAAGAACGTACATCCGTGTCAAGTTAATGTGGCGAGGGGTAGGGCCCTGTAGAGTGTGTGAACTCGGTGCCTTGTTCGGTTTCGATATTTGCCAAAGGCCAGGGTGACCCCATTGGAGTCTGTGGTTCGGCGTGCAGATTGTGCCTTAGCTGTGCTGTACAGGTTGTTGTATTGTGGCCCGTGTCCACGTCATCTCCACAGCCTGCACGTGTTGTCTTCCCATCGCTGGGCTTCACTTCAGAAAATGTTACGCGGCTGGGAAGCAACAAAGAGCATTATTAGAGTCTATGAAATAAATATTGAGCTTCAAGCTGTCTGCGCATGGCTTTTCGTCTCAAAACCTTTATTCTGCACGTACAGAGCTTTAAACGTGAATGTGTTGTGATGTACGGTTCTGTACACTGCACCACTGTGCAGGACCGACTTGATCTCCGGAGGTGATGGGGGTTGAGATACCACCCGGCTCGGGGTATCCCCTCACAGTACTGTGCTAGCCCAGCAGGGGGAACAGCTCACAGGCCACGGGTACACTTGTGGAGACGGACGAATTCGCCTTTCTCGAGAAAGGTCCAGAAAATAATGAATGGCATCCTGGTGTCTGACTCTGCTCTTAAAATTGTCCGTCCTGTCTTCATACTTCCTACCCTTGACATTGACACCCCCCTCACCTTGTCCCAATGAACAACATTTTTTTACCTCGGGGTTTTCTCCCATCCTATATCCTCTGCCCACTAATTTAATCTGCCACTATCCACTTGCTCTGGCTTTATTACTCGATGCCAGCCTCAGTTTCATCTGAGACCATTCCTTTAGCTCAATGATGCTGCTGATCTTCTTGGTTCTTTCGGTAAAGTCACGTAGAATGGAAATAATAAAAATAAAACATAAAATAATTCTCACGACGTCTCGGCCACAACGCAAGAAGCCGTCCTCAGGTGGAGAACAGGTCTGTCGAGAAGACAGTCTGAAATGAAGATGAATCCCTGCAGTCACGAAAGCTATAAATCGAAAAAGATGCTGCTGATGTCCCTCCCATCCTGAAAAAGGACCCAAATTGGACACCAAATATCACAAAAATGTGCACCCTATCTCAAACCTCCCTCTTATTGGAAAGCCCTAGAAAGGGTAATGAACTACAATCTCTGTAAACCGCTTTGCTCTGTATGGTCTCCCTGACCCAGCACAATCTGTTGAGACTGTTCCTGCGTGTGATAAATTGACCGTAGATAAATAACGCTCCTAGTTCTAGATATTTCTGATGCTTTTGAAACCATATACCATTATATCTGCCTCCAGTGCCTCCAGGAATATGGTATGCAAAGGAGCATGGAGAAATTCGTACTTTTCAGCCTTCGTTTAATTTACAATGAGAGACAAAGAGAGGAACACATGGGTGGGCGTACGCAGTTGAAAGGCATAATTCAAACGTATGAAAAGCGGCCTTTGGTAGGGCATGTCGCTACAAGGAATAATGGTCGATGGTGAAGAATAATCGTGGCGTGGCAGTCAGGGAAGATATGACCCGAGGAGATGGAGTGATGAAATCAGCTTGTGCTGGGGCTAGGTGGATTATGAAATCGCATGTTTTTGTCATGTTATTTTCTTTGTTGTTTTCCAACCATTTCTTTCTCTCGTGTTCCTGATTGCATCATTAATTTATGAGCCGTAGCAAATTGGTCGGCGCATTTCGATATGTACCTCACGCCTGTCGATTCCAGGCCACTGACATCCGTGGTGATATCTGAACCGCTCCTATGCGCTGACCAGCGTGGTGGCGAATGGTCAAACAAGTCCCATCAATGATATGGCGTGGGGAGGCCTTTATACAGCAGTGCATTGACAAAGTGATGATTATGTTTATGTTACCTTGAATATTTACAATACCTTTCGTCAATTCAAATAGCATTTTAATTGATCATTTTCATTGACCTTGTTATCTTTGGTATTCCTAAGTTCAATTTTTAAAACGATTACACATTTGGGCCCATACGTTTTGGAGGATGGAGTGGGGCATGATTGGAAATTTACGTTTTTTTACGTCAGCTTTCTTGACCTAGATCATTGCTATAGTTTAATAAACTTACGTAGTAATTCACGAGCAGCTATAAATGTGAAACAAAGTCTGTCAGATATTTTTGAAATGGTAAAACTAACTGCACACTACAAAATACATATACAAAATACATATACATGTATTTTGTAGAATGAAGTCGTTGCTTAAGTTGCACCACCAGAGTTGTATCCGCTTTGTCCAGCGGTGAAGCGACCATGGCTCCGTCCAGCGGTGGAGGGAACAACCTCCTCGACAGGAATTAAATTGGACGTTGGCCTAAACGGGGCCTGAGTTCTGTGTGCCTGGGCTGTGCTGTTGTGCGCACTGCGCAGCGCGTGTGTCAGTAGAGGCGATGTTTCGCTAGTGGGGAGCGGTGGCGCAATGGTTAGCGCCCTGCACTTCAAACTCGGCCTACCCAAGTTCAATTCCCGCTCATGGCCAACACAGTGACGATGCTCTGAATCGGTCCTAGACCTTCGCTAGGTCGGCTCAGCCTGAAGTGAGTACCTGGTGAGATGTGTGACCATCGCCACTAGGGAGACAAAGGCGGCTGAGCGTGGTGTTGGCATTAACAGCACTTCCCCCAAAAGCATGGGCAATGCTATATACGATGGGTCCTTGCCTCTGCTCTTATTCCGTGTGAGCTGTGCTTTTCCTGCTTTGCACGAGCGCGGGCGCTGCTGTGTGCGCTGCGTGTGAGTCGGTGGAGGCGCTGTTTGGCTGCGAGAGCTGCGAGGGGTCTGCGTGAGCTGCGAGGGGTCTGCGTGTGAGTCGGTGGAGGCGCTGTTTGGCTGCGAGAGCTGTGTGTGCTGTTTGGAGCTCTGTGTTGGATCTGTATCAGTGGAGGCGCTGTCTGCCAGAGGGCCGCTCTCGGCGGCTTTGCTCGATGGCGCGGCCGGCCTCCCGTCCCGGGGAATCCGCGTCTCGGCCGGGCCGCCACTGCGGCGCCGCCCGGGGCCACGCGGGGATCGCGTCCTGAGAGGCGGCGGCGGCGGCGCGGATATGGAGCCTCCGCTTGGGCCCACGGGGCCGCAACGCCCTCCCGGGGTCCCGGACCTCAGCCATCTCACGGAGGAGGAGCGCAACATCATCATGGCCGTGGTTGCGCGACAGCGAGACGAGGAGGAGAAGGAGCAACAAATGCTGAGGTGAGGGAGGGAGTGATGACAACCAGAGAGACGCGGCCGCCATGTTCCTGTGCTGCTGCTGCGAGGAGGAGGAGGAGGGAGGAGGCCGCTGCTGTTGCCGCTGCCCCGTAGGCCCCGTAGGCCCCGAGTACCCCCCCCCCACCCCCCGCCCAGACGAGGCCGTTTCCCTGCGCTGTGGCAAGGGGGCTCGGCTGGGGGCTCCATGGCCGCCGGGGCCCTAACGGGGGGGGGGTTTCTGCGAGGCGCGTGGCTCTAATTGTGATGTATTATTTGTCTCTGTTTTATCAGACCTCGTTGCTCTAGTATTTTGTGCTTTTATTGTTTGCTATTGTGGCTATTTCGTGTCGTGTTATTTGCCGCTGATGCCCCCACCCCCCCCCCCGCGTTGTGTTGATTCGCGCGGCTGCTGAAGCCGCTGGACAGCTCCACGCGCACCACGTGACCACGGGGCTGTGGGCTGTGAGCCACAGCGGCGTCAGAGAGAGGGGGGCATAGAATCAGTCAGGGGGGCTAGGGTCAATAACTGGATTCGGGGGGGGGGCGGTGTGGGGATGATAGAGGGGGACCAGGGTCAGAGGGGGCTTGGGGGGGGGGGTTTGGAGGAACTTGAGATGATTTGAGAACTCGGCAACACAGAGCTCATGTGTGACGGAGTATCGGTAATCAGTCACCAGTACAGTAATCAGTACATACCTGGGATTGAGGTAGACATGTTTGCTGTTGCTGGTTGACCAGGAGGTGGCACACGACTCGCCACAGCCATAGCGAGGGGTATACTGGATGTGGCGTGCAGGGGCGGAATTATTTTACGGGTCTCCTACCCAGAAAAAGTCGACTCAAATGAACCCCTCGGTAAGTAGCACTCGTCACCCATTGCTGGCAGTGCTGGGTGTGGAGTCTCACTTGGTGGTGGCTTAGGGCGTACGTAGGTGCAGGAGGAGTGGGCGGGGTGGACAATTCGAGTAGACAAGTTCCACAGAGCAGCACGTGAGGTGCGGTGCATCGCAATTCACAAGCAGTCACATTATGGTCACCACAGCGATTGTCATCGAAAGCTTCACACCGTTGGCGATTTGTGCACGTAGGTTTTGCTGACATTTGTGCGATTGAGGGTGGGGGGAGGGATGCGGTGCAGAAGGTATTTACGTCCCCCATGGACACGTAGATGCGGAAGAACGACGATGGCCCAATTAAGCACCGCGAACATTGCGTACAAATTGAGCATCAACGAGGAGCGTGCATTTCCTCGATGTGGTTATCTTTGCAAAGACGGTGGAGTTTATATCAAAAAGGCAGCGGTTCTCCGGTCACTGTCCCCGTGAAGTGCCCCCCGTGCCCGGGTGGCCGTGCCCGGGTCCCCGTGCCCGGGTGCCCGTGCCCGGGTGCCCGTGCCCGGGTCCCCGTGCCCGGATGCCCGGGTGCCCGTGCCCAGGTCCCCGTGCCCGGGTGCCCGGGTGCCCGTGCCCGGGTGCCCGGGTGCCCGGGTGCCCGGGTGCCCGGGTGCCCGGGTGCCCGGGTGCGCGTGTGCAGCTCAGCCACCGGGTGGCGCTCGAAACCGCTCAGAGCCGCCTCTCCCGCGCGGTGTTCGGAGCCTGGAGCGGGAGCTTCCTATCGCACTCTGTCACCCCTCGTCACTCATCACTCTCTCATCGTCACTGTCCTCGTCGGGTTAACTCTGTGGGTGCTTTGCGCGGATCTGAGCGCGAGTTTCTGTGAAGCCGTGATCGCCCCCATGCTAATTGGAGCCGCGTGGGATTGCTCTCCTCGGGCACAGTCAGATTCCCTCGAACATTAGGGGTCGCGCAGCCTGGCTTCGAGCACAAGGCTCCAGTGAAAAACACTGCCGCCGCCGCCAACCACCAATAGCTTGGGGGGCGCGGGGCTCAAGCTGTGGCGAGTGCAACGGCTGGCGCCGGAGGCAGACGCTGACACAGCAGGGCCGGGCTCGGTGTGGTGAGTGGCGCTAACCCCCCTCCGCCCCACTGCACCTCCCCTCTTCACTCCCCACATCGCTCCCCCACACTTCACCGCCCCATCACTTCACTTCCCACTTAACTCCCTCCTCCACTCCCCTTCACTATGTATTTGAACTTCTTTCGCACCGTACGTCACCAACCCCTTCATCCCCCCCCCCCCCTTTAAATCCCCCCTTCACCCCCCCACATCACTCACCCCTGAACCCCCCTCCCCTTCACGGCGAACACCAGTGACGATTATATGAATCGGTCCTGGATCTCCCCTAGATCGACTCAGCCTCAAGTGAGTACCTGGCGCGATGTGTAAACATCGCCACTGGGGAGACAAAAGCGGCCTGGCTTGGTGCTGGCCACCCACTCTCTCGTGTGCCGTTCCAGCCTTCATAGGTGATGCTCGCTCACAGCACTTGCCCCCACAGTCTGTTAAGGATATATGGGGGATCTTTGTCGTTTTGTCTGTATTTGTGTTAAAGCTGGAGCGGGATCAATAGATGCAATGAAGCGAGATGGTGCTGTGATCAAGCATTGATGTTTTTGGGTTCACGTTTCACTATCATGTTTATGATTATTCGGTTTTAATCCCACGGCGTACAGTCTGCAAGGTAACCCTCGCACGCGCCACTTCGTGATGAACTCGGGCGTGGGCATGGAATGTCACCACCCGTGTTCAAGCCACGAGCACCAAAACGATTCAAAGTCCAATTCGGTTCTCGTGAGAGCCAATAGCGGGCGAATGCCTTTTCGTTATCATTGACGATACTTATCCATCACGGCAACAGTCAATCTTCTTCTTATATATAAAAAGTCTCCGCGTGCTCGTGCTTGCGGGGGATTTGGCTCTCGGACGGTGGGCTTCATGGAGAAATTTTTTTGACAGGCGGCACGCCCTAAGCCCCGCGGTGGGAATAGGCTATTCCGTTTTCCCATCCGTAAACTTTAAAGTAGTTTAATTAACACTTTTGTGCCGTTTCTATTATTCATTATTTACTTATTGCGCGACATCGACCGTACCAACTGACGACAATTGCGTGGGGGGGGCGGACCCTGCCAAGTGCTGCGCGTTCACTCGAGCTCACGGGGGACATTTTCTTTTACGCGTTTTACAGCCAACACATACACACATCACGCTGCAAATATATTTCTTCACAGTGTCATGTCCTCTTCGCTCCCCCTAACACGATGCGTCCAGTTTATAGTACAGACTACGTAGATAATATATATTTTACTGCTTACATACCATTATTCTTGCACGGCCGGGGGATGCTGCGGGGGGGGGGGGGGGGTAGCGGCCCAGTCCCTAGCCTGCCAACGTGCCAACTCCGCCGCCTCGCCAATGTAGGCCAGGACGGGGGCTACGCATGGCACAAGGCCTCAACATGCCTATGGTAAGTACAAAGTTCCTTGCTTCTTACGCTAACAACTCAAGTCTATTGTTTACTATTGTTAACACACATTAGTTGACAAACATTACAATAATTATGTTTGTGTACACAAAACTCTTTTTGGGTTGCTCAATTTCCACTTTTTTTGCTACGCTTTTATGACGTTGCCACGGTCTACTGCCAGCCTGTGATTTCTGCTTATTTCTTCAATGCATTTCTATTGTTTCCATCGCTCACGTCATGTTATTTACTCATACGTAGTACTGCGATACTGATAGCTGTGCCATCATCGGGGATTGCTGTGCCCGTCGATGTGTGTTAGTCCATGTGTGCGTCTTTGAGTCCATACGTTTATGCGTGTGCAGCCATGCGTGTCTTTAACTCCATGTGGGTGTCTGTCTTTTTCGAACGGACAACGCCCCATGTGTGTGTGTACATCAAAGTGTTTATGTGTGTGTGTTAGTCCATGTGTGTGTGTCAGTCGATCTGTGTGCGTGTACTTCGATGTGTGTGTGTCAGTCCACATGTGTGTGTAAGTCTATACATGTGTGTGTCACTCGATGTATGTGTGTAAGCCAATGCGTCTGTGTGTGAGTTCATATGTGTGTTAATCCATGTTTGTGTATCTAAAGTAGATATCTGTGTGTCACAGTCCATATGTGTGTGTAGGGCTATGTGTGTGTCAGTCTATGTATGTGTAAGTTCATGTGTGTGTGTCTTAGTCCATATGTGTGTGTGTAAGTACATATGTGTGTTTACGTCAATGTGTGTTTGAGTCCACGTATTGCTGTGTGTGTGAGTCGCTGTATGTTTGCACGTCCATATATGTGTGTGCAACTCCATGTGTGTATATCTCAAGTGGATGTCTGTGTGACAGTCCACATGTGTATGTGTGTGTACGGCAATGTGTGTGTCACTCTATGTATGTGTGTGTGTCGCTGTATGTGTGCACGTCCATATATGTGTGTGCAACTCCATGTGTGCGTATCTCAAGTGCATGGCTATGTGTGTGTGAGTCCATATGTGTGTGTGTCTGTAAGTCGATGTGTTTGTGTGTGTCAGTCCATATGTGTGTGTGTGTGTTTCTCAGTCCATGTGCGTGTATGTTAGTCGCTATGTGTGCATGCCTCCATGTTAGTCAGTGTAACTCCATTTCTTTGCGTGTCTGTAGGTCCATATGTGCATCTTAGTCCATGCGTGTGCTTTATTGACCTGCTCAAGGCCTATGATACCATCAGTAGGCCTGGCCTCTGGGTTGCTCTTCGTGCTTTCCGAGTCCTGAACCCACTCATCACCATCCTTAATGACCTTCATGATGGTGAGCGGCCCCGCGTCTTAACTACGTGGCCGTGAGTCAGAGCCATTCCCTTTACATCTTGGGGTGCAACAGGGATGTCCTCTGGCTCCCACATTGGACCACGTAGTTCGTCGAGCCTTCAATGCCTGTACTGGAAGAATTCCCATCTGCTACAGATGCAATGGGAGGCTGATCGATGCCCTGGTGCGGTCAAGGGATGGCTCCCTATTGCTCAACCACGTTATGTATGCCGATGATCTGCTAATGGCTGCTCACTCGGAGGAGGAGTTCGAGGTGCTGCTGCTGAACCTGGAGCTTGCCACCAACAGGTGGGGCCTTACCATCAGCCCAAACAAAACTAAGCACCTGCCTGCCTATTTTGTACCATCGGACACTCCACCACCACAACTCCCAATTGGTGATGGGGCAGTTGTCGAGACAGTGGATAGTTTCCCATACCTTGCCAGTGTGCTAATGACCGGCTCCGGTTTAACAGCAAAGGTCTCACTCCAAATCAGTCGAGCTGCAGTATCTTTTCATTGGCTGCGTAACGATGTGTGGAACCTACCTGGTCTATCACTCCGTACGAAGCTTCAGGTCTTCTCGGCCACGGTCATTCCCTCCCTTCTCTGCGCTTGTGAAACTTGGACCCCCATAATGGAACATCTTCGCCGGTTAGAAACATTTAAGATGGCCTGCCTACGATCCATCCTGAGTTTAACCAGGTTGCATTGTGTGAGGAGCTCACAAATCCTTTAAAGATGTGGACAAAGTCCCATTGGTGACCTCCGGTAGGCAAGGCTGCATTGCCTGAGTCATGTAGCCCGCATGGCCAGCCACCGCATGCCTAAACAGCTTTTGTTCCGCCGGATCGAGGGGGCTAGACGGGCGCGGCACGGGCTGGAGAAGACATGGAGTGATGTGCTACAGGAGGACGTGGAGCTGAGTGGACTTGCCGATGACTGGTACCAGCGGTGTCAAGATCGGCCACTATGGAGGAGGCTCCTGAAGGACGCTACTGGCCAGTTGGAGGCAGTCACCCTCCAACAACAACGGAGGGCGGAGGAGCGACGCTCACAACAACGAGCGGAGCGCCGGGTGGCTAAAGCACAGAAAGTTGCCACAGTAGGGGGCACAGGTGGTGCATCAGCCAGTCGTCTCAGTCAGTCGACCTGTGCCATCTGGGTTTGCCCCGTGACCTCTTGCCAGCGGGCGTTCGACACTTCACGTGGCCTCAAGGTGCACATAGCCTGGCACAAGCGTTGTTGTGACGTCACCGCCACTTAGTGGCGAATGGCGATTGTTGTTGTTCAGTCTATGTATGTATGTGTGAGTCCATTTGTGCGTGTAACTCTATGTGTGTGTATCAATGGATTTGCGTGTGTAACTACATGTGTGTCTGCCTTTTTCGCCCGGGCAACGCCGGGTAATAACCGCTAGTACTAAATAAACGCATTCCCTCGCATCCCCTTGTAATGCAATCGGCTACTGAGCAATCGAGAGATTGTTGCGACTCCACTTTGGGCTGTAACGAGAGGTCGGCAGAGCCTCTGTGTCCTCCGCTCGAGTTCAGTGTCCCACGATGCGCTGCCGCTGCCATCTCGCCAGTGCCGCGTTGGGTGAGGGCATCACTCATCTACAATGTTTACTGCATTTAGTAAAATGTTTCACTGGGAGAATCTCGTGAAATGGAAAAAGGGCATCCAAAAAGGGCATCCAGGGTGGTCAGGTGATACGTTCTTCGAAGACACTGGTGGAACCATCAACCGCATTAAAACATCAACAGGCTGATGCGCATATCTCATTTATCATTGTAAAATTAAAGACACAATACAGAGTACGATTGTGGCCATGCAACTCAAACTGTGGACCATATCGTAAACCACTGTCACCTGTGCTTCTTTAACGGAGAAGGAGGAGCAGAACGAGGACACGAATTTTCTCTCCACTGAAGCCCTCTCATCGTGGGCGGCATATCTGAACATTGGCACGTATGCATTTATGCTGAACTTCTTTCACACGGTACGTAGACAATCGTGCTAATCTGAAGTGCGGGGGAAGGCTAACAAGCTGAACACAAAAGGCATTTAAAAATAAATGAGTTTTCAATCCAGATTTAAAAGTGCATAGCTTCAGTGGCTTCCTAATATCGGAAAGAAGACCATTCCAGACGGCCGCAGAAGCGCAATAATAGAACAGTGACACACACCGAGCAAACACATAATTATGTGATTACAGACATTTTAAAATCTTCACCTCTTACATTCATATTTTGTAACATACATGATTACAAACATTTTAAAATCTCCACCTCATATATTCATACTTTGTAACATAAATGCACAGTCTCAAGAAAATGAGCAGTAGGAGCAACAGTGGGAGAAGAATTCTTGCGTGATGAGGCGGGATTCAAACTTCCTTCCCGTGTCTAATCCTCACAACGGCGTGGGAGTGACAGGTCGTGTGGTTTGTTCTGGATATCAGAATGAAGATGCTTTGGGTTACATTTTGGATTGTTTTCGTATTTTCAAATTGTATTCATATGATCACAATTTAATAATTCTCATTGTCCGTTACGTGTAGCCACCTGAGGTGCAGAAGGCTTGTCAGTAGGTCACAGGGCGAGCTGAGTGGTTAAGGATTGACGAACGAAGATGACCAGAAGATGCACCACCTGCTCTCCACACTGTGCCATCTTGCTGCGTTTTATCCACCTGGCGCTCTGCCCGGTAGCGTCCTTCACTTGCCTCCTCCAAAGAGGCCAATCTTGATGCCGCTGGTACCAATTGTCCCCAAATCCTCCTGGTGTCACAACAGTCCATCTTCTCTCAAGCTCGTCCCAGGCACACAGATTATGTTTGGTCGTGGTCGCGCAGTGATTCTCACACCTCGCTTTGCACCAAGATACCTGAGGTTGAATCCCGTCAATGTGAACATCGGTGTTGAGTGATGTTTGAACCGGTCCTACCGGCCCCCGCCCCACCCCCCTGCCCCCCCCCCCAACTCACCCACACTGGCCTGTGTGAGATACAGTTACATATGCCCCATGACTGATATGGCATGGGGAGGCCTTCACTCAGCAACGGGTTGACCATGGTTTATGATGAAATCGACGATGCGTGAGGCACGTTGAGTTGCGGATCGGCGACGAGCGGCTGGCTGACAATACAAGGGAGGTGTGCTGCGGGCTGAGCCATGTGGGCATCTCAGCCACGTGTCACGTTCGCGCGTCTGCCCCATGGCCGACACGTGTCCGTGCAGCCTGCGGCGCTTTGATGACCGGGGCGTACATTGGGCTCAACATGGGACCCCCTGCAGCGCCACCGATGCACATACTGCGATCGGGCATAAGGTGGTGATGGAAGGTGAGAGATACTGGCAGGCGGTAATAGATGGTGAGGGATGGTGATGGTGTGGGCATGTGAAAGAAGGTGTGAGTTGGCGAGAGGGAGTGAGGGTGGTGAGAGGCACGGAGGCTCTCTTGGGGTGAGTTCGCAGCTCCCTGATTTGACCACGTGACGTCTGCGCGGGTGTAAACAAATCTGGGTAAATAATTGATGGAGTTGGACACCATGAATGTTTTAGAAGCCCGGTAGTTGCTGGTGAATCAAAAATAGCTCTGATACTGTTACAGGTGTTTAAAACACGGTGACAACGGCCGGGAGGGGACATTTATTGTGTTCAGCCGTCTCATCGGTGGAGAGTAAAGAGCACTGCCACCATTGTGAACCATCGTTCGCAGCAGCAGTGTCCGAATCGCCTGTCGGCGCGAGCCGGTTCGCAGTGGCATTGCGGGAGACAGGGCAGTGGTCGCATTCCCTCCTCCCCCGACGTGCGTCCATGCGTGCGTCTCCGTATTCCCTGCACGACACAACCTGCAGGGCACCGGGTGAGGCAGACTACACGCGCTCACCACCGGGTAAGGCAAGTGAGACGCGCTCGCCAGCGGGCGAGGCAGGAGGCATCAGTGTCTTGGCGTCTGTGGACTGCAACTTGCGGCTGGGTGTCTTGTGTGGGGCTCGTACCGTATCGGCTTTTCGCGGTGTCAGTGGGAGGTTGTGGTGCAGTTCTTCGTCAGAACGGAAGGGTATCTATGTTGAACTTCTTTCACACCTTACATGAGATTGAGTGAAGTGGTAGTAGTAATAGTAATGACATGAGTAGGCGCATGCGTGTGTGTTACGAGCCAGGTGGCCACCCACTCACCCATCCACTCACCTATTTAATTCACTCACTGAACCCACTCAGCCAATCCACTCACCCAATGTACTCATCGACCCATCCATTCACCCACTCACTCACCCACCAAATCACCCACTCACTCATCAACCCACCCAACCCACTCACCGATCCAACTACTCATACATTCGCCCACTCACTCACCCACCCAATCACCCACTCACCCGTCAACTCACCTACTAACTCAATCCACTCACCCAATGTATTCACTCACCCACCCATTCACCCATTGACCCACCTACTCACCCACCAACTCACCCATCCACTCACAAACTTTAAGCGCCGCTTAAAGTTTGCGTGAAGACGCGCAATGACATTGACAGGGAGGGCATTGGGCTCGTTCCTTCGCAGAGCTGTGGCTGGCATTGCTGCAGCCACTTGCCCGCGCGTGTCTGTGCAATGAATAGTTGATGCTCTACAGATCGGGGATCGGAACACTGTAGACAGGCACAGTTGAACCTGGTAGATGGCGCCCGTAAACCTCGGCCGAGATGCGTTTATGTTGAACTTCTTTCGCACCGTACATAGTCAACGGTGACGTGCGGGGCTGAGCAGCAGACATGGCAATGGATGTAAGGGGCAGAGCGGTGGGGTCATGTGGCTGCACCGTGCAGGACTTATAGGATGGTTCAGATTCCATCTGGACAGTCCAAGAATTGTAATCTTGTGTCAGGTGGCAGGAATTGATTTGCACCGGCAGACGCTGGCAGAATGGAGAACTTCAGTGGCCACAGGCCCGCATGGGAGCGGCCCGACGGAACGGGTCACGCTATCCATGCATTTGGGGCCATGGTAGATTACTGCGCCCTCGCATAGCTTCCAAGGGGCCCCCTGGGACCAGTGGCAGTACTTACCCCTCTCCTGGGAGATCCGGGGAGACAAAGATGGTCTTTAGCCATAGGGCAATCCCTGCCTGCATCACCAAGGTGATACCCAATAGGGCAGTTCTACAGGAACAGAAGGCACATCTGAGTGCAAAATGCAGCTATGGGCTGCAGCGATTGAGAAATCCAGGGCCAGAAGACTGAAAGTGCTCAATAAAAGGGCCTGCAGCCCACTCCGAGAGGCAGATGAGCCAGGAAGACTCACTGACTTGGATTTTGACGACTGGGAGCCTGGGAATAGCCCACGTGGAGATTGCTGTCCGAGGACCTTGAAAGGGCCGTCCTGCATCTGGGAAATACAATGTTGAGCTGCATCCTCCTCTTCTATTCCTAGTTATCTTAGGTCAGATGGCAGCCACGGTGGAGATAATAATACAATTTATAACACACGCAATGTTACGGACCGAAGACGCAATTCCGAGGCGCGGAGCCGAGCTCGGTGAGAGATGGCGTCGCGTGGTTACAGGGAGACTCGGTGGTTAAATGTTGAGCTGAAGAGATGTGCCTTTAGATGGTTTTTGAATGAAGAAAATTATTGATTGTTACAGAAGTGAATAGGGGATGGCGTTCCAGAGGACAGTGGCTGTAACGGAGAAATGACGAGAAGCAATGACAGTCCTTGTCCTGGGAGTTTCAAGGAGATTCTGCGACGCATTGCGAAGGTTTCTACGATTAATTTAAGTGTGTAAGGCATCAGCAGATAACTTTGGTACGGTGGGTAGCCGGATTTTAGGGCGCGGTAGCAGAGGCAAGTGATCTTGAAGGTAATTCTGGTCAAAACCAGCCAATTAAGGGCACGAAGGATGGACACGGAGTCAGGGCGAGGGTTGCTGGGGCCGTGGACAACTCGAGCCATGTGGTTTTCGAGGCATTGCAGATTATTTTGGTTGCTTAGAGTGGACCGGACGAGGACTGAGTTGCAATAGTCGACCCATGACCCAACGATGCTGCAGGCGAGAGTATTTGCAGTGTTGGAGGTGATGAACGGACGTAGATGGCGGAGGGTCCTGAGATGGTAGTTGCAGGACTTGAAAACGAGGTTGACATGGGTGTCGAAGAAGAGAGTGGGATCCAGAGTGACGCCGAGAAATGTCAGGTGGTCTGAGAATGGAACGAAGGAACGGATGAAACGATTGAGATTCCCGAGGGGAGTGGGAGGGAAACCAGTCTTTGGCTAGTGACAATTACGTGGGCCTCGGATTTGGTAGGGTTTAGAGAGAGGTCGTGATCTTGAAACCAGTGCTGTAATGTGGTCGAGCAAGCGGAAAGACTGTCGATACCTTAGTTGCTGGGAGATTTAATGGAGGTAATGAGAAGAGTGTCGTCAGCATAGGAGTGGCAGTGGATGTCAAAACTGTCGATTAGTCGGCCAATGGGAAAGTAATATATGGAAAACAGCAGGGGGCCCAGGACTGAGCCCTGAGGTACTCCACATGTTAACGGAATTGCGTTAGAAGAAGTAGCTCCCACTTTGACGGTGAAACACATGCCGGACAGAAATGAAGAAATCCAGTTTAGTGCAGTCCCGCTGATCCCGAAGTCGGACTCGAGATGATTGATTAGGCGTTTGTGGTTCACTGTGTCAAAGGCTGAGCAAATGTCAACGCTGACAAATGAAGCTATGGTCCTATGGGCCCGGTTGCACTTCAATGTGCTCCAGTGGTGCCTGCTGGATGGGTGGGTTCTTGAGGGAGGGGGCAGCGCACGTCAACGCTCTCCCTTATCGCGAGCGGCCAGGAAGGACTTGAAGTGGTGGCTCACCTCACCACGGTTGCATGGGGCCCACCCTTTAGGCTTCTTCGAGGAGCACCTGGTTTCAGAGACGGGCAAAAGTCTGCTGGGCTGGGTAGCGTCTTGCGCAAGAATGGCTCTGCGGGTAGAGAAAAGGTGGAGCATCAACTTCCTGGAGCTAAGGGCGATGCGATTACACTGGCACCGCTTTTAAAGGTCGTGGCAGGCAAGGATCTCGTGATCAGATGCCACAAACGTGACTACAGCAGCAATAATCAGCGAGCAGGATCACCCAGGCTGGACAAGCTGAGTCATCTGCTGATGTCATGGCCAGAGGAGAACCAGGTTTGCTTGCAGGCCAAGCATCAGTCGGTGGTGGACAGTCAGATGACTGATTGGCTCAGCAGCCAGATGCATGGGAGTGGGTCGAAGCCTACGAGCAAGGCGCCCTCGGGCGACGAATCCCGATGGTCGGACCAGTTTGCCTATGAGGAGAATGCCAAGATGATCCGGTGCGCGTCTAGGTTTTGGCACCGGGAAGCCATTGCGATGGATGCAATGTCTTGCCAGTGGGTGGGACAGTTGGGGGTACAGTATGTATTTCCGCCTCCCCCCCTCATTCCAAAAGTGTTGGAAAAGGTCAGCAGGAGAACGAGCAGAGGTGGCCCTGATCGCCATGAATTGGCCCAGGATGTCATGGTACTCTAACCTCTCCTGGCCCCTGATTTTAGGAGAAGCCTGGCAGCTCCTGCAGAGAGCAGACCTGCTCCTCCAAAGGTGAGTGTGATGTCAAGGCCTCCTGGCACTGAACTTGATGGCCTGGCGATTGAGAAGGCCTAATTTAACCACTGGGGTCTAGATGTGGGTGTTCAGGATCTCCTACTAAAGTCAAGCAGGGCCCCGACATGGAGAGTGTGAAACTCACATTGGAGGTTCTTCTGGGTTTGGTGTGAGAAGGATATCAATCCGGTGGTCTGCCTTGTGGCATGTGTGGTGAGGTTAGTAACGGAGGAATTCTAGAGGAGTTTTTCCCTGGCAGTCCTGAAGGTTAGGGTATTGGCCATTTTGGCTTTTCATAATGAGGCCAAGGGAACCCCGGTTGGGAGTGACATGATAATTTCCAAGCTGTTTAGGGCCATGAAGCAGGAGAGGCCATCGGTGCGGCTTGGGGTTGTTCCCTGGAAGTTGCATTTCATGTTGAATATACTCTGTGGTCCTCTTTTAAAAGCCCTCACTGCTTGTATGGAGAGGTTCTTAATTCTGAATATGGTGTTTCTGGTGGCAATAACGTTAGCCAGAAGGGTGAGCAAGCCGCACACTGTACTGGCAGGACCCCTTCCACGTTCAAGTTCAAGTTCATTTATTAGGTATAGCCCTGTGAGCCATTCAGCTCTTGAATCGGGTGCAACCGCAACAAAAAAAAACAAAAACATGAACAAAAAACATCTTAAAGTGAATATGTGACTAAGTGCAAACAGAAAATCCAAGAAAAGACAGCAAAAATATTGCAGAAAAAACACCGTACACCAACGCTGTGTGCAAAAATCCCAGTGGGATGCAAGTCAAACAACAACAACAACCACAAGACAACTTAGATTAAGGCCATCAGTCTAACTCTGTACTACAACAAACAGACATGGCTAAACCAATACACTTTTCGAAATCACCAAAATAAAGCCATGAAAGCAATGAAAAAGCAATCATAGGAACTGTGACGGAATTTTCACAATAAATGGCATTAACAACATGTACTACCAAAACCCTGCAGCCATAGCTGGCTGCATGAGTCACTCCACAACAGCAGGAGCATCAATCGGAGTATTGTACATTTTCAATGCACCTTTAAGATCAGCACACTAAATCAAAACACAGGTCATACTTTGTAGCGATCATCCGGAGCGAAACATTTTATTTTAGGTCACTGAATAGCACTGGCAGCTAGGGGTGTACAACTCCTCTAAAGCAGTTTTGAGTGAAGATCTCATAGGTAGTGACTCAAGTTTCAATTTATTTGCAACAGCATTCCAGATCCTGGGGGCATCAATAGCAAAGGCCCTTCCTCCAGTATATGTACGGCAATAGGGAATATTAAGCTGGTAAATGAGTGTAGACCTTAGGTCAAATTTGTTCTTTGAAACAGAGACGAGATCCAGCAGGTAATCTGCAGATTTTTTTGCAAGTACATCATGAATAAATAAGATCTGGTGCACAAGCCGTCGAACATTCAGAGATGTTAAGTTTGACCCAATGTAGAGATCACAGTGGTGAGTCCTATATGGGCAGTTCAATGCAAATCTTAAGGCCGAGTGATACATTGAGTCAAGCTTCTTCAGTACAGTACTTGGGGCTGATTTATACACAATGTCACAGTAATCAAGTAGAGGCAGTATGGTAGCTTTAATCAATTCCAAACGGAACATAGGGGGGAAGCATAGAAAACCAATTTTAATTTTTGTCTTGGTAAAGTAACGAGCAGTGCTGAGGATGCCGCTTTTTTTGTTCATAAGCTTCCCCAGAATACCGTGTCAATTGAGAGGTAAGTCTCCCAGCGTTCTGCTCGCCGCAAATCAGGTCTTTAAACGAGTTCAGAACGGACCCCGTGCAGGCTCTCTCTCACTTTACATGACTCGCTCCAAAGAGTGGAGGAGGTCAGAGCAGCTCTTCATTCTCTATGAAAAGATTCCGACCATGAACACTGGACTTAATATAAGCATAAAGCTCTGTTTTCTGGCTCATCAAGGGGGGCATGTTATTGTCGACTTCTTTTGTTTGCGTGCGTGCGTGTTGTTTGCGTGCGTGTGCGTTGTTTGCGTGCGTGTGCGTTGTTTGTGTGCGTGTGCGTTGTTTGCGTGCGTGCATGTACAAGTGCGTGTGCGTTGTTTGCGTGCGTGTGCGTTGTTTGCGTGCGTGCGTGTGCGTTGTTTGCGTGCGTGCGTGTGCGTTGTTTGCGTGCGTGCATGTACAAGTGCATGCATACCCGGTGTGGTGGCAATGCCCTGCGCTCGCCATCACTCCGGCCGTCATGTCTGCTCATGCAGTGCGCAGCGTGGGTGATGCCAGGCCGTCATCGCTGTGTCTCCGTGCAGGAAGCTGCACCACCAGTTTGCGGCCTACAAGGAGTACAAGGACGAGATCAAGAAGCTTGGCGGGGAATCCTATCGGGAGGGAGAAGCTCGCGGAGCCGCAGCGGCGGCTGTGGACGGATCGGAGGGGGCCCCTGTGAAGGGGGGGGGCCCTGGCGACGGAGAGGAGGTGGAGACCCGGCGTGAGACTCCCACCTGCGGGATTTGCCACAAAACCAAGTTTGCCGACGGATGCGGCCACTGCTGCTCGTACTGCCAGACGCTGTTCTGCGCACGGTGCGGGGGCCGTGTGGCGCTGCGCTCCAGCAAGGTGAGAGGGCGGCATGGGGAGAGGGCCCCGGTGCAACCCGGGGCCCTCTCCCCATGCCACCCTCTCACCTTGCTGGCGCTGCGCTCCAGCAAGGTGAGAGGGTGGCATGGGGAGAGGGCCCCGGTGCAACCCGGCTCACACACCGTCCCGTGTGGTTTCATTTCTATCGTTCATTTCACCCTCATCTCACCATCAGCTCACCATCAGCTCACCTTTAGCTCACCACTCTCATCCTCATCTCACCCAGATATCACTAACCCTGACCCATTCTGTCTTGACCCAGAAATGCTCCTTCACATCTCGCATGGACCTCCCCCCATGGCTGTCTGTCACTTCCATGTTATGACGCCACCTTCTCGCCATGGGCCATGTTGGTGCTGTGTACAGTGGCTCTTCTTGGGGGCCTGCCTCTGTACACACAAATCGATTGCATACACACCTGTGTCGTTGTGTATCGGTCTGTAGCGTCTCAAGTTTATCATAGATATTGATTTATGCGATCAGACCCAAAAAAAACTGTATTATGGATGATAAACTTGAGACGCGACAGACCGATGCACACACTTCGATACACGTGTATGCAATTGATTTAGATCGCGTCAATAAACATTGACGCGATTTAACCCAAAAAAACCTGTGTCATGGATGATATTGGTCGTGAAAGCCGACGTTTTAAACTCAAGTTTATCGTTGTTTAACGAGATTAGAACGCAGGAGGCCTGGATGAGTCTCATTTACACTAGTGACTTCGGTCACCAAATTAGCAAAAGCATTTACATTAAGACAAAATACAGCAATGAAGTTAATTGAAATCAACTAAATAGACAGGGTATGCAGACACTGAGCATAGAGGGGTTGGGACTGGGAATCACCAGGCTGCTGTTCGCCCATTGCTGCGTCTGACGTGTGTCCCTGGATCTTCTGAGTCTCTTTTGCTGTTCCTTGTTTCTCTCCTGGCCTGCTCGGACGCCCTGCGCCGCAGGAGGACAAAGTGGTCAGCTCCTTTCCTTCCCTTTCCTGCCCCCATGCACAGCGCTGACACTGCACACACGGATGGGCTTGTGACACACTGTGACACGCAGTGACACACTGTGACACGCACGAACATGCTGTGACGCACTGTGACACGCTGTGACACGCTGTGACATGTGCTGTGACACACTGTGACACGCTGTGACACGCTGTGACATGTGCTGTGACATGTGCTGTGACACACTGTGACACGCTGTGACACACTGTGACACACTGTGACATGTGCTGTGACACACTGTTACACACTGTGACACGCTGTGACACGCTGTGACACAATGTGACACGCTGTGACACAATGTGACACGCTGTGATACGCACGAACACGCTGTGACACGCTGTGACACACTGTGACACGCACGAACACGCTGTGACGCACTGTGACACGCTGTGACACGCTGTGACACTCTGTGACATGTGCTGTGACACACTGTGACACGCTGTGACACGCCGTGACACACTGTGACACGCTGTGACATGTGCTGTGACACACTGTGACACGCTGTGACACACTGTGACACACTGTGACGTGTGCTGTGACACACTGTGACACGCTGTGACACGCTGTGACACAATGTGACACGCTGTGATACGCACGAACACGCTGTGACACGCTGTAACACACTGTGACACGTGCTGTGAAACACTGTGACATGCGCTGTGATACGTGGACACGTTGTCACACACGCCCCTATTGGGTCGCCTTATGTCTCCTGTCCCACTTTGACATGCACAGATCAATACAAGATTGCTGCGACGTCTGTTTGTGACAGCTGCCTGAACTAAGTCACCACCGCACACCTCACCACCGCACACCTCACCACCGCACACCTCACCACCGAACACCTCACCACCGCACACCTCACCACCGCACACCTCACCACCGCACACCTCACCACCGCACACCTCACCACCGCACACCTCACCACCGCACACCTCACCACCTTACACCTCACCACCGCACACCTCACCACCGCACACCTCACCACCTTATACCTCACCACCGCACACCTCACCACCGCACACCTCACCACCGCACACCTCACCACCGCACACCTCACCACCGCACACCTCACCACCGCACACCTCACCACCTTACACCTCACCACCGCACACCTCACCACCGCACACCTCACCACCGCACACCTCACCACCGCACACCTCACCACCGCACACCTCACCACCGCACACCTCACCACCGCACACATCACCACCTCACCACCGCACACACATCCGATGGCAACCCGTCCCCACGCTTGTGGCAAGCTTCTCTGTGCGTCCGAGTGCGCGTGCTGCATGAGAGACGGCTCTGGGCTGATGATGTTCGCAACACGTCTTGCTGCCAAGGGGTCTAGTGTGACACTGTGTGTATCTCTGCTAATGTCACTATGTGTGTGTGAGTCGTGTGTACCGGTGTCACTGTGTGCGCCTAAGTCGTGTGCACCGATGGTCGTTGCGCTGGGGAGTGGACGACGAGATTAGCGTCACATTAGAGGAGAAATCCGCTTTGAGCCGGAGCCGTGGAGGGGGGGAGCAGCGTGGCCCCAAGCGCAGCCTGTGCACAGCTAGGCAGTGCGACGCACTCCGCACCGCGCTCACTCCTCTCCAGCAGGTGAGCAGGCACGTGTGGGCAGGTGAGCCACGGAGAGAGGCCTCAAAGCATCGGGGGAGGGGGGGGCACGAGTCAGGATGAGAGAATGTGAGGGGGGGAGGGAGGTGAGGGGTTGTGGGAACGGTGGTGGTCTGATAGGGGGGTGAGAGGACGGTGAAGGTTTGTTAGAGGATACATTCACGGGCTACCTGTGCCTCGCGATCATCGCTCTCGTGACTGTGGGGCGGTGGTCTCTGGCGTCGGTCTGACCGAGACCGTTTTGCAGCGGATGATGCTGGGGACGTGGTGGCAAAGACGAGCATGGCACGACTTGCAGGGCAGGGTTTAGGCAGCCCCATCTTCATCTCGGCGCAAGTTCATCCCCTGGAGATGTGTCTGTGCTTCAAGGGCTTTTCCTCTCTATCGCAGCTCCCACGACAGAAGCCAGGCGATGATGAATTCACTCCCTTCCTTGCTCGTAGTTGGTACAGCCCAGAGCGTGTGGTTAACTCCGTGCCTGGTGTGACCTAGATCGAAGCGCGCTGTGCCATGTAAGTCTTTAATCTGGCTTCATGAAGGACAAACCATTCTCTCCGCGGGCACCACGTAGGCCGTGGGCGGCGCTGCTGCGGCCCCGGTACGCGCCGCGTTAGCGAGGTACTGCGCGTGGCTCCTCTATGCGCGCGTCGGAGAGCCGTGGAGCTCGAACCCATGGCTGCACCGCGATGTAACGGCTTATGGTGATGCGTGCCGGCCGCGTGGTGTGAGCATCCACCGAGCGAAGGATCTGCGCGTGTGGCGTGCGCGCCGCCTGCGTCAAACAGCTGCCTGCAGTCACAGGTTCGCACTTGGCACGAGGGTCAGGGGGTGAACTTGGTGCTAAGTCCGTGGTTGTGTCCGGCAGTAACGTGCGGTGCTCGTGAGGTGCACATGAGGTGAATCTGTCCTGCCGTAGAAGAGCGTGCAATCCGATCCACTATGGACATGTAGCACCCGCACGTAACCGCGGCGTGTCTCGGAGCCCTGCTTAGAAATTGCATTTTTATTTGCTTCACCATTTGTTTAGTCTCAAGAGTTACGACTCTTTGGTTCTTTCGGTAAAGTCACGTGTGTCTCCGTGTTTGTGCTTTGTCTCTCTCTCAAATGTAGTTCTACTTGACGACAACTGCTTGTGTTGTAATCGAAACGTCGTATTCTATTTAATTTATTTTCTTTCTACGTGACTTTACCGAAATAACCAAAGAGTACTTCCTGCAGTCACGAACACTTCAAACCAAACGTTACTGTCACATTGAGTGTCTGCTACTGTATCTTGTGCGGCGCTGCGATATCGCTGATGAGAGGCGCTCTGTGAGAAGCCACTCGAGGTGCTGCCGGCATGGGTGGCACGCTGCTCATATCGCCACGTTCAGGGCGTCCGGTGCTGTTGTCTCGGAAGGCCGTGACGGGCAGAATAGCAAACACCCGGGCCACTCAGCAGGGCCCGTCTCCTGTCCCCGTGTGGCCGCTAGCGGCCCTCTGGCCACGGGCCGCGGCGTGTTCTGCCGTGGCGGCCAGAGACCTCCCTCGGGAGCGACGCCCTCGCGATCGCGCGGCGGGATTCGGTGATGGAATGCTTTGATCTCCGCTCCCTCAAGGAGCCACGGACACTCTTGCTTGGCGCCTCTGCCGTATCGAGGTTGTTTAGGGCTAAGCTCCTTCGCGGGCCTCTGCGTGATTTGAAATGGCAACGCCATGATCCTAGGGTCGCTCGGGGTGACGGTGCGCAATTGGTTGGCTGCTGGGTCGTGGAGTCTGACCCCATGGCTTCCTGATGAGGCCGCTTAAGAGAGCCCTGTTTCATCTGTATGGGGATTGAGTGTTGTCGCCCTCACAAGTGTGGGATTTCTCCGAGTTCTCCGGTTTCCATCCAACATTTAGCAATATCAAATGTCCAAATATAGGACCGCAGAGCTTGGCAATTATTGGCACCGGTTCTGGCTACTTTCCCACTTTGCTGTGGTTTCCCACATCTCCGTCTGAGAGTGGATGGAAACTGTGCGTTGCAGAGTTTAAATAATGGATCTGTGGAAGTGTGGTGTGAGGGAGGCCACACGGTCGCCGGCTCGGTGTGACTGCAGACGATCGTAACAGTGAACAAGTACAGTTGGGTACGCTTGGTATCCGAGACATTCTTATAGCACAGGGCCATCATAAAGGCACTGCTATGCTTCACAGACGCAGTCTGCAATACACCTGTGGTAATAACCAGGGCAGCCCACCAAATTTTAACCACAAACCCCTGCCTGCAACAAGCAGCGAGCATGTTAATGCCGGGCTACGTCACCGCTCCAAATCCAAAGTTTCTGCGGGGTGTGCAATTACAGTGTGTGGCACACGTGTGGATTTCTGCCGAGCGCTGCGCGCTGATTGGTTGTGAGTTGATATGCGGCATTGGGAATATTGCAGCAGTCGGAGATTAGGGTAATGCTCTTACCGTGCTCCATTGCGAGGGGAGCCGGGCTGGCCGAGCCATTGTTGCATGCCGCACGCTGACAGTAAAAAGGGTTAGGGTCAGTGAATGGGATAGGGTTATGGCCTTAGTTCTGTCGGCGTTGGTTACACAGCTGTTCTACCTATGCTCCTCATGCTGCCCCTCTCCGCTGTGAACGTGTGTGTTTACGTTTCTACGTGTGGGTGTGCCCTTGCATCTGGGTAACCTGGGCGTGCGTGCGTGCGTGCGAAACCTGGGCACAGGTGATCTGGGTCTGCAACCTTTGCCGCAAGCAGCAGGAGCTCCTCACCAAGTCAGGCGCCTGGTTCTTTGGGCCGGCGGCCGGCCCCAGCGAAGGGCCGGGTGCGGAAGAGCAGAGCGACCCTGGGGCGGCCCTCGGACGTGAGCGCAAGGTCCGGGGTGGCCGCGGCGGAAATCACGAGGCGGACGGAGGGGAAACCGCCTCACGGGGTAGGCGGGGCCGCGACGGGAAGACGCAGCTGGCGCAGCCCGGACGGGCACGGGGGAACGGCAGGAAGGGATGTCGCTCACCGCCCCGCGGCACCACGGACAGCGGCTCCACCCGGCCAGAGCTACCGGCCGTCCATGGGTGGGCGGCCCAGCGTGGTTGCGCACCCCACCCGCTTCATGTCAGCCCCCGCGTTGGACGGGCAGTTGAGCGGTTGGCCCTTGCCCACGATTAGCACGAGATTCGCCGGTCAGGGTGATGAAAAACGTAATTGTATCAGTGGCTCGGCGTCGCGGTGCTCCTCCTGGTTCTGACATCGCTCTTTGCGTTCCCGTGTTCCCCCCTTGCTCGTGTTTCTGGCTGCGCGGCGACGCCGGCGGAGCAGCTCGCCGGTCATGAATAACCACAGGTGAGTTTGGCCGCCCGGCCGGTCCCCCGCCACGCTCGTCGCACCACCCCCCACGCTGGCCCGGCGCGCCCATGACCCCATGACCCCACGTGCGTGCGTGCCAGGAGTCGAGGCCCGGCCGTCCCATCGGAGTGCCCGGAGGGGGTCACTGGCCGGCGGCCTCCGGGAGTGATGGGACGTGGAACGGACGGCTGCCTGCGGACGGGAGGGGGCGACGGGCCTCCCAGTGCCACCGATCCACGGCTACCTTACCGCTATGCCGGCGAGGCGGCGTGCGGGCCGCTCCGAGGTGGCCGCGCCGACGATGCCGAGATGCAGGCCCGTTACCGCAGTGACCCCAATCTGGCACGCCACCCGGCGAAGCCGCAGCCGTACGAGCGGCAGATGCGCATCCACGCGGAGGCCTCCCGCGCTCGGCACGAGCGGCGGCACAGCGACGTGGCGCTGCCGGTCACCGAGGCGGACGAGACGGCGTACCCGGGGCCCGTCGCCGGCCGTGCCGACCGCCCGCGGCACCGGCGGGCCCTCGTGCCGCCTGCCGAACCCGGGGTACCGGACGCCCCCCGCCTGTTCCGGGGCATCCGGCGCGGCCCCGTGTCCCCGGGCCGGTGCCCGGACGCCCGCGGCCACGGGGCCCGCGGACCCTGTCGACGCCGGGACGGTACGGACGGTGCCGCGGTGGCGTGGAACGACTCGCTGGGCTCGGATCGGTCGGATGGCATGCGATGCGTGCAGCAGCAGCAGAAAGCGCTCGAGGTGAAGAAATCTCGGCACCGCTCTACCAGCAGTACCGAAGAGTCGACGCCAGAGTACAGCAGCTGCCCCGACGAGGAGGAGGGCGAGAGCGAGGGCGCCGGCGACACGGGTAGGTGCCGGGTGCGGCGGCGGTGTGGGCTCCGCTGTGAGGCCGGGCGGGGCGCTGCCATCGCCGGGGAAGCAGAACTCGCCACGCTGAGTGGTCGTGCCGCCCTCCGCCCTTGTCTCCCTCCAGCGGCCGCAGATCGGGACCCGTACAAGCGCGACGTGGCTCGCACGTACCCAAGTGGAGACCCCTCCCTCCTGGCGACGGTGAGGCCACCAGACCCCCGACCTTCGACAGTGGAGCGGCGAGCGGGGCCGCGGGACGACTCTGCTCGCCCGAGGGTTCCCTCCCCCCACGAACTCGTCCCTCCTCTTCAGGGCACTCGGCCTGTCGCCTCTCTCTGCTTTGAAGACTTTCCTCGAAACTTCCATTTCATCCCCTCTACTTGCTTCCTTTCTGTCCTTCTCTTGAGTAAGCGAGCCAGTGGGTGGGTGAGTCAGTGAGTGAGGGGGGGAGTCAGTGGGTGAGTGAGTGAGGGGGTGAGTTAGTGGGTGAGAGAGTGAGTGAGGGGGGTGAGTGAGTCAATGAGTGAGTGTGTCCTGTCTCTCGCACCCATTCTCACTCCTTCTCGTTGCCTCTGTGCTCTGGGATCTTACGCTGCTCACCCAAGCGGTTCCTATTCATCCCGCACTTAAGTTGTGGCCGTGATGACATTCCCGCTTGAGCACAAGTCCCTGTGCCCACAGCCCGTCACGTGGCAGCCGTCGCGCGAGGGCGACCGCCTCATCGGGCGCATCGTGCTCAACAAGCGCCTTAAGGACGGCTCTGTGCCTCGCGACTCTGGCGCCGTGCTGGGCCTCAAGGTACGGGGGGGGGGGGCGAGTCGTGTAGGGGGGGCGAAGGCGCTGTGGAACACCGTCGCTCTTGTGCAGAAGACGTGTTGGGAGCTTACTGGAGGCGTGGGTGGCTGTGAGAGCAGCGTGGCTCGTGGAGGTGTAGGTATGCGTGACGTGTGGCTGTGAGAGGCTCACTGGAGAGGTGGCTGTGCAGGTGGTGGGAGGGAAGATGACGGAGCCGGGGAAGCTGTGTGCGTTTATCACCAAGGTGAAACGTGGCAGTCTCGCAGACATCATGGGGAGGCTGCAGGCAGGTGGGTGCATTTCCCTTTGTGCGTATGTATGTTGAACTTCTTTCGCAACATAGCCAACCGTGCTAATCGAAGGTTACGAGTGTGTGCGAGACTGTCATCTCCGGTATAGACTTTTCGTCTTGCTACCGTGGGCGCCACGGCGCTGAGATGTTAACTGCCCCGTCTGGTATACGGGAGGTCGTGGATTCGATCCCGACCTTGATGCCCGTATATTTGGAGTTTGCATGTCTCTCTCTCTCCCCGTGGTTACGTGGATTCTTCTCTGGGTCCTTTTTCCCTCCACATTTAGAATCAACATCACGCGTTTAGAATCTTTGGGTGCTATAAATTTCCACATGATAAGCCACTTCGTTGAGGTCACTTCTGAAAAAGAGATATATAGCTGAGTGGGTCTTACCTGGTAAGAAAAAATTGTTTAGTTTTAGTTTATTTTAGACTGTCTGGGGCAAGTGCTGTTAGCTTGCATAACACTAAGAGGTGGATGCCCAACACTACATCCGGCCTCCTTTGACTCCCCAGTGGTGATGTTTACACCGCACCAGGTACTTCCTTAAAGGCTGAATCGATTTAGGGAAGGCTCAGAATTGGTTCATACAATTTTCACTGTTATTGGGAATGAGCAGGAATCGAACTTGAGTCGCCGGATTTGAAGAACAGCGTGCTAACCGTGACACTCCCGAGGAGTGGAAAAGCATCACCCACCTCTCTCGGTGGCTTTAAGTAATGCCATTGCGGGGGAAAAAGGCTGATATTAATCAGCTGCTATGCTCATTAATCAACAATTTGGCACAGTAGGGGGCATAGGTGGTGCATCTGTCAGTCTTCCCATTCAGTCAACCCATAATACCTGGATCTGTCCCGTGACCTGACAGCCAGCCTTCGACACTTCACGTGGCCCCAAAGTCCACCAAGCCTCGCAAAAGTGCTGTGCTTACGTAACCACCATTTGCTGGCGAATGGCGGCTGTCGTTGTTGTTTGTGTACATACCGGTTTCGTCCTCATTAGGATTAGGACTCATCAGCACAGTGCAGTCATCAATCCACCTGTTCTATTTGTTTACAGCCTGAACACCAGTTCATATTGCGAAAGTGTTCTCACCTTTCGCAGGAAGTTAACGTGTGGACTTCAGAGATGGGCTGTGTGTTTAGCATTTCTTACTTCGAGATTCCACCTTGAGCTACTGTGGGCAATGGCAGAGGTTGAATTACTCTTGAAGTTGCCCGTTAAGCCTCCCACTGCATCTGCACCAGATGGAAATTCCTATGGCACAGCCATGGAAATCTTCTCGAACTACCTGGTCAAAAAAACATGTCAAATAATGTGGGAGCAAGAGTGCATCCCTGTGGCACTCCAAGGTGAATGACTCATGACTCCCAGCCAGGCAGCTCTACGCAAGCCTGCTCACCATTACAAAGATCCTTTGTTATTGTGGGCAAAGGATGAGGGATCCGGAATACATGAGGAATAACACCAAGTTCTAGCATCTTGATGGCATCGTAGGCCTTGACCAGGTCAATGAAGCGGATATGTAGGTGGTGAGAGCCAGAAAACCACACTTGGATTACAAGCGTGTGCTTCCAACCTTGCGTGTTCCATGGAGATGCAGTGGTGTCACGTGCACGTGGTTCTGTGAAGCGGGTGTGAGTGGGGCACGTGCACGTGTCCCTGCGCAGGCGATGAGGTGCTGGAGTGGAACGGGCGGCTCTTGCGGGGAGCCTCATTCGAGGAGGTCTACAATATCATCCTGCAATCCAAGCCGTCTCCACAGGTGGAACTGCTGGTAGCAAGACCACTCAGGTGGGCAGCATGCGTGTACTTGCATGCGGACTCACGCATGTACTCGCACGCTTACAATCACACGTGTACTCACAGTCTCACGTACCCACACTCATATTAGCACGGTTGGCTATGTATGGTGCGAAAGAAGTTCAACATACATATTCACTCGTACTTACTCAAAATCTCACGTACTGGCACACGCAGTTGCAGTCACACACGTATTGACACTCAGACGTGCTTGGATTTACTTCCAATCGTACTCATAGCCACACAGTTCATATCACCTCGGGTCTAGCTCTCTGATCCATACAGGAACACAGGCATCATTGGCAGCATAGAACATCCGCTCTGTAGGGCCCACTTAGTGCGAGACCCGCTGGGAAAAGTTTCCCGTGTGGGCACCTCCCCCGGGGTTCCGTGCGTGCGACCGCCGAGCACGCCGTAGTTTCTCCGAGCGGCCTTTGTCGTGGGCCCACACACACGCTCGCACACACGCTCGCACGCACTTGCTCGCACACACGCTCGCACACGCACACACACACGCTCGCACACACGCACGCGTGAGCCGTGAGACGCCAGTGGGTGCGTCGCTCGTGTGCGTAACCGCGGCCTTGGCCCCTGCCGGTACCATTACAGAGACGCTTCCAAGATCCCCGAGGTCACCCAGGTGCAGCTCGAATCCAGTGAGTGGAATTCTGTACGGCCGCCATCGTCACTTGCATGTATCTCGTGCTGACGAGTCTGCGCTCCTGTCACCGGTGCCGTGTGCTCGTGTGACGTAATGCCTTATGCGCTGATGCTTCCGGTGCCACTGTTGGTGTTGCTGCTGAGTGCTGGCGGAAGATGATGTCTTCTAATGCTGCTGCTCCAGGCTCCAGCTCTTTCGAGTCGAGCAAGATGGATCAGCTCTCCACCTCCGTTACGTCTCTCACCAGCTCGGGTCTGCTCAGGGATGCCCCGCAGATCTTGCCAGGACGTCTGTCTGTGGGTGGATGCACGCTCACTTACCTTGCTCACACATGCTCACTTAACTCGCACGCTCCCTCGCGCTCGCTTCACTCAATGCTCACACTGCATTGCTTACCTCGCTCACCCTCCCTAGCATGCTTCACACCAGCGTGGGGAGGAGGCAGCTACATTTCATTTTCATTTCATTTTATGCTTGTGTTGTCTCCATGATTTTGCTCTAGCTGAGTTACACATTCGTAATATGGAATAAAAAAAGTATATTTTTTACATTTAATATATACTTTGTCACTCACATTGTGTATTTTTTTTGTTGCCCATGCCTTGTTTGCATTGCTCATGCTGCGCACGTGCGTTTTTGTGTTGCTCACGCCGCATGTCCTTGTCTTGAGTGTCACCCTCTTTGTTGTTGCGGCTGCTGCTGCTGTGTCCCGGCGGCTCCCAGCCTCGAGTCGTGGGCAGGCGGTGGCTCGGGCCGCAGCTGCAGGTACAGTAACGGCCCGGCAGCCCCGCTCGCTTGCGCCGTGAGCGCACAGCCCAGAGCACCGCATGCCCCTGAGCACTGTACAGTAAACTCACGCGTGCCACCGCCGCCAGCACGGCCAGGAGGAGGCTGCCCGGAGGACACGTGACATGGAGGGTGGGGGCGCTACGGGCTCATCGAACCACCTCACTCTCGGTCTCACTGGAACTGGTCGCCAGGATGATGTGTGGGGCAGTGCTCTTTGTGATGTGGCATAGACGAATCTCAGGGTCGTGCTGCCTCCTCTTCATCAGACTCTAGAGTCCCGGCGAATGGAGGTAGACAGCAGAGACCCTCTATCTTGGTGTGTCTGTTTCTGTCTAACACTGTCTCTCTAACTTTGTCTCTCTTTCCCTAACTCTCCAACCCGGTTTCTCCATCCCGGTCTGTCTGACTCCATCTCTCCGACCCTGTCTCATCAACTCTTTCTTTCCTAATCAGTTGATTTTTGAACATCGCCTTGCCAGGCACACCGAGGAAAAGCTTGTGGTCCTGCATAGATGTCATATTCTGTCCGTCTGCTACAGCGGATGTAAAGAATTTAAGTAGGGCCTACTTTTCTGCTTTATTGCCCTGGTCAAGGCCTATGATACCATCGATAGGCTAGGGCTCTGGGTTGTTCTTCGTTTTTTCGGAGTCCCTGACCCAAGGACAGCCGCACGGCCAGGAGTCAGAGCCATTTCCTCTTCACTTTGGGGTGCGATGGGGATGTCATCTGGCTTCTACATTGTTGAACATATTTTTTGCCCACGTCGTTTAATAATCTTTTCATGGCTGTACTAGAGGAATTTCCATCTGGTACAGATACAATGGGAGGCTGATCGATGCCCGGGTGCGGTCAAGGCATGGCTCCCTATTGGTCAACCACGTTATGTATGCCGACGACCTGGTAATGGCGGCTCACTCAGAGGAGGAGTTGGAGGCACTGCTACTGAAACTGGAGTGTGCCACTAAGAGGTGGGGCCTTACCATCAGCCCCACCAAAACGAAGCACCTGCCTGAGTATTTTGTACCATCGGGCACTCCACCCCCACAACTCCCAATCGGTGATGGGGCAGTTATGGAGAGAGTGGAGAGTTTCCCATATCTGGCAAGTGTGCTCATGACCGGCTTCGGTTTAACAGCAGAGGTCTCACTCCGAATCAGTCGAGCGGCATTATCTTTTCATCGGTTGCGTAACGCTGTGTGGAAGCTACCTGGTCTGTCGCTCCGCACGAAGCTTTGGGTCTTCTCGGCCACAGTCATTCCCTCCCTTCTCTATGCTTGCTAAACGTGGACACCCCCTAATGGAACATATTTGCCAGTTAGAAACATTTAGGCAGGCCTGTCTACGATCATCCTGGGTTTAACCAGGCTGGATTTTGTGAGGAGCTCACAAATCCTCGAAATATCTGGACAAAGTCCCATCGGTGAGCTCCTCCGGCAGGCAAGGCTGCGTTGGCTGGGCCATGTAGCCCGCATGCCCAATCACCGCATGCCCAAACAGCTTTTGTTCGGCCGGTTAGAGGGGGCTAAACGGGCGCGGCATGGGCTAGAGAAGAGATGGAGTGATGTGGTACAGGAGGATGTGGAGCTGAGTGGACTTGCCGATGACTGGTACCAGCGGTGTCGAGATCGGCCTCTGTGGAGGAGGCTCGTGAAGGCCGCTACTGGGCAGTTGAAGGCAGAGGAGCGACACTCACAACAACTAGCGGAGCGCCGGGTGGCTAAAGCACAGCAAGTTGGTACAGTAGGGGGCACAGGTGGTGCATTAGCCAGTCATCTCGGTCATCTCGGTCAGTCGACCCGTGGCACCTGCTGGGTCTGCCCCGTGACCTGCCAGCAGGCGGTCGACACTTCACGTGGCCTCAAGGTGCACATAGCCTAGCACAAGCGTCGTGGTGACGTCACCGCCACTTAGTGGCGAATGGCGGTTGTTGTGTTGTTGTTGTATGATGGTGGTTTATGCTGCTGGGTGCATGTACAGGTAAAGCTGTGGTACGACAAACCGGGTGAACAGCTCATCGTCACGGTGCTGGGGGCAGCCGACCTCCCGGCTCGCGACGATGGGCGACCACGCAACCCTTACGTCAAGCTCTACTTCCTGCCCGACCGCAGGTGCGCACGCGGGGGACCTGCCGGTTGGGCACGTGCACGTACAGAGCATCTACACGCAGCCGCATATAAGGGCGTCGTACAGAAGCAGTGGGTATATTTATGTTATAAAGAGAAAGAGGCTGTCAGCCATAGGCAGAGGAGTAGAGGGAGGCCTGGAGCCCAGAGTTTAAGCAGTGGCAGGCAGTCGACAGCACGGATTCCTGGGGTAAAGGAGTTCGAGAATACGGTTGCATCAGAGGGGAATTAGCGGCCTCCCACTGGGCGGAAATTGACTGGGGACAAGAGACCTTTGTGTTCCTGGAGCAGAGAGGGTGGAGGGGAGTAGAGTCAGACGAGAGGGGAGAGGTGGACAGGAGCGAGGTGTGAGCTCGTCTCTTCCTTTAATTGAGCGTGCACAGACCCTACTGGCACGTGCACACACTAACCGCGCACGTGTTCTGCTGGTGCGTGCGTCGCCGTATGGCAGCGACAAGAGCAAGCGGCGAACCAAGACGCTGCGCAAGACGCTGGAGCCGCACTGGGGCCAGACGTTCGTGTTTTGCCCCGTGCGCCGCAGCGAGTTCCGCGAGCGGATGGTGGAGGTGACGCTGTGGGACCAGGCACGCATCCACGACGAGGACAGTGACTTCCTGGGGGAGGTGGGTGTGCTGGCGTGGTTGTGCGCGCACGCGTGTATGTGCGTGTGTGTACGCACACACGCGGTAGTGCAGCGGACAGCATGTTGCGCTACAAACCCAACAGAGACCAGAGTTCGATTTTCGCTTACAGCCAACTCCCCTAGGTCGACTCAGCCTCAAATTAGTACCTGGTGTGGCGTTAAGACATCAGCACTGGGGAGACAAAGGCTTTCTGCTGGCCACCCATCCCCTTGTGTACCATGCCAGTCTTCAGAGGTGCTCCTGAACAGCACTTGCCTCAAAATTCTGTTTATACTGTATGGGCCATCTTTCACTTTGGACACGTGTGTGCATCTGAATACATATGTGTACGCCCACCTGCATAATTATAAAATGAATGGTGTAGTGCAAGCGAGTGATGTAAACTCCACAATCCTATAGCGAGGCGAGTTTGTCCATACGACAACCGCCCTTGACATCCCCATGGTGCTTGGTGGACTGGTGCGCTGCTTGTTGGCGAGGGACGCGCTGCCTCCGCTCCACCATGAGTTCAAGCTTCAAGTAAGCGGGATGAGTCTGATTTGCGAGACTGACCTGGGTCAAGCTCGTGAGGTCAGTCAGGGAGGGTGGCGGTTCCCCGGTGGGTGAGCCGGGCCAGCGGAGCGTGAGCGCACGCGATCGCTCGTGCCGCTTGTGCTGCTCGTGCCGCTGCAGATCCTGATCGAGCTGGAGACGGCGTTGCTGGACGACGAGCCGCACTGGTACAAGCTGCAGACGCACGACCTCTCCTCGCTGGCGCTGCCTGCCCAGTCACCGTACCTGCCGCGGCGCCCGCAGGCCGACCGCCGACTCACGCGTGAGGCAGCGTGTGGAGACGCGTTGACACCCAGACACCCGAACACACGCACATACTTCGTGCACACACACACAAAATATTTGTGTGGACGGTGTGTCATGCGTATGTGGACCTATGTGTGTATGTGGGGTGCGTGACGCAGCAGTTAGCACGCTTCACTACGAACCCGGCGATTCAATTCCCGCTCACGGTCAACAACAGTGACGATTATCTGATTCGGTTCAGGGCCTTCCCTAGGTCGATTCAGCCTCAAATGAGTACCTGATGTGGTGTGTAAACATCGCCACTGGGGAGAGAAATGGCGTGGTGCTGGCCAACCACCCCCTAGTGTGCAGTGCTCACCTTCAGAAGTGCATGCTGACAGCACTTGCCCCAACAGTCCGTTAAGGTTATACGGGGGATGTTTTTCTTTGTCTTTGTGTGTGCATATCACTGGAATGCAAAGGACACGTGGGGAGTAGTAGCAGAGTGGTTAGCGCACTGCACTACGAACTCGGTGGCCCGAGTTCGATTCCTGCTTATGTCCAACATCAGTAACAATGATTTGAACCGCTCCTTGGCCTCTCCCACGTGGACTCTGCCTTAAATGAGTACCTGGTATTGGGGATTATATGCCATCATCAGCACTCGGGAGACAAAGGTGGCTGGGTGTAGTGCCGGCCACCTCGAGTGGTGCCCTGTTGGCCTTCATAGGAGCTCGCTGACAGAACTTGTCCCAGGAGTCTGTTCAGACTATAGGGGGGATCTTTGTCTTTGTGCGTGACATGCACAGGGTCTCCGCGGATCGGTGAGAAGGAGGGGTCGGACTACGAGACGGACGATGGCATTGGAGCCGTGAGTCCAGGTGAGAGGCCTTTTGCTTCGGTTCCAGGGCCCGGCTCATGTCTCCACGTGGCCATAGCGTGTGTTTCACCACGGAGATAACGTTCCTCGTGAACTCGTGTGACCTCATGTGGTTGTGTGTGACCTCGTGTGGTTTGCTTGGCAGTGACGCGCCACCGTAGCCGCGAGAGGCGTGGCGTGGCCCTGGTGGTGCCGGGGCCGCCCAGGCACCGGGGAGGGTCTCGCTCTCGCTCCGTGTCGCCGCACCACCCCGACAAACGCAGCCGCTCGCGCTCGCAGTCCCCGCATCCCCACAGCACCAGGTGCTGCACCGCACGCCGCCCCGCACGGAACCGCGCGGAGCAGTGCATGGAGCGCTACACGTCGCACCACATGGGATACCACACACAGTACACCGCACACTACACAGGGGACTGGGTAGCACACTGGCATTCCTACGTTCGCATAATGTACCAAGAGCACACTGGCTGCTTACTCGTGTGTGTTTTACTTGTGTGTGTGTGTGTGTCCACGTGTAGTGTAGCCGTTACCTCCCTATGCTACGAACCCAGTGGCCTGAGTTCGATTTCTGCTCACAAGTGATGATTTATTGAACCGATCCTAGGCCTCCCCCCTTCTGACTCAGCCTCAAATGAGTACCTGGTTAGCACGGTTGGCTACGTACGGTGTGAAAGAAGTTCAACATACATCCTTACGTGTTGGAGTCCTCGTAAGAGTACTTGGGCCACGTGGGGAATCTTCGTGTGGCTTCCCTGTCTTGGGCAGTGGTGTGGACCAGGAAGGCTGCAGCCGACATTCCCGGTCACCGCGACGACCACAGGATGGGCCGGCGAGAGGAGAGTGCTGCAGAGGCCTTGCAGAGCAGTACTCGCCTGAACCCGACCGGTACTCGCCAGCGCGCCCTGCACACCGCATACCACACCCTCACCATACACTCACCTCAGACCAGCTCCGTACACCACACCCCATGTGTGACACACGACATACTCTGCATACACCGTAAACTGCACACACTCTGTTCACCATCACACAACGTGAACCTCACACCACACCTGCACACACTAAGCGCTGTACACACGATGCAGGTGTGTGGGGTATATGGGGTGTGGGGACGACGTGTGCGGTGGTGGTGCTGCTGCTGGGTTGGTGTGTGGTGCAGTACGATCTCCCGTGTCCTGGGAGGGTGCGCTCACTCGCTCGCTATCGCTCACCATCTCGCTCTCATTCGCTCTCACTCGCTCTCTTACTCACTTTTACTCACTCTCTCACTTTCACTGTCATTTTCACTCGCTCTCCCACGCCACTTACCGTCCTTTATGAACTGTGGATGTGTGGCTTTGTGTGTGGCTGTGCGAGTGTGTGGCTATGTGTAGCTGTGTGTGAGTGGGAGCTATGCGTTGAGCGACTGCTGTGCAGTGGATGTGGGAGTGGCTGACCCGGTGCCTGTGTGTGCAGTCACTTCACCACCTTGCCCAGGGCCAAGCCGGGCCACGGGGCAACCGCATGGGGCGAGGGGGGGCACAGGTAACGCTGCGGGATGCTGGTGACTATAGAGAGCATGGGCGATGTGCACGGGTAACGCCGGGGGTATGGTAATGCCAGGCACCCGGTCCTCTCCGTCTGTCTTCACGCTCGCTTCATGCCTTATTTGTTTACACATTTGTTTCAGCCAGCTATACACTCCGCGTGTCGAGTTGTTTTGTTCGGGTGATTTACATTTCTCTGTGCAAGTCTTGCACGACTGTTTTGTTGGAGTAAAGTTTATTTTAAATGTTTTCGTAAATTTGCAGCAACGCATTCATCCCAGTGATTCCAATCTCCAGGGAGGACGCCATCAGCCTCCTCCTGTCACATGAGCAGTCCGCCACACAGCACTGCATGCAGCGCACACCGCACAGGTGTGTGTCACCCACTTGCTCACCACCCACCCACTCACCGGCTCGCTCACCCACTCACTTGCCGACCCACTCACTCACCCACTCACTCACTCACCCACCCACGTGCTTGGCTCACGCTGTTTTTCAAGTGAACATGCGATGCCTGTGCCCTTGGTTGCTTCGGTCCACTCTCTCCCTCGCTCACCTTGGCACTGTCCGGTGCTTCTCCCTGCGCACTGGGGTGAGCGTTTTAGGCAGCAGGGGAAGCTGCGCCGCCTTCAGATGCACGTACCTCATGCCAGTCCCCCAACAGCAGGGCTCGCGTGCGATATGAGAGGACGCAGGGAGAGATGCCTCATGTCCCAGCGGCCTGGATAGACCTTAGTAGGGGCAGTGCAGAGGCTCGCTGGACTTTAGCCCTCTCGGTGCAGGCGCGGTCCTCAGTGAGCAACGTAGGGGAGATTGTGATGGCAGGGGACATGTGGGATGCTCATAATTCAAAGGGGCCTTTGTTGGCTGTGAGTTTTATGCTCGCTCGGTAGTGCTCCTGTTCTCACGGATACGCCGCATAGCGATGCTGCGTAGTACGTGAGCGCCGCGCTAGCGATCACAACACATACCTGATGAGTTGTGTGGGTGAAGGTGGTGGCTTAAGGCATTGTGGGGGTGAATAAACGTCGTGGACATCTCGCCTGGAGTAGAGAATGCACATGCTGTATTGGCGTGCGTGTGCGTGTGTGTATATGTTGCATGCAAAGTTCCGGGTCTTTTCTATGCTTGCAAAACATTGACTCCTTTAAAGTAACATCTGCGCCAGTTTGAAATATTCAGGCTGGCCTGCCTACAATCCATCCTGTGTTTAACCAGGCTGGATTGTGTGAGGAGCTTACAGATCCTTGAATGATCTGGACACAGTCCCATCAGTGAACTCCTCTGGCAGGCGAGGCGCTGCGTTGACTGGGTCATTAGCCTGCATGCCCAGCCACCGCATGCCCAAGCAGCTTCTGTTTGGCTGGATAGAGGCGACGAAATAGGAGTAGCACGAGCTAGGGAAGAGATGGACTGATGCAATACAGGAGGAAGTAAAGCTGATTGGAACTGCCACTGACTGGCACCAGCAATGTCAAAGTCAGCCTCTGTGGAGGAGGCTCGTGAAGGATGCTACTGGGCAGTTGGAGGCAATCGCCCTCCAGCAGCAGCAGAGGGCAGAGGAGGGACGCTCAAATCAACGAGCGGAGCACCGGGTGGTTAAAATGCAGCAAGTTGGCACAGTCGGGAGCACAGGTAGTACATCTGCCAGTCATCTCAGTCATGCAACTAATGACATCTGGGTCCCGTGACCTGTCAGCGACTCTTCGACACTTCCCCATGGACTCAAAGTGCACCTAGCCTGTCACACTTGCCATGGTGATGTCACTGCCACCTAGTTGCAGATGCTGTGTATACATAGGCTAGTAAAGACTACGTAGGGACATCATCAGCAATGTTTATTGTTGTTTTTGTCTGTATTGTACAGTCCATTTTGAGTCAACGTGGCCACATGTGGACGTATGTCCCACGATTAAATGGCTTCACAGAAACCGGTGCGACTGTGAGAGTCGTGCACCACGAGTGGCGGCCCCTGTGCGTGTGGCCCTCTGGAGAGACCAGCTTAGGGCAGTCGTGGTGCAATCAGGGTGCCCTGGATGGGCTCTGAATGCAATGTGAACGACCGCAAGGCTCTCGGTTTCCCAGGTTCCACGAGACATAAAAAATCGTGACGCGTGTGCCCTCCAGAGCGCCCTCCTCTTTCACGGTGGCATCGGTATTCTTTATTTGATTCTTCTGTCTAATTCCGCACCATTGCCTCTGCCCTGCGGCCGTGTTCGTCGCCATGCACGTTCACGTTTCTCATTGTGTGCGCACTCTTCACGTGTCCATCCCCTGCTGTCCCGAGGCTGCACCAGGGCTATGGGAGGAGTATTTTGTCAAACTCTACGAGTCTCGTCAATGGAAACCGGGAGAGCGCGGCATCTCGGTGAGGCTGGCGGTTTGCGTGCGTGAGCGTGCACGGACATTCACCTGCCTGAGTGAGCACGTGTGTACGAGTCTACGAGTACACACGTGTACTCGTAGACTCGTACACACGTGCGCGTATGAATGCACGTTTGAGTATGTTACCGTGTGCGTACAAATGTATGAATACGATGTGTGAATGAGTGTGTAAATGTGTATGATTATGTGTGTACGTGTGCTACTGTGTGTGTAAGGGGGAACGGTAGTGTAGTGTTTAGCACACTGCGCTATGAACCTGACGACTCGAGATTCCCGCTCACGGCCAACATCAGTGACGATTATCTGAACCGGTCCTAGGCCTCCCCTAGGTCGATTCAGCGTTAAATCAGTAACTGGTGCGGTGCGTAAAAACATCGCTAATGGGAAGACAAAGGCAGTCCGGCGTGGTGCTGGTCACCCACCTCCTCATGTGCCGTTCGCTAACAGCACTTGCCCCAACAGTCTGTTAATGCTATATGGGGGATCTTTGTTGTTTGGGGAGTAGTGGTGCAGCGGTTAGCGCACTGTGCTGTGAACCCAGCAACACGAATTCGATTCTCGCTCACGGCTACACCGGTAACTATTATGTGAACTGGTCTTGGGCCTCCATGAGATCGACTCAGCCTCAAATGAGTACCTAGTACAGTGTATAGAGATAGCCACCGGGAAGAAAAAGGCGGTCGGGCGTGGTGCTGGTCACCCACCCACTCTTGTACATGTGCTGGCCTTCATAGATGTTCACTAGCACCACTTGCCCAAACAGTCTGTTGAGGCTATACGGTGGATCTTTGTATGTGTGAGTGTGTATATGAGTGCAAGTGTGTCTGTATGGATGTGTGTGATCGTAGCTTTGTGTGAGAGAGTGTGTGTATGAGTGACAGTCATCTCAATCAGTCAACCCATGCCACCTGGGTCTGTCCCGTGACCTGCCAGCGGGCGTTCGACACTTCACGTAGCCTTAAAGTGCACATGCCTGGCACATGTGCCGTGGTGACATCACCACCACTTAGTGGCGAATGGCGGTTGTATGAGTGTGCATCAGTGTGTACTAGTGCGTGTGTATGTGCGCGAGTCTTCACGTGCTGTGGTGGAATGTTGCAAAGCACATTGTGCTGTCCATAGGGATGGCGTAGTCAGAACCCTCATTGTGGGTGACCAGTGGTGTCGTGATAGATGAGCTAAGGTTCCCTCCACTCAAATAATCATATCAATCTCATATAATGATCCTAATAATTACCTAGGAAATCCACAGAGTTAAAATACCTTTTTAGGAGGGTCCTGTTACACTAGGATGTTTGGCCAATCCAAATTACATTGTATGTTTTATCGATGAGAGAAAACCGAAAGTAAAGCCATGCGGAAAAGGGTAAGAACATACAAACTCCACATAGAAAGACGGCACTCGAGTCAGGAATGAATCACAAGGCTCTTTTTGCTTAGTGTGACCTCCTCGCCGACCACCCAGGAGCAGCACAGCACCTGGGCACTGGGGGTCTCCCACCAGGCGGGCTGCGGGTCATTGGCTAGGCAGTAGTCTGACCTCGCATCACCTGACTGAGGCAGGAGTCGGTTTGGGCCACGGGTGAGGTGACAGTGATCATGCTGCTCTTAGAGCCATCCCGTTGATCAGCTCGTCAGCCGTCACACAGTCCCCTCCACGGGCTTCCTTGCCCCCTCGCTAGGGTGGAGTCGCACCAGCCCGTGCTTGAAATGAAACCCCTGACCGGGTGGCTCCCAGGTAAGCACATCCTGGGCAATTTTGGTTTCTTGCGACCAATCCCGCAAGTGTTGGCATCTGCTGGCTGACGTGCGAATTCCTCTCTCTCAGCGCCGGCTCCAACCTCTGCGCCGCACAAGTGGAAGGGCTGTCGGGCGTGGACAGCGCCTTTGAGAGGTATTGCCGAGGATCACCATCACGTGCTGCCAGGGATTAATTTATTTAAGAATAATTCCTGGGTTGCTGCTCAAGTGGAAGAGATGGCACGTGACTAGGGATTGTCATGGCCAAGGGTGTAGTTAGAGCTATGGTGGATGTGTTGTACCGGGCATGCTGACTCCAACAGACCTGGCTGGACTTAATCCCTGGCATAGAGTTGTCTCAGTAGTAGCAGAGTCTGGTCGTTTAGCTGCCTCCCCCGGTACTCACCGGCTCCTACGAGTCTACGTGCTGTGCAGATCCCATGAAGACGGCACGCCTTGTCCTGTAGAAACAGCTCCCCTCGTCCTGTAGAGACCACACACCATGCTCGGTGTCCCCTGTACCTTGTGAGTGAAGTATGATTGCTGTGGGGTGACAAGTTGGTGCGATTCCTTTCCCAGGGATCAAGATGTAGCCTCTGTCTCTGCCTATTACCATATTCCCACATGTCCCACACTGACCGTCTTGTTGTGTGACTCCGCTTGTTTCTGTGTGTCTCTGCGTTGTTTCTTGTGTTTCTGTATGACCCTACGTGTCCCTTTGTGTCGCTTGTGTTCCCGTGCATCTCTGGGACCTGTCTCGCTGCAGGATGAACCACCAGAGCAGCCCAATGGCAGCTGCTCCGGGAAGCACTCCTACGCTAGGCCGCAGGGTCAGGCAGCTGCCCCAACTGCCTCCAAAAACAACAGATGGTCGCGGTGAGTAACAGAAAATATGCCGCTTATTATGCTCACCACACCTCACACCACTCACAACACCACACTCCACTCACCACATCAAACCCTAACCACCACACTGTGCCCTACACAACACACCACTCAGCACACCACACGACACGAACTACACACCAGTAACCACACACCGCACACCACATACCACACACAACATCGCACACCACTAACCATCCCGCACCACACGCCACCACACACCACTAAGTACACACCACATACCACACACCACTAACCACACACTCTGACTGTTCGCTCAATGTCACAACTCTTACTCCTGCTCAATAGAGGAGGAAGAGCACGAGGAGGGGGAAGAGGAGGGGCACGAGGAGAAAGGTACAGCAAGGGATTGTACCTAGAATAGCGTGGCCTCTAGCTGGTTCCTCCCACACCCAGGGTAGTCCTTCCGATCGCTCGGATAGTCGTTCCTCCTGCCATGTAGTGTTTCCCTTGGTGCGGTGTGGTGTGTAGCGATGTGGAGTACACTGGCGTGCTGTGGAGCAGTATGGTGTGAACTAGTGTGGTATGCACTGGTGTGGTGTGTCCTGGCTTGGGCTCTCAGGCCTGGTTGCCATGGTCGAGGCGGAGGAGCGCGGTCGGCCGATGAAAATGAAGATTGGAGGCAAGTTCTTGCAGGCCAGTGCCCCGGGACACTCCGGACCCTTTAATGATGGGGGCCCTGCAGGGGACCCTCACTACAGGGTGAGTGACTCTCACGCTCAATCAGTCGCTCGTACCCACTCACCTTTCCCATCACGTTTACTCTCACACTCACCACATTATACATTTGGCGGCCTGCGTTTAATTTACGCTCACAGAAAACTTTGGTGACGAATGTCTGAACTGGCTAATGTTACACATTGGCTTTCACGACCGATGTTATGATTCATAATGTTATTTTGGTTCAGATCGTTTGGGTATAATGTCATATTTTACAATAACATTCCACTCCCCGATAGAGTCAATCAAATCAAATTCTTACCTGGGTAAATGTACCAATTGATTTAGGAGGAATGTTCCAAAACGAGGAAAATGTTTGACAACTTTGTATGATGACGTTTCGCTGGAGATTACATCTAACGTCATCCATCGGGTCTTCACGGGAACTTCCTGATCCTGGGCCCTTCAGTGGAGGGTCCTTGCCATCACGAGGAAAACCGTGCATGCGATCCCGCCCGACAACGCGACTTGACTGCTGGTTGATTGGTTGTAGTTTGCAGGGTAGATGAGTGTTATGCGGCCAATATACTTAGCATTTTATATAACTCGGCTGTCCTTAATTATATATTCAGGTATATTGTATTAGTAGGAAAGCTGGATTTGTAATCTTCTTGGTTCTTTCGGTAAAGTCACGTAGAAGGGAAGTAATAAAATAATAAAAATAAAACATAATAAAACAATTCTCACGACGTTTCGGCCACAACGCAAGCAGCCGTCCTCTACGTGACTTTACCGAAAGAACCAAGAAGATGAATCCCTGCAGTCACGAAAGCTTTAAATGGATTTGTAATGTTATTGTGATTCGAGGTAAGTGTTGATTGGTTAATAGGGTTGGATAAATCAGCCTTATGGGGATTAGCACTTTTAAAAATGTTGATACTCCGACTGATACTCCTGCTGTTATGGAGTGACTCATGCTGCCAGCCAGGGGCGGTTTCTTCATTAGGGCGATTGGGCGACGCACCACCAATGTCATTCAACCACAGAGTCACGCTAGCCGTCACTGTGCCTCTGGATATAGTCCAATCAGCGTCATGCTACGTTCTGTGGAGTACCGCCTCTTTTTGGGCGATTTCCCTCCAGCTGAGAATCGCCCCGAGTGGTCCCATAGACTTACATTCAAAGATGTTTTTTTTCGAACGGGGGCGCTGCAATGCATTCTCTATGGCTTCCGGGAGGGCTCGCCCTAACGTGCTTACGTCATCATACGTGCTTACGTCATCATACGTAAGCACGTTTCATCCAACAATATAATTTGTCGCCACCTAGTGGAATCTTTAATAAAAGAAACTTGAGTGGTTTGTTTTAATAGTGAGTATAGAAACAAACAAGATGTATTATAAGAGTCACTTTATTTTTAATTAATATTAAAGAAGTGAAGTTGTCTTTACATGCTTAAGCTGTTAATTTATCCATTGCATGGGTGGACCTTATCCTTAGCAATCATCCAGACATTTGCCCCCCCTGAGAGATTTTGCAGGAGCCGCCACTGCTGCCAGCTATGGCTGCAAAGTTTGGTCGTACATGTTATGTATATAGTTTATTGTTAAATTTGAATCACAGTTCCTATGATCACTGTTACATTGATTTTTCGCTTTATTTTGGTGATTTCGAAAACGCTTTGGTTTAGTCATATTTGTTTGTTGTAGTACAGAGTGAGACTGATAACTTTAATCTAAATTGCATTATGGTTGTTATTGTTTGACTTGCATCCCACTGAGATTTTTGCACACAGCGTTGATACACGGTGCTTTTTCTTGAAGACTTTGCTGTTTTTTCCTGGATTTTTCTGTTGCGTGTAGTCACTTTAAGATGTTTCTTGTTCGTGTTTTTGTTTGTTGCGGTTGCACCCGATTCAAGAGCCGCATGGCTCACAGGGCTACACCTAATACATGAACTGAACTGAAGGACATCACCTGTGTCACTAATTCCTCATACCTGGTGATGCTGGGAGTGATCTCCAGCAAAACGGCGAATAAAAATTTACAGCAATTTGCTCACTTTTCAACGTTCCTCCTCCTATGCCTGCTGATGAACTAAACCAATTGGAGCATTTGCTGCCCACGACGTGACAACTTAATTTGATTGGCTCTATCCGGTGTGGTGGAGAGTTATAGTTAAACATTGACATTATACCTCCATGATCTAACCCATAAGAAACTAATTATAATAATCTGAACTGGTCCTGGACCTCCTCTAGGTCGAATCAGCCTTAAATGAGTATCCAGTGCAGTGCGTAAAACATCAACATTGAGGACGTGATTCGTGTGCTGTGCCGGACTTCGTAGGTGCCGCTAACAGCCCTTGGCCCAACAGCCAGTTAAGGACTATGCGGGTGGGATCTGTGTCCTTGTCTTTGCAGCACCACGGCCCGAGAGACAAGAGGCTTGGTTCTGACATCACATCGCGCAAGTCTTCGGACAGCGACGTGAGCGACGTGTCGGCCGCATCGCAGACGTCGAGCCTGTCCCGCGTCAGCACCACCACCTACCTGTCGGTGCAATCGGAGCGCCCGCGGGGCACCCGCAACATCAGGTACCCACAGGGCCGTGGCGGGGCCTCTCCGTGGAGTAACCCCACCTTTGCAGGCAGTCTCCTCTGTCTTTCACTCGTCCGGATTTGCAATCATGCCTGCTCAGTGCTTGGATAATTATTTGCTTTTTTGTCTACTAAAAGTTCCTGTGATTTCGTTCATGGCTGCTGTGTGCGTTTGGCATGTTTTTCTCGGTGGCTGTATTTTTTTGCACATTGCGCTGGTCATCTGCATGCGCTTGTGTGCGCGTGTGTGCATGCGTGTGTGCGTGTATGCTGGTGTCTGTGTCTCGCTGAACGCGTCGCGCTAGAGGCACTCAGAGTGGCGGTGAAACAGAAGGGAGGGAGGGCATGGTGGGGGCGTGCACATGGGGAGACGTGGAGGCCGAGGGGGAGGCCGAGGGGGAGGCCGAGGGGGAGGCCAAGGGGGAGGGCGAGGGGGAGGGCGAGGGGGAGGAGGAGGATGGGGATGGCGAGGGGGATGAAGGGGGCACACAGTCTGGTCCAGAGGCGGAGGACAGGTAACTACTGCCTTGCCTAGCTATCGCCTACTACCCCCAGCTTTTGCCTGTAGTATACACCTGTCTTGCTGGTGGCTGCCTCGCGCTGTGGGCACAGGTCTTGTCTACTGCTCCACACAGACCCTAGTAGCCCAGTCCCGTGTCATGCACGCGACCCCATCCGCACGTGCGTTCTTCCCATCCCACGCCTCAGCGTCCATGCTTTTACCACCTTTTGTGTTCACGCTGAGCTTGCGTTGATTTATTCTCTTTTCCCTCACCCTGGCTTTTCCTGGTCCTCCCTGCGCTGGTGAGTTCTCGAGATATCATTGTGGAATGAGCGTGCAGCGGCTCGGCTCAGGTAACCGGTAATTAATCACTCGTTGGTTTAAAACTCTTCGGCTCGAGGCGGCGATGGTGACGGAAATGGGGGTGGCCTCAATGAGGAGATCGTTGAAATGGACTCTCTTCCCACAATGCAGCTCTCGGCTCTTGCCCACACTGACTGCTGTTTCCAGAGTGTCTCAGACGCCTGCGGTGCAACTTGCGTCATCTCAGACAAACACTCACCTGTGCGGCCACGGCCAGGGTGGTCTCACGAGATGAGCGGTCACCGGCCCTCCAAGCGATAGGAGTGCTCCACCACGTAGTGCCAAATGCTTCCAGCCCTGTTTTACTGCTGTGCCCTGTGTAGTCTCTATGCCATGTGTAGTCGCTATGCTCAGTGTAGCCCCCATGCCCTGTGTAATCCCTATGCCTATCTCTTGTGTATTTCGAGCGAAGGTAGTTGCAGGCTGCGTGGGAGTGTGTGCGATGTGGTGCTGCGGGTGTCCTGCCTCTTCGCTCTGCTTTACTCTTCTCCTCCCTGCTCTTCCCCTGTGTTCCTCACCTCACCCACCCCTCACCAACCTCCCCCACCCCCTGCCCCACCCGCCGTGCCCCATGCCGGTCACAGCATGTTTATGTCTAAAATGCAAAGTCGGCAGGTTGGAGCGTCGGGCGGACGCCGCATGCCCAAGAGTTCGAGTGTGAGCGGGGAGATGTACCGGGCGGAGCGTGCCGACGGCAGCCAGTCTGACACGGGCCTCGGCACAGCCGCTGACGCCGCCCCCAAGACGCGGCGCTCCTCCTTCGGCGCCAAGATGGTGGCCATCGTGGGGCTGTCACGCCGCAGCCGCAGCACCTCACAACTGTCTCAGACCGGTGGGCATGGTGGGCACGGTGGGTGTGGAGCACATGGTGGGTGTGGTGAGAATGGTGGGTGTGATGAGAATGATGGCCGTGGCGGGCATGGTGGGTGTGGCGGGAATGGTGGGTTTGATCGGAATGGTGGGTGTGGCGGGCATGGTGGGTGTGGTGAGAATGATGGCCGTAGCGGGCATGGTGGGTGTAGCGGGAATGGTGGGTGTGGCGGGCATGGTGGGTGTGGCGAGAATGGTGGGTGTGGCGGGAATGGTGGGTGTGGCGGGAATGGTGGGTGTGGCGGGAATGGTGGGTTTGATGGGAATGGTGGGTGTGATGGGAATGGTGGGTGTGGTGAGAATGGTGGGTGTGGCGAGAATGATGGGTGTGGCGGGAATGGTGGGTGTGATGGGAATGGTGGGTGTGATGGGAATGGTGCGTGTGTGTGTGTGCGTGTGTGTGTGTGCGTGTGTGTATGTGTGCGTGTGTATGTGCGTGTGTGTATATGTGTGTGCGTGTGTGTGTGTATGTGTGTGTGTGCGTGTGCATGTGTGTGTGTGCGTGTGTGTGTGACAGACGCGAGTGGGAAGAAGCTGCGCAGCGCCGTGCGACGCAGCACGGAGACAGGGATGGCCATCGAGATGCGGAACTGGATGACGCGGCAGGCGAGCCGAGGGTCGAATGACGACAGCATGAACTCCTACAGTTCGGAGGGAAAGTAAGGACAGAGCTCATTGGCGTGTTCACCTATCCACTCACCAGCATGCTAACCCGTCCACTCGACAGCATGCTTACCCGTCTGCTCACCAGTGTGCTCATTCGTCTACTCAGTAACGTGTTCACCCATCTGCTCACCAGCCTGTTTGTGCACTGATGTGTTAAACATCGTTATTATGGGAACAAAAGCAGCCAGGCATGGTGCTGGCCACCTACCCCCTCGTGTGCTATGTCGGCCTTCATAGGTGCTACTCACTAACAGCACTTACCCCAACAGTCTGTTAAAAGCTATATGGGGGAACTTTGTCTTTGTGTCTGTGTGTGCAGCCTGATATTCCCTGGCGTGCGGCTTGACCACGACAGCCAGTTCTGCGATTTCCTGGACGGGCTGGGGCCAGGGCAGCTGGTCGGGCGGCAGACCCTGGCCACCACACCGCTGGGTAGCGTGCCCACACTGCGGGCGGGGAGGGGGGCGCTCTCGACCCACAGTTCCCATTTCACCCCAATAAGTCACGTCACAGTTTACCAGGCACGAGGGTGGCGGTGCAGTGGGAACATTTGTGCCTCACAACAGGAATTGCCTTGGTTCGATTCCCTACTCAGGCACCTGTCTGTGTGGAGTTTGTATCTTCTCCCCCTGTTCTGCATGGGTTTCCTCCAGCTTGTCCTGTTTCCTCCCATAGCTAAACACACATTCAAACGTTATAATTCAGAAAAAAATGCCTGCAAATTACTCAATAGGCATCGCACACAGTAGGATCGCTCCCTTCTCCAAAAAAACCCTTGGCAGGACCCTCCTATTAAAGAGTTGTGTGACTCGGTGAGGCTTTCCTGGATAAACTAGCATCACCATAATAATAGTGTAGTGGCGTAACGCGCGGGGTTAGCAAAGGGTGATGTGAGGTGACACTGGAGTGGCGTGGCAGCAATTAGGGGCCGAAGCATAGATTGAGCGGGTGCATTTGGAGACAAGCAGGTGTGAGCGTTGGGGCACGGGGTAGGCGCCAGAGAGGCGGGAGATGGAGGGGTAATTGGGGGATAGCCCGTGCAGGAGACGCCGTGGAGGCGGTAGCTTAATGGGGGGTAAGTGAGGACTCCAAACGAGGAGGGATATATAAGGGAGTGTGCGGAGCAGCACGGGATTGGTGCTCAAGGGATGAAGAACACAAGAGTCGGGGAGAAGATGCCTGGGAGCTCGTCCTGCCCACCTCGTTCTCCCCAGCAGTGTTGGCTGATGCCCTGCTGGGGGCAGGGACGAGGGCGGAGGTGTGAGGGAAGCAGGACAGGATAGTGGAGTATAGAGTGAGAGAGAGAGCGGGGGAAGACAGGGTGGTTACCGTGCACGAGGTGCGCAGAGGTGAGTAGGGGGAAGTCGGGGAGTTCGGAACAAGGGTGTGTGTGTGTTAGTGTAAGTGAGGAGCATCCACACTGGATGCAAGGTAAATAAAGTTACAGGTGAAAAGTTAAGAGTGTCCGTGTGAGTACAACACTACAACAGTAATAGGTTCCAGATTATTTGCATATTGGTTGAAGCAGTGGTTAAAATGTCAGTGTAGAAACCCTCGCGTGAAACCTGTTCGTCTTGCAGCCCGTGTTCAATGCCGCTTCTCCTATGCTGCACGTCTCGGTGGGGGTATGGAAACCTTCGTGACAAGTGACGGTATTCACACTCGGTGTACTGAGAAGTGCCCGTATAGCACCGTATACCAGGCCACTTCTACCGCTGCGCTCCAGCGAGAAACCCCGCATACTGTTGTAGAGGGTCCACGCCCTCGACCAATGCGGTCGAGTTCTGCCGTGGCCGCTGCGCTGGAAAAGTACGTGCGTAGAACTCGTAGCTGCGTCCGAGCCACGTGGAGGTGAGGATTGTCATCTCCAGACACCGAGGTCCCACCTGTTCATCTGTGATCATGCGCAGCTGCAATGTGCTGCTGGTGGAACAGGGTCAAGAGTGTCGGGGTGTTGCGCTGATAAGGACGAGCGTCGGCGCTGTGTGCCACAAATGGGTGCCACCGTTGTGTTGCCAGGCGACATTCAGCTGACGATGATCTGCCGACGGGGGCAGCTGGAGGTGGAGGTGGTGAAAGCGCGAGGACTCATCCCCAAGCCGGGTTGCAAGTCCATTGCAGGTGCTCACAACCACTCGCGCACGTCTGCACACACATGATCCACAGAGAATATGTGTGAGAGTGTCTTTGTGTGTGGGGAGCACACGCCTGAGTTTGATTCGTGCTCATAATCAATAACTGACGATATTTGAACCGATCCTGGGCAATCCCTAGGTCGACTCAGTCTCAAATGAGTTCCTGGTGCATTGTGTAAACATCAGCACAAGGAAGACAAGGGTGCTGGGCGTGGTCTTGGCCAACCACCTGCTTGTGTGTATTGTTGGCTTGCCTGAACAGTCTCTCAAGTCTATATAGGGGGTCTTTATATGTTTTTTACTTTTTATGACTTGCATCCCACAGGGATTTTTGCACAGCGTTGGTGTACAGTGCTTTTTTTCTGAAAGACTTTGCAGTTTTTTTCCTGGATTTTTCTGTTTGTGCATAGTCATATAGTCACTTTAAGATGTTTTCTTGTTCATGTTTAGTTTTTTGTTTGTTGCGGTTACACCCGATGCAAGAGCCGAATGGCTCACAGGGCTATACCAAATAAATGAAAATAGAAAAACTGAAACTTTTTGTCTGTGGGTAGCAGTTGTGTAGTGGTTAGTGCACTTTGCTACGAATGCGGCGACCTGAGTTCGATTCGCATTCACGGCCCACATCAGCGTCGAATATATTGACCAGGCCGACTCAGCCTTAATTAAGTACCTAGAAAGGTGTGTAAATATCACCACTTTGGAGACAAAGGCGGCCGGGTGGGTGCCTGCCACACTATCCCCTCTTGTGCCGTGTTGTGCCTACATGGCTCTGCGGGGGATTTTTGTCTCGTTGTTGGGAGTTCACCTCTGCTCTGGTGTGCTTGTGGTGGTACGTGCGTAGCCCCCTATGTGAAGGTGTACCTGCTGGAGGGTGGGGTGTGCATCGCTAAAAAGAAAACCAAGGTCGCCAGCAAGTCGCTCGATCCCTCCTATGGCCAGCAGCTGCTGTTCGATGAGGGTGCCCAGAACAAGGTCCTGCAGGTGAAGGGCCATTCACGAGCTTCACCACTACAGCGCATACGGAGCCCTGCGCGCGTGTGAGTGGGTGTGTGAGCTCCCGTGTACAGGCGTTCACATGGCGATCATCCCCCCTGCTTGCAAAATAATGCTCACTTGCAGGCCTTGTACAGCACAAGGACAAGTTGCCACTGGTGGTTCCCTATGCTTAAAACAGCTGTCCTCTCAGATGCTTCACTACATCATGGGTGCAATATAAATGTGAATATTATTTTATTCACGTCGGCATATGTGTGTAAACATGCCTATGTTTAGATGCATGCGTGTGTCTTTGTATAGAGGGAGCAGTTGCATAGTAGTTCGTGCATTTATGGCCAATACCAGTGACGATTATCTCAACCGGTTCTGGGCCTACCCGAGGTCGACTCAGCCTCAAGTGAATACCTGGTGCAGAGTGTAAACATCACCACTGGGCTTTCATAGGTGCTCACTAACAGCACTTGCCCCAACAGTCTGTTAAAGGCTATAAAGGGGATCTTTGTCTTTTGTGTGCACATGCGTGAGTACAATTGTGAGTCCACAGGCCATGGCATGGAGTAAATCCACAGGGGGTGATTATTATGGCCGTGGCTCTTTGTCTCCCTGACCTGACCTCCTCCGCATGCGCGAGTGTGGGTGACTTCCTCTCATCAGATCTAAAATCGGTGTCACTCAAGGTTTTATTTTTGTGTCCAGGTCATTGTGTGGGGTGACTATGGCCGTATGGACCACAAGTCCTTCATGGGGGTGGCCCAGATCCTCCTCGAGGACGTTGACCTCAGTCGGAGTGTGACCGGCTGGTACAAGCTCTTTCCCACCTCTTCGCTGGTGGATCCCACCTTTGCGCCACTCACACGGCGTCCATCGCAATCCTCGCTGGAGAGCTCCACCGCACCCACGTTTGCAAGATCATAACGAGGGGTACGGGGTCGTGGAACGTGACACTCTGTTCAGCACCGCACCGTCCGTCGTAACCACAGCAACACACGGGCTGCAGGTGGGAGGACATCATGGCGGGGACGGGGGGTGGGCAACCCTAAGATATTGTCCTGCCTCTCGCCCTGGACACACCAGGGAGTGCGCACATGCAAACACATACATATACGCATCCCCTGATGTGCAGCAATCACCCACGTGACGTTGCAGTTTGCCTGACGTCACATTTCCGAGACTCCCTCACCCACTGTCCCTCCAGAAGCCCCCACACTTCATTCTCTTCCCAGCCTCTCCTTTGTCCACACTGCCAGACCTCACTGCCAATTGGCTGCTCATTTCACGAGGGCTCCCTGTCCCAGCAAGGGAAGTAACCCATGTGACACGTGTCATCGGGGTGTGCACCACGAGACGGTCGACGGGGCAATGCACTGCCTCTCCTCTCTGTGCGGGGCCACTATGTGTATACATTGATGGGGGCACGTGTACACGCGCGGCACAGGGTGCGATCTTGTCCGTGCTGGACGGCGTGCGGACTCCATGTGCGGTGTGGAAAAAGAGATGTCGGTGTCCGTGTGCGGTACAGGGGAATGAGTGCCGGCATAATCCTCCTGCTCCTTTTAAGTTGGACAGACCGCGGCCCGTCCCACCAAATCATTGAGTGTTGTGAACGTGCGGTTGCACCAACTACACTTTCGAGTGAAGCCGTCTTGATTGGATACAGGGCCCCGTAGGTTGGGTGGGGGAGACCTAACAGTGCTGGCTACTTGGGGTGGTATGTGGGGGGGGCTGCTGCCCTGAAGCCACTCCGAGCTCTGTGGCAGCTGAGCTGCTGCTGTCTGTCGCAGCACGTCGTGAACCGTGCCAGTTTTATATGACTGCGATTGCATTTATTATGATGTCGTTATACATCCATGTCGTGGAGCATGATTATAAACAGCCACATTTTAAGGGCTTTAATCACCGTAGCGTTGCATGTCCTTTTGATGCAACCGTGGTCTGTGAGTGACGCCGGCCGAGCGGCGTGGGGCATCGGTGCACGTGCTGCCCTGGCCTCGCTCCGCCTCGTCGCTGCAGATGCCGTATAAGAGAAACTATTTTCTGCTTGAATACTTGCATGTACATACGGTACTCGATCCGCAGCACTGATGAGTGGTTCCGACTGTAGCATTCCACGGATGAGGCGCGGGCGGGAGAGCACCTCTTCCCTCTCATCTCCACGCAACGCGCTGGGACTCGCGGCCGGGGGGTTGGCGGCCACCGTCTCGACCACCACCACCACCACCACTCCGTGGGGCTTGGGTCGTGGCGCTGCGGGTACAGGCAGACGCGTGGTCGCCCTCTGCGCCGGGCCGGATGGATGATTGTCGTGGTGCAAAAGTGACGGTGTGTGGCTGAGCTGCTGGGCGATGCCGATGATGCGGGCGAGTAGCGGCGAAAGCAGGCAGTGTTGATGGTTGCTGCTGGTGGTCCTGGCGATGTTAGTTGGCGCCGCTGGTGAGGTGGAGCAGAGATGACGTGCGAGTGGCCGGGGTTCCGACACGCGTCCTCTGGCGACGGGGCGCAGATTATGCAGACGTCAGATCATCATCATCATTGCCTTCTCTGGGTGCGGGTGCAATACGGGGTGGGGGGGGGGGTGCGGGCGGGTGGCGGCGCCTGGTGGCCCTTGTCTCCTCAATAGCCTCACTCTCGCGTATCACGACGGAGGCGCCCGCTTCTCGAGTGCTGCATCCAGTTTTTATATTTGTGTTGAGAGCAGAACAGTAACAAAGAAGCCACGTGTTTGTATATATTTATTGGAGTGTTTGATCAGAATGTGAATTTTATCTCTTAATTTTAAACGGCGTTACCATGTCCCCATGTACCCCGCCGTGTCCATGGCTGGAATAAAGATGACTCTCTTTTCTACACTTTGGCGATCTCCCTACATCAATGTCTGCTTGTGCGAGTGTCTGTCTGTGTCGACCTGTCTCTGATTGCCTGTTGGGCCAAAGTATGGAGAGAAATCAACGTGAAGCAGCCGTTCCTCTGTTGCGCTGCAGAGTCCAGAGAACTGGAGGAGTGGCTTATTTGTGTGCAAGCGGTGGTGGTGACACTTTTATTTTTGAAGTATTTACGACGAAAATGAGCCTGCGCGTGACGTCGCTCACGTCGGCCAGCCCCCCTCGTTAATATTCATGAACAGGTGACGTCACTCAATATGGATCTCCCCGCATTAATAATGATCACGAGCACGTGCCGTCACTCCACATCGAACAGCCCCCCTCATTAATATTCATGAGCACTCCACAACCCTCACGACAAAGGCAGAGCCCTCACGTCACGCGGTCTCCGTCACGCTCTTGTTGAGACATCGAAGTAAAAAGGACGTCGTGATGAACAAGGGATCATCACATTTACATGACAGAGGTTTTGTGTCACCGCCCTGACAAGTTCACACGAATTGATGCAATGGATATCACGTGGCGCTCTGCTTTTCGCTTGCAAGTTTCAGATTTACTGCAACACACCCTAACCCTTGGACGGGCAAAAGGTGAGTCTCCCGATGTTAAGTCAAGGCAGGGTTTAGGGGTTATGGTTAAGGGTTCGTGTTACATGCGGGTTCGGGTTACGCTTTCACACGATTTCGGGTTGGATTAGGGTTTGGGTTCGGCTTGAGGGGTTACGATCGGGGTTACTAACGCACGTGTAGGGTACATGGCGTACCAGTGCAAGCTGTCGGTATGGGCGGGGAGTCCATTCTGCTCCAGAGCCGTCACAAGCAGAAATGAGAGCTTTTGAAACCGGTCCTGGCCATCCTGGCCAAGACAAATGCGTGAGGGGTGGAGCACTCCTCATGGAGGCGGCTCAGTTGAACACCGCTAGTCGCAGGAGCAAAATTGGCAGCAGCAGCAGCAGAACCAGCAGAAGCGTGCGCAGGTGTTGTGTACAAGAGGCTGTGATGTTCTGTGCAAATACATCCAGTTGAAGTCCTCAGGGGCCAACGGAGTGTTTCCTTTGTACCGCGCAAGGCTCCAGAGTGAAGAGATACGAAGGGGCAGTAGCGATCACTCTGGACCCGAACTCAACAGTCTGGAAGTGCAAGCCTTGTACAGCATTGTCATGTCCACCAGATGGCATCACACAACCATGTGTCTCACGTGGTGTAGGGCGACAGACTGGTTATGGTTACGCACGGGTCATGTATGTTTGCTGAACTTCTTTCGCACCGTACGTAACCAACCGTGCTAATTGGAGGTACGGCGAAGGGCAAATTAAGCACAAGATGCAGTTATAAAGAAAGTTGTTTTCAATCTGGATGATGTAAAAGTGCGTAGCTTCAGTGGTTTCCTAATAGCGGAAGGAACTTCGTTCCAAACGTCCACATGAGCGCATCTGAAAGCGCCGCGCGATGCGCTCCTTGACGAGATCGGGGCAAGGAGTTGCGGTTCATTTGTGGCAAGCGCGTTGTGTGTCATGGGTGCGACCCTGACATGGTGCACCATGCACGTGTGTAGCTTTAAACCCTAACGCCCGCTAAATACACCCATTAACCTTAACAACTGCGTCGCCTCGGTGTTTGTGTGCGTGTTGAAGTCCGGTTGGTAGTTCGGGGCAATGGGGGACGCGTTAAAGAGCCTCTCGCGCGCCTGTGGTCACAGCACGAGGCGGCGCCGCTGTAGCGCCGCCGTGTGGACGAGCGGTACAGCTGCAGCACCACGGCGAGCTCATCGGAATATTTGTTTACTTGTTCATGAAGCCGGTCTTCGCCAAGGAAACATTTTCAATCTTTTCTTTTTCTTTTCTCTTTTTTTATTTTCTTCTTCTTTCTCTTCTTCTTCGTATATATAAAAGTCTCCGTGCGCTCGCGCTTGCGGGCGATTTGGCTCTCGGACGGTGGGGTTTAAGACCAAAATAATTTGCCAGCCGGCACGCCCTAAGCCCCGTGGTGGAAATAGGCTATTCCGTTTTCCTATCCGTAAACTTTAAAGTAGTTTAATTAACACATTTGTGCCGTTTCTATTATTCATTATTTACTTATTGCACGACATCGACCGTACCAACTGACGACAATTGCGTGGGGGGGACGGACCCTGCCAAGTGCTGCGCGTTCACTCGAGCTCACGGGGGACATTTTCTTTTACGCGTTTTACAGCCAACACATACACATATATTCACGGATTTTCAAATTACAAACTACTGCATTGACATCCCAAGCTGTCCCATGCGTTTACACCGTTGAATATTTGGTGAACATCGGTGCTGAAATAGTGAAACGCGCTGCATTCTCAAACAGTGCCCTTCAAATCTGCAACAGTCACACCCATCATCGACTTCAATGCAAAATGCCGCCCCGGTTCCACAAGTCACACAAGCAAGTGGTGTGTGCCCTTCGATTCTACTCGACAGAGTCGCGCCATATACGATTCAACTCATCTCGCTGAGACGCGTTTAAAGGCATATGGATTATGGTTTGGGATTAGGGTTAGGGATTAGGGGTTAGGATTAGGGTTGGGGTAGTTAGGGTTTGTGCACCTACGCAGTTTTTGCCAAAATTAGCCAAATTTTCATAGCTACATTTTCCAAGAAAAAGTGCATTCCTCCATTGTATTTACCCTTAGTGTGCTATGTATTAGATTACAGTGGAATATTTCACTATGAAATGTTAACGTCTCAAACAGAAAATCGGCATACTAACCTATGCCGTTTGTATCAAAAATTGGACACATTTTTACAGCTGTATTTTTAAACAAAAAGTGCATTCCTCGGTTGTGTTTAGCCTGAGTATCCTATGTATTACAGTAAAAGTGAGAAATTTCAGCATGACATTTTGAAGTAAAAAAGCTAAAATTGGACGAATTTTAACGGCTGTTTTCAATAAAAAGTGCATTCCTTGGTTAGGGTTTAGGGTTAGGGGTTAGGGGTAGGGTTTGGGTTAGAGGGTTAGGGTTACAAAGTTAGGGTTAAAGGGTTAGGGGTTAGGGTTAAGGGTAAGGGTTAGGGGTTAGGGGTTAGGGGTTAGGGTTTAGGGCTAGGGTTTAGGGTTAGGGTTAGGGTCAGGGGTAGGGTTAGGGGTTAGTGTTTGCGGTTAGGGTTAGGGATATGAATATGGTTAGGGGTTAGGTTTAGGCTTAGGGGCTCGGGATTAGGGTTAAGGGTTAGGGTTAGGGATATGAATAGGGTTAGGTGTTAGGTTTAGGGTTACGGGTTAGGGCTGTGAGGGTTATTTATTTTATCTTATTACTTTTTAAACAAAAAGTGCATTCCACGATTGTGTTTAGCCTGAGTATCCTATATATTACAGTAAAAGTGGGAAATTTCACAATGAAATTTTAAATTAAAAAAAAGCAAAAATTGGACGATTGTTTAAGGCTGTATTCAATAAAAAGTGCATTCCTTGGTTAAGGTTTAGGGTTAGGGGTAGGGTTTGGGTTAGAGGGTTAGGGTTAGAAGGTTAGGGTTAAAGGGTTAGGGGTTAGAAGGTTAGGGTTAAAGGGTTAGGGGTTAGAGTTAGGGGTTAGGGTAAGGGTAAGGGTTAGGGGTTAGGGTTTAGGGTTAATGTCGTGATTTTTATTTTATTTTACTTTTATTAATTTTAATGTTTTTACCTACGTGACTTTACCGAAAAAAACCTAAGAATATGAATATTTAGGGTTAGGGTTTAGGGTTAAGGGTTAGGATCAGGGGTAGGGTTAGGGTTAGGGGTTAGTCTTAGCGGTTAGGGTTAGGGATTTGAATAGGGTTAGGGGTTAGGTTTAGGCTTAAGGTTAGGGGTGTTAGGGTTGTTAGGGATAGGTTAGGGTTAGGGGTTAGGGGTTAGGGTTAGGGGTTAAGTTTAGGGTTGGGGTTAAGATTAGGGTTAAGGTTAGGGGTTAGCGGTTAGGGTTATAGTTTTGGTTAGGGTAACGGTTAGGGGTTATGGTTAGGGATTAGGGTTTGGGTTAGAGGTTAGGGGTTACGGTTAGGGGTTAGGGTTACGGTTTAGGGTTACGGTTAGCGGTTAGGGTTCGTTAGGGTTAGGGGTTAAGGTTAGGGGTTAGTGTTAGGGTTTAGGATTAGGTGTTAGGGTTGAGGCTTAGGGATAGGGTCAGGGTTTGATTTTTTCCGACTTACTACTCTCTGGCACATCTGGCAAAAACATCAACAAGCTGCAGCGTGTACACAATTATTTGGCAGGCGTCATGACTGGAACTGCAAAATCCGACCATGTCTGTCCAGTGCTCACCGAACTGCATTGGCTTCCTTTTGCCGAACTCATACATTATAAGGTTGCCCTCATTACATGTGTAGTGACATAAGAAGGGAGGGGCTGCTGTAGGCTCTGGGTTCCCAGGTGGGTCCAGACGCGTAATCCCCTGGGCGCCAGGCGCTGGGTTCCCAGGGGGTCCAGACGCTTAAGCCTCTGGGCGCCGCCAACGGGGGGGGCTGTGTGTGCTCTGTGGGATGTCTGGTGGCGCACACGGCCCCACCCCTCGTTGGGGACTGGGCATATAACCGGAGCTCCCTGGACGATCGGGCCCGGTTGTAACTCAAGACCCAAGACCCACGACCAGCCATCTGAAGACCCTGGGATGCTGTGAGAGCCAGCGCTGGGACTCTGGAACTCCCGACGCTACGACCTTGTGAGGGCGAGTTCCGGAGCGTAGCCAGAGTAGAGTATCTAGGCTGTGTAGCTAGGCTGTGTACCTAAGCTGTAGCAGAGTACCAGGACTGTTGGAGTGTTGTGTTGTAATAAAGAAGTTACCTCTACAAGTGTCTCCGGAACCTGTTACACATGCAAAGCGCTTGCCACAAGTGAACCCCAATACCTTGCTGGTATCATCAAAGAGCATAAACCATCACGCAAACGCTGGTCATCTTCGCTGCAGCTTCTGGCAAGTCATCGAATAAAGACGGTCGATGCATTGTACGCTTTCAGATGCACTTCTGCAGCCGTCAGGAATGTCTTTCCTTCCGATATTAGAAGTCACTGGGGCTACGCATTTTTAAAATCTAGATTGAAAAGAAATTTTCTTTAGAACTGCTTTTTGTGCTCAGGTTGTTGTCCTTCCCCCGCACCTCCGACGAGCATGGTTAGCTATGTACGGTGTGAAAGAAGGTCAACATACACACCAACATGGACACACGCTAAGTAACCTAACCAACATGGACACGCTAAATAACCTAACCATCATGGACACTCGCTCAACAACTTAACCAACATGGTGCTGTAGCGCCACCGTGTGGTCACGTGGTACAACTGCAGTGCCTGGCGCGGTGACAGCAGCAGTGGCGCTGTGCGGCGTCTTCACGGCTTCATTGCCGCCAACCCGCTTGGGACTAACGCCAGGACGCCGCAGCAGCAGCAGCAGCGACTCACAACTGCGGGGAACGCGCGGGGTGACGCCTGACAGCGGCAACTGCTGGCGAACTGTTGGCCTACACTGCACATGTCCACCACATAGCGGACTTCACCACGAATTGAATGCTTGTGGTACTGCACTTGTCCACTAGAGGGCACACGTAATACGTCAAGCGCCGGGAAAAAGAAAAACTAAACTATCTGGCCGATTTGCACTGCAATTCTTTATTTCTTCACGGATTTTCAAGTAACAAACTGCTGCATTGACATCTATAACTGTACCATATGTTTACACCGTTGAATATTTGGTGAACATCGGTGCTGAAATCGTGAAACGCACTGCATTCTCAAACAGTGCCCTTCAAATCTGCAGCAATCACACTCATCATCGACTTCAATGCAAAATGCCGCTCCGGTTCCACACGTCACACAAACAAAGTGGTGTGTGCTCTTCGACTCTACTCGACAGAGTCGCGCCATATACGATTCATCTCATCTCGCTGAGACGCGTTTAAAGGCATATTTGAGGCATCTCGCTTGCAACCCTAAGAAGTCAAAATTCCAAAGCAGGAGTCTCAATTCCAAATCTCGGAGTTCCGATTCCTCATCCGGGAATGTGAACACCAAGGGAGTGGTTGTGGGGCTCACGAAAATGGAATAGGGACTCTCAAAATAATCCATATACCCTGTTAGCCTAGTCAGGGTTATGGTAAACGGTTAGGGTGAGGGGTCAATGAGAGGTGAATTCCTCCATTGAATTTACAATGCTGTATACAAACTGGGGAATTTAACATGTATATTTTTTCTGCGTGAAAAAATCGACATAGCAGTCAAATACACTAAACGCATGTGGAGGGGAAAAGCCGTACGATCGTGGGGAGAACATTCAAACTACAAAAATACAGCAGATGTGTGGGGCGGGGCTGAACCTACGACATCCTGTATACCAGGCAAGGTCGTTACATTCTTGCCACTGTGAATTCTTTCGTTGACGTTAGTCTTACTACGTAATGTATGAAACAAAGACTGTTAAATTAAACGTACTACGTGTTTTCTTGCAAAAAAATTGCCACATTTTTAACATGTCATTTTACAATTAGAAGTTCATTCCTCCAATGCCTTGATGCATACTATGCTATATATAAAATAAAATTGGGTGACTATACAAATATGTTTTTTCTCGAGAAAAAAATCAACGCACTAACCCAATTGAATTAGGGGTAGGTTCAGCTTTAGGGGTTATGAAGGTGCAAAGTTGACCATTTATCAATGGAATTTTTCATTGGCAAAAGTCTAATTGTTGCAAAACATTGCTAAAAAGCCCTTAATTTTGCTTGTTAATAACACTGCAACCAAAGGACATGGAGAGCCAGTTGTTGCATTTCCTGCTTGCAGAATATAGAGGCTACAAATTGTCCAGGAGTTTGACGAAAAATATTTCGAAAGCATTTGCAATTTCTGCGTCCCAGAATTGTACGAAAAACATACTTACACATGGTCTGGAAGATCTGTATATACTGCAACTGATGTTAACCGAGTCACCCCTTGTCTCAATGAAGCCCCCCGAGTCAAAAACAGTTGCATTTGAGCCACTGAGTGGAATGGTTTTCCAAAAAGGGGGGCTCTGTGCTCAAAATGACATTCTCTTTCACAGGCTTTCATTGACAGATCAAAGATTGTTGGGCATTGACTACTGAACAATCTAAAGGTCCACAGAGTCAGTTTTAACATTTCCTGATTTCAAAATGTCGGCTACAAATTGCCCCGAGGGATTTTAAAAACACTTCCATCGTGAAATGAGCCCCCAAAAAGCATTTGCAATTTATACATCCCCGAATTGTACTAAAAACAGAGGCAAACATCGGAGAGCATAAAGGGGGGGGGGGCGGACATTTTTTTTTCAAAATCCCTTTCCTCAAATAACTGAAGTATAGCAACTGAAATTATAACAATCATTGTGGCATGCAAGCCAGATATTCAATTCAATCAAGGCCATAGGGTTTGAGGTGGCTATATGAGCATTACAGATTATGGTCAGGGCTATAGGTTCTACACAAGTCACGTATCTCCCTCGTGTGGACAAATGCACAACTATACTACACAGTCGAGGGTTTTCAACGGTTTTACTTAACTTGATTCCTGTGTCGTGGTCACATCTTGTAATCAACATTTAGTCTACTTCCTGTTGTCCAATCAATTCCAAATGTTGCACACGGTGACAATGCATGCCTGTATCAAAATCAGCATCAATTCATTAATTAATTCGCTACTTTAAAGCAATTTACATTTTGTATGGACGCCTTATTAGTTATATATATTTGTGTAGGTCAAAAACTCCGCGGTCCCTAAACTCTCGAATCGCGTCGCCCAAGAAGCAGGCGCCAAGTGCCTCAGGCGCGCACGCTCCGTGTCACGAGTTACGGGCACCCTCGCTCCATGCAAACAAAAGTTTAACATTGAAGATTCAGTTATAACATTTCGTCGTGAGAATTTTAATTTTATTGTGTTTTGTTAATTTATTATTTCCCTTCTACATTGCTTTACCGAAAGAAGCAAGAAGATAAATTTATTCAACTAAGCGTTGATGTGGGAGCAGGCGCCGCATCGTTGACATACTTCTCGAGCGTGAGTTAAACGAAGTTGTGAATAAAACCGTTTTTTTTTACTTTTTTTAAGGAGTTTATTTAACTTCACTTGTGTTTGTCGTGATCAAATCTTGTAATCAAAAGTTAGTCTACTTCCTGTTCTCCAATTAATTCCAAATGTTGCACAAGTACTCAGATCCGGAGACAATGCATGCCTGCTTTCAAGCAATGTTTGTATGGACGGCTTATTAATTATATATTTACGTGTAGGTCAAAAAACGCCGCGGTCCCTAAACTGTGGAATCGGCTCGCACACGAAGCCGGCGCCGCGTGCCTCAGGCGCGCGGCGCCGCGTGGTCGAGTGACGGCCGCCATCGCTGCACACAAGCGCAGAAGTTGGACATTCAAGTCGCAGTTATAAAGTCATCAAACTATTCAAGTCAGCGTTGATGTGGGAGCAGGCGCCGCATCATTGGCGTACTTCTCGACCGTGAGTTGAACTAAGTTGTGAATAAAAGCGTTGTTTAGAAAAAAAAACATTTTTTAAGGAGTTTATTTTATATATGTATAATATATGTACGATATAGAGATTATGGAGCTCTAGTTGCGAATGGCACTATTATATGATGGATTAACAAAAGCTATTTTTTTTATTTGCACGAAGTAGTCGGTAAATGAATTTAAAGGAAAAAACGAAAGGCACCCACATCATATGCCTTGCCTTTTGAGAAAAACAAAGATGCGTACTTTAACGAAAATAAGTGACGAGACCAAAAAAGAAATATTAATTGACATAATGCATTGCTGCACCTTAATATGCTGCATTGATTATCCGTGCGATTGTTATGATGATGACAAGATCTGACATCTTTGTATTTAATGTAGTTTAACATTTTATTTTTAAAGAAACGGTGCGGAAAAATACGTTTAAGAAACCGAGTCATGTTATTCGTTACACGATTTGCATGTATCGGCATTTTTGTTATTTCTAGTGGTATATTGTATAAGCGCAGCTGCATTCACGTGTAACACTTTTGGTAAAAAACAATGTTATATAGATAACTAGCTTTACTACCCGGGACTTGGATTCACCATGCCCGACCGCCTTTGTCTCCCCAGTGGCGATGTTTACTACACACCACACCAGTCTACCTAGGGGAGGCCCAGGACCGGTTCAAATAATCGTCACCGGTGGTAGCCGTGAGCGGGAATCAAACTCGGGTCGCCGGGTTCGTAGCGCAGCGCGCTAACCACTACACTACCGCCCCCCCCCCCCACACACACGTCCATAGGTACACAGACACGCGCTTGCTGCAGACACACACAACGTTCAGGGTGCGTGCGGCAGTAAACGACTGAAATAATAAAGCAGCAATGCTGCGCGAAGAACGCCTTAGACCTGCAACACATTTGTATGGCACTGTACCCGCGGATGGTTGGAGGGAGGGTGCGTGACATGGGCAGGCACACTGCGTGACGCTTCCACGTGTATTTTTAAATAAATTTACACGGTGTACAGTCTGGAAAGTACCTACATGGCAAATTTCAAGTTTGTTGCATGTCCGGAAGTACGCTAAACATTTTGAACAGACATTAACAACTTTCCCTTTTATATATATGGAGATGAATAAATGCAGATGGCGGTCTTCTTGCACGGCCAGCTCCATGTCGCCTTATCTCGATCACATTGAACCGAACCCCCAGCAAGGTCTATATATAAAATAAAATTGGGTGACTATACAAATATGTTTTTTCTCGAGAAAAAAATCAACGCACTAACCCAATTGAATTAGGGGTAGGTTGAGCTTTAGGGGTTATGAAGGTGCAAAGTTGACCATTTATCAATGGAATTTTTCATTGGCAAAAGTCTAATTGTTGCAAAACATTGCTAAAAAGCCCTTAATTTTGCTTGTTAATAACACTGCAACCAAAGGACATGGAGAGCCAGTTGTTGCATTTCCTGCTTGCAGAATATAGAGGCTACAAATTGTCGAGGAGTTTGACGAAAAATATTTCGAAAGCATTTGCAATTTCTGCATCCCAGAATTGTACGAAAAACATACTTACACATGGTCTGGAAGATCTGTAAATACTGCAACTGATGTTAACCGAGTCACCCCTTGTCTCAATGAAGCCCCCCCGAGTCAAAAACAGTTGCATTTGAGCCACTGAGTTGAATGGTTTTCCAAAAAGGGGGGCTCTGTGCTCAAAATGACATTCTCTTTCACAGGCTTTCATTGACAGATCAAAGATTGTTGGGCATTGACTACTGAACAATCTAAAGGTCCACAGAGTCAGTTTTAACATTTCCTGATTTCAAAATATGTCGGCTACAAATTGTCCCGAGGGATTTTAAAAACACTTCCATCGTGAAATGAGCCCCCAAAAAGCATTTGCAATTTATACATCCCCGAATTGTACTAAAAACAGAGGCAAACATCGGATAGCATAAAGGGGGGGGGGGGGGGGGACATTTTTTTCTTCAAAATCCCTTTCCTCAAATAACTGAAGTATAGCAACTGAAATTATAACAATCATTGTGGCATGCAAGCCAGATATTCAATTCAATCAAGGCCATAGGGTTTGAGGTGGCTATATGAGTGTATAGTAATACAGTATGTAATTTAATGTTGGGTTTGTCTATGGCAGTATATAGTACGGGGTAGACCGGTGTGATGTTAGAGAATAAAGTTTAGCTGGAGGCATATTATATTTTTTGCGACATAAAATTGTAATGTATTACTTACTGTTAGTAGCTCAGCTTATTGGAGAGTATATTTAGTATACTGATGATACTATGTAGTTTATACTTTAGTTGTTTACATGGTGGTTTAGTTACTGCAGCTACATACTATTACCACTCCTTCCCTTTATTAATGCTACCCATATCCCATCCCTTTGATGCTGCTATTCCTGCATAATGCACGGGCATAATATGACTTTAAACCTCCCGCCAAACCCCCTACGCTTTTCAAAAGTAGTACGAATCGCATATCTGCATTGGCCATAAATATGCTAAATTCCTCTTGATATGCAAATTATTTTGTCAAGGCGCTCTTCCCCCCTCCATCCCAGCTTAAATAGACGCTCCATTACCAGCTCGTTCATGTGGATTACCAGCTCGACCATGTGGATTACCAGCTCGTTTATGTGGATTGCCAGCTCGTTCATGAGAATTACCAGCTCGTGTTGTGGATTACCAGCTCGTTTTGTGGATTACCAGCTCGTGTTGTGGATTACCAGCTCGTTCATGTGGATTACCAGCTCATTCATGTGGATTACCAGCTCGTGTTGTGGATTACCAGCTCGTGTTGTGGATTACCAGCTTGACCATGTGGATTACCAGCTCGTTCATGTGGATTACCAGCTCGTTCATGTGGATTACCAGCTCGACAATGTGGATTACCAGCTCGTGTTGTGGATTACCAGCTCGACAATGTGGATTACCAGCTCGACAATGTGGATTGCCAGCTCGCGTTGTGGATTACCAGCTCGTGTTGTGGATTACCAGCTCGTGTTGT